>NC_090933.1:241773916-242398916 GCF_040938575.1 Ambystoma mexicanum
ACGCGTCGTGGGGGGAAGTGCTCCTCGACCCACCGCCTCTTCGTAGACCTGCAAGAGGAGGGGGGCCACTATGTCCATGTGCGCCTTGTAGAACTCGCCGTTGAGCCCATCGGGGCCGGGTGCTTTGATATTAGGTAGGGATTTGATTGCCATCCGGATTTCTTCCAGTGAGATGGGCGCGTTCAGGGGTTCGCGCAAGTCTTGGCTTACCCAATACAGTTCTGTGTCATTCAGGTATTCTTGTATCGCTTCGGGGTCTGATGTTCCTTTTGAGCTGTACAGGTCTTGATAGAATTCCCGGAAGGTGTTGGAGATCCCCTCCTCCGTGTAGACTATCTGTCCTTGCGCATCTGTGACACATTCAATATGAGGTGGGACTCTGTCTATCGATAGTAGTCGGGCCAGCAATGCACCTGGTTTTTGCCCCTCACCGTACTGCCTGATCTGCTGTCTACGACCCATGAACTTCAGTTCGCGGTCCGCTGTCTCCTTAAATTTCAAGAGTTCTTGCTTAAGCTTGGCTTGCGTGCATGGATCGGGGGTGTTGAGGAGATTCTGTTCCAATTCCTTTAAACGGTCCTCTATGTTGGACAGTTCCCTTCGGATCATTTTTAGTGTCCCGTTTTCTTTGGTCAGGCAGATTCCTCTGACAAAGCACTTGAATGTTTCCCAAATGGTGCCTGCGGAGTCAACCGAGTTTTGGTTGGTGTCTATGAAGGAGAGTATTTCTTGCCGCAGTTCTGCTGCAAACACTGCGTCTGTGAGTGAACCGGGTTTAAACCTCCAGTTGAGGCCTGGCACTGCTGTGCCCGCTAGGGTGGCCTCCAATACCACCATCGAATGGTCGGAATAGGACCTTGGTAGGATCTGGCACGCGTCCCACCTGAAAGGGCTGTGGGAGGACGCCAGGATATAATCGATTCTAGAACTGGTGTTGTGCACAGCTGATCGGAAGGTATAGTCTCTCCTGTCTCGGTTGTGTCTTCTCCACATGTCGGAAAGATTGAAGGCCTGACAAATCTCTCGAACCTGAGTACTTGCTTTGGACGGGTTTCCTGAAGTGTTGTGGGACCTGTCGAGCCTGGGGTCGAGCGCGGTGTTGAGGTCGCCCCCCCACACCACAGTCGACGCGTCGGTCGTGGCTAGATGGGACATTATCCAGTTAAAGTTATCGTGTCCGTCTGTGTTTGGAGCGTAAGAGTTGACCACCACCACTTCCTTTCCAGCGATTATTCCTTTCACCAGTAGGGCCCTTCCTTCGGTGTCCTTCTTTGACTCGATGAGGCTGAAATTGGTCCTCTTATCGATCAGGATCGCCACGCCTCTGGCGAACGATGAGTAGGACGAGAAGTACCGGTGGCATCCCCATGATCTGGCCCAGCGCTGTTCCGACGAGGGTAGTAGGTGAGTCTCCTGGAGTATCGCTATGTTGATTTTGTGTCTCCGCAGATATTGAAGGATTCTCCTCATTTTCGTAGGCTGGTTGCCGCCGCGTATATTCCAGGTGGCGATTCTCAACGTTGTCGCTGCCATCTGAACGGATCAGTGTAATCCTGTCGGGCCGGGGCCCGCGGAGTTAGCTGGAGTCGCTTTCGGAGAAGGAGCCAGGAAGACTTGGCGATTGGTAGGTACATAGTTCCTCGCGTGGCTGTCGTGGATCGGGGGTATGTGGGTTGAGGCGGTATTACTGAATTAACTTCCCTCCCATGTACGGGCAACCCCCAACAGGCCCGTGGTAAACAGTCCCATAGTAACGAAACAACTTGCATTGCTGTGCTCGGGGCGCAAGTGGCCCTCCAAGAGAGGGCTAGCTCCCTTCCCCGGATACAATAGTGGTCTGCGGTGGTCTCTCCTTGTCAGCCATGCAGACACTAGCCCTCCCATTAGGTACCTTGTAGGCAAAATTTATGGTGGATTTCTTCTCGGTCTCTCTCCCCTTTGAGGCCTTCCGTTGGAGGAGGCGGGTCTGCAGCCCGAGCGGTCCAGATAATCGCTCGTCTCTTCCGGAGAGTTGAAAAACTGGGTCGTCCCCTCATGTTGGATTCGGAGTTTGGCAGGGTAGAGCATGGCGTATTGTATCTGGTTCTCTTGAAGCCTGCGCTTTACTGCCGTGTACGATCTTCTTTGCGCTTGGACCGCCTGGGAGAAATCCGGGAAAAATTGGATTTTATCACCGTCGTACTGAAGATCGCCTTTCTCCCTGGCCGCCCGTAGGATGGCGTCCCGGTCTTTGTAGTTGAGCACTCTCGCTATGATTGGGCGAGGATTAGCCCCCGGGATCGGTCTGGTGTTGGGAATTCGGTGGGCTCTCTCCACAACAAACAGTTTGGACAGGATATCTGTGCCGAAAAGGTCCACGCATAACTTCTCAATGTAGTCCTCCATCTTTATGTTGAGTTGTTGTTCCCTAGCTCCAACGATCCTGATGTTGTTGCGTCGGGAGCGGCCCTCCAAGTCTTCATTCTTTGCGTTTACCGCTTTCATTTGCACTTCTAGGGAGGCCACTCTGGAAGTCAGGGCCGCTGCTCCGTCGTCGAGGTCCGACACCCTCTGCTCGACTGTGTCAAGTCTATCGGCGTGTTTGTCTAACCGGTGCTGGAGCAGATCAACCTTAGAGGAGAGGGTGTCGAGTTTGCTCCCAAGACCGCCAATTCCGGCTTTCAGTTCTAGGAGAATTTCCCTGATGTCGAACCCGTGGGCCTCCTCCTCGTCTTGGATGGGAGATAGCGCTCTGCCATTTGAGGTGGTTGGTTTGGTCACGGAGCTGCCCTCAAAGTTTAGCTTCTTTTGAGCTCTGTCCATTTTCTTTGAGGCCGCCATTGGCGCTTGTGTAGCGGGGGTCCTACAGGGCACCGGAGGTAGGTCCCTCCTGATGTTTCCCTTTGTGATAGGGTATAGTGGAAGCGGGAGTGACGCCGGGTCCAAGCGCTATCTACTGCTGGTTCTCGGCTGGGTGGCCCGTACGTTGGGGGTTCACGCGGACCCCGGCTTGCGGTTTCCCGCACCCCGCGCCTTCACACAGGCTGAAATTCACCCCGGGGAGTATGGACGGGGGCGCACGGGGGCGCGCGTACCTGATCTTCGGGGTTCGTTCAGGACGGCTCCTTCGAGATTCTGCCGGATGTCCCACCGCTTTCGGCCGCTCAGGCCGTCCCCCTCCGGGCCCGCTCTGTCTCCGACTGCCTCGCGTCTAGCCCGCGCCGGCGCTCCACTCGGACCGGGGAGGGGGAGGGTTTCTCGTCGCTGAGGAATCTGGACCCAGCATCCGAATTACGACGAAAGAAGTACTACGTTTTGTTCAGAATCGCTTTGGCTACAAACTGGGGGTGGCTGCATACACAATGCCCAGCGCAGATGCCTCGATTCGTCAGGATTTCTGAGGGAGCTCCGTGGAGCTCACAGGGAGGCCGCCATCTTGGACGGCTCTCTAGCGCCCTCTATGTGGACACTCTATGTTCTATGTCTTTTTGGTTAGTTGGGGTTAGGGTGAAAAATTGTATAATGAAATTTTAATGCACATGAAGACATTAAAATGTACACAAAATATATAGTTTATATATTTCATTCTTTGTAAAAATCCATTAGTAACTTGTATCAAAATGACACTACAGAACACTAGAGGCAGTTGAAAAAACTAGCACTTACAATGCAGATTTTCCAAACCTACTAGTGTAGTAGTGTAGGAAAGTATTGATTCTATTAAAGAGACATAAGCCAGCATTAGTCTTGCCCCTCTTCTTTCCACTATGCCTTTAAAAACATGTAGTCCCCAGCCATAACCTTTTCACACATCTGTCACATGACACCAACTATCTAATGCCCTTCCAACTGTCCAATATAGACTTGCTCTGATTCCCCCTCTTCCTTTTCTTTTAATTTGGCTTGGAAGATAGCTACACTCAACTCAATGAACTAATAACAAGCAGCAGTACAGGAAAGGACCTAGAAGATCGGGGACAGAACGTCAAGCCGCACTGCGTCTCTCACGTCTCTCGCCGCTTCCGATGTAAGAAATTCGATTGTCACTCCAAATGTGGTATAAATTGTAAGAATAACAAAGTGTTTATTATTATTACACATGAAGTGCGGTATGTTTCTGAACTAATTTACAGGCAAGGTTCCTCTATATACATAAAACACTGTATTTTGAATATACCATAATTGTTATCAACTGTAAGAATAATCTGCGTTTTTCATTATCACACATTAAGTGCAGATCCTTTCGGAGCTACTTTACAGGCTAGGATCTTTTCTAGACATATGGTGGAATGTATCTTATAAAAACGCATAATCTGATACATCATGAAGAATACAAATTGACTTTGTAAGTCATTTATATTCACTACGACATTGATTCACTTCTACCATATTGTTTACACACAGTATTACGTAGACATCAAATTCACACGTGGTGACCACATATGTTATAATATCACACTGAGACATGACGTCCTTATTTATAGGGGACGCCATGTAACAAGCGTCAGATGCCATTTTACACAATGGAGGCTGCTGGTATTTGGAAAACGGGGAAATCTGTCCAATTTAAGTAGGTAGGTTGTCAAGGGATACCACTCTTCATAAATGATTTTTGCTGAGGTCATCAACATTACAATTTTACGGCCTCACACAGATACTATACTTTTCTCCACAGTTTCCCTTCATGAAGGAATACTACTCACATGCACAAGATATTACCATCCTCTTTAATGAAATGTAAGGATTGGTGAGTTACTTTGGATTTGTACAAAATACTATAGCCAGCTAACTCCTTGCCCCTGATATAGTTGGTACCTGTTTATTATATATTTCTTTATTGATAATGAAAAATACAAGGCACAATATTTTGAGATTAATGCTATTTAGCACTGACAAACCAATAACACTTACAAGATTTCTTTAACGTAAGAAACTATGTAAACTCATATCTCGGGTTGAAATTTTCTTCTTTCTCCCAACCCCCCACCCTGCACTTTCTCTGGAATATTTTCAACTAATAATAAGATTAGAGAAAAAGTCTATTCCTTTCAATAACAAATATTGGATTGTTCTGTCTTTTTGATGTTGAAATATCAAGGGCTCATATCTGTTCAATCCGTTGGATACATTTTGAATTTATAATTGGATGAAACAATTGGTATTATAGTTTCTACAAAGTGATATGACACTTAATCACTATAGCCTTGAAAAAGCAGTCAGGCGAAACACGTGTTGTTGCAATAACAGTGATTAATGGCAATAACAGTGATTCATTTGTAAATGATCTAATGGTTGACGCATAAAGCAGTAGTTTCATATAAAGGGTTTTAATATGATTCAAATCCCCATTGTTCAATCAGTGAGAAGAACAAGTTACTTACCAACTGTAACGTTCTTTCGACTTTGATAAATCCACTTCCAGCTTGCTGGCCTCAGAAAATGTTTTCACCGTAGAGGGCGCTGCGCGTCGACGTCCCTCGAGTCAGTGTCCCTCAAAGGCCTCCGTATCGGCGCTGACGTCACCATAGGTATAAATAGTCTCACGCAGCATCAAATGCTCAGTTCCGTTTTGAGGTGCTGTTTTTGCCTTGTATAAAATGGTTAATAACCTTGAAGGAGCGTAGGCTTCAACTACAAGGGAAGTTTTACTGTGGGGAAGGATGGGAGGGGTGATAAGGAATATGTGAAAGAAACATCCAGTTGAAAGAACGTTACAGTTGGTAAGTAGTAACTTGTTCTTCGAATGGATTGTGTCCTCCCATGTATTCCTTATCTTTGATAGACTCCCAAAGGAGTAGTGTGTAGAGGAGGCGGGAGTAAAACAAAATGTTTCCTTTTAAAGATGCACAGAGTGCAACACAGCTTTTCCAAATCTTGTCTCCTGGCTAGAGGAGGAATCAAGACTGTAGAATTTAGTGAAAGTATGTGCGGACGACCATGTGGCAGCCGCACATATGTCTTTAATTGGAGCTTCTCTTTGGAGAGATGAAGAGGCTGCGATACCCCTGGTTGAATGAGCCCCGAGGTACGTAGGGGGCTCTTTTCCTGCCAATTTATGGCACTCTATAATAGTTAATATAATCCATCTTAAGATGGTCTATTTTGTAATAGGTAAACCTAACTTGTGCCCTGCATACCCCACACAAAAATTGGTCTGCTTGCCTAATCCTCTCAAGTCTGCTAATGTAAAAACTCAAGGTATGCCTGGGATCCAGCCTGTGCAATCTCTCTTCCTCTTTCCCTGGATGGGGAGGAGGGTAAAACGAGGGTAAGGTTATTTTTTGTGTTAAGTGGAATTCTGAGACCACCTTTGGGTGAAAATTCGGCTTCACTTGGAGAACTACTTTATCTTTGTGAAAGATTGTACGTGGAGGTTTACAAGACAAAGCTTGTAATTCGCTCACTCTTCTGGCAGAAGTGAAAGCCACTAGAAAGACTGTTTTAAGAGTGAGAAACCTTAAAGAACAGGAATGAAGGGGTTCAAATGGAGTACCCATTTGAAATTTCAAGACTAGTTTTGGGGCCCACAATGGAACTTGAAAAGGAGTTGGGTGAACAACATTAGATAACCCTTTCAGAAACTGAATCACTATGGGCAATTTGAAGTATGAAGGCTCCTCTGCAGCGCGCTTGAAGATTGACAGTGCTGCGAGGTAACCCTTGATTGTGCCAACTTGAAGACCCGAATTTGCCAAATATAGCAAAAAAGATAACACCATCAGTGTACTACATGAAAAGGGTTCAATATTCTTTTCTCTACACCAGCTGCAAAATGTGTTCCAACAACAGCGGTATAAAGATTTTGTTGCTGGCCTTCTGGCTGAAAGCAACACCTCCATTACTAATCCGGGAGGTCCCAATCCTTGTATCTCAACCTTTCAGAAACCAGGTGTGAAGGTTGAGGGTCATGATATCCGGATGGAGAACCCGACCTCCCTTCTGCGAGAGAAGATCCTCTCTTTGCGGAAGACGAATCGGAGGACAGATGGACATGTCTAGAAGATCCGGATACCACGTTCTCCTGGCCCAATCCAGAGCAATTAGGATCATGGGTTTTCGGAATCTCCTAAACCTCCTGATCATTTGAGGAATGACGGGGACTGGAGGAAACGCGTACAGAAGTGGAAAATCCCAGTCCACCACAAACGCATCCCCTAGAGCTCTTCTCGGGGGAATTCCCTTGAGCAGAACTGATCGAACTTCCGGTTGATACTGGTGGCGAACAGATCCACTTGAGGGGTTCCCCAAAGGGTTAAGGTCTCTTGAAGGACTTCCTGAGCCAGTTCCCACTCGTGGGAGACTGTGTCCTGCCTGCTCAGAGCATCCGCTGTCGAGTTCTTCTCTCCGGCTAGGTGAACTGCTGATAGAGATTCCTTCTCGATTTGCCCAAAACCAGAGCTGCACCGCCTCTCTGCACAGTGGCAGTGACCCTACGACCCCTCTTTTGTTGTAGTAATGCATGGCCACTGTGTTGTCCGTCATTATCAGGACATTCTTTCCCTGTACTGATGGCAGGAAAGCATTCCGCACTAGTCTGATTGCTCTCAGCTCTAATAGGTTGATGTGTAGTCTGGACTCCGATGGAGACCAACGACCGCTGATGGTCAAGTCGTTGGCATGGTCTCCCCACCCCGTGAGTGAAGCGTCCCTGACTACTGTTATCTCCGGCCATAGTTGCCAAAACAGTTCTCCTTTCAAGAGGTTCTCCCGGCAGGCCCACCACTGAAGGTCTCGAGCCACTCTGTCCAGGATTAATAGGAGATCTGAAATCTTTCCTGAGTATTGTGACCACTGGTCCTTAGCGCCCACTAGAGAGATCTCATTCTCAGGCGAGCCTCTGGCACTAGAAAAATGCAGGATGCCATGAGGCCGAGCAACCTCAAAAAGTCAAAGGCTGGTAGACGCTGGGCATTTTGAAACTTGATGACCATCTGTAGAATATCTTGAGCCCTCACCTCTGGTGGCAAGGCTTTTCCCAGGGATGTGTCCAGGACTGCTCCAATCAACTAGAGTCTCTGTGATGGTATCATCTGTGACTTCTTTAAGTTGAGGGAGAAGCCCAGCTTGTGGAGGAAGTGGCAAACATAATATAGATGGATCTGAGTTTGTTCCGGGGACGTTGCTCTGATCAACCAGTCGTCCAGGTAGGAGTAGACATGAATCCCTTCACTCCTTAGACTTGCAGCCACAACCACCATTAGCTTGGTAAAGACCATCGGGCAGAGGTCAGCCCAAATGGCAGAACTCAAAATTGATAATGAGAGTTGCCAATGACAAACCTCTACTTCCTGTACTTGTGATGGATTGGCACATGAAAGTAAGAATCCTGAATGTCTAGAGATACCTACCAGTCCTGAAGCTGGAGGGCCTGAAGATCTGAGAAAGGGCTACCATCTTGAATTTAGCTTTCCTGAGGAATTTGTCTAATTCTCGCAAGTCCAAGATGGGTCTCAATCCTCCGTCCTGCTTCGGTATTAGAAAATAGGGGGAATACCAACCCTTGTTCGTCTCTGCTACAGTTACTGGTTCTATGGCACCTTTCTCTAGCAGGTCTGAAATCTCCTGCATAAGGAGCAGTCTGGAAGCTTCAAAGAGTTGTTCCCTGGTGGATGACTCTGAGGAGTGTGCAGGAAAGGCAGGCAGTAACCTTGGGCAACTGTTTCCAATGCCCAAGCATCTGACGTAATAGCCTGCCATTCTGTCAGATGTAGTTACCTTGCCCCTTACTGGTGTTTTGTGTGGGGAGACCTCAGAGTGGTTTAGAAGCGGCTGACGCAGATGCTGAGGGTAAAGCAGCACCTGCTGACGCGGGTTTGGTACCTTTAACCCGTCCACCACGGGTGAATCGTCTCTGGCCCCTTTGAGCTGGCTGCCCACTGCGTTTTCTGAATGCGGAGTAAAAACGAAAGAGCTTCCCCCTCCAGGACGTAACTGTGGGGCGATTTGGAGTTGACGGATTGCAACCCCAAGTGAATTTGCTGCCGCCTTTGAGGTTTTCAATTTCTCCAGGCTGTCATCAGCTTTTTTGCCAAATAGAGAGGTGCTGTCAAAGGGCATATTTAGAAGCCTGGCTTGCACATCAGGAGCAAAACCAGACTTCAGCAGCCACGCAAATCTGCCGATTGTGGTAATCGCTGCCATGGCTCTGCTGATGCTGTCAGCAGAGTCTATACCTGTTTGGAGGGACTCACACATCGCATCCTTCCCATCCGTGATGTCGTTCAAGAATGTGTCTCGTTCCTCCCCTTCTGGGAGACAGTCAGCCGCTAATGAAGCACACTCCCAAAGGGTGCGGCTGAATCGAGCTAGCATGCAAGTAGCGTTAATAGACTTAAGTGCCATACTGCATGCTGAAAAGACTTCTTTAGACATGGCATCAAATCTTTTGTCATCTCTGTCTTGTGGTATTGTGGAGTATGCCGACTTACTATTTGACGACGTTGCTGCCTGCACTACTAAACTCTCTGGAGTTGGGTGCTTACTTAAATATTCAGGGTCTGAGGCAGACACTCTGTACTTCGCAGAGAACTTTTTATTTACTGCAGGAATAACTTCAGGTGTCTCCCAATTTGCATCTATTTTTCTCTGCAATGCAGCATAGAAAGGGACTATAGGGTCTTCTTGAGGCCCTTTATCTAAGATGTCAGTAAGATCATCTTGCTGGAAAGAGGGTGCAGGTGTTGTCCACCCCATAAATTGCATAATTCTTGCCATACCACAAACATTTGTTTTAACGATTAGTCAAATTTCACTAATTATTATAATAGCGCTCATGTATTTGGTAATTCAAAAAACTAAAGAAATAACAAAACCGCCGGTAGTCGCCTTAATGGCTACCAGAATTGCAATCTTAAGGAAACAAAAGAAAAACGAAATTCTGCAATTAAATGAAATGTGTCTATCTAATAGTGAATACTATAAACAGAAACGAAAAGTACTCAACAAATATGGCAATCGCATAAAGAATTATAGAATATACCTTCATAATACAATGAACCAAACAATGATAGCAGCATTGTGCAAAAATGACAGGCGTTCGATGTGGGCACTCCTAAGGGGTAACGACTTCCATCAAACGGTGAATCAAAGCTCGAGTATAAGTGCCGAAACATGGACACAATATTACAAAAAAAAATGTGCCCTACCGGAAAGATTTAAATTACTTGTTGATAAATTTACAAATAGATTGTTGAATGAATTTGAGGGCTGGTCACTTGAGGATATCACATGGGCACTTGGAAAATTGAACAAATCAAGAGCGCCTGGTCCAGACTGCATTCCACCATGTGCTTTGAAAGAAAACGTTCAGTTATGGGCTCCGATATTAAAAACTCAATTTGACGAGATTATTTGCTCTTCTACTGTTCCTTCATCTTGGCTTCAATCGGTTATAGTCCCAATTCATAAGAAAGGGATCAAAACAAATCCAAGCAATTTTCGTCCGATTGCCTTGATGGATGCAAGTGCCAAGACCTTAGCTATCTTGTTGTTACAACAGCTGAAGGCGGTAATTAAGCAACGGAACATTCTATCGAAATTTCAGATTGGCTTTCGCGCCGGAATGGGAACTGCTTTAAATGCAACTGTTTTGGCGCACCTAATTGCACAAACGAATATTCCGAACACGGGTCCACTATATATGGCATCCGTGGATTTAACAGCAGCTTTCGACTGTGTAATTAGGACTCTTCTCTGGGCAAAGATGGATGAAATGGGGTTTCCGCTTCATTTAATAGCAATGTTGGCCAAATTGCATTATAACACCTCATATTTGGTCCGCATTAATAGCTCTGGTTCAACTACAGTCCCGATTATTACCGAGGTGGGGGTAAAGCAGGGGTGCAACTTGGCAGCTACCCTATTTAACCTATATATCTCTGATATAGAGTCAATATGGAACTCGGAATTAAGCTATCCAGCAAGACTGGCACATTTGCGTATCCAATGGATTGCATTTGCAGATGATGTTCTAATTTTTGATCGAACCCCTTATGGCCTACAAAGAAAACTGGAAATATTTGCAGTATATCTTTTTAAAAACAACCTTACATGCAATGTTGAGAAGTCAAGTATATTCATATTAAAAAACTTAAAAAAGAAATCTCCCAAAATGCAATGGTCGATAAATACCATCCATATGCCCATTGCATTAAATATGAGATATCTGGGATATGATATTATTGACTCACCTTCTAGAAAAACATGGTCCGCAAATTTAAATACAAAAAAATGTTCTAGCGACACAAATGCGGATGGTATTTGCAAAGCATTGTAAATTTTCAATGGAACCACTTGTTCAATTCTATATGCTGAAAGTGGAAGCAATTCTACTTTATGGATTGGATCTATGTCTATGTAATATAGACTCAATATTAGATCAAATCCAAGGGCAACTGTGGAAAGCGACTTTGAGACTGCCAAAATCACTCCCAAATTGTATCTTACGACAGGAGTTAGGAATTTCTGCTCTATCAACCAGGTACCATTGGCGACAGCTAACAAATTACGGAAAGATGTTGTTCCCACAGCAACACTCATTGTATGGGGAATTTCTAATCATGATTGGGAAACGAATACCCAAATCATTGTTGGAGTTCTCGGAATGCATGATAAAAATACTGGCCGAATGTGGTTTAAAACCAATAGATCTAGAATTCCGTATGGGACTTGTAAAAAAACGCCTATACGAGCAGGATTGGGTATTAACAATAGAAGATATGCAAGAAAAGAAGTTATATACTGAAGCGGCAAAATTTGCAACAGCAAGACTGCCCCGCAAACCTTATTTGATTAAATTCCCGGCGAACAAACAGAGACAAGTCTATCTGAGATTTAAACTCAATCTGTTTCACACCTTTGAGAATACCATTAAATGGAAAAAAAACTCTAATGTTGGACAAAAACCATGGTGCAGATTTTGTGTGGGTAAAATCTGGATAGAAAATCTGAAACACCTTACAGTATATTGTGAATACTTTGAAACTTTGCGATATATGTTAATCGGTCCACAGGTTCTAGGCATGACTGAGGAAGCAAGGGAATGGTGTTGGAAAAAATTTATGTGGGGATACTCAACGAAAGTAATTGTCTTATTGTGCGCATTTCTTGAAAAACTGGAATTCGAACTAGAGGAGAAAGAAAATATGAATTAATTTCTAATGTTAAGCTTGTTAATAATCTAATTGTAGAAGAAAAGTATGAATTTGCCTGACACATTAGTAAGCCAAACGCGTGACCAAAGTATGAATTTGTTCTACTTAATTGGATTTAATTTATAAACACGTATGACGATGCACAATGATGATTTTAATTTAACATAGTATGAACGTGAGTTAATTTTCTATGAAATGATTTTAATAATTGAACATGATGATGTTGTAAATGTTTGTTAATCAAACTTTAAAAACAACTTTTAATAAAAAAAAAAAATAATAATAATAATTCTTGCCATAAGGGCTCTGTAAGGCATTTCTGCATGTTCTCCAGGTTCTGGTCTGGCAAATTCTGCCTCTGGAGAGGTATCTATGCCAGTAGCATCTTGTAAAGATTCTTGTAGATCTCTCAATCTATTCTCCTCAGAAATTAGTTCCTCTGGAATGGGTACTGTTGTTCTTTGTAACCCAAAGGGTCTCTCATTGTCAGAATCCTCCCCTTCCTCATTTATAGAGGATAAAGCTCTGAAATAATCAGATCTTGAATAAGGGATAAAACCCATTTTCAGAGAAGAAGGAGCGAAATTGGTGGATACTGCTTGGGAAAAAGTTGTGGTTGTCGATGTAGACGTTATAGGTCTCGACAAATCCACAAATGGCATTGAAAAACTCGAAAAGGGCCTCGATGTATTCGAGAGGACTGGAATCCTACTCAGTGTCGTTGATATTGTCGATGGCACTCTCGACGCCTTGGGGGGGGGGCATTCGACACCTCTGGTGCCGGTGGCGTAGTTAAAGTTTGAGGCCTCAAGGACGTATCCTTCATCAGGGTCGACGACGGCATCGATGACGGCGTCAATGACAGATTTGTGCGCAAAGGTACCTTCGATATGGCGTCGATGACGCAGCTTTACTCGATGATTTTTTTGTCTTAACTCGAGGGTTCATGACACTCTCGAGGGTTTTTTGTTCGCCGGGTTCGACGACCCACAACGTTTTTCTTTTTCTGGGCTTTCATTCGGGGTATCACCTCTAGACATCTCCCAGGGGGTCAAGGCTGCGTTCTCAAAGACCCTTAGCATTTTTTTACGAATTTCCTCCCACTTAGCTGGAGAGCTGTGTTTATTGGGGCAGGTGACCCTTTCTGGGGAATTTGAGGATGACGAAGAGGGAGATCTATGATGCCTCTTCTTAGAGTGGCTCGATCTCAAAGAGTGATGGGAACCGCTTCGAGATCTCGATTGGGAATGTTTCTTTCGATGGTGAGAAGACGAATGTCTCGACTCAGCCGAGGCCAATTTTGAAGGGGTAGAAGATTTAGCTGCCTTATCTCTTTCTAACTTCCCCTTACGCTCCTTCAAGGCTTTCGCCGTCATAGACATGCAGTCCTCACATTCCGAACACTGGTGCTCTGATCCCAGGCACCACAAACAGATCCTGTGACGATCCGTTAGTGACATCTTTTTACCACAATCTCGGCATTGTTTGAAGCCCGGATCTTGGCGTTGATGCTTCAGACAAAGATGCCATTGTAGGCTATTTAGATTTTCGAAGATTTTCGAAGAGTAGAAGAACCGAGCGTTGCGTCTCCGAGGCTAACACAGCGTAGAAAAACTGAACTGAGCAACGGACGCTGCGCGTGACTATTTATACCTATGGTGACATCAGCGCCAATACGGAGGCCTTCGAGGGACACCGACTCGAGGGACGTCGACATGCAGCGCCCTCTACTGTGAACATTTTTTCCGAGGCCAGCAAGCTGGAAGTGGATTTATCAAAGATAAGGAATACGTGGGAGGACACAATCCATTCGAAACTCATAATTAATTATTGGGATGGTACTTTGCAAACACCAATAGATTTAAATTGTAAATACATGGAGGACCAGTGGGCTGCATTGCCACAAGCAGCGCAGACATGAAAAACAAAGGAGTTCTGGCATCTGGTTAGATCGGCCCAATCTCAAAGAAGAAACCATGTATGGATCTCATTCCCCCAGAGGTATGAGTAGACCCCTTTGCTTCCTTATAATCGACAAACCAAGGCACAAAAGAACAGGGGGAAGAGATAGGCCTGAGATAATTGAACTCCTGGGTTCCTCTGGCCAGGCTACACTCAGGCTACACTCCTCTTTTCTACAACTGCAGTCGAGGCAGCTGTTCTCTCACAGCATATTAGCAAGGACCCTGGACCTGATTTCATCCCAGTCGATCCTTTCAAGAGTAAATTATAAGTTACTCACTGTAGTGACTAACGTACTCCTAGTCCATAGTCCCCATTAGTCCATACTGTATGGGCGTCCCTTGCTAGGGACGGAAAACAGAACCTTTTTCATCAGAAATAATTGTCTTCCCCTATAAATTTAGATGCGTGGAGGCGTGGCCCTGGGAGCATGCACTTCCCTACTCTGCCACCCCCCCCCGGCACCACTCCTCAGTCCCCTTTGACGCATCAACACTATTACAATTGACTAACGACACATTAGTTGTTACGGGGAGGATGGTGGGACGTATGGAGGAAAGGGGACTATGGGCCAGTAGTACGTTTGTCACTAGAGTGAGTAACTTATAAATACTCCGACGTCCCGTCCCCTTTCCTCCATACTGTATGGGTGATTAAACCTGAATACAGCCCTGGGGAGGAGAGTTGCCCCTCAAAGTTCTTCAAAACTCGCTGGACAAATGCAGCGTCTGATCTGGCGCTAGCAAAGACCTGTGCTGCCCTTCATACGCCTCCTTGATGGCCATCACCATCCACCTTGCTATTGAAGCCTTGGAGGCCTGATAGCCCGGCTTTGACCCGCCAAAAGTGATGAACAAGGCATCCAATTTACAGAAGCTCTTCGTCCTGTCCAGGTAAAATCTAAGAGCACGCCTGACATCAAGACAGTGCAATACTTTGTGAGCCTCATCCTTTGGATCCGCAAAGAATGTTGGAAGTACTATCTCTTTGTTAAGGTGAAAGGATGACACAACCTTAGGGAAAAAAGCAGGGTGCGCCCTAAGCACCACCGTGTCCCGGTGTGCTGAGGTAAGGCCAACCAGTAGGGCAGTTTTTATAGTAACCAGTCTGATGTCTGCAGATGCAATGGGTTCGAAGGGTTTGTGGGCCAGGGTGCCCAGCACCACATTAAGGTCCCAGACAGGATGTGGATGCTTGACCGGTGGATATAATCTGGTCAGGCCCACCAAGTGCCTTTTAACCACCGGATTGGAGGAGGAGAAGATGTTGTCTCCGGAGTTCTTGTAGGCCCCTATGGCCACTAGATACGTACCGCAGGTGTCTCCCTGCACACCGGAGTGAGCCAGATGTGCAGAGAAGGATAACACATTGTCCAATGAGCATGTCAGCTGATCTATCTTGTTTGTCTTGGCCCAGTGACAGAGCCTCGTCCACTTGCTCTTGTACTGACTCCTGGTGGAGTCCCTTCTTGCCCCCGGATGATAGCAAGGTTGTCCTGTGACAAGTGAATATGCTTAAGGGTGACCTGTTCAGGAACCAGGCTGCCAGTGTTTGGGGTGAACCACTGTGAACCACTGTGCCCCCCTGCTGGGAGAGTAGGTGGGCTGGACCCAACGGGATATGTACCGGAGTATGACCCGACAGTGGGAGGAGTTCAGAGAACCAAGGCCTGGTTGGCCACCATGGCGCTATCAAGATGAGTCGAAGGTTCTGTGGCTCCCTGACCTTGCAGATGACCCTATGAATCAGCGGCGTGAGGGGGGAAGCGTATGCATTCATGTAGTTCCACGTGATCTGCAACGCGTCTCCAGAGCACCCCTGCCTTGTCCCATCCAGGAAGCAAACTGGCGCTTCTGCTGTTGCTCATGGTGGCGAATAGGTCTAACTGAGGGTGGCCCCACCTGTCGAAGATCCCCCTCGTTCAACTGCCACTTGTAGTTGTCGACCCAGAGCCTGCTGAGGCTGTCCGCCTCAAAGTTGGATTCCCCCGGAAGTCGGACTGCTGATAAGTAAATGCTGTTCGACAGAGCCAGTCCCATATGTCGATGGACAGCCTGCAGAGCAGAGGGGACCTGGTACCTCCCTGCTTGTTGATGTAACACATGCAAGTAGAACTGTCTGTTTGGATGCAAACCGACTTGCTGCTGACAATGTGGAGGAACGCTTTGAGAGCAAGCCAGATGGCCATCATCTCGAGCCAGTTGATGTGTTCCAGTTGCTCCTGCCGTGACTAGACTCCTTGGACACTGTTGTCAACCAGGGTAGCCCACCATCCCTCTAGGGACGAGTCTGTAGTAATGGTAATCTCCGGCAGAGGCTGCCTGAACGACCAGCCCGTTAAGAGGTTGTTCTCTGCACTTCACCACAAAAGGTCCTGGTGAAGGTGCTGTTGTATGCTGGCTAGAGCTGCTTGGGAGCTCGTCTCCTGATTCTAAGAGGCTGAGAAATGTAGCTGCAGGCTCCTCATTTTGAGTCTTGTGTGTGGCACAGCCAGGAGACAAGCCACTATTATTTCGAGCAGGTGCTGGTACCACCATGCTGAGGTTACTAGTCTGCTGAGAAAATGCTGTGTGGCCCTCTTGATTGCTGTGATCTTGTCCTCCGAGAGGAAGATCCTCTCCAGCCTTGTATCCCAAATGAGTCCCAGGTAGGTTAAACCCTGTGTGGGAAGTAACTGGGACTTCTTGAGGTTGATAGAGAACCGAAAATCATATGGCATGTGCATAAGTGCCGAAGCTGTGCGGTGTACTCCCTCGGGCGACTCCCCTCAGACGAGCCAGTTGTTGAGGTATGGATAAAGGTGGTGGCCCTCGCTACCGCGTTCATTAAACTTGCAAAGACTCTCAGGGCCAAATTGAGGCCAAAAGAGAGGACCTTGTATTGGAAATGAAATCCCATGATCCTGAACCGTAGGAAGGAACGATGGGACTCCCAAATCGGGACGTATAGGTAAGCATCCTTCAGATCCAGGGAGCAAATCCAGTCTCCCCCACACAGTGCCTCCACAATGAGTGCTGCAGTAACCATCTTGAACTTTTGAAGGGGTAGGGAAAGGTTCAAGGAAGAAAGGTCTAGAACAACTCTCAGGTCAGCCTGGTTCTTTTTCTGTATGGTCGAATATGCGGGAATCGAAGCGCATGCCTCGCTGTGCAGCTGGAACCTCCTCCACCGCCTGGCTCGCAATGAGCAAGCGGATTTCCGCCAGAAGAGTTGCCGTCCCAATCTGTGGGAGTGAAGGGGAGGAAAGAGGAAATTAAGGTATCGGCAGATGGAAGCCAGTGGAAACTACAGAGAAAATCCAAGGGTCCGTAAACCTTGCCCGCCAGGGATGGATGTGACGGGCAAGCCTGCCCCCCAGCGGAGACTTGTGGATCTGGATGGCACCATCACAGTTTCTTTCCTTCCGCGGCTGGTGCTTGGGAGGGGGACTGAAAAAAACCCTTGTGAGAGAATTTGTGCTGCTTGCGCCTATGCTGGCTGGGTGACCTGTCTGGCTGCCTAGAGTGGCGCTCCTGAAAACCCCTGAAGCCACCGAAGGTACGACCTCTGTCAGAGCGTTGGTGACTTTGGCTATAGGCCTTGGGCGCAAATTTAGTCAAGATTGACAAGGACTTAGCTGTTTGGGAGCTATTTTTCTCCTTATCAAGCTCGTCGTCAGTAGTCGAGTGAAACAAGTCCCCCCCCCCTAAAATGGCAGGTCGAGAAAGCCCTGGTACTAGATCCCCGGTACTAGAGCCTTGCGGCTCCTTTGCTGTGGGACCGGGAGGATCCTGGTACCCCTCGGCCTGTTGGCCAGTAGCTCTCGGAGCCTTGGTCCCTTTGCTGGTCTTAGGACCCGGAAGCCCCCTCCTGCTTGGACGCTTCCCAAGGAAGGAGTCACCCTTGCGGCGTGCAGAGAGAAGAGGGAACCTACCTTAGGACTGGTCTTCCTCCTTACATATGACTTGATGTCTTCTGGTGGTGATCTTTCAAATGCCTCCTTCCACCTGGCTAAACGGTTCTTCAATGAGTGCAGGGTCAGTGCGTCGCACGGAGAACAGCCGTCCCAGCCGTGGTCGGGGCCTAAGGCACCAGTGGCAGAGTGCATGAGGATCGGACGTGGGGAAGGAACCCTTGCAGCCTGCTGGTGAAAGCGGTCCGCTCCAGTCGATGCGGAGAAGAGGACTGAGGAGTGGCGCCGGGAGGGCCAGAGTCAGGGGAGCGCACGCACATCTAAATTTAAAGGGGAAGATCATTTTTTCTGGTGAAAAAGGTTCCATTTTCCGTCCCTAGCGAGGGACACCCATACAGTATAGAGGAAAGGGGACGGGACTTGGGAGGATTTGGGTATATGGGTCCCTTTCCTAACTAAATTCTTCAATTAAGTTATTAGTATGCCTGTCATCCCTCATAGTTGGAAGGGAGCGACAATAATTCCAATTCATACAAAAGGATACATGGATCACCCATCAAATTACAAACCCATAACCCTAATTGACTCACTTGCTAAGATCTACGCAAAAGGCCTGCTTCATTCTCTTGCAAGTTGGGTGGGAGAAAATAACATCTTGTCCAATGCTCAGGCAGATTTTAGAAAAGGAGTATCGACTGTGACCCAGTCTTTTAGGCTGGTTCTTAGCCTGCAAAAAATGTGTTACACTCCGATCCCAGCCTATTTTCCTGGCTTTTGTTGACCTCCAGACAGCATTCGACACTGTCCCTAGGAACAAACTATGGAAGGTCTTGATCGACCTTCGGATGCATGTGTCACTTCTTAAACCTATTATGGCTCTATACTCTGGAAATCATGTGTACGCAAGATGGAATGAAGGGGGCGACTTAACAAACCCATTCAAGGTTGATATGGGGTAAGACAGGGCTGCGTCGTGACTCCCCTTTTATTCCTTCTTTATATCAATAGTTTTACTGCTGATATGTCTATGCTCGCATTGGACACCCCAAAACTGGGTGCAGCCAAATGGAGTGTTCCGCTATTAGCGGATGACATTGTACTTCTCTCCAAGAACCCTAAGGGTTTACAACAACAGCTGACAACCTTTGAGTTGCGGTGCTCAGCCAAAAGTTTGACTATAAATGCATCCAAAACACAGATCATGGTGTGCTGTCCCACATCTTACCCGCATCGGCCTAAACAAAATTTCGCCAGAATAATTCTCTGTTTATTGTGGTGGAGAGTTTCAAGTATTTGGGGATAACTTTTGCAAAAAATCTAAAATGGGACAAACAATTGGAAAAAAGTAACCTAATAGCGGCCAGACAAACTCGCGCAGTGGACAGATTTTCTGCGCGATTTGGACAGAGGTCCCTGTCCTCAGCAAAGGTGTCATACAGGACGCAGGCTGTCCCAGCCATCACCTACGGTGCAGAATTGTAGGGCCACAAGCCAACTGCTTCCCTACAGACAAGAGAAAACAAATTCTTGAAGTGTCTCGTGGGCCTTCCAGCTAGTCCCCATCTGCCCCAGTGGCCGTACAGTTTGGCCATGTAGAAATTAAATATGAGGTATTGCTGAAAGCTCTGTTGTACTGGATAAGGATCTGGAGCACTGTGGAACTCTTGCCATACAGAGCGACCTCTGTCTTATTAATGGAAGGTGCAAAATGTCTACCATGGTTAAAGCATGTCAAGCAACTTCTTACGATCTTGGATCTTGATCCCTGTGGCATGATTGCCTAAGTATAAAATTCTGAATAAAAAACAGTTAAAGAGGAAATTTCATGATTGGGTACTAGGGACAAGACTGGATAGCTGCTATACGGGCAGATAATCTGCCATCTATATGGTGGTTAAATCTGGCAAGGCCATGGAGCCCTACCTTGATTACCCAGCACAGAAAAAAAGAAAGGTTTGCTCACAAAACTTCAACTGGGTATCTTCCCTCTCGCGAAAATTCACGAGACACTGGGGAACGAGACTGTCTCCACACTGTCCAGTATGTCCCAACCTAGTTGAAGACAAAGTCAATTTTATCTTCTTTTGCCCATTGTACAAAAATATGAGAACTAGATGGTTGAAATCACTACTCAACTCTCAGGCAATCAATTCCACGAGAGAGGCTCACATTATTATGAAATTAGACTTGTCTGTTAATATTTTCAACACAGCATTGATGTTCTTATTTGCTGCCTTCAAAAAAAGGGAGTTTCCTCAAAAACTGCTAGAGAGTAGTTGAACGCAGTACACAGTATTAGAAATGTTGACCTGTGATACATCCCAATCTTGAACTGTGATGAGCAAAAGTGTTTACGATCTATAATGAACAACTGAGACTTGCTCTGATGATTTTATTCTTTTTCCTACGTAAAAACATATGAACTGTGATTTTTATGTATGTATGTTTGATCTGCCTTTATGGTGTACTGCTGAAATAAAGCTAATATTGAATTGAATTGGTGGATTGAACAATTTAAAAAAATGTTATTAATGTTAACACATTCGCAGGGTAACCAACTAGACGTGGGCTCCCTGCTCACTGTGCTCAGAGAGGCACAGCTCCACCTCACTGATGAGGCCCAACAAGGCTGAAACACGTGTATGGGGTTGTTGTTGGTACTCTTGTTCAGAGAGGAATTGCCATAGCATTTCGGTGCTGGACTGTCCATGTGGGCGGGACAAAGACTGATATGCAAATGGATATTTCCCATCTGTGAAAGCTACAGTGAGCAAAAAGAAGATGGCTGCAAACTCTCAAAGTGGTTAAAAACCACTGAACAGGTTATCATGCTGTGTTCTTTTGAGAGAGGGGCGCCTGCTACTTTTTTTGACATTCGCAGGGTAACCTGATGTTATCAGTAGGAAATCTATATACAAGTATCTCAAAGGAATGTAATGTATGTTCATTGATATCATTACAAAACTCATTTTAATGCATTATGAAACTGGTTTGCTATGAAATAATGATAAGAACTCATCATCATTTAAAACAAGAGTTAAGCGCATGATTCTTGCAACATCACAACACAGCATTTAACGACAATGACAAACCTCCTTATCTAAGTATGGGGATCAACAGGACGGTGCCTTAGGAGGCCAGTGCCACCCTGAGCTAGTGGATGTTGGTCTGGTGGGCAGTGTGTGGAGGGTCCTCTTGTCATCTTGCCTTTGACCCCAACACTTGGCACGTGACAGTGACATTACGACCTCAGGTCAGACTGACCCAATGAGATTTGATGCTTACCCACCCCCTTGTAAGGGCCTACCAGATAAAGGACATTAACCCCCTTCACAAGCGATAGAGCCAGATGCTTGTATCAGCCAGATGCAAAGTTCCAACATAAAGACAGGCTTTCCCATCCATTGAATCAAATGCTTTATGTGAGGTTAAAGAATGAAGTGCAGACAGTGCTACTGTTGCCGGCTAACCCGGCGTATCAATGGGAGGGTACTCAGAGGTCATCGAACTTTGCAAGCCCGGAATCCCCTGCTAAATTGCCCCCTGCCAGCAGAACACAGAATCACACTCCTCTGTCATACACCACCCTGTATCTACCCAAACTATGACATACAAGCTGAGAGCACCACTAGCCCATCATGGGCAGTCCTGGAGAAGTTTTGAAAGACACATCTTAGATCCAAAATGGCTGATAGGCCTGTTACAAGCTCTGCCGCACCCATTGAACATAAACCAACCCTAGCTGCTTTCAAGGGCCTCACCAATCCCAATTGCCACACAATTATGCCCCAAAGGCACAGATCCTCAGAGAAAGCCCCCCCTATGGGGAGGAGAAAACAAAAGATAAAAGCCAAGTAAGCCGAGACTGTAAGTGTAGCTCGCGTTTGATGAGGGACTGGAAGGAATTGGAAGACCAGAAGACTGCAGGAGTGGAGGAGACTAGAGTGCTGGTGGAAGACTATTCCCTACTCATCCCATCTTGTCTGCCCAGATGCCTGAGGGCTCGGAGCGCTCTACAAATAAATAAAATAAATTAAACTAAACTAAAGAATAAAGCAGGAGAAGTGGTGAAAGCTGTAGGGGAGAGGAGAGTGGTAACATAAAGAGTGAAGCAAAAGAAGGAGACAATATCAGGATGAAAGAGGTGGTGGTGATAAAGAAGGTTGTACCATCAGAAGAGAGTGAACCATGACAGTGGAGGTCAAGTAGTTAAGATCTGGGGCAAAAGGATGACAAATAGTAGTGCCAGAAGGGGAGAGATGCACAGAGCTTGTGAGATCAACAGAGAAGGAGATAAGAGCAAGGATGGTGCTATGTCTCAAAAGAGGACTTGACCTGGTGGAGGAAAAGGTCTGCCCAGGAAAGGAAGAGGGGCAAAAATGATAACTCAGAAGTGAAGCAATTTGTGGGAATGTCATTAAGAGTACTACAGAGTAATTAGGTGGAAGCAGAGAGGGTGGGAGAGTGACAACAAGAGCAAGCAAGACTAGGGCCTAACCAGTAAGCCAGTGGGCCAGGTCAAACTTAGGCATGCAGACAGTGGGAGGAACAACGAGACTGGGTCAGGGAGAGTACGGTCAGTTTAGAGAGGAAAAGATGAAGACGACTAGAGTCCAGTCACACAGCCTGTTGTGACACTGCTGTAGATCACTTTGTAAGCCACAACCAACAACTTTCCTGTTCACGAATACTAGAAACCAGTGTTAGTCTAGGAACACAGGATCACGGAAAGCCTGAATCTAGAAATTAGAAAAGTAGTGAGTTGGGGAAGCCTATGAGCTTGCAAAGCCAGAGAAGGCAGAGGTTTTGCAACCTCAGAATACTCTAAAGAAACCAGTCAATTGCTGATCACTCCACTCCACCCTATTCTCCCCTCTGGAATTCCCCGAAGCCCTGCTCTTCCTACTCATCCCATCTTGTCTGCTACCCCTGCACCCCACTTATGAACCCCAAATACTTTCCCTTTGTACAGTGTTCGGTTGCTTTCCAGCTATGTTTGTGATTTATAAATCCCATGCATAAATACAAGGAATGCACTTTGGCGCCATAGGGCCTGACCAACTGCTCCAGTGGAAGAGACACTTACCTAGAGAGGTCCACACTGACCATTATTGTTGATTAAAATAAATGTACATGAGAAATCCCTAATGAAGCCCATTAGATTGAAACCAAATGTTCTTGCCATCTTTCTTGGTCCCTACTATTCTAAGTGACAATACTCTATGATCGACAAGATTATCTCATAGTTGGCATTTCACAAAACTCTGCTAAGGTCTGGGTCCTCAACTACCTTGTGCTTTACAAATAAGACATTGTAGATCTCTCCGCCATATGCCACAGGACAGGATAACGCTCATGGATGATGCCTATTTTCGTGTCTTTACTAGAATCAAGACTTTCCTACACAAACAGGCTTGGAAACTCTCTATTCTATGTCAAGACAGGAGGCAAGCAATATTCTTGTTGAAAGCTTACTTCCCACTAGGGAAGCACGCTGAGTTATCAGTGTCAGAGTGAAATCTTTGAATAATGATCCTCCTGGCCAATCCTCTGTTTCCATAATATCTATTAGGCAGATGACCAACTGGAAAGCCTTAGAAGCACTGTATCTCCTTTAATTTAGTGTTGTTAGGAAGCAGGTCTCGTGCCTGCATCGTAACTATTAAATGTTGCATTTCCCCTGGAGACTGCAACAATGCCAGGTATGGGAAAACTGTACTTCCCATGATGCTTGGCAAGCAGTGACATTAACACGTCACGACAATAGAGTTTGCACAGTATTTCTGGAGTTTTGCAGAGCCAGAACCAAAATCCTCCTCTGTGAGTGTTCCCAGCTTATCAATAGACACAGGAGTACTGGGAGTGGCAGCATACGTTTTCTGTTCTGGTATGGTCTTTTCCATTCCTCCCTGTGGTTGGATTCCTTGGCAATGTCTTTGGCTTATGTTTACCTGGACCTCAGTTTTGGATTCTCCTTTGGCGCTCTAGTATTTAGCTCTTCCTGATCGGCTTCATTTCAACCATTACAACGTGCTGTTTTGTTATATGCCTTTTCGGATTTTCCCTGATGGAATTTGTCAATTCAACAGTATGTTATTTTTCTTGCTCTGCTTGGTGCCTCCCAATGGGACTTCGATGAACCAGCACTCTCTTCTGAGGGCTTAAGGGGAATAGTCAAAGAAGGCATTCCTTTGCATGCAGATGGGTTGGACTGCCCTCATCTGCACACACCATCTCAGGAATAGTACTTCCTTGAGCAACTACTACAGCAATGTGTCCACCCCTCCTTTAGCCGTCTCTCAGAGTCCAGTACCTTGGAAATTGCTTTGGACTCTCCCTGCTATACAAGCCCGGAATCCCCAGTTCTGTCGGGTGGTATTTCTGTTCTACTGACTCTGGCTTTTGGGGTGAAGTGACCTTCTTGACTTTGCCACATCGACCTGGGTATAGTATCCGAAGGTCCACAACACCAGCTGTGAGCAGTGAAAGGATATCGCCACACTTTGACCAAACCCCTTTGGAAAAACAATCGAGCAAAAACTGCATTTACCGTAATTTCTCTCTTGAATGAAAACAAAGCCCGGACTGGACCCAGGAAGCGAAACTATGTACCTGGGAAAGGGCTAGACCATTCAGAAGCCCCAATCAGGTCATCTAGGCCAGGTAGGCGGCTTGAAAACATGTCCCTGGACCAGACCGCCCAAACCCTGTTAACAAACCACCAAGAAAGGGACTACATCTCCCATAATTCCTAAGTCCCAACAGAAGAAAACACAGACTGGACTAGCAAAACACGCTTACAGATTTAGAATCAGGATGATAAAGGGGGAGAATGGGGTCACACACAGGATTGTTTTCAACCTCCCGAAGAGTGCAGTCTTGGTGAACACGCACCCATTGCCCATTTGATATCCAGAGTTGCAGCAGGAACCCTGTCCTCACCCATATATTTAATGGACATACAGACAGAGCCCAGGAGCACTGGGGGAATAGAACTCACATCTTCCTCAAAACTGCCAGCACCAGGGAGACAAAAGAACCCACAGCCACTCCCCCCTCCATTAAAGACAAGGGAAAGGATGCCAGCAGTGCACCAAGGAAAGGAGAAGAACAAGTTACTTCTTACCTGGTAACGTTCTTTCGACGGGATGTTCCTCCGACGTATTCCTTATCTTTGATAATACGTTTCCAGCTTGCTGGCCTCGGAAATTTTTTCTGTAGAGGGTGCTGCGCGTCGACGTCCGCCGAGTCGATGTCCCTCGACGGCCACCGTATCGGCGCCGACGTCATCATCAAATAGCCACGCGCTGCGTCCGTTGCTCAGTTCCATTTTGTAGCATAAGAAAAGTCATGCCTGAATTGGTTATTGACTTTGAAGGAGCGTAAGCTGCAACCACAAGGGAAGTATCACTTCGGGGATGGTTGGGAGGGGCGATAAGGAATACGTCGGAGGAACATCCCGTCGAAAGAACGTTACCAGGTAAGAAGTAACTTGTTCTTCGAAGGGATTGTGTCCTCCGACGTATTCCTTATCTTTGATAGACTCCCATAGCAGTGGCATGTAATTGGAGGTGGGAGTGAGAATGTTATGTATCCCTTTAGGGATGGACCGAATGTAATACGGCCTTGCCAAATCTGGTCTCTTGAGCAGTGGAGGAATCCTGATTGTAAAATTTTGTGAATGTATGTGCGGACGACCATGTGGCAGCCGCACATATGTCTCGGACCGGTACCCCTCTTTGGAGAGCCGAAGAGGCTGCAATACCCCTGGTTGAATGAGCCCTGAGATTTGGGGGTGGCTCTTTCCCTGCCAGTTTGTAACATTCCAGGATGGCCAAAATAATCCACCTGGAGATGGTTTGTTTTATTATGGGTAGTCCCAACTTGTGACCTGAGTATCCTACAAACAGTTGGTCTGCTTGCCTGATCCTAGCCATTCTGCTGATGTAAAAGCTGAGAGCTCGCCTTGGGTCCAGCCTATGTAGCCTATCCTCCTCTTTCCTCGGATGGGGAGGAGGGTAGAACGAAGGTAAGGTAATTTTCTGAGTAATATGAAATTCAGAAACCACCTTTGGGAGGAAATTAGGCTTCACCTGTAGGACAACTTTGTCCTTGTGGAAGATTGTATGTGGGGGTTTACAGGAGAGAGCTTGTAGCTCGCTCACCCTCCTAGCAGATGTTAGTGCTACCAATAGGACAGTTTTAAGCGTGAGAAATCTCAGCGCGCAAGAGTGAAGTGGTTCGAATGGAGTGCCCATTAGGAAGTTTAAGACTAAATTTAAGTCCCATAAGGGAACCTGGAATGGTTTTGGAGGGTAAACATTAGTTAATCCCTTGAGAAATTGTACCACTAGAGGAAGTTTGAAATACGATGGTTCCTCCGCAGTGCGCTTGAAGATAGAAAGCGCTGCGAGATAGCCTTTTACAGTGCCAACTTAAAGGCCTGAGTTTGCCAAGTAGAGTAGAAACGATAACACCGTTGGTGTACCACATGAGAAAGGGTCGATATTCTCTTCCCTACACCAGCTGCAAAATTTGTTCCAACGGCAGCGGTATAAAGACTTTGTTGCTGGCCTTCTGGCCGAAAGCAACACCTCCATAACGTCATCAGGGAGATCCCAATCCTTGTACCTCACCCTTTCAGAAGCCAAGCGTGAAGGTAAGGTTGAGGGTTCTGGTGTCTGGATGGAGAACCTGACCTCCCTTCTGCGAGAGAAGATTCTCTTTGAGTGGAAGACGGATTGGAGGACAGATGGACATATCTAGAAGGTCCGGGTACCACGTTCTCCTGGCCCAATCCGGGGCAATTAGGATCATGGCTTTCCGGAATCTTCTCAACCTCCTGATCATTTGAGGAATAACAGGGACTGGTGGGAACGCGTAAAGGAGTGGAAACTCCCAGTCCACTACGAACGCGTCTCCTAGAGCTCCTCTCGGGGGAAATTCCCTTGAACAGAACAGATCGCACTTCCTGTTGGTGCTTGTGGCGAACAGATCCACCTGAGGGGTTCCCCAAAGGGCGAAGATCTCTTGAAGGACTTCCTGAGCTAGCTCCCACTCGTGGGAGACTGTGCTCTGCCTGCTCAGAGCATCCGCTGTCAAGTTCTGCCGATAGAGAGATTCCTTCTTGGATTGCCCAAAACCAGAGCTGCATCGCCTCTCTGCACAGTGGCAGCGATCCTACGCCTCCTCTTTTGTTGAGGTAGTGCATGGCCACCGTGTTGTCCGTCATTATCAGGACATTTCTCCCCTGTACTGATGGCAGGAAAGCTTTCAGCGCTAGTCTGATCACTCTCAAGTCCAAAAGGGTGATGTGTAGTCTGGACTCCGATGGAGACCAACGACCGCTGATGGTCAAGTCGTTGGCATGGGCTCCCCACCACGTGCGTGAGGCGTCTGTGACTACTGTTAACTCCGGCCATGGTTGCCAAAACAGTTCTCCTTTCAAGATGTTCTCTGGATAGGCCCACCATTGAAGGTCGCGGGCTACCTTGTCCGAAATCCAGAGGAGATCTGTCATTCTCCCTGAGAATTGCGACCACTGACTTCTCAGTGCCCACTGAAGAGATCTCATTCTCAGGCGAGCCTCTGGCACAAGGAAGATGCAGGATGCCATGAGGCCTAGCAACCTCAAAAAGTCAAAGGCTGGGAGACGTTGGGCATTTTGAAACTTGGTGACCATCTGTAGAATATCTTGAGCCCTCACCTCTGGTGGCGAGGCTTTTCCCAGGGAAGTGTCCAGGACCGCTCCAATGAACTGGAGTCTCTGTGATGGTATCATCTGTGACTTCTTTAAATTGAGGGAGAAGCCCAGTCTGTGAAGGAAGTGGAAGACATAATCTAGCTGGGCCTGGGCCTGTTCCGAAGATACAGCCCTGATCAGCCAATCGTCCGGGTAGGGTAGACGTGGATCCCTTCCCTCCTTAGACTCGCCGCCACTACCAACATCAGCTTGGTGAAGACCCTCGGGGCGGAGGTCAGCCCAAATGGCAGAACTCGAAATTGATAATGAGAGTCGCCAATTGCGAACCTCAGGTATTTCCTGTGTTTGAGATGGATTGGCACATGGAAATAAGCATCCTGAAGGTCCAGAGATACCAGCCAGTCCTGGAGCTGGAGGGCCTGAAGGATCTGAGAGAGAGTTACCATCTTGAACTTGTCCTTCCTGAGGAACTTGTTCAATTCTCGTAAGTCCAGGATGGGTCTCAGTCCTCCGTCCTTCTTTGGTATGAGAAAGTAGGGGGAGTACCAGCCCTTGTTCCTGTCCGCTACAGGTACCGGTTCTATGGCACCTTTCTCTAGCAGGTCTATAATTTCCTGCAAGAGGAGCGGATCTGGAACTTTTAGAGAGCTGATCCCCGGTGGATGACTCTGAGGAATGTGTAGAAAGGGTAGGCAGTAACCCTGGGCAACTGTCTCCAATGCCCAAGCATCTGACGTTATAGCCTGCCATTCCGTCAGATGGTGAGTTAACCTGCCCCCTACAGGTGTATTGTGTGGGAAGGCCTCGAGTGGTTTGGGGGCGGCTGATGCAGATGCCGAGGGTAAAGAGGCCCCTGCTGCTGCGGCCTTAGTACTTTTGACCCGTCCACCTCGGGTGGATCTCCTTTGGCCTCTTTGAGCCGGCTGTCCTCTGCCTTTCCCGAATGCAGAATAATAGCAAAAGGACTTTCCTCTCCCAGAGGTTCCTGGGGGGCGAAAAGGAGTTTGGCGGATAGCAGCTCCTAAAGATTTTGCTGCTGCTTTAGAAGTCTGCAACTTTTCCAGACTGTCATCAGCCTTTTTCCCGAATAGTGAAGAGCCGTCAAAGGGCATATTCAAAAGTCTGGCCTGTACATCTGGAGCAAAGCCCGACTTTCGCAACCACGCATGCCTGCGGATTGTTGTACTTGCTGCCATGGCCCTGCTGATACTGTCAGCGGAATCAATGCCAATTTGAAGTGATTCGCACATGGCATCTTTGCCATCTTTAATAATGTTAAGGAAGGCTTCCTTTTCCTTTCCTTCGGGTATGCAGTCAGCCGCTGATGAAGCACACTCCCATAGTGTGTGACTGAACCTGTCGAGCATACAGCTGGCGTTGATGGACTTCAACGCCATACTACAAGCAGAGAAGACTTTCTTTGTCATAGAATCGTACCTCTTGTCATCTCTATCCTGTGGGACAGTAGGGTAAGCGGTCCTACTGCTAGATGAAGTTGCCGCTTGAACCACCATGCTCTCTGGGGTCGGGTGTTTTGATAAGTATTCATGGTCAGCAGCCGCTACCCTATACTTGGCTGACAATCTTTTATTGACCGCAGGGATAACTTCAGGAGTTTCCCAATTAGATGTAATTTTCCTCTGTAAGGCTGCATGGAAGGGGACCACAGGGTCCTCCTGTGGACCTTTGTCTAATATGTCTGTTAAGTCATCCTGTTGAAAAACAGGTGAAGGCGCAGACCAACCCATAAATTCAATAATTCTTGCCATAAGGGTTCTATAGGGTGTTTCGGCATGTTCCCCTGGGTCTGGTTTAACAAATTCCACTTCTGGGGAAGTGTCCAGCCCACTTGCCTCATGTAGTGACTCCTGTAGGTCCTTCAGCCTTCTTTCCTCAGAGGTGAAATCCTCTGAAATAGGCAGTGTGGTCCTCTGTAACCCAAATGTTTCCTGGTCAGAATCTTCCCCCTCTTCATAAATTGAAGATAGTCCAGGGTACTCTGACCTCTGAAATGGTGTAAAACCCATCTCTAAGGCAGAAGGAGCCAAACTCGTCATTATTGGGCCAGAAAACGTCAATGTCATCGACGCCGATGTGACAGGCTTCGAAGGCGCCGAGAACGGCGTTGAAAAAACTGGAAGGGGTCTCGAAGAACTCGAGAGGATCGGGATGTTACACGAGGACTTCGACGACGGTCTCGGCGTCGTGCCAGAGGCCCTTGGAATCACCGTTGGCTTTGGAGTGGCCTTGGTCTTCTCTTTCATCGGCGTCGATGTCGGCGTCGACGATGGCGTCGAGTCGATCGACCGATGCGTCGAGGAACCCTTCGACAACAGCGTCGATGGCGCCGATCCGTGCGTCGAAGGAATCTTCTTCAAGGAAGGAAGCTGTCTTCGAGGGGGTCGAGGCCGCGTTCTCGAAGACGCTTAACATTTTCTTTCTGAATTCCTCCCACTCAGCTTGAGAGCTGTGTTTAGTGGGACAGGAGACCCTTTCTGGGGACACTGAAGATGACGAGGAAGGGGATCTTCGACGTCTCTTTTTTGAGTGTCTTGATCTCGACGAATGATGGGAGCTACCTCGAGATCTAGAATGGGAATGTTTTCGACGGCGAGGAGACGAATGCCTCGACTCAGCCGACGAAACCTTCGAGGAGGTTTTGACTGACTTACCTCTCTCGAGCTTCCCCTTGCGCTCCTTCAAGGCTTTCGCCGTCATGGACATGCAGTCCTCACACTCCGAACAATGGTGCTCGGATCCCAAGCACCACAAGCAGATCCTGTGTGGATCCGTTATCGACATTTTTTTACCGCAGTCTCGACATTTCTTGAAGCCGGATCGCGGCGTCGTCGGTTCCGATGAAGATGCCATCGAGAACAAGAAGGTATTATTCGAGTAGATATATGTAGTTATCCTGACTGAACTGAGCAACGACGTTCTGAGGCCCTACGAAGCGCGGAAAAACGGAAATGAGCAACGGATGCAGCGCGTGGCTATTTATGGGCATGATGATGTCGGCGCCGATACAGTGGCCGTCGAGGGACATCGACTCGGCGGACGTCGACGCGCAGCGCCCTCTACAGAAAACATTTCCGAGGCCAACAAGCTGGAAACGTATTATCAAAGATAAGGAATACGTCGGAGGACACAATCCCTTTGAAATGTTTTTTTGTTTTAAACCCACACCACATTAGTAATGCTTAATATATAATATGAGCTGTTTGGCACAGAAAGTCACCAAAATAAAATTCAGGGAAGGACCACTCTGCAGCCTGAGGTAGGGGCACCAATCAGATTGCTGAGCAGGCTGTAGGATCTAGAGTGGAAAGGCAAATTGCAAGTCCCAGAGATGAGAGAAAGACTGCTGGGCAAACAGTAAGACCTGGAGAGGACAGGAAGATGGTAAGACCCAGAGAGGAGAGGAAGATTGCTGGGCTGACTGTAAACCCTTGAGTGGAAAGGCAGATTGCAAGATTGAGAGGAGAGGAAGACTCCTGGGCTGGATTTAAAACCTGGCATGGAAGGACAGTTTGCAAAATACAAAGAGATGTGGATTGCTTGGAAGATTGTAAGAGCTGGGTAGGAGTCATAAATCTCACCTCCTGGAGAAGAAAGGTTAAATCAAAGACCCGGATAGGTGGGACTGATTGTAAAACTTGGAGACCAGAGGAGACTGGAATCCGGAGACCAGCAAAACAGAAAAGGAAGGAGAATGAAGCGGAGGCCAAAAGGCATGCAAATAAAGACCCAGCCACAACCCTTGTCATGTAAAGGGCAGAGGAAGCAAAGGCAGAGGTGTTTGATGAAGAAATGACAGAGAAGGTGATGGCTAAGATCATGACCAAGAAAGGGGGGCTCTGAACAGAGGAAGGAGGTGCGCCCAGAGGCAGCAGAGAATTAAAGGGTAGAGACACAGGTCTAGGAGACAGAGAAGGTGCCATAGAAGAAGGGAGAATATAGGTAAGTGCACAGCTCAACCAAAGAGGCGAAGTAAGTAAAAAGTCCCAAGGGGGCTAATCCAGGAAAGAAGATCGTACGCTGTCCATGTGAAGTGATGGGAACACTATAACTAACCCCAACCATCCTGACAGCTTAAGTAAGTGGTATAAAATTGAATATCATTGTTGCAACTTGTCACACGTGTAATCTGGGAGAAAAGTGGGAGAAAAGTGTTACCAGAGGTGCATCAGTCGGACACGCTTTTCTCCAGGTTGGTGGCAGACAGGGTAAATCACCCTATAAGAAAGAGATGAATTGTATGCATTGTTGTACTACCCATTACCTGTGTTTCTTTTCCTCCTCAGCAGTAGAGAGAGCCTGGTGGCATTCCCCCGCCATTTCACCTGATTATCTGGCTGAAGTGTCTTATTACCATTACCTCTGCTGTAGCATCAGGAAGAAAGTCCTGATTCCCTTTAGTAAGGCCTCTACCGCAGGGTTCAGCTGGTGGTCAAGTATGCGCCAAAGTCCTGCTTGGGCTAGAGCCCATCTCAGCAGCATGGGCGAAGAAACCGGTTTATGCAGATTCCTGACCGCTACCAGCAACTGATCACCCTCACTATTGCGGAGTGTGTGGCCTGTTGATAAGCACTGAGGCAACGTAACACCCATAGCTTGGGATGTAGATGTCCTGCAATTGCTGAGTAGGAATAACCCACAAGTTACATTTTGTATGTTGTGAGATGTGAAACTCCACTCTGGCAAGGGAAAACACCATACCTGACATGTGCCCAGATGGCTGATACTCGCCTGCATGCTAACAAACATAGTATCACAGTGAGCTTACAAAAAAGGGCCATTCTCAAATGTCTTGTGTGAACAGCAGGAATGAACCAGCTCCACAGCTCTGTCACATCCCACGAGTTTGAATACTTCACCACTGGCAGTATAACAATGCGCAAAACTTTCAGAAAGCGAGACACGAGAGCGTGTTCATCCGCCTGCTGCCGCCTCTCTCGGGAATGTGCTTCTAAGATCACTTGACAGTGGACAATTACTGTTCGGTACGCTTTACCTTTCACCACCAAAGAGAACATTATTTACCTTTTGTCAAATTTCTTTCTGAGGGATTAGTCTTTTTCAGCCAAGCGGGTGCAGGGCACCTCATCTCATCTCTGAGCTGGTACACACCCTTCATACCAGGCATGTAATTGGGGCTACTATATATAAAGCCAGCCTTGACCCAGGACCTTTTGCCTTGCAGTCAGCGGCTGAGGGACAGCAGAGCAGCAGGCGATGTAAGAGCTATCTGCCAAGTGTGGCAGGTTGGGAGGACAATGAGGAATCTGTTAACAAACTGACTAATGCATCAGAAAGAACATTACTGGGCGGTAAGTAATTTGTTCTTCCAATGGATTCCTTCCTCCCACAGATTCCTCATCTTTTATAGACTCCCACAGCAGCCTGGAGGAGGGAGGAGAGCGAGAAAATCACTTACACTAAAAAAAACTCTGGGGGATGGCTCCATTTTAGAAGGGTGAGCTGGAAGAAAGAAAACAGGACAATAGTTATTTTGTGAGAGATGAAAGTCTAGCACTACCCTGGGAAGGAATCAGTCTGAACCTCAGCCTAAACTTCCCCTTGGAGAAAACAAGGTAGGGAGTTTTAGCTCATAGAGCCAGGTGCTCACTCACCCACCTAGAGGAAGTGACAGCAACCAAGAAAATCACAATCCAGGTGAGCAATCTCATAGAGCACAAGTTCAAAAGCACACCTTCCCACAGAGGCTCACCGTCTCCAGAGCCCTGGTTCTCTCCAGAGTGGACTACTGCAACAGTCTCTTTCTCAATCTTCCTACTGCTACTATCCGAACTCTTCAACTTATCAAGAACAGAACCACAAGACTTATCCTTGGCCACAAGCCCTGGGACTGCATCTCTGCGGTGCTGAAATCTCTCCACTGGCTCCCCATGGCTGCAATGATCAAGTTCAAGTCCCTCTGCATAATCCACAAGGTTCGCTGGGGCCAGGGCCTGTACTATATACAACGCTCTCTTCCTAAATACTTCCCTTCTAGAGCACTCCGCTCGGCCTCCTCCAACTCTCTGCGGGTGAGCCGTTTTTCCAAACAGAGATTTGGGGGTAGATCGGTATCATCTGCAAGTGCCTCCCCCTGGAACATCCTCCCTGCCTCTCTCCGTCTTGAGCCGGACCTCCTTAAGTTCCGGAAACTCCTCAAATCCTTCATCTTTTCTTCCTCTTTCTCTCTCCCTCTCCCCTGCTAACCTCCTTTTTCTTTTCCCCTGCTTCCCTCCTTCTTTCTCCTACTACTCACTCAGTTCTCCGGCTGGCCGCCTGGTGCACTTCCACAGCATCACAGGTCCCAGGCTCCCCCTCGAGTGCTGCACTTGGCACTACTGCGCTCGAAATACACTCCATGTGCGGGGCAACCACTGTACACTTAACCCAGGCCCCTGCTGGACTGGGCACACTTGTCCCCTACCTCCCTCTCACTTCCTATCTGTATACTTGCATGACCTTGAACGTACTAGGACTAGCAAGTTTGTCTGTTCTGTCATCCCTCTGTCTCTCCTCCCTTGCTTGGTTGTACCTGAAATACTCGAGCATAGGCGTATTAGTGACGACCAACCACCAATCAATCTGAAATGTTGACAGGCCTATTACGGTAGCTTATTGTTTTTATATCGTTTTCCCTCTCCTCCCGCCCTTCTCTCCCCACTCTTTGTCATGGACTTGCACTATCTGACAAGACGATAGTCATATTATGGTAGTTTATTAATTGCACGCTCGTCTCCCCCTCCTCCTTCCTTAATGTCATGCACTTGCACTAGTTGAAATACCCCTGGCCTAGTATGCTAGTTATCTCTGTTAAGATCATTCGGAATTTTCAAGGCCTAAGAATGACGACTGTGTTCCCTTGTTCCCTTCCTGCCTTGAAGCGCTTTGAAGCACTTCACCTGTGCATAAGCGATCTACAAATAAACAATTACAATTCCCACACAGAAACAATAAACTGGCGTGGTGGAAACTGTTAGTTAGTTCCTACAAAAAATGAATAAAGGAGGCAATAGTGAAGAAGGAGCTTGGCCTCGGGTGAACTCTTAACGACTGAAAAAGAGGCCATGTACTCACAGTGGCAAGCTGAAGCCCCTTCTATGCCAAAGAGAGCAGAAAATAAAGCACAAAAGAGGATAGACAGATCAAAGGATCCCGAACCACAATGCAGCATCAACCTGAAAACGTACTTCACCTGCAGTCATAGATGGTCTAAGTGGCAGGCCTCCTTGCAAAATGTAGAACATCTAGGACGTCGCCAGACAGGTCAGACTGGTTATCCCTTAGCCTCTCCGAAGACAAGAATTAAGGTTCAGACTGCTGACACTTGTGTAGAGGATCCCTGACCCCAGGAATGGGGGAGCAGGTCCACAGTCACCAAGAAGCATCAAGCAGGACAGAAGGACATTTCCATAAACTCCAGGAGGCATGTCCTCCAAACCCAGTTCCTGGAAGTCAGGATCATGGCAGACCCAAACTTTTGAAGTCTTCTGTAGGGATGACACAAATCGGAGGGAATGGACAGAGGAGATAAAAGATCTACTAGACAATTAATGCGTCCCGTAAAAGGTCCCAGCAAAGAGAAGTTCCTGGAACAGAACAACTCAATCTTTCTGATGAAACTGGAACCGAAGAGGTCCACATAGGGGTTCACCAAAGGATGAAGACAGTATCCACAACTTTCTGTTAGAGCTCCCACTCATGGGGGGGTTGATGTCTGCCTGCTCAAGGCATCTGCAACTACATCATCAATTCCGTAAGATGTGTATCGGACAGGGACATATTGTACTGCAGCGCTCAGAACCACAAACGCACTGATTGCCTGCGTAGACACAGCAACCCCGCTTGTTGAGGTAGCACATAGCCACTGTGTTGCCCATCCAAATAAGGACACCATGTATTCTGTACAGAGAGAAGAAAATCCACCACTGCCAGCTCGATGGCCTACAGTTCCAGCAGTCTGATATGTTCCAGAGCCTCGGATGGGGACCGACGGCCGCTCACTGTCAGATATCCAAGATGGGCACCCCAACCACTGAGAGATGCATCTGTCATAATGGCCAGATGGGGCCAGTGCTTTCGCACAGGGCCCCCCACAACAAATTGGCCCACAGTGACCAACCACCACAGCATGTCCTGGACGGCCTTGCTGGAGAACCACAGAAGGTCTGACATGTCTTGAGACCATTGGCTATGTAGCAGCCACTGAAATGAATGCTTTCGCAGTCAAGCATCTGGCACCAACAGGGTGCAGACGGCCATGGGGCCCGAAAAGCACAGAAAAGCCGAGGCCAGGACCAGACCGAAAGACTTACACCATCTGTGAAATGTTAACAACTCGCTCCTCGGGCAGAAAGCCCTGCCCGCCTGAGTGTCCAGCACTGCTGCAATGAATTGGAGTGATTGGATTGGTAAAATCTGGGACTTCATGACGGTTAGAGAAGCCCAAGATATAGAACACCTGACAGGTGTTGTGCAGATGTACTGGGATCAGCTCTGGGGAATAGGCCTGTATAAGCCTATTGTACAGGTATGTGAAGATGGGAATCTTTTCCATACTGAGCCGAACAGCCACCACAGCAAGCTTCTTGATGAAGCCCCTCCGTGCTGAAGAAAATGGAAGGAATGGAAGCTGGTAATGGCAATGCTCCACCACAAACCTCAGTTTCCTCTTGTACTTCCAATGAATAGGCACATGGAAGGAGGCACTCTGAAGGTCCAGTCACAATAGCCAGTGCTGGAGCACAAAAGCCTGAAAGATCTAGGCAAGAGTGAGCATCCTGAATTTGTTCATGAATAGGTACAAATTCAGAAGCCACAGATTCATGATAGGACTCAAACCCCTTTCCTTTTTTGGCATCCATAAGTGCAGCAAGTACTACTTTTCCCCTCTCTCCAAAGCAGCCACCTGCTTCATGAGACAGTTTTTCAAAAGAACTGTAGAGAGGCAGATGTACTTCTCTAGTGCCCGCCCCCTCACTTCCGTCATATTGGAAGAACAACAAAAAGGCACTGTGCATAACACCTGGTATCATCCCAATACTGCATCGAAGATATTAGAGATGTTATTCACTCAGACAACCGTATCGAATGTACCCTCACACTGACATGGTAGAAGGATGTTTGCATACACCGTTGAACATAGAAGAGCTATAAGTGAAATCTTATAAGTGCAAAGTCATGTCATGAAGAGAAGATACAAGGACACAAGGAACCGATATGTGAATACTTAAAGAATGAAGATGTGACTAAAGTAACGAAGTAAACATTTAAGCAAATATGAAGAAATCATATACACTGGGAGGATAAGGGAGAAGAGATGCAGTAGATGTACCTATGCAGAAACCCAAGGTAGATGAGACATATAGAAAATATAAGACGGGTAAAGCAGCCATGATGAAAAGATGGACGTCGGTTTCGTATAATAGTAAGCTTAGAAGCCTGAAGGAGAGAGACCAAGGTTGCAAAAGCTGACAGGTGCTGTAAAACAGCTTTGTGCAAGGAATGAAGAATTTCTTTCTGGCTTGGGATCAAGGATGCCACAACAAGATGCAACTGAAGGTGCAAGGGGAGTCGAACAGGATAAGCTACATACTCATGACATATTTCTCTTAGATTAAGTAAAGGAGTGAACATCTGCAAGTGCGAAGTATTGAACAATCAAAGATGTTGAAAGCATACGCAAGATGGAGCAACCAAGTCTCAAGCGGCCAAGAGGAGTAATAGCACCCAGTACAATTGAATCAAATAGGACATAATGGATAACATTGTAGTCTCCTCACTATGATGCTGGAAATGCATTGGAGGGACAGTGCCTCCCTGTCCTTGTCCTGTAGTTCTTTTTCAGGTGTGTTCTGTGTTGTTGCCTGCACAGGAGTCCATGTGGGTCTCCTGGCAGTGCAGCTCTTCCTCTTTTTGGTTGTGGTTAACAGACCCTTGGGATACCCTTATGGCACCCATGGGTGGGGGTACAACACTGTACCCCTAGTGTATGTTTTGGGCACCTGTGTTTGGCCCACAGAGCAGGGTTTGGGCTGGTGGCAGCTCCATGCTGAATTTGACAGGTGCTCTGAGCATCCTCCATTTTGGGATACACAGGCCCTGACACTGGAATCAGTGATTCTTGATAGACGACAAGATGGCCCCTGTGGCCTCTTGCTTTCTATTGCCTGTTACCTTGTTTTCCTAAAGTCCTGGGAAGCCCTGACTCTGTCCCTTCCTCTGACTAGCTGTTGGGTGGAAGTTCCATGTATGGTATTGTGGGGAAGTCCAGGCCAGACTGGCTGGAGCTTTCCCAATGACTGCATTTTGTGGGTACACCCTTGGGGTGGGACCTGGGTGAATGGAGTGTGTGACCAATATACCTTTCATGTTATGGGTGTCTGGTTTCTGGTGTGTAACACAATGACTGAGACAGCCCTGCCCGAAACTGGTATGAATGCAGTGTGGAGTGTTGAATGGCTGGGTGCTTGTCCCAATCCGCATTCCTTGTTTTGAGTATCTGGATGGAGAAGAATGGCCAAAATGCACTGTGAGTCTTATTGGCTATCTGCCTGCCTGAATGCCCTTCTGAATGATTGGCTGCCTGAACCTGGCTCAGCAGTGTGAATGAGAGACAGAACAGTATATCTGAGGACCTCTCACTTACTGGAATTATTCAGAAGCTGAAGTCGAAACTTGATGCTTATTCTCAAAACCGAGCCGGAAGAAGAAGGTTGACTGCTGTTCACCAAGGCTCCCTGGAAGTCAGTCCTCAAAAGGCTACCGACCGGAGACGGGGACCGCCGAGGAATCTGAAGTAAAGCGCCAGGGCATTGAGGTCATCGACGACCGCCACCATCGACCAAAGTTCGGAGGACTGCCGTAACCTAGTCGACCGGAGCCGCAACCACTGCCTAAGACACTTTTGAATCAAGAACTCCCTTGCTCATCACCATCAACTGCTTTGTCCAGGCGGAGAAATTCAAGGTCACAGACGAACCAAGGAGAATCCTACGGTGGGTTTCCCGCCACCCGAAGTCCACAAAGACGCTGACTACCCGACGCCCTTGCTGGGCCCCAAGTTCTTCATTGACTCTTTGCGGCAACAAACTATCATCGTCTAAGTGCACTGCACGCCTCATCTTCGCAGGACGTCCATGACCGATCGTTGACGAGCACCACCAGGACCCACGCTGCTGCCTCAACGCCATCGTTCACCCTTTTCTTTGAGGGATCTCAATGATCTGTCGCTCCTGCCTTAAAGGGAGTTCACTCAAGAAGGATTCGTCGACGACCCGACGTCGAACTCTGCCAAACCAGTTAGTTACATTTTGGTAGTAGAACGTTTTTAAAGGGAACCAAGACTATATTGACAATATATGGACTGGGCTTGTTAAATTGCATTATTTACAGGTTGCCTAGGTGGGGGGATCCTCACACAGAACTGTGCCTAGGTAACAAGACCAGTATTCTGCCAGTTGTTTAACCACTTGTTTTCCGATACCCTTTGCTATTTGATTTGTATGCTATTTGAAAGCTACACAGGCTGTTCACTGTGGTATGTCTCTGCAGAAGTAACTGTTCAAGCTTCTCCACTATAGCGACCGAGGCTCAAGAGGAAACCAGCCCGTTTCAGGTCCCTCTCCTAGCCTAATACCTCAAGCGTCCAACCCCACTGAACCCCTAAACCCGGCACAGGGAAGATATTCTCTGCGACCCTGAAGAGGTCCTCCCCAGGGTCAGTAATCTCAAAGAGGTAGTTTGTGAGTATAGCCGTTCGCCCCAGGACCTGTCAACAGTCTGGAGATGCTTCTCCAGGTGTGGTAGTACACTGACAGAGTGTACACTGAGGGGACACTGTGCCTGCCGACATGTCCTTTCCTGAAGGATCTGGATCCTTTTGTTATCACTTGCTGGTTCTTCTATTTGAGCAGGTGACTTCTGTGTCCTTGGTACTTTGCTTATCTCTGACTTTGCCAATACTGGATGCGAGAACAAGCACAAGGGTTGCTCTATGCGCCTCTCACCAGAGATCCTAGTGTGAATATTGTGACTGCACCGTTTGCACAAAACTATAAACTTTTCCTCCCCAGCAGGAGGCTCGCATCCACGTGAACCATTACGAACATTAGGTTTTCTGTGAACTGAACTATCAGCTCATTCCTTGAACTTGGTACATTACAACAAATGCTTTTGCCTTCAACTTTTGTGTGCATGTGTGGCGCAATCGACACACCATGTCCAGTTTCGTGACAGCAGTCTCATAATACAACTTACAAGCATTGGCAAGGTTCTCACACCTTGGCGAGGAGATTTTATGAAGGGGTGAGGACTATTTGTATGGTCCTCAACCTTCTTGGCGATTACAGGGATGTAGGACATGTTAATTTGCTATTTACTGCAAACACAAGTCTTTTGCAGTAAAAAGCAAATAAATGTTTTATTGTGCATGCGTGGCCTCTGGGTGGCAGCTTTGCAACAACTATTACATTTATTTATGGTGAAATGCACTAGATAAACTACATAAATAGACTTACAGGTCTAGTGATATTTTAAGAATTTGAGAGGCCTTGTTTGCCTTTGCCTTTTCAGTTTCCCTAGTTAAATAATAATTCTGTTACATGAATGTTTTTATATGAATGTTTAAAAAAAATATGTTTTAAAAAAAAAAGATTACGTTGAAGTTCACAACCTTGTTCTTCTTAGTTTTCACTTCCTATCACTTAAGTCACTGTGTTAAAGTCTGGTATGATGAAGCCTGCATCTTAACCTCTTTATATGCCTACATCAGTCGCTTTCTGTTTTCTTTTCATCCATACACGCTGCCTTCTTATATTTTGGTAATGAAACCATTATACTTACTGTTCTCATCATTTCTGGTGCTAGGCACGGTTCTCTTTACCTCGTTTTCACTTGATCATTCTCGCTCGGCTTTACCGGTGAACATTTCATTATTTTTTCTTTCAATTTCGATGTAAGCTTCTGTAGTTTGTCTACTGTTTGTGGCTAAGGGTCTTATTTTTCCGGATTACTTTCTGTTTTGACCTCAACATTTACTATTTACAATCTCGTTTCTTTGCTCTTTCATAGGTAGCCTTACAGATGTCTCGATTTTGTTATTCACTATTTACCTGGCTCATACTCATTTTTACAATATTTCTATTTAGGATTGCACTAGTGATGAATATTATTTGATTAACTTAGTAAAAATTTAAATATGATGTGGTTTGTCAGCTGAACTCCCCATCTTTTCCTACAAGAGTAACAGGCCATTAAAGACGAGGTTGATCCGGCCGCTATCCGATATGCCTCGCTGACAGTGGTTGTACTGGGATTATGTGAGTCTGCTACTCTCTAGAAGACACATTAAGCCGGCCAGGAGAACCCACAAAAGTGCTGGGAGCTGGAGGGACTACAAGTCCCAGAACACCATGGTCCCTTTAATTCCTAATTGGAACCGAGACATGTCGATACCACCACAGATTGTGAACCATAAGGTGAGAGACGCTTGACATAGGGTCCATACCAGGACTGGAGAATAATTTGCTGTGGGATGGTTGAAAGCACAAGGTTACCCGTAGAGTCATGGAATGAGGTGCATTAAAACTGCTGAAGCATGTCTCAGTAGCACTCGTGGAGAACAGGGAAATCCATGAGAAAGATTACCAGGCAGGGAATGAAGAAGCCCAAGACTCACCCGTATTGAGTATAGAGCTTCCTCAGAGATGAGAGGGTGCTGGGACCAGGCGGTCCAGAGAGACATGGAACTGTGCAGCAGTGGCTTCAGAGACTTGGTGAAATCCAAGATGGCGCCGGCAACAACAGCAACTTTTAACTCCTTGTGGGGCTTAAATAAAACCTATCAAGACCCTCAGGTAGCTGGTAAATGCAAATCTGAGGATAGCAATAAGGAAGGGTAAGCACTAACAGGGCAATGAACAATGAGTCTTACTGAATCAAAGGCAAGTTGGGAACAATCAATGGGAAGAGACCTAAGCTCAGAAGGAGGATTAAAAAAGGGGTCAGGAAAGTCCAGAGAGAGCGCAGCTAAAGAGAGTAATTGGTGTGGCTGTCCCGACTCCCTTGCAACCAGGGGGGGAGCCAGCATGAGGATACTTGTGCCAGCAGAGCTTATTGGTCCAGTGTGACCGACCTCTGCAAGAAGCTGCAGAATCTCAGCCGAAGGAACACACTGGGAAGAGAGTCTGGCACGAACAAACCACTTAGAAAGTGAAAAGTGTGTGCATTTTGCTTTGTGGGAACTGCAGATGCAGGGCTCGGGACTCCACCAGCAACTCTGAGGTGAAAACCATGGCTTCGGGGAAGGCCTGCTGTACCTTCCGAAGCCAAGGCCTACAGGATGAAGGTCAATTGTGAACTCTGAAAACAAGTCTAGGAGAGACCTATTGAGCATCTTGGAGGCACCTGGGAACACTGAAGATGGAATATCCAATAGGGACCTCTTATGAATACTGAAGAAGACAAAGTCCAGGTGGGAAGGTCCAAGTGAGACCTCTTATGAAGACATAAGGATCAGGAGGGGACCAACTATGAGTCCCGAGAAAGTGACGGTCCAAGAGGGACCTATTATGAATTCTGAAGAAACCAAGGTCCAAGAGGAACGCTTTGTGAACGCTGAGAAAACAACGGTCCAGGAAGGATCTGTTATGAGCTCCAAGAAAGCCTAGGACCAAGAAGAACATTTTGTGAACTCTAAGAAAGCCAAGGTCCAGGAAGGATATATTGTGAACTCCAAGAAAGAGAAGGTCAAAGAAGGATCTGTGAGGAATCCTGAAGAAAGCTGGCATAGAGCAACAGACTGTTATGAATCCTGAGAAATTCGAAGTCCAAAGGAGACCATTCAGGAACCCTGAAGAAATCAAAAGTCCACTGGTGACCTACTGTGAAACCCGAGAGAGCCAAGATCCAAGAGGGATCTGATGAGAGAACTACGAAACATCTGTTCTAGGAGAGCCCTCCACATCTTTCAAGAAGCCAGAAAACAGACATGTGAATGATAGGGCAAAGGAAGATCCCGACATGTGAGTACCCCACAAAGTAACACTCACAAAGCCAAGGGGGTTTAGCGAGGTATATCCTGCAGATCGATACAGAGCATAGAGAGCATCTATAGAGGTGCATCTTGCTGAACTAAAGTGGGGGGGGGGGGGCAAGACTGAATAGCCTAAATACACCCGAATATTATAATGTTGTTTAGATTAGGGTCGGTGTCATGAAGCATAGTTTTTTAACTTTGATTTGGTCTAACTTTTTGTACTTGTTTTGTAGACTTGGCTAACCGCGAGGCTACATGAATTCTTATGAGTAGGTTCATGGACTTTCTTTTGAGCGTCATTTCAGATTCCTTTTGTCGACACAATAAGGGTGTCTCCAAGAAGAGGGATGAACTTTATTAGAATAGGGAACCTGATACCAGAGTGAGGGAGCTATTACCCCTTGAGGAAATACCAGTGTTTTGTTAACCTGACCTGAGCTCTATTATTACAGAATTGAGTTGTTTTACTCCAAGGATGGATAGGCGTTACACACACACACACACACACACACACACACCATCCGGTGTCTAAATAAAGTAAAGTTTGATAAGCTCTTCAAGTCTCACGTTTCTCACTGATTGATTTAGACATAATTCTCATTTGAATAGATGGCTGCCTCGTGATCATGGTTGTTACCAAAACACACAGAGAAGCTTCAACACTGTCTGTAATACAATTTGTTTAATTTGGTTACTGGAAGCATCTTATTTTCTTATTATTTTCTTATTTTGGATATATCTCTTTTGAAATCAGAACACCTGAATTTACTGGTGTAAGAATGAAGTAACATCATGGACATTGTTTGCAAATAGTCCTATGGAAGATCACAATTATTTGGAGCATTATCTTCTGGTAATAAAAATATCTTTAAATGTACATGCATCATTGTTTACAAAAGGTTTTTTGTAGGCACTGCCTTGACCGTGTGCATCGCTGGACGGTATGCTACTTTAGCACATTTGACGCTACATAACAGTCTGTGCCTTTTGTGATAATGTGTGAGGCCCATTTTCTGTGCTGCAGACATTTACGCTCATTTTGATGGAGCAGAGCACTATGTTTAACAATTATTTAATAGGCACCTCTGTTATTAATTTAGTGTACATTTTAAAACACCAAAGAGAAATTTAAAACAAGAAGAACATATATTTAAAGTATATTTACCAACAGCATTTTGTTTTCCCTTCTGTGATAGAAAGTCTTTACCTTAAAACAACATAGACAGATAATTATATTGCATTTTCTTTCATTGTTATTAGCATCTTAAATTCACACAGATTCATTAAACAGATATATACCATTTCATCAAACTGGCATGCACCATTTTTACAGCTTGATAAAAAGTGTTCTGAATCGCTAAATGTAAACAGCAGATAATGTTGTTAAACAATGACATGTGGCGTAGAGCGAAAGTGTTTTTTATAACAAAAAAGGTTCAGAAATATCATCTTAGTCAGGATTTATCACGATTAAAGGTCTACACATTTTACAAACATCCCTTTCTTGGTCCTGTGAGAAAACACAGGCATTTCCCATTTCATAGAGGGAAAAAGTGATTCCAACTAGGAAAAAAACAGATTATGTAAAACAAGATACAATTCTTTTTGTTCCAACAAAACAAACAATATGAATTTGGGGTGCTGTTGCACGGCAACAAGATGGCTGCAGCCTGAGAGAGCTCCAGCTTGGGCTCACATATCCTTAAGCATATCCTAGACTCCCGTAACCAAAACTACATCACTGTTCCGGCTTCTGTCCCTTAATCTCGGTGCTGAACGCTGTGCCGAAAATCGGAACCCCGATGAGGCAGTAGCAGTTGTCGGAGTCCAGACTTGGTGCGGCTCTGAGGTGAGGAGACACTGGAGGTGCTGTAGCTGTCTAGCCGCGGACTATGTGGTTGATGAGGGACAGAGTATCCTGCTGCTGTTGCATGTTGGAGTCAGCCCCAGTCCGACGAGTGCACCCTCCCTGCCCCCCTCGTGGCCTGGCATTGAACTTCTGAATTCGTCCTTCGAGACTTGGGGGTGTGTGGGGCGGGTAAGGAGGCCTTGCTGGTGGCCACGCGGCAGTAGTGTCCCTTTGATGGCTGCGGCTGCACTCCTTGCCACCTTGGATATGTGCTCTATAGGAGTGGATCTCTGACTATTTAGCGACCCGCTGGCCACTGCTTAATTGGAGTGACGGCTCCCCCGCTTGGCTGGCGTGGCCAAAATTGACCCGATTTGATGGACCCCATGCTGCCCACGCCTTAAAAGACAGAAGGTGAGAGCCCTGACCCCCGCATTTGACATTATCAAACAATTAGATCAGTGGGAGGGGGTCTCGGGGAGGCAGGCATCACCCTGTCTGTATCACCCTGCTTGGATATTCAGCGCCGCTGACCCTTGATCCTGCTTCCCCTCCCTCCGGCCGGCCCCGGCACGCAGGGTGGTGGGGCGGCTGGTGGTGATATGATAATGATATGATAGGTTATTTATAATGCACTTAATACCCAGAGGTTTCTAAGCACAGACCGAACCCGTGTTGCTCCGTTTCGTCTTGCTTCCAAGGCGAGCACGTTGCCGCTGAGCTATCCTCCTGAGACAAGCTGGGAGGTTACCCCCCTCGGACGCGGCCGGTTGCGGCGCTGGTGCCTGCCTGCCTCGCATAGCTCCTCTCCTAAACCCGAACCGAGAGACATGAAGGGTGCCGGATCACGTGCCCTTGGAGGACCCCTCTCCATGTGTGTCCTGGGTCTGACGCTCAATACCATTTTATTACAATAGCAAGCCTGTCCCTGCGGAGTGATACGAGCTCCAGAGATCAGGGATCTCCCCCCAGCAAACGCCTAGCAACCTGTGGGGTATGATGGTGGGTCCGCCTGGATCCCCAGACCCCATCACTCACAGCAGTGTACCCCAGGCCTCACTGCCCTACATCTGCGTACTTGATCCAAGGCCTGCTGGATCTACAGTGAGGTGGGCATCTGTGCCCCCTCCTTTGACATGCCCTACACGACACAAGGTTGTGCCCTGCCGATAATACGGGGTGAGCCCGAAGTATCATAGGAATGCCTCAATGACAGGGTGCTTCATAACCGCACGGGGTACTGCATCATGGTGAACCCCAAGAAACAGGGCAAATTAGACCAATTTGCCAGGATGGAGACAATAGCACCATCCCCACCAGTGAATCCCAGGCCTTCACAGCTTGATGTTGCACCCCTTAATCACACTCTACTGGCCCTTAAAACAAGCACGGACTCCTTGGGCACGAAGATCGATGCTCTAAAGAGCAAAGTCAACATATCAGCAATCCAGATCGATAAACTGTGTGGACATATGACTGAGGCGGAGACCACAATTAGTGAGGAAGAAGACAAAGTGTCGGCCCTACAGCGAGAGTTCTCCCTCTGACAACAAAATGTTAAGAAAATTGCAGCTAAATATGACAATTTGGAGGGGTGTTCTCGACAGAATAACGTGCGTATCCTTGGCGTGCCCAAGTCTACCCCCATTGGAAACATGGAACAATTTGTTGAAATGTTATTAATGGAAGTGCTGGCTGAACCTCCAGTCTCCAAGATGTTTCTTGTGAAAAGAGCACACCGCTCCCTGGTGGTCAGGCCTCTGCTGGGGGCCCCCGAATGCCCCATAATCGCTAATCGCCTGGATCTTCAACTACCGCGATAGGGATGTTCTACTTAAAGCAGCTAGAGAAAAGGGTAAATTACAGTGGCAATCTGTGACGATCCGTCTGTTTCCAGATTTCAGTCCCCCAGGTTCAGGAAAAAAGGAGAACCTTCCAATCGGCCAAGAAAATCCTCCAGCGGAAAAACATTCAATATGCAATGATGTTCCCAGTCAAGCTCTGGGTGATGCACGTGGGGAAAGTAACCTTCTTTACAGCACCTGAAGCAGCAGAAAGATTTGCACTGGAACTGCCTGGCCCACATCGATCTCTGATCCACGATCCATAACCCAACATGCACTCCCTAACATGTTTAATGCGGATGCATGACTCACGAAATGAGTCACACTGGCATCGGCCAGGGAGGCTTCTTATCGTCAAGAAATGAGCCCGAGCCACTGGAGCCCGTCTGCCGCCAGCGGCTCCCCGTTACCGCACCACTGCAGTTGTTGTTGGTTTCCTAGTTGTTTTCAGGGAATCCGTGGTTGGGGGACACTTCGGTATGTTTCTGGCGTGGGTGGGGGTGGGCAATGAGGTGTTTAATGAGGCTGGTTGTAGGTGCATGCATGTGGGCTCACTTATGGGTGTAGAACCGGGTGGGTCAGTCCTTGATATGACTGGTATGGTGGGACTCCCCCCTGTGGGCGCCCTACCTCAGACCACGTTTTCATGGTCGCACATTTACCAAAGTGATCACCATCGGGGCGAAGGATGACCTTTCAGTACTTACATGGAATATACGTGGGTTTACCAATAAGAAGAAAACAAGGCTTATTGCTAATTATGCAAGGAATTACAGTGTTAATGTTCTGTGTCTACAAGAGACAAACCTACCCAAAGATGTTAACCCTCCAACATTGCCAGGATGCGGGTGAAGGTAGGGGTCCTTCTTCACATCTCACTCCAGAGGAGTGGCCACATATATACATTGTTCAGTGGAATTTAAATTACTCAACCAAGTTGGGGACACGGAGGGCCGTTTTCTGTTGTTGGCCGGGGAGACCCTGGGATTGAGAGTCCTCATTATAAATGTATATGCTCATAATACGACAGTCCCGAATTAATTCAGAAATGTGCCCCCTACCTGCATAAATGTCCTCAGTATGAATCAATATGGCTGGGAGATTTTTGCGTTGCACTATCTCTGGACATGGATAGGTCCACAACAGCTCAAACAACCCTTCCTAAGGCAGCACAGACCTGGCTAGACATAGCAAACTATCATGCGCTTCACAACGTTTGGTGATCAATGCACCCAAATAAACGAGAGTGCACTTTCCACTCTGGGGTTCACAGTAGTTCATCTAGAATAGATAGATAGAAATGATGTCATCTGAATTGCTTCATAGGATTCGTGAGATCAGGATCCTCCCCTGGACCCTCTCTGATCACTCCCCTGTTTGGGTCTCCTTGACAGGCCCCCCACTCCCGTAAGCAATTGCACTGGCGGTTCCGGGTCCGCGTGATTCAGGATGCCTCTTTTCGGGATGGAATCGCACAAGATATAAACACCTTCTTCCAAGCCAACGTAGGGTCTGTCCCAGATAGGGTGATATGGGAAACCTTTGAGGGATATATCAGGGGTTGCAGTATATCATGAGAGGGTGGTGTCGTAAGGGCACTGTGTACTTCCAGGTCCTCCCTGGAACGTGAAATCAAAGATCTCGAGCGACGACAAGGGGCAAACGATTCAGTCGCGCTTCAATACGAACTTAGGGAAAGGAGAGCGGCAATGCATTCTTTTACGGAGAGGGAGGAGAGTATTCTTGGGGACCCCATTGCAGCTGCTGCATACAGGGAGGGGGACGGCCCAAGTCGCACATTGGCATGGGCCATCAGGCGAGAACGTCAGTTAGAGGACATCACTGAGATAGATGCCCCACCCGTAACCACAACTCGAGACTTCAGGACGATAAATGAGACTTTTCGGGAATATTACGAGAAGCTATACATCTCAAAATCCTGAACCGGATGTGACACCATTTCTTAATTTTTAGACCAGGTGGCCTTGGGTTGGACACGGAAATTGGCGGCAGTTAGAACGTGCCCCCCTTCCGATGAAGAAATCCTGGCCGCAAACCGTTCCCTGCCAGGAGGTAAAGCCCCTGGTCTGGACGGTATCACTGCAGAATTGTACAGAGAATATAGCAACCTTGTGGTTCCACATCTTCATAGTAAGTTTGAATCCTCATTCTCGTCAGGGGTCCTACCCGAGTCTACAAGAACCCCGTTGGTCACGGTCCTGCTGAAACCAGGGAAAGACCCCAGTAAATGCTCTTCCTATTGCCCCCTGTCCATAATAAACACAGATAATAAGATCCTTGCGAAAATCCTTGCTGACCGACTGCTACCCCATATGCTGGCACTGGTCCTCCCTGACCAGGCTGGCTTCGTCCCTGGCAGGTCCACTCAAAACAATCTCAGACGACTATTTATGCCGATGCACAACGTGAATACCGAAATAGCCATTGCCGCACTAGACGCCGAAAAAGCTTTCGACTCAAAAGAGTGGCCCTTTTTATTAAGTGTTGCCCTTTTTATTCGAGGTGCTTCGCCAATCCGGATTGGGGCTGGTGTATTTGTAATGGATCAGACTGCTTTATACAGCCGTGAGAGCGGCAATATACACCAACCGCCTACAGTCGTAATACATTTTTCCAACCCGTGGTAAGCAGCAAAAGTGCCCTCTCTCTCCCACCCTGTTTGCTTTGGCCATGGAACCGGTGGCCTGTTTTGGTATTAAGATACATTCACATGTCTCCATCGTCTCCCTGTACGCAGATGACATATTGCTTTATATAAAACATCCACACGATAAACTGAAACCGTTAGTGCAAGCAATCACACACTTTGGCGACATTTCGGGTCTCAGAATAAATTGGTCAAAGTCCGAATCAATGCCACTGACTCCGGGAGTGTGCCAGGGTGATATATCTAGGGACTTCAAGTGGTGTCTTCAGGGGATACAGTATTTAGGGGTCCAGGTGACCCTATCCCCTGTTACACTCCACACTGAGGACTATTTGAAAACCCTTGAATTTCTGGAACGTAGAGTCGAGGGGTGGATCCTACTCCCACTGTCCCAGGCGGCCAGGATCCCGTTGGCAAAAATGGTCTTCCTCCCTAAATTACTATACATTTTCAACAACGCTCCCACCTGGCCCCAGGCTGGGTTCTGGTCTAGACTGCGGCCGTTGATGATTCCCTTAGTGTGTGCCGGCAGACAGGTCAGAATCTCACCCTGACCTTACCGTATGCAGAGGGAGGCCTAGAGTACCCAGACATGTATCACTACTTTCTGGCCGCCCAGATCCAATACTCATTATGGTGGTGGTCCCCATCCCCTGCACTACCTCACATTACAATAGAGAAGGCGATAATGTACCCGAATGACCTGAGAGGTTTGGTATGGGAGGGGCCTCCCTCAGTGGATCAATCAGAGATAAAGTCAGTGGAAGTTACTTGCAAAGCCTGGGAACACTTGGGGCGACTGGTGGATGCAGCGGTCTGCCATTCCCCCGGACGCCCAATATATGCAGTAAGGGGAGTTCCAATCACCCATGAGAAAGTCTTCCACCAACACTTTGAGAGCCTGGGAGTTCACACATTGGGAGATCTCATTGAAGACGGGCAATTCATCACCTGGGATGCCTTGAGGGTGAGGGGTGACCGGAACGCAATCAAAATACTGTTATACTACCGGTTACGTGCAGTGCTTTAATCTAAATGGCCTGATTATCCTCGTGCACCCCCCATCGACATTGCTTCAATATGTTTCCCAATCAATGCGAGATGGGAAGCTGGTCTCCTCCATATACAGAATCATCAGATCCCTGAAATCCCCCCATATAACCAACTATAGAGTCCAATTGGAGGAAGCATTAGGTAAGAACCTTGCAGACTCCCAATGGAAACTTCTTTGCATGCAGACAAGAGGTCTGTCCCTAAATAACGGCTACGCCTGACACACTTTAAATTCCTACATCAGGCGCACTACTCCCCGGCAAGATTACACAGTTTTTAGCCAGATAGATCCTCTTCATGCTACAGATGCCGTAGGGAAGGAGCAGACTATTATCATGTGGTTTGGACATGCCCCTGTATACAGCAGTTCTGGGCGGCGGTGCAAAAGGCAGTAATTGAAATGGTCCCTACCCCACAGGAGTACTCAGCTAAGTTGTGGCTTCTGGCCCTGATTGAGGACAGTCCCAGGTCTGAAAGGAGGTTTCTCGGCATGGCATCAGTGGTGGCCAGATCGCTTATGCTAGAACATGGGGTAAGCGTAATGCCCCGAGTGTCCAGGCATGGATAAAATGTATGAACATGTGCGAGCAAAGAGAAGTTACGTATGTGAAATCACTATCAGCCAGTGGTAGATCCATAGACTATTGGGCCCCCACTCAGATCCTATATGTCTAAGAATATGGTGGACACTAATACCCCTTGAATGGATTTAAACCGCCAGAACCAACTGAGCGCTAACCAGTGGTAATGTCTGAATAATTTAATATACTGTACTGGTCCCCCCACTGTGACCGATCCATTGATGTAACAAATGCTAGATATTGTTTGTACCTATATATATGCCTTCAGTTGTAGCTCACGGAATGCACCGCCTGGGGTTGTGGGTGGGAAGGGGTGGGTGGAAGGGCTGTGTGGCACTGGGGTGGGAGTTTTGGTGTATGTATCAAAAACAAATAGAAAAACAAGTAAAAAAAAAAATACGAATTTAGCAAGGTAAACCGAACCGATTTTCTAATAAACACACACTTCAGGATGATAACGTTAGTTACTACCAATAAAAAGTTACATTCTACAAACTTACGAATGTTATGCTATACCTAAATGTTGGCATTCACAACATTTGTATATTTTGTCTTTTAAAGGTAGTGACCTAAAATTTGTAAAACTTTCCTTCTGATTTCATCATTGTAAATATTGTATGTGCATTATTGTGATACATGTGCTTGGGGTCCCAATTGTTTAATTTTGTGTGTATTTCTTTACTTAATTGTTTGCATGTTGATTTGTTGATGTGTGAGGAACATTTTGTGGATTATAATTGTTTGTGCAGTTTATAAAATATACAGTGGAAGAGGATGGATCAGGGCAATGTGTTGATACAGTGGCCCTCATTACGACCCTGGCGGAAAGGGGTTTACGCCGGCGTAAAGCATGGCGTACCTTTCCGCCTGACTACGAGTTCCCGTAGCGCCATGGTGATTTTTACGCCTGCTTTTTGCAGGCGGAAAAATCCATGGCGCTACGGGACTTGTCGTTAATTACGCCACCGTAATTTACGGTGGCGTAATTAACGCCTTCCCCACTCCCATTATACCCTATGGGGCAAAAATGGGAATGGTGAAGGGTAAATGGGGATTGGGGACTTACCGCCCCGCCAAGGTCGGAATGGGGCGGTAAGTCCGCCAACCCCCATGGCGGAGTTGGCAGCTTTGCGCCATGGACCATGGTGCAAATTGCACCATGGTTCTCCGCCAGGGTCTGTTTAACAGTGTAATCAATGAAGCTAGGTAAACAAAAAGCTATGCAGCAAAGTCCAAGACAACATATGCCAGACTGGTATAGAATGATAGACAGGAACAAGGGCAGAAATGGGATAAAAATTGCAAGCAGGATATGCAATAAAACTGGGATACGGCGGGAGCAACTAAACAAATGGAAAGAAGAGAAGGGAAGCTAGAGGAAGGCTGCAGATAAAGAGTTCAGGGAAACAAATGCAGAAGAACAGATTCGAAGACCTAGTAATCGCAGTGCCAGTGGTTATGACAACAGCATTCTGATGGACCCCTGGGAGTGCTATAACTGGCCCTTGACGAGTTTTGGCCTTTAGAAATGTCGTTTTTTGCCTTTTTTGAAGGGGGCTGCAAGGAAGTGTCTTTTCCAGGGGATGAGCGCAGCCTCAGCCTAATTCCTACGCCTTTTCTGCATTTTGGTCTCTTGTTGGACATTTTCTGGCATATGGGGCACTCCTCCACTATGTGGCTGTCAGGAAAGATGCTAATACCTAGGGTATCCTCATCCCTTATTGATTTTATACACCCACAGCACAACACTTGTCAGAAGGAGTAAGTTACTTACCTGTAACTCCTGTTCTTCAGCATTAGTATCTTTCATAGATGAACATGCTGTGAATATGCACAACACTTGTTCGAAGGAGTATGTTGCTTACCTGTAACTCCTGTTCTCCAGCATTAGTATCTTTCATAGATTCACATGCTGTGAATATTCCCTGCGTCAGACTGGGAATCCTCAGTGACATTATGTTTGCATTGTCTAAAGCAAAGAACTTTACATTGTGTAGGCTGTCATTCTCCTTATGGGTGCTTTTGGTCCCAACAAATGGGATATCGAGTAGTTAGACCCTCCTCCTCCTCCTCCTCCTCCTCGCCTCAGATTGTGAACCATCAGGCTGGCCTGTTCCATGTAGGGGCGGAAGGAGGTCGCCTGTGAATCTATGAAAAATACCAATGCTGGAGAACAGGAGTTACAGGTAAGCAACTTACTCCAGCATTGGATCTTATATAGATTCACATGCTGTGAATAGACTTCGTAGCAGTATGTATTATCGGTGGCTGCAATAGGTAAAATGCCTACCTTACTGAAAAAGACGCTGCCGGACTGCTCTCCCTGTTTGAACATCTGCTGCATGGTATTTCTCCAAGCAGTAGTGCCTTGTAAATGTATGTGGCACCGACCAGGTAGCTGCTTGGCAAATGTCTGTAATGGAGACGCCTGCCCACAATATCACTGAAGCTGCCGTGGCCCTTGTGGAATGAGGATGGGGCGGAGCGGCTAACGGTTTCCCTGCTGACACATGACAGAAGGATATTACTGAAGAAATCCACCTAAAAAATGCCCTGTTTGGACAGAGCTTTCCCTTTGTTAGTGGGACCATATGCCAGGAACAGTCGTGCTGAATTCCTAAAGGACTTGGATCTGTCGATGTAGTATTTAATGGCTCTTTTTATATCCAGAGAGTGCAGAGATACCTCTGCAGGAGAACAAGCCTTTCAGAAGATGACCAGCAATGGTAGCGTTCTTATGAAAGTCCATTGGGACCTTGGAAATGAAGAGTGGATGGGTCATTAGCAGAACTTTATCCTTCCGAAATCGTAAATACAGCTTGTTTACTGCTAGAGCTTGTTTTTCTGACACTCTTCTAGCTGATGTGATGGCCACCAAGAACGCCACCTTCCATGAGAGGTACTTGAGTTGGGTAGTGGCTAGTGGCTCGAAAGGCTTCTTCACGAGACCCACCAAGACTGTATTGAGGCTCCAGTCTGGTGGGGTACTCTTTGTTGGTGGACAAGTTCTCAGCCGACCTTTGAGGAAGTGTTTGACCACTCTGTTATATAGCGATATAACGGCATGCCTTTTCTCTTTCTGGTGTATCCCGAGATCGCGCAAAGTGGGTTTGTATAGATGCATGAGCTAGACCTTGGTTAGTTAGGTAGAGTAGATATGGAGGCAGCTGTTGCGGTTGGGCCTGGAGTGGCTGGACCCCCTGTTGTTTAGCTCACCATGCACAGAACCTCTTCCACCTCAGGTTATACGACTTATTAGTGGCAGGAGCCCTAGCCGCAGACAAAATATCTTTGCAGTCATGCGGAATTGCTAGTTGGCCTAATTCTGCGAAATCAGGAGCCACGGTGTCAACTTTAGGGACTGCGGGTTGTGATGCAAGATTTTACCGTGGTAGTGTGATATGATGTCCGGATGATCGTGCAGTCTTTTTTTTTTTGTTGCAGTATATCTTTTACTGAAATTCCAATGAACAGTGCCAAGTGTATTGTCAACAGGAATCTACTATAGTATCATCAGAATCTCCTTTTACATTTTCATGAATCTTAAGGCCCCCCCAACAAACAAAAACAACAACGGACAAATAAATAAAAAGTGGACATAAACAATACAAATAACAAACTGATCGGTTCTATCAGTTGGCTTGAGCAAGATTTTAAGGTTCCCAACACTACGCCACCCCCTTTAACCCTGGCCTTGGCTGCTCTCTCCCTGTCAGACGATCAGCACTGCAGCAAATGTCTCAGAATTTGTGGGCGGAAGAACCTCTGTTCCCTGTCCAGCACAAAGTCAAAGAATGGGGCTCAGGTGTGGGAAAACTGTGTCATATTTCCTGTTACATGTGCTGATAGTTTCTCCATTGCAATGATTTCCAAAACTTTGATCCACCAGTACGATGACATCGGCCCCGCTTTTGTTTTGCAAAATAGTGCTCAATTGAGTTTTGCTGCCAGTAACAGTTGGGTTATTAGATCTGCCCTCGGGAGCATGACTTGGGGGCACAGCGGGAGCAACGCTCCAGTAATGTCCTTTATTCTTTACTTTATTTCTTGCCAATAGGTTTGTATTAGTGGGCACTGCCACCACATGTGAAAAAAGTTCCCCAATTGGCCACATCCTTGCCAGCAACGGTCAGAATAGTCTGTTGATATCGCATGTAGGTGCTGTGGCATCATGTACCACCTGAAACAGAGTTTAACTGCACATTCTTTATACCCTGTGCAACTGGAACTCCTGTTAGTTCGGGCCCATATACGTTGCCAAGAGACCGACGGGATCTCCATCCAACATCCTCCTGCCACAGGTTCATATATGAGAGTTTGTCCTCCAACCGGGCGTTATCAAGTAAACGGTAAAACCGGGAAATCCTGGGAGTACTTTCCCCTCAGCTAGCTGGAGTTCAGTTCCCCTTTGAGGGCGTGTGATCGCCGTTTTATTTTCTGGTTAGAGACCCAATGTCTAATCTGACAATATCAGAAACGCTATGATTCTGGGAGTGTGAATTTAGTTTTGCATTCTAAAAATGTGAGACGGAGGCCGTCTTTATATAGGTCTTTAAGTCTTAGAAGCCCCAAAGATTCCCAGCAGCTGAATGACTCCCTTGCCAGGCTTGGTGAGAACTCTGGGTCCTGCAGTACCGGTGTTAGAGGATCTACTTTGGATTTGATTCCCAACCGTGCACTGACCCTGTCCCAGATATTAAGAGATGTTTGTGTGGATTCAAGCAGACCAATTCTAGCCTGTCTAGTTAAGAAGGGCAGGTGGGCCAGAGGAGTATCAATCACGCCCTACTCTATCCCCTTCCATTTCGGGTTGTTTTCGTCCAATGCCCAAGAGAACATTGGTGCGATCTGGGCTGCTTGATAATACCTGTGCAGAGAGGGGACTCCCAATCCTCCTAACTCTTTTGTTCTGAGAAGCGTTTCCCTTTCCAAATGTACTGCCCTAGTGCCCTTTGCAGGTCGGTCAGCTCTTTGTCAGGGATATTAATCGGTAAGGCCTGAAAAGTTTATAAGAGTCTGGGCAAGATTGTCATTTTGACTGCAGTCACCCTTCCAACCCACGATATTTCTTGAATTTCCCAGCTTTTCAGGGTGGCTTTTGTTTCTTTCCATAGTTGCAGGATATTGGCCCCATGAAGGGCTCTGTATGTGTTAGTGATGTTTACCCCGTGTATGTAAACTCCCTCTTCACCCATTTAAACGTGAAGGCTGACTGAAGTTCTAACTGGATGTCCTCCGCTATTCCTATAGACATGCCTATTGATTTTTGATGATTGATGTGAAACCCGGAGACCCCGTGGAACTCTTCTAGAAGGTCCATTAAGGTGGGTATCGACTGTTTGAGGTCTTTTAAGAAGCAGATGACATAATCTGCATACAGTGCTACTTTATGTGGGTTCTCTGCCCACTCCAGGCCCTGTATGAGAGGACTATTCTGAATTCTTTGTGCCAGCGGCTCTATGGCCATTGCAAAGAATAAGGGTGACAGCGGGCACCCTTGTCTTGGTCCCCTGCACAGAGGAATCGGATGTGAATTGTTCCCGTTAACCCTGACCATAGTGGAAGGGATTTTAAAGTTTGCTATGATATTCGGCCCAAAACCAAATAATGGTAAGAAGGCTTGTAGAAAATTCCAGGCCATGCTGTCGAATGCACTCTGTGCATCTAGGAGACGAGTGAACTTCCCCTCTGAAGTTTCGGGACCATGGCAATTAGATTAACCACCCTCCTGATATTTTCATGGGCCCCTCTATTCTTGATGAACCCTGTTTGGTCTGCGTCTATTATATGTGGAAGGACTTCCTTCAGTCTAGCCACTATGATTTTACTATACAGCTTTGGATCTGTGTTCAAAAGCGCTATTGGACGATAAGAGGAGCAATCTTCCGGGTCCTTCCCTGGCTTCAGTAAAAAAGTGGTTGTGGATTCGGCCATAGAATCGGTCACCTTTCCAGAGGTAGAAAAGGAGTTTAAGAGTGCTGCGAGGTGTGGGGTCAGCTGCAGCGCTAACATTTTGTAAAATGTATTGGTGAAAACATCCGGTCCAGGGGCTCCCTCCTACGTTTCCCCCCAGGGAGAGATTGTATAGCTTGAATTACTTCTTGGGCTGGAATGGAGTTTTCTAGTGCGTCTTTCATCTCCTCTGAGATCTAAAGGAGATGGGCTTGTCTAACAAAATCCTGAATACGGAGGGGGTCCCCCTTGTGTGAAGCGGAGGCGTTCTTGAAGAAATCCTCCATGACCTGTAGCTTCCCCATTTCAGTGGTAACCCTCTGCACATCACCGGCTCTCAGGGCCCCTATATAGTTACGAGTAGACTTCTTCTTGAGCTTCGCCGCCAATAGTTTATTCGCCTTATTGCCCCTAGAGTAATAAAGTTGCTTTGTCATAAATAGTGATTGTGTGGCTTTCCCCATCCAGTGGCCTTCTAAGGCCTGTCTGGCTATTCTAAGGTCTCTTAGCGCCCGTCTGCTGCCTTTGTTAGTATGTGCTTTTTCTTTCTCCTGTACCATTTCTTCTATTTCATTGCGGATTAGCTGCTGAGTCCTACTCCAAGCTATGTCTGACCTAATATGACCCCCTAAATACTGCTTTCCCTGCGTCCCATACAGTGCGGATGTCCATACCCTCTGTCATGTTTTCTTGGAAGTAATGGGTTATTACTTCCTCTATCGCCGTTCTCACTACTGTGTCCCCAAGGATGCGTTTGTTGAGTCTCCAAGGATTTTTTTGCGGTAGGGTCCCTAATTCCTGGTCAATTTCCAATATCAGTATTTCTATAGTGGTGACTAATGGTACGAGAGTAGGGGAAACAATTAACATATCTAACCTGAAGAAGCCCCCGTGTACTGCTGCAAATAAAGTGTATGCCTTTTCCCCTTTGTGAGCAAAGCGCCACACCTCAATTCGTTTTAGCTCCCTCAGTAATGTGGTCTGGCGTCAAAATTAGCTTTGTCATTATTAGTCAGGGCCAGGCTTTTATCTATCACTGGATCCAACACACAATTGAAGTCCCGTCCCAGTATTACTTCATGAAGCTCCCCACAGTCCCCCCAGTAGACCCCTCCAGGAACTCCCCCTGTTTTTAATTCGGACCACAGATCACACCAAGTGTGACTTGCCGGTCTCTGATGTCTCCCTTAACTAGCAGGTACCTCCCCTCCGTGTCCCTCAGCACATCCTGTGTTCATAGCGGTAGCCCCTTACGGACCATTATGGCCGCCCCCGGTTTCTTCTTTCCACTCGTGTTTGTAGCGGTCGCCCCTTACGGACCATTATGACCACCCCCCGTTTCTTCTTTCCACTCGTTGCAAAATCTGTCTGTGTGTATCCCTTACAGATCCGGCGTTCTTCGTCCTCTTTTAAAAAGTGGGTCTCATGGAGGAATGCAATGTGTATCTCCATGGAGGTGAGCCTCTGAATGATAGCTTTTCATTTTACTGGCAAATTTAGACCTCTCACATTCAGGGTCAGGCATTTTATATTAGGGTTAGCCATCATGTACTTTGTCCTTTGTGCTAGGCATTCCCCATTGTGATGAGGGGCAAGCGCGCCAGCCGGTAGCGGTACGCAGAAAACCTCTTGTTCAGGAATCGTATGTCGTGAGAAATGCTGTGAATCGTGAACCAGACACGATAACAGTGATAAATAGTAAACCAAAGTTTATGTCCCCAAAAAAAACCCAAACCATATTTGCACAGGTCCTTTCTTCTGTGCGCTAACAGATCTGTCATCTGTCAATTGTGATGACAGTTGGTTGGACACCATACTTTCATAATGTCATCTCCTCCCCCTGTGCCCAGTAATCTCTGTCTTGTGGAGTATGTGCTCGCCCTTTTGTCATGTACAGGAGTGGCCTTTCATATAGAAAAGCTAGGATCCAAGCCCGTATGCTCTGCCCACTACCAGTTTGTATGAAGTATGTTGTTTCATGAGTCCCCTCATTCCTTGCCCATGTTGAGCCCCGCCTCTGGGAACCTCCTCCGTCTCAGCCTTCTCATTTTATCTCTGTTAGTCCATTATTGACTTTGAGGCAACTCTCCTTAAGCAGAATCCTCTTGTGGCCCATTCATCAATGTTGCTGCCTCTTCTTCCGGTCCGACTGCGTATTTTTGGTTCTTAAAATCAAATAGTAGTTTGCAGGGGAACCCCCATCGGTATTTGATCTTCTGCACCTTCAGCGAGGCCGTCACGACATGCAACTTCTGCCTGTTTGCCAGGGTACGTGGTGCCAAGTGCTGGAATAACGCAATTTGCTTCCCTCGGAACTGCACCGGCTCTTTCTTCCTCACTGCCGCCATGATCTGTTCTTTTTGCTGGAAGAAGTGGACGCGGGAAAGGACATCCGGTAGAATGTTTCAACGCTGTTGTTGCGCAGTATCAATCCTGTGTACTCTGTCTATTTCCATCGCTGTGGATTCTGGGAGTTCTAGTAGTGTCTAGATCATCTCCTTCACATAGCCCCCCATATCCTGGTCTGGGACTTCCCTCGGAATTCCACGGATCCTGATATTGTTTTGTCGAGCTCGGCTCTCAAGGTCCTCCTGCTTGGCCCACATCATTTCCATTTGTTCTTCTAAGCCGAGGACTCTATTGGTGAGTTCTGCTTGGTCGTGAGCCTGTTCGTACAGTATGTTCTCGACTTCATTTACCCTCGTTTCCAGCCTGATCATATGGGAATTTAGCTCTGCCACTGTTCTCAGCATTGTTTCCTTAGTGTCCTTGATCTCTTTAGTGAGGTCTTGCTTCAGTAGGGAGAGCATGTCCACCAGGTCTTCTTTTGTGAAGGATGCTGGCGTCGTAATTCCAGATGAGGATGAGTGGACCTTAGCCAGTGTTTCCTTAGGGTTCATCCCTTCTCCTTTTCTTGGATCCCCAATAGCGTCTTGATGTCGCCCGTCCCCGTCTTGGACCGCGCACCTCCCTTTGACATTTTACTTGCTGCTGTGGTGCTTGAAAATGCTTAAATGCTCGCTCTCTCCCGGGCCAGGACTGCTATGCGAGCTGGGTTGGTAAGGCAGAGCGCACCCTTCAGTGGTCTCCGCGTAACAGGCTGTATGACTCCATGAAGAGAAGGGTCTGTGTGTCGAGGAATCACTGGTCTGAAGGGGCTCCAGGGCATGGTCACCTCTCAGGGCCACTCAAACCCCTGTTCCACACGCCATGGACTCTTTTTACTGGGCTCCCCCACCACTGGTTGTCCTGGGCTTGTATGCTTTTAAAAGGCTTAAAACATTCCTGCCAGATGTTTTATGCCGCCCCTGCGCCAGCAGGTTTGGCCAGTCTGCATCTCATAAGCAGCCTTCTGGGCCACGATTCAGGCTGCCATTGCACAAGCTCCGGTTGTGGCAGCTCTTGTACTCAGTGCAGTTGATTATTGCTACTCGCTCTACCTTGGTCAACCTTGTTATCTCACGAACCGTCTCCAGCTTCTCCAGAATGCTGCAGCCAGATCTGTCCTTCATCCTCCACTGGGAGCACATATGTCTCCCTTACTTCGACAGCTTCACTGGCTGCCTGTTGAGAAGCGTGTTCTTTTTAAATCTTCATGTATGGTCCATCGTGCCTTCTAAAATAAATGTGAGGGGAGAATATCTTCAAGCCAAATGTCTTCCTTATGTTCCATCTTGTCTCCTTTGCTCTCAATCTGCTCTCTTGGTCCAAGTTCCCCGGTTTAGATTCTCCCGCATGGGCGGTCAAGCTTTTTCAGTTGATGTAGCTAAGGCTTGGAATGTTCTCCCTCATTCTCTTCAGGCTATTCTTGACCATTTTACCTTTCGTCGCTCTCTCAAAACTTTTCTGTTCTAGCTCATCTATCAGCTGCTCTCTGCCGGTTTAGCGCCATGATGCCTTCGGGCGAATGCGCACTCTGTAAGTATCCATAACATAACATATTCAATATCGCCAGGAAATAACACATTACCAACCACCAAAGCCTTCATTGGCTGCCGGTTGAAAAGAGGATCCAGTTCAAGATCCTGTCGCTGACACACAAACGTCTTTATGTCCCTGTATACCTAACACAATCACTAACATGTTATAAACCAAGCAGAACGTTACGTTCTAGCACAGCACACTTGATTGTAGTCACCCGCGTGAGGAGAATGAGAGGAAATGGCAAAACTTTTCCAGTCAGAGCGGCCAAGACCTGGAAAGCTCAGAAGAGAAACTCATTGTCTTCGGAAAAAAGCTGAAAACCTTATTGTTTGATTCAATCCTTCTGATCCCTGATTCTTCATTTTCCTGTCACCTGAAATGTTGCTGTTTAAATGTGTGCCCTGATGGCTGCGGGCTATGACTTGTTACAACTAAACAAATAAATAAACAAGGATCACAAATCCGGGGAGTACAAACTGGGGTTCTGATTCCTTGCGCGAGTACTGCCAGCAACAGTTTCCAGTTAAATCTTCACTCGAATAGAAGCCGAAGCAAGCTGAAGTTGTTCTTTGCAATCGTTAACAAGGGAACAATGAAAAGTAGCACTTGCGTGTGAATGGAAATGTCTCTTTTACTCGCGTGAAAGCAAATGCTACTAAAAGACATTGTTAAGCCCTTAAACTTAAGAAATGGTTACGTGTCTCTTAATGATCAAAATGAACATTGCGAAAGACCATTGTTAAACATTTAAGGCTTGTTAAACTCTAAGAAGTGATCGCGTGTCTCTTACCAAGCAGAGCAAATGTTGGGGAACACCATTGTTAAACACTTAAAGCCTTTAAACTTTGGGCCTCATTACAAGTATGGCGGGAAGTGGTAAAATTGGCAGTAAATTTGTTACCACCAACTTTACACTACACTAAATTACGCTCTACAGAATAATCAGCAGAATTACCTCTGGCGGAATTAACTCTGACATTGATTCCTCCAAGAATAAGCAGATTCAGCGCTGTGACTAATTCTGTCGGCGGTGTTACCGCCAAAAAATACAAACACATTTCCGCCACATTACATGTCCAAAATCAGTGGAATTACTGCCAAAAATCAGCTGTAATTCTGCCAACAACACATCACAGTTACCTCCACAGAAAAAGCAGAGGTAAATGCATAAAGGTGAAAGAAATCAAGGCACAGCTGCACCAGAACCACTCAGGAGGAGTATAAAAGGCCCACACCTACCCCAGACACCTATCCAAGCAACATGCAGCCACAAGCAGATGTTGATTATGGGCTCCGCAACCTGCTACTATAACTCTAGCAACAGCATCATGCAGGACCACCCCAGGGAAGGAGACATACACCACAAAGGCGCAGGAGACGTATGCTGCGGAGGGCACCCATACCACGTGTTCGCCCATCCTCATGGACACTGACGGACAGCCGATTAGTGACCCTATATTGATTGGACCGTCCCACCATCACATAACTGCTCACCCTCATACAGGCAGAACTACAGGGTGCCGTTGCTATCAGAACTGACCCCAACCCGCTGAAGCTTGTGGTAGTCTTACACTTCTTTGGCACAAGTGGATTCCACCACACAGTCGGGACACTGCATGCAATGTCACAGCCCACCTTCTCCAAGGTGCTGAACTAAGTCCTGGATGCGCTCATGAGGAATGCACATCTGCACATCTCCATCCCCCAAGCGCATGCAGCAAAGCCAAGTTTCTACAACATTGCCTATTTCCCCAATACCATAGCGGTATTGGATTACACACATGTGGCATGGGTGCCTTCCAGGCAATGTAACAGGCATACCGGAACAGGAAACAGTACCATTCCATGAATGTGCAAATGACATGCGATGCAGACCTTACAATTAGCCAGTGCTGTGCCCGCTACCCTGGGGCCACACATGATTCCATGATACTGAGGAACAGCATCCTTCCTGAGTAAATGGAGAGGCACAGAGGACAGCTCACCTGACTTGTGGGTAAGTAGTAGTCAGACTTGACTGCCACAATCACTGACACACACCTGGGGTACATAAGTAGTAGTAAAGTGACACAACTACAAGTCCCATAATGCAACAACAGAAATGCACAGAACAGGCCTAGAACCCTGACTGACCCACCCAAGTACACAGACTCGAACCATGTGATGACACATGACACAGATGATCTTGTTTTTGAATAGTTTTTCATAGAGACCATTATTTGGTTGCATTGTGTTGCCTTTGTATCATAAAAGACTGTCTTCCAAATGAAACATTGTTTTGACTTTATTCGGTTTCTATGGAGGGCAGATATTCTTGAAAAACCCACGGATCCCTGGTTGGTACCATAACATTCATACCATGGAACCATAGTGTGTAGGTGTGTGTAGTTAAAATTTGATAGATGGACCGGAGTTCTAAGATTAATTCTCCTCTATCCTCATGTGTGACGTATTCTTCACTTCTCCTAAACTTCAAATGCAGAGTGTTCAAGAATCTTGGTCTTTCCTCTTGTTCTATGGAGAGATCAAACTGTAGTCTGGCATAGGGTTGTAAATTCTAGTCCATTTTCTGCATAGACACAGTATAAAGGTGAGCCGACCGGTTTCAGTGGTATCCCAGCATTTGCACCACTTTCATCAGGGCTAGAACAGCTGGTCTCGAGTAGTCTGCTGTATTTTAGATTTTTATGCAGCGTAATCTGGCTGTTTGTTATGAGGACCCGCCTGTTGGGAATACAAAGCGGGTGGTTGGGGGAAGGGGAGGAAGGAGAGAGAAACAAGGAGAGCAAAATGATCGGAAGGTAAAAAACAGAAGAATCTATTATTTAGCCATCGGGCGGTGTCACATCTTACCCTCAAAAGGTGTTATTCCCCCTATCCAAGGCGGTTCTTCTCTCAGACTGAGTGCCTTCAGTCTTCCTGCACGGGCTGTGGATGATCAGCCGCATGCGACGTAACCTAAACAAAAACCATATGAGGTTCTTTAGTTTAGGTCACCAGATATATGGCAACATTTGTATCACAAATGTAATAACTGTTAAAAACCATGTTCGGGGTAGAACACGTACTAGCTCAGTGGTTTGGGACACATAGGGACAGCTCAGAGAAGAGTGTGCCCCTGTACACATACACAATAACCCTCTGGTATAAAAGATCAAGAGGAGTCAATAAATCCGTCACTCATCAGTATTAGAAAAGTCTACATTATGAAAAACATGACCTAAGAGTGTCGCGCGGGGGCCACACAGGTCAGAAAGAGTATGGGACTGATCTTTGGAAAATTACTTCCTCCTCTCAAGGTCCGTACCAAAGTAATTTCGTGCTGGCAGCGTTCCGGGTAAGTGTAGGATCACGTGACTTGAGTGTCACATGAGAATGTGGTATACAACATCAAAGACAGACTACGAATGTTTGCCATATGTGGGGATCACCTGAAAAATACTCTACTTCCTATAGGGGACAGTTTTTAGCACGGTTCCATGCTGGCAAATTTCGGTAGTTATTTGGGAATTGTAGCACGAAGGATCACTCGAAAAACGCCTATGCATTGAATTGCGTCACTGGATGTCATGTGATAACAACTAGAGTTCAGACACAGAGGATGGACTGCAAGTATTTAATGCGTGTTCCTGGTCATTGGAGTGCAGGCTCCTCAAAGTGTAGCGAAAAGGCGCATGTGCAAATCTGGAGATTATAGATTAATATCCAAATATATGTGTGGACCGAGACATGGGCCCTCATTACGACCCTGGCGGAAATCGCGGTGCTAAAAGCACCGCGGAGCACGGCGGAAAGCTGCCGATAGCGCCATGGAGGTTGGCGGATTTTCCGCCCCATGCCGACCTTGGCGGGGCGGTAAATCCCCATTCCCCATTTTACCCTTCCCCATTCCCATTTTTGCCCCATAGGGTATAATGGGAGTGGGGAAGGCGTTAATTGCGCCACCGCAAAATACGGTGGCGTAATTAACATCAAGGTCCCGTAGCGCCATGGATTTCTCCGCCCGGAAAAACCAGGCGGAAAACGTTCCATGGCGCTACGGGAACTCGTAGTAGGGCGGACGGGTCCGCCGCGAATAACGCTGGCGTAAACCCACTCCGCCAGGGTCGTAATGAGGGCCATGGTCATTTTCTTGTTATGGCTGTCACGTACACAATGAAGACAAAGTGATCAGCAAACATCTATACCAAAACATCACATGGATTCCTAGCTACTCATACATCTATCAAAGGTGTCACCCCTACCCATTTCGTAAGGGGTCTATACATGATGGTGAGTATGCATAGGTACTATTGTGCAGCTGTCCCTAAATTTAATTAGAAGGAAGACATAGAATAATCTAGGAGACGGGTCAATGATTCTAGCATTTCTGGGTGGTAAAGTTATTTGAAGGTCCATTGCAACGTCCATGGCACATGAAGCCTATCAGTGTCCGGACCAGGTGGTGAATGACTCTACATATAGGTTACTGTTGTTAGGTGTAGTTACATAAAGTAGAAAACACCGGCTTAGACAAGCTTCCTAGAGCAAACAAGCTTGGCAAGACATGAGAAAACATGAAATCATGTACAAAACATATAGATACAACATGGACTTAGGAATAGTTTGGATGTTATGTCAATGGTCTTTACAACGCTGCCAAAGTCTGCCATGATGTTGGTTCATTGGGACCGTTGATATCCGTCTTTAGCCTAAATATCCATTGTTGTTCTCGTCTCTATAACAGATCATGGAGATTGCCTCCCCTCGTTGGAATGTTGACTTTCTCATTGATGGACCACTTAAAATCCTGAGGGCCATGGTTCTTTTTTAGGAAGTGTTCAACCATTGGTGCTGATGCTTTTTTGGTCCGAATGCAGGATCGATGCTCTGCCAATCTTGTTCGCATTGGGCGTGTAGTCACCCCTGTGTATCGCAGGCCACAAGGGCAGGTGATCACATAGATCACATTCTTTGTGTTGCAGTACGTTAGGTCCCTTTGTGTCCAAGGATATTTCCAGCCTATGTCGATCATCTTTGTTTTCATTGTGCTTGCACATGCACTACATGGTCCGCATGGGCCATGTCCTGTAGGTGTTGGCTCCAAAGGGTTTCTTGTGTTTGGTCTTTGGATTCTTTGTAGTTCTGGATTAAGGAATCCTTTAGATTTTTCCCTCTTTTGATAGTGAACCTTGGTACTGGTAGGTCTGATTCGCCCACGTTTAGTATGGGCCCTAGTCTGAGTACTTCCTTTTTTATCTTGTTGATCATTGGGGAGTAGGTGAAAACAGCTGTGATGTTGTCATCTGTACTCTTTTGTTTCTTATGCTGTTCTAAAATGGAGTCCCTCTGAATATTTCTTGCCCTTAGCTTGTTTGATGATCCGTCTTGGATAACCTCTGTTTTGTAGTTTTTTAGTTAGTTGGTCTGCTTGTCTCTCATAGTCTGCCACATTGGTGCAGTTCCTACGATATCTAAGAAATTGTCCAAAAGGTCAATTCTATTTTAGGCTGGCAGGATGGAAACTTAAGAATTTGAGCAAGGAATTTCTATCCGTGGGTTTGTTGAACACAAGGGTTGTAATTATATCATTCCTTATCTCTAATCTTAGATCCAAGAAGTGTAAAGCTGTCCGACTGTGTGTCTCTGTGAATGTCAGATGGGGATTCTGTTGGTTAAGCCAGATGAGGAATACTGTTAGATCTTCCTCTGTTCCTTTGAAAATCATCAAGATGTCATCAATATATCCGGCCCATAGGTGTATATGTCCAGCTCACGGGTTTGTGAGTGGGTAGATTGATTGCTCTTCAAATTCAGCCACATACAAGTTTGCCAGCCTTGGGGCAAAGGTAGCCCGAGATCTGTTCGTAGAATGTTTTCTCGTATAAGAAATAATTCTTTGTAAGGGCTATCTATGCCAGTTGGATTATTAGATTAACTGGAGTCTCCAAAGGATGTTGGGCATTCCGCAGAGCTTTTTCCACTACCTGTAGAGTTGCCATCTGAGGGATCATTATATATATTGCTTCAATGTCCACGGTTACAAGTATGTTATGTTCTGAATTGAATAGACGTTCTTTCAAGAGTTTCAGAACCGCAGTGGTATCTTTTAAATATGACTTCATCTTGCATATCATTGGTCTTCAGAAAAAAAATCCACAAACTCAGACAGAGGCTCCAAGATGGATCCGATGCCGGACACAATCGGCATGCCTGGTACTGGTGTTTTCCCCTTGTGTACTTTGGGCAGTGCATAAAATGCCGGTTTTCGGGGCGTCTTCTTCATCTTACACTCACCTACACACACCATGGTTCCATGGTATGAATGTTATGGTACCAACCAGGGATCAGTGGGTCTTTAAAGAATATCTGCCCTCCATAGAAACCGAATAACGTCAAAACAGTGTTTCATTTGGAAGACAGTCTTTTATGATACAAAGGCAACAAAATTTAACCAATTAATGGTCTCTATGAAAAACTACTCAAAATCAAGATCATCTGAATCAAAATGTGGGATTACTATGATTAAGGGAAGATTCGGGTGTTAGACAACGCTTCAAGTCCAGCACGTGGATATCGACATATGACACTGGGAATCCTGCCATGCAAGGCAGCACAACGCAATCAGGGCAACGTCCATCCCATGAAAGCATTGCCATGGAAGCATTGCCACGGACTGTACATGGCATACTGCAACACCATAGTTGTCCAGTGCATTGCTAATGAATATACTTCATGACTGCCAACCCCCACAACGTGAATTGTAATTGTAATTGGTTATTTATAACAGGCTTAATAGCCAGAGGTTTCTAAGCGCGGATCCGGGGATCGAACCTGTGTTGCTCTGCGTCACCTTGCTTCTAAGGCAAGCACGTTGCCTGTGAGCTATCATCCCGAGACGACAAGTGAAACATGTAGGCCAAGTACCATCAACCTCGATGCACACAAGGGGCACCATGCACAAACACTGAGTTTTGCACATAGGGGTAGACGCATCAGGACCATTAACATGTTCCCCGACCCACACTGGGTCCATTCATGTTTTGCAGGTGACACTGGCTACCCGCAGTTACCATGGCTAATGACACCTGCGAGAAATCCTGCGACACCACAGGAGATAGCCTACAATGAGGCACAGAGGAGGACCAGGTCATGCATTCAGTGCACATTTTACATTTTTTTTTAATTAAAATGTTGTACCTCTCATTTTTACATTGTTATCGCACAGTATTTAAGAATTGTCTTTCAATTATGTCACATTATATTCTTCTTTCTACCAATAGTTATCCTTCTACGGGAACAGAGGCGAACGGAAGAGAATACTTTTGTCTCCATTCTGCAGATGATAGATTTTCATTTCAGTTCTTTCAATTTTCCGAGTATTCCATAATATTGTTCCAAAATTGCACAATTGTGAAATCTTTTTTTTTTTGTTTCCCAAAAGAATTTGTACCCAACTATTTTCAAGGGAGAGCTGTGTTTGGAATTTGAGAAACATTTCTCTATATCGATTTATTTTTTCCGTCAATGCAGGACAGATCATTATGATATGATATAATGTTTCAATGGTGTCTTTGTGCTTACAAAAACGGCAATATAGCTGGTCAAGTGTGATCAATTTTCTTGTTGCCCGGATTTCTCTTGTCGGGAGGATGTTTAATCGCAGTCTCATGAAAGTATTACGTATGCCCTGTGATGGAAATAGCTTTAGGTAGACCGGAAGATTGTTTAATGGTCTCTTATCATATTGTCATGGAAGAAGAAGTTGATATTGGGCTTTCAATTCGATCGTGGCAATCCAATCATCAAGAGCTATTTTCTTTTTCACTTTTTGCGGACGATGTAGCAGCATGTCCATCGAGATGTCCGCTGCTTCTCTTTTGGCATCAATGAAGTTTTTCCATATGGACAGTGGTTGTTCATTATTTTCAATGTTTTTGGAACGGAGGATGTCAAGTGCTGGAACATTTAGGTCACTGGTTATTTTTCGATAAAGGTCAAGTTGTTTCCATGTTATGAAAGAGGCTAAAGATTGAAGTGCAAGCTCAAAGCGGATGGGAGGCATCGGAAAGGATGTTGGTAGGGCTTAGGCTTTCCTCCAGAATATTCCCTCCAGTTTTTGCCATATCTTGTGTTCAATGTTAAAATTGCTGCAACTTTCTGTCTATAAAAGGTTTTTAGCGGGATCAGAGCGAATTTTCCACATTTCTGATGGAGTATTCGAGCTTGGCGGGCAAGCGATAGTGCCTTTGATTTTAGGCACTGGTTCCAGTCTTTTTCCAGTGGGGATTGATTTAGCCATAAACAAAGGTATTTTATCGTTTTTACTTGAAGGAGTTTTTGTTTTCCAAGGAAGAATTATAACTTATTCACCTTTCGCTTGGTTAACCGGGACAGTGACATGACTTTCGTTTTTTGGACATTTATTTCCAGTTGATTAGTTGTCATATATTCTTCCAGTTTAGCGAGTGCGATCTGGAGCCCTCTTGGTGTCTTTGCTAATAAGACAATATCGTCGGCATACATGATGCATGGTAGGCATGTGGCGTTCAGTTTTGGTGGATTCATTGAGAGGGTGTAAATGTTTTCTCCGAAGTCTGCTGTAAACAAATTAAAAAGGGTGGCCGCCAAGGGGCAGCCCTGTTTGAGACCATTGCAGGTTTTTATATCGTCTGTTATTGTACCTTCTTTGGACATTCTAATTCGAATGGAAGTGTTTGAGTATAGTAACTTAATGGGTTCTAAAATGTCACAAGGGCACCCCCACAAGGTTAACTTGTTCCATAAAATGTTTCTATTCACCATATCGAAGGCTAGTTTTAAGTCCACAAACGCAGCAGGTTATGTTATGTTATGGCATTTATTAAGCACACCTGGTACCCAAGGGCTGATGGGCGCTGACTAACACACAGCAAACATACAAAGAGACAGAGGAAGAGACAACACTCAGAGAAATAAGAGGCATAGTCATGAGTAACTATGATAATTCAAAGGGCAGAGTCTTCAGCTGCTTCTTGAACAATTCTGTTGAGGCTATCATTCTCAGCGTGGACGGAAGGGCATTCAAGGTGATTGGGGCTGCTACTTCGAATGACCCCTGACTTGCTTTATTAGACTTAATGCATGGGACTTTAAGAGTATTGGGATTATCTGATCTCAGTGTCCTCACGTTGTCTTTTAGGGCAATAGCTTCCTTCAGGTATGATGGCATTTGACCCATAATACATTTATGCGTAATGAGGAGAACCCTAAATAAAACTCTTGCCCTGATCGGAAGCCAGTGGAGACTCCTTCTGGCTTCAGACACATGTTCTCTTTTGCTCAGGCCCTTCACCAATCTCAACGCCCCATTCTGGATCACCTGAAGGCGTTGGATCTCTCTCTGCGGGATACCCACCAGTAGGCTACACCCATAATACAATTTGGAACCAATGATGGCTCTTGGCAATGTTTCAGAATTATTTTCAGAAATAAGAGGGCGTAAGTGGCGGAACAGTTTGATGAAGTATGATGAAGAGGAAATAAGACTATTCACCTGGGCCTTCATATTCATATGTTTGTCCAGGTAAACGCCTAAAGTCTTAACTTTATTCAAAACCTCGATAACACAATTATCCAGATTGAAATTCTTATAGTTGTCCCCCAGTTTAACCAGTTTACTGCGAGAACCCACCAGAAGAAATTCAGTTTTGGCACTATTTATGGCCAGTCCATTAGAGATCATCCAATTTTGAATTTTTAGATAGATTTTATTGATGAATGCTTCATCTTTTTGATGAATGCCCGAGATCGGTAGAACACATTGCGTATCATCAGCATAGTTGGTGAATATGATCCCCTCCTCTTCCACCATCTGGAAGAAGGGGATCATAAAGATGTTATAAAAACATGGTGATACGCAGGCTCCCTGTGGAACCGCATACAATAAAGGTATAGGTTCAGCTTCTGTCAACTCACTGGCCACTCTGATTTGTCTATCTTTCAAGAAAGAAGATATCCACAGGATTGCCTCTTCAGTGAAGAAAGCATTCTCCCTTAACCTGGTGGACAGGATGGAATGGTCCACCAGGTCAAAAGCTGCGGAGAGATCTAAAATCATTAAGAGGGCAATCTGGCCCTTATCCATGTTTTGAATAAGGTGTGATATGAGGGCCAGAACAGCTGTCTCAGTTCCATGGTTGGCACGAAAGCCGGATTGGTATTTGTGCAAGATTTGATTTTGTTCCAAAAATACAGATATTTGATTATACGCAACTCGATCTAGGATTTTCAACAGAAAGGCGGTGTTCGTAATCGGTCTGTAGTTGGCGGCTGTTAACGGGCACAAATTGGGCTTTTTCAAGAGAGGCGTGATCCATGCATTTTTTAGATTGTCTAGCACTAAATTAGATTGAAATGAGGCATTGGCAAATTTTGTGAGTCCCGGGATTAAAATGGGTAAACATTCCTTGATTATAATGGAGGAACAAGGATCTCCTTTGCAATTTGAGCTTTTGAGTTGGATGATGGTTTTAGTTAATTCATCTTCAAAGATGGGCCTGAATTTAAATGCAGGTAGATCTTTCCCCTTGTCTGTCAGGCAATATACTTTGTCTTCCTGTCCTGTTATATTCAGGGCAAGTTTGTTTGTCTCTATTGTTTCTTTAATTTTTTCTAGTTTCATGGACATGGCTAATTGAATTTCAGTGCACCATGCTTTACTTTTGACATTCAAATCCTGTGTGGGCCCTGGGGTATGTGTTTGTTCTTTTAGAATTTTAAAAAGCTCTTTTCTATCGGATTTGGCATTGATAATTCTATCATTCAGTGCCTCCTTTTGTGTTGTTAGAACCGCTTGTTTAAAGCCTGCTGCCGTGGCTTTATATGTTCTAACTTGCTGGGAGATTTATCATTTTTCCAGGCATAAAAAGATTTGTTTTTCTTGGCTTTGAGTTCTGACAGATTCTTAGAAAACCAGTTGTTTTTATGTTCTGTGAATTTCATTTTGGTTTTGATAGGAGCAAACTTCTCAGTCGCTATCTTTAGCAAATTTGTCATTAATACAGACATGTCTTCTGGATTCAATAGTTTTGCTATGTTCGTGTTCAGGGTCTCTGCCCAGGGACCTAGGGCATCTTTATTCAAATGTTTATGGCTTCTACTGGTTACACGTGATTTTGGGTGAGGGAGTTTTTCCATAAAGAATCCCACTTGAGATTGAAAACAAATGCTAAAGTGGTCTGACCACGGACAGGGCTGCCCATCTACCTTGTGCACCATTAGATTGATGTATCTGTATTTTGTTCTTGATAGCTTCCTGTTTTAATAAATTGAGCAAAAAAAAGATTGATGTTCGTTCCAATCTGTTTAACGAATCCAGTTTGTCTTACTGCATTACTCTTTTCCCTCACTGCCCAAGTATTGAGATTGTCGAGAAGCAATTTGGCAAACATCTTCCTGAGGGGATACAGTAGCGCTATTGATTGGTAGTTCTGTGGATCTTTAGTTGGTCCTTGTTTGAAAATTGGAATCAAAATAGCTTGTTGCCAAGATGACGGGATGTTGTTAGTCTTCAGAATTAGTTCAAAGATGTTTCCAACATATGTTGCCCAAAATCTCTGGATTTCCTTTAATCACCTCGTTGGAAAGACCATCGGGTCCTGGTGTCCTTGATGAATTTAACCTCTGAATTGCGTTATGAATATCTGTTGTGTCCCATGCAAGGTCCCATTTTTGTTCAGGGACTGGATCTTGAATTACAATTTGTGAGGGCCTAGCTTTGTAGAGGTCTGTGAAATATGGGGTCCAGCTCGCCTCGGGTATGCCTGCGATCAAGCATACTCTGAACCCCCTTAACAGAGTTAGGAGATGGCCATTTGAGGATGGCGTCCACCTTTCGCGAGTCCATTCGGACTCCTTTAGGTCTCAGGATGAATCTGAGAAACTCGACCTCTGTGGTATGAAAAACGCATTTTTCGAGTTTCGCAAACAGGTTGTGCTGGCGCAATTTCTCAAGAACTGCCCTGACATGTTTTCTGTGTTCGGATTCCGAGGAGGAGTATACCAGGATGTCATCGATATATACGATCACACAAAGATCGATAAGTTCCCGAAGAACATCATTTAAAGAGCCCATATTTGGTGCGGAATGCAGTCTTCCATTCGTCGCCTTCTTTTATACATACCAGGTGATAAGCTCCTCGGAGATCTAACTTGGTGTATATACAAGCATCTTTTACCTGGTCAAGAAGTTCAGGGATCAGAGGCAGAGGATAACGATTCTTAATCGTTATTTGATTTAGGGCGCGGTAGTCAATACATGTTCTAAGGTCGCCTTCTTTTTTCGGCAAGAAGAACAGAGCTGAGGAAACAGGAGACTTTGACGGGCTAATAAAACCGTTGGCAAGATACTGATCTAAATACTGACGCAAATGAACGTTCTCAGGTTCAGTAAGAGCATAAATCCTACTACAGGGCGGTTGAGCATTGGGTACCAGGTCGATTTGACAATCGTACGACCGGTGGGGAGGTAACGTGTTTGCCTGTTCTTTTTGAAAAACGTCTTGGAACTCTTGGTATTCAACCGGTAGTTGTATCGTGGTGGAAGTTACTGTGGCCAGACCCATATCTGGATTTTTTGGATAACAAGTCAGTTCACAATCAGGAAAGGTTATTCTCTTTGCTCGCCAGTCAATTCGAGGATTATGTGTTTCTAACCAAGGGATTCCTAGAATTACTTGAAATTGTGGGGCCTTGATTACATCGAACACAATTGCTTCCCGATGTCCATCCTGTCCCACTAGTGTCATTTCTGTAGTGGAATGTGTTACCGGCCCTGAGGCTATTTCGTTTCCATCTACTGTAGTAATGACATCCTTGTTAACTTTCGTACGGAGAGGAAGATTAATCCTGGAGGTCAATTCACGATCTACGTAGTTTCCAATAGCTCCACTGTCGATGTATGCTTTTATAGCATGCAACCGCTGAGGCTGTTTCGGGTCCACGAGCACCATTGGCAAGACAAAATGCGAGGTCAAAGAGTCTGTTTTCAAGCTCGGCAAGCAGACCTCTACGCTTGTCGGGCTTGACCGTTTCCCGAATCAGGTTATATTAAATTGTTGTCCGTGGCTCCAACCACCTTCTTAGGTGGCTTTACCGGGCAGTCTCGTAGAAAGTGACCAGAAGCCCCGCAATAGAGACATAGTTGCTTTTGCCGTCTTCTCTCTCGTTCCTTCTGCGTCAATGGTCCTTTAACACCGCCGATCTGCATAGGTTCTGAAACGTCGGTACTCTTAGGGTTAGCGTGAGTTTTGATCAGCACTCGAGTTTCGAACTTGGACCGATCTGCTTTTCTAGTTTGCAGTCTGTGGTCAAGTTGGACCACAAAGTCTATGTATTCTGCGCAGGCTTGAGGTGGATTTACTATTTGAGCTAGAACATCCTTAAGTTCTCCGCGCAGGCCTCGATGAAATAGTGTGATCCTTTTATTTTCGGGCCACCCCGTTTCTACAACCAGCCTATTAAAGGTGGCAATATAAGATAAGAGATCTTGGTTACCTTGTCGTAAGGATAGTAGTTCGTTGTCAAGGGCCTGTCCCTGAGAGTGTCGAGCGAATAATCTTTCCATGCTCGCCTGGAAGCTTTGAAAATCCTGGAGAATTGGGTCATCCTGACTTACCAACGGAACAGACCAATCGGCAGCACAGCCACTGAGATAAGATAATACAAAGGCTACCTTGGTTTGATCATTAGGGAAGGACTCAGGTCTGCATAGAAAGTGTAGGCGACATTGGTTCATAAAAACGGCATATTTCTTGGGGTCCCCCGCAAAAGGTTCAGGCGGGGCCAAAGGCATGTTTCCAGGTAGATTGTTTTGTACCGGGTTATTCGAAACCATTGACGAGGCATTACCCCCAGAACTAGGTAAAGGAGTTTGTCCTGCTTGACCCTGCAACAATCATTTGGCCAGGTCATCAGTTCTTTCCTTGGATAAGATTAATTCTGTTTTGAGAGCATTAGTTTCCTGGCGGGCGGAGTGTACTTCTGCCCTTAATTCCCCCAAAAGCTGAGCCAGCTGGTCTGTCTCAGAAGTTTCCATAGCGCCCGGGTGGGAAATTGTAGGTAGGCTTTGCGTTCTGTTACGCTCACCTCACTCCCACGGAGGCGCAGGTCTGGTTTGGAGTGTTGTTGCTTCTTCTATGGTGAAGCGCAGGACCCGGAAGATGGACTGGACCGGACCTTCGAATCTGGCTTGTCTGGCTCGCAGGAATATCTTTCTGTATGTGAAATGGGAGTATTAACAATCTGCGGGAGAAAGTATAAGCCTCCCGCTCCCTTCTCACCCCTCTACGAAACCCTCCTGCGACCCCCACGTGAAGTCTCACCTTAGGGTTTGAAAGGTTGAGCTCTCCATCCTGCTTCTCATGCAGGGGCGTGTTGTATCCAGTTACTTCACTGGGATTTTGATTGTAGAGGGTTCAAGTTTTGTTTTCCCAGTACAGTACCGTAAGGATTCTGTTAATGAGTATGATTCCGCAATAATAATTTTTCGTTGTCTCTTTTTCAGGTGCGGAAACTATCCCGAGAAGAGCTGTGGAACCGAAGAATGAGACTCTGGTGAGCTTGATGAGAGTTCTCTCAGTGTCCTTGTATCAATGCGCTCACTAACGCTGATGTCTTTTTTCCCCATAGGGGCCGGGGTCCGGAAATGCCTGGATGCGGCACCGACCCGAAACGAAGCTCAATCCAGAAGAAAGCAGGTAAGTCTTTAATGGGCGTTTGGGCAATGTCTTTTCATGCGCCCACTAACGCTGATGTCTTTTTTCACCATAGGGGCCAGGGTCCGGAAATGCCTGGATGCGGCACCGACCCGAAACAAAGATCAATCCAGAAGAAATCAGGTAAGTCTTTAATGGGCGTTTGGGCAATGTCTTTTCATGCGCCCACTAACGCTGATGTCTTTTTTCACCATAGGGGCCAGGGTCCGGAAATGCCAGGATGCGGCACCAACCCGAAATGAAGTTGGAATAACCCAACAGGTAAGCTTTGTAATGGAAATTAAGGTTTTCTTTCCCCTCTCACCTTTATTCTTGTCTTTTTCTCCCTAGGCGCGGTGATGTGGCTGCGAGTCCAGATGTCGCCGTAGAACGTGGTGGTACCTTGTACAGGTGAGTGAGATGCGGCGCTGCAGCGATCGATGCGATTTGCTTTTAAATGGATGTCTTCCTTTTCAGGACCGTCGGCGAGATGTCTCCGGAATGCGGGTTTAGCAGGTAAGGACTCTTCTTTACCCTTTTCTCTTCTCTTCTCTCTTTGCAGGTGTTCCAGGATGCTGGCAGGAGTGGCAGAACACAGAATGCAGGAGCAAACACGGTGAGCGTCCAGCTGCTAGATGCAGAACAACGCGAAGCAGGAGTTGCTGCTTGGGCGTGGCTTAAATAGCCTTCAAAGTAGTTCCAGGTATGTATCCTTCCTCTCAGGTATGTATTCCTCCCCTGACCACACCCGTGTGGTTAAGTAGTTCCAAAGATAAAGTAGTCCCATTCAGGCCTCAGAAGGCCTGGATGTTGCAGCATGGTCTGCATCAGGTAAGTTAACACTAAGCACCTTTAACACAAAGTCCCCATTTATGAGCCTGGCGCCTATGGCGCCAGGACTGTGGCCCGATATGAGCCTGGCGCCAAAGGCGCCAGGACTTAGTCCAAAGAGCCCCTACTTGAGGCTGTTGTGACTTCCCTTGACGACATGATGTCTGCCTCTGGGGTAGCTGGGTCTTGTCTGGCACCTTGGAGGTAGGCATCATGACAGTCTGCCATGGTGAGCGGGTTCCAATAAAGATTTAATATGCCCCAGGTTTCTTTGACAGAGGGTTGAATCATTTTATTATTATGATATTGGATAGGGCGCAGTTGTTTAACTATGGTTATTTGGGCCCATGGATGGATGTTTGTAGATTCAAATAGTTCCACGTTCACTCCGGTTTTGATCAGAGTCAAGAAGCCTGCAGAAGGCTGGCCTCTTGACCTCTGTATCACTGGATTCATTAAAGTTGTGTATCCGTCGCACACTGGTTGTTCATGTATCCAGGATTCTTGTATGCAAATTAGGTGATAATTTGCTAGATCTTGATTTTTTGAGTGAAATAAGTGAGAGTGCCCACGTGTGTTCCATGAGCATAGCGTGAAGATAGTATTCTCAGCGTTGGCTGATTGTGACTGTTGTCCACTTTGTTTTTCTCGATAAGGTGGAGAAGTGTATTCCATGTCCCTCCATATAAAGTGCTTTGTATAGGCCGTATGCTGAATTTGCTGGCTGGTAGCATGGTGGCTCCAGCTTTCATATGGAGCCTGGTTTCAATTTTGTTAATGGTTTTCAGTTGAAGTTACATAGGTATAATCCTTCTCAATCTGTTGTTCTGCTGCATGGTCAGATGCATTTTTTTTAACAGACCGCTGATCATATGCGGCTAGACCGGTATTGTTTCCGTCCAGCAAGAGTTCAAACCCCAACTGCTGAAATTAAGATTTTTTTTCAGTCATCAGCTGTGCCATGTTTGCAGATCTGAAGTCAATCCACACTTGATCTAGGCTTGCATTCCCATAAAATGTGATACTCTGAATGTCTTGGGTCGTTATAACTTTCAATTTTGGTATAGAATGTAGCAGCCGCAGCACGTTTGTCCTGTTAAGGATCAGGTCGTCTTGTTGTGCCACCATTCTGGTCGGTTTTAACCTGTTTACATTTTGGTACTTCCGAGGATTGACAAAATGTGGAAGTTTAAGGGTCGCTTCAAGACATATTTCTGATCGAGGCAGGGGCTGTTGGGTCCTTCCATGCGAGTATCGTGATCTACACTCCTCCTGTGAGTTGTGATATTGACTTGAACTTCCGCTTCTTGGGACTGGTCTAATGAATCGAATTCAAAGTTGGAGTCTGAAATTTCTTCACACGATAGATCAACCATGGAAGCATGTTAGGAATGGCCTTCTTCGTATTGATCTATTATGATCATCGAGCACTGGCTAATATGAATTTGCGCTTCTTCAGAGTTGTCAATCTCTTCAACCATGTAAGTTGACATGCTCATCAATTCATCAAATTGTGCCTGATCATTGTTTGGTGTGGATGAGAGGACTTCTAGAGGAACTGATGTTTTGTTATTAGGGCACCGTTGCTTGGCTTGGTGGTGGAGATTTACTCTGTTTTGTTTTAGTTCTTGTGTCGCCAATTTGGGAATAGTGAGATTTCGAAGAAACGCATGGGAACCGTTTCAACGTTTTTTTGGTTTAGCTCCTGGTTTTTTATTTGCTTTTAATAAGGCAGGTTTACTATTTTATATATATCTCATAATTTTCAGGGCCTTTGTTAGCGGTCTTTTGTTTCTTATTGTAATCTTTAATGATTAAACCAGTGTTGTTTGGGGCAGGAGCATTGACGGCCATTTGCGATAAAATGTCTTCATCGTTTAAGTCGATCAAATTGCCAACAGGGGCAGTTACATGAGTGGAAAGGCTCTCTGTTGTGGAGCGGCTGTTGTGATTAATTGCGCGTGATGGTTCACTCCCATTGAGTACCTCTTGGGGTGAGTATCTAGTTCCCTGATTAAGTTCGCCAACTGTCGATCTTAACTTAGCTGGTCGGCTATTAGCAGAATTCATCATTGTTATAAGTGCGTTGGTCTTTTCCATTTATTCTGCTCTGTCGCTTCTCGCAATGTCGAAAAGTCGTGTTTTCCACATAAGAGAGTGCACATTTGGATTGCTCAAATCAAGATGCAGGTGCCTTCACCACAAAAGCGATGCCCTCATGTATAGCCCCAAGAAAGTTGGCAGAATTGTAGTCGAATGCGCGTTTTTAGCACGGGACAAGGCGGGACTTCTGAGCACAGCACACTCCTGGGCATCTCCAGCATGAGGCTCACAATTCCAGTTCAACGATACCAGAACCTTCAGGGGCCAAGTGTCTTCTCTGCAAAGTCTCTTGCCTTAGAAGGCACGATTGATCAAAAGAATAAACAAACAAAAGTTCCTTCTGTAAGTTTGTACCTTGGGTGATTGCTCTTCGCCCGTTGGATCTCCCTGCGCCGGGCTCGGATCCTTCTTGCAACTTGGGCCTCCCTCCGTCGGGTTCACTACGGCCTCCAAATTGCAGCTTTCAACTTCCCACTGCGAACAACCCTCGGCCGGGTTCACGTTTGCCAAATATACAATTAATTTTACGTTATCACAATGCAGGATTCACTCTCCTCTAGCTTTCTTTTGGCAATGGGTCAGAGACTTTCGAGTGTATAAGGGATTTGACGTGACCCTGGTAGGACCACTCCAACACCTCACACCGCCCTTTCCTAGGGCCTTCTGGTGCTTGCAGTTTCAACGTGGAAGGGGGCAGCGAGAGTCCTTCGAATGAGCACTCCTGCAGCACCTGACCACCCTGCAGCTGGCACTCCTCTGGGCTTCCCCTAAAAGTTCAAACATACACAATATCTTTGATCTCAAGTTCTTGCTTTCATCTAATGTTGCCACTTGCAACCTTGGGCTCAATATGATTCAGATCGCTATCAGCTTCCTCCGACTCACCAATTGTGTCGGGTCCGCTGGCTTGGCTTGCTTCTGGAACATGGTAGCCAGCGTGCCTTCCCGCCTCTGTTATCAATGCGGGAGGCCCCCGTGCACCGTTGACATTTGTTCCTCCACACGTCACCTGACATTTGTTCCTCCACACGTCACCTGTACTTCCCGGTATTGTAATTCCCTTTTCGGAGGCTTTGTGAGTCTGAGGTAAAAAGGGCAAGGGCAGTTCCTCCTTTGTCGTCCCTCCAGGTCTCCCCGCCTTTCTCCTCCATTTGAACTGCACGTTCGGTGTAGTTGTTTCCTTGTGTGTTCACCCTTGCTTGTAGTGTGCTCTCGTGCTCCACCTTTTATCTCTGTGGGGAAGGTAAAGGGCCGTCAGGTGTGTCTGTGATTATTGTCGATTGCCTGACTCTGCCCGACCCTTGTGTGGGGACATGTCAGGTAAACGGCTCTGGTGTAAGCCCGTTGTCTGTTACGGTGTAGGAAAGTGTTTGTGTCAGAAAAGGGGGTTGGGGTAGAGCTTCTAAATATCCTACAGGGTAGAATGGGGAAAAGGTGCTACAAGGAAGGGGTACCGCGTCTCAACCTTCGGTGTCCCACTTCTACTCCGCGAACACCCCTCATCCAGGTGAACCTCCCCCACTGGAACTGCATCCAATAGCGATGGCTGTGTCCTGGCCACCTAGACGACAGATCTCCGGGGACTAGCGGGTGAGACAACTTCAAGTTTCTCGCATGCTGAAGTAGCAAGCGTTGAGTCACGGCATCCATGTGGTTGGTTTGGGGTGACTTGCTTGTTCCCTTCATCCAGCCCTGAGCCTGATTGTCCCACAGCGTAACCTGTGCAGATGAACGTTGGGACGGTTGATCCATTGTATGCATGTAGTGGTCGATATCGTGTTTTGTGAGGGTCATGTCGACTTGATGCCGGTCATCATCATGTTGATGGCTGGGCTCGTAGGGCTGACACACATGTCCACTGGTGTTCAGCATTGGACAAGGACTCAGTCACTGCTGTGTTCACTGTGCATGAGTGAACAGTGTATAGGCGACTCTGCTTTGTAAGGGACACCCTGCACTTTTTATCTAAGCTCGATGAAATTCAGTTTGTAAAGGGACGAGACACACTCTTCACAATGGACGTAACTTGCCTGTACACAAATATCGTACTTGAAGCAGGTCTGAAGGCTTGAAACACTTGTGTATAGGCGTGTTATAAATGCCATATCATATCATATCAAGGCTATGGAATGGCTTCTATCAGAAGCAGAAACCTGTACAGGAGACAGGGTGTTTGTACTCACACTACTAAAACTGGTGTTGATGAATAACTTCTTTAAGTTTGACAAGAAATTTTACTTGCAACTATCGGGAACCAGTGTGGGAGTGGCGATGGCACCCAGCTACGCTAACACTTACATGCTCTACCTATAAACTGAACACGTTTTGAACTCAGCAAGATGGATGCAACATCTCTCCATCTTTGTGAGATACATAGATGATGTATTTGGGGTATGGACGCGACCGGTGGATGAATGCCATAGGTTTTTTGAAAGGATGAATAACATGCATCCCCGGATACAATTAACAACAGTGTTTAGTAATACGACAATCCACTTTCTAGATTTCGAAATATACTATCAGGGGAATGGCCTTAAGACCAGGATCTTTACCAAACCAACAGACAGAAATAGCTTATTGCTCGCAACCAGCTTTCACCCTAAATGGACAATTAATAGCGTACCACTTAGTCAGTTCCTGAGATACAAAAGGAACATTTTCAATGAAGAGGAGTACAAGAAACAAGCTGGGTTGTTACAAACCAAATTCTTGGAGAAGGGATACGGTACCGATGTAATCAAGGACATAGCAGGGAAAGTGGAGAGAATAACGCGAGAGGCGCTTCTGGTACCGAAACCTCTGAAGAAGAGCCAACCACTGGTATATGTCACGACCCACGCAAAGCAACACGATCAAGAAGATCGTCAGACGGAAATCAACTATTATGCAAATGGACCCTACATTACATAGGCTCTTCACTGAACAACCTACTTTCGCATATAGGAACAGTCAAGCTCTCAGAAACACATTGGTGAGAGCAGAGCTGCTCCCTAAAAAAATACTGAAAGTAAAACACAAAGGGACTCAACCATGTTGCAACTGCCAACATTTTAGTAATGTCATTAGAGGCAGTAGTATTACACACCCACATTCTGGGAAAGCCATACAGTTTAGACACTCATGCAATTGTGACTCCGAGAATGTGGTATATGCCCTGAAATGTCTGTGCAGTCTCTACTACCTAAGTATGACAATGCATAAGGCAAAAATTAGATGGACAGATCACAAGTCAAATATACGAACAAGAAATCTGAAATCTGCAGTAGCCACACACTTCATTTAAGCAAGACACAGTGTTGCACAACTTAAATGTGTTATACTAGAACAGGTGCGAGTAGGGAACAGGGGTGGTGATTTGCATAAGAAGTTGCTTCAAAGAGAGATTACAAGGATAGACACACTGGACTCATTAAGCCTGCGGGGAATGAATAGCGAATATGATTTAATATGTTTTGTCAAGATATATTTAATGGATTGTGCCTTTCACTTGTTTATGGCATTGTAAGAATGTGAGCAGGCTTAATGCCTGAGAGGGGTGCAGCATCTGTCACTCGAGGGAGAGGGGATGTCACAGCAACATGATCTGGATAGAATAGCTCAGAGTTAATCACATGCAAACACTCTCCTTACTGGTTGGTACGTTCAATCACTGGAATAAGCCACAAGTTGCTTTCACATTGGATAGAAATGCCTCTTCAGAGCCACTATAAATGCAAACTTGATCAATTTGATGTGTTGTCCATTAGGGTATTTTGACACAAATTAAACATGCTGCCTCCGACTCCAGGGTGAGAATTCCACAGCAAGATGACCGCCGCCCTTTACGTGCATAACTAGGCATTAGCCGGGTTGCTATGGCCATGATGAATGATTACACGGGAGCGGGGCACCAGGCTGTTTTAGGGCTGTATGCCCCGTGTCCCTTGTTGAAAATACCCCAAACGGGTCCTTTATTTAGCACTAGACTACTTATGAGGGCAGCATTGGTCTAGCTGACTGCCCACCTCCCTAGAACGAGAAAGTCCTACACCAAGATGACCGCCGGCCTCGACACACATGCGTTCGCACATGCGTGGGGCTGCCATGTATTTACACAGGAGCGAGGCACCAGACCGCTAACCCAGTGGGCTACTTCGCGTCCCGTGTTAGACAATTTCAAGGGTAAGTCCTTTAACTTTATTTATACTTCTGTAAATAGGAGGCGGATCATGCTGCCTAAAATGCCTAAAGCGATCTGCCACGACTGGCAATTACTGGTATGGCTCCGATTAAATCCAAAGAGCGCCAAATGACACTCTCAGGATACAATGCAGATAAAATAGTAGTAATGTCCCATTCAGATACACTAAAGCCGGTATATAATTGAACACAGAGACGGTACTAATGTACGTGTGTGCCTGAATTGACGACAACATCCATAAATGTGCCCTTAGCATGATTTATTCCATGGTTTTAATTCTTTTTAGAGAGGCAGATGACTGTCATGAACAATCCTTGACTCTTTTTTTTGTTTTGTTTTTTAATTCTCCGGGGTACTATGATACAGTGCAAATACAATCGTAGTAATGTTCCATTCAGTTGAACTGAAGCCAATAGATATATGAACACACAAACAGTACTAATGTAAATGTGTGCTTGAACTGAAGACAACTTCTATAAATTTGCCCTTAACATGGTTTTTTCCATGTTTTCAATTCTCTAAAGAGAGGCAGATGACCCTAACGAGCAAACCTTGACTACCAAAAAATCTCACAGCGGGTCAACCATCAACTATCACTGGGTTAGAGTTACACTAATGTTCATTATCATATGCAAATATACATGAGTTTAAGTGGTTAACTTCGAGTCACAGGAGTATGCAGGAAAAACAATTGCAATATATTTTGTCTCCAAGGCAGAACATACTTCAAGGCCACCTCATACCGGTCTGAGGTTAGTGTTTAGTGATATTTTATAGAAATAAGTTGATGAATTTAATAGAAAAATTATGATCTTAAGTAGTAATCACAAAGGTGTTAATATTATGATTTGTTATATATTGTAGGTACACAGATGAACATATAAATGTTGTTATACTTTCGTGAGATGAAAGACAACTCAAAGCCCCGGTGATGGATTTTATATCTGAAACACGTCAGCATTTATGTTAATCAAACTTGAGTTGACTGTCCATAAAAAAAGATTGTAAAGAAAAATTTGTTGTTTTATGTAGAGTAGAAACGGTTGATACCTTTCTCTGGATTTGTAATGTGTTCCATAATCAGAAGTTTTGTGTAAATGCAGATTGAAACAACACCACGTTATTGGGTGGGGACGTGGGGACCCACCCAATAAACAATAAATACTGATTTATTTTATGTAAGCTTTTTCGGCATTGAAATTTGTTTCTGTAAAAAAATATGATGTTTGATTCGAGGGCCACGTCATAAGTATCAACTTTGAATTTGTATAAGTGTATGAGAAACCTAGAAGGACGTCTGTCCGCATAGAGTGCATTTGGGTTACCTGTTGGCAACAGCAGGTTGGTTGGAACTAAAGTTGTATTGAGTCTCCACAGGCCCGGGGACTATACCTTTTTGCACTAGAAATAGCATCTAATATTGAAATCAAGTGATACACACAAAACCGAATACGTGAGTTATAGCTGAAATAGTAGTGCCCTCACCCACAATCCCTTGTCCGATCTCTGCCATGCCCATGCCCTCAATACCAGCCATGTGTAATATTCCGCTGACCATGGTGTGAGTTGGAGGTGTTCCACACTCCCGCCACCAGTAGCTGTCGTCTCCCTTTGGTAGATGGATATGAGACTCCTTACCCTGGCCTTCAAATCATTCCACCTTTTCAGTTTCACTTTGCACATGTCCCACAGCCACCACCTTGTCTCTGATGTCGCCCCATATCACATTTTTGGCCACCACCTGCTCAGCGAGTAGTGTGTGCTTGTGCTCGAGGAATTTGGGCTTCCTGAGCATCATATCGGGGACCCTGCTTTTCCCCCTTTCCTCCTGACATGATTTTGATTCTCTGGCGGTTTGGATGGCACTCCTGTAACGTGATATACGATGGATTCTGTTTTCCCAAATGGTCGCTGCTGTACTTCCTTTTATAGCTGTAACGTTTTCCATTGGCTGTAACGGTAATTCTGCTAATTTATGGAGGAAATTCTGCATCATCCTCGATTTTTCGCGGTAAGCAGAATTACCATTGCCGCGATTGTTGTGTACGTTCGCCCACCATGTTGGAATAAGGCAGTGATTCCGCTGCACGACACAGCAGTAACAATTATCCGCTGATTACTGACCAGACCCGTAATGAGGCCCTTTATGAAGAAGTGGTCGCGTGTACTTAATTTCGTTTCCCAACTAAAGAGTGAACTTAACCGCTTTATTCAAACAAACAAGCATATTTCCTAAAAGAAGTCAAGTGTTTAAAAATTGGATCTGCAGTTGGAGAGAGCGCAAGTATTGCCAAAGTCAAGAGTATTCCCTTGTTGAGATTAACAGCAGCCTTTCTCAAAGCCAGAAACTGGTCTAACAATTGCTGTGAGTCCAATAGAAGTTCAACCTTTCCCAAGATACATATGTGCAAGCATTACCTAAAGTCAAGAGAGTGGCACCAAGGCTTCTGAGTAATTATGTGGGTAACAGTGGCAAAGAGGTGAAGGCAAAGTTGAGGAAGGGAAACCTTTCTGCTTATATAAAATGCTGAAGTTGTCGTGGTTGTAGACAGACAAGAGAGGCAAAGAGGCTGCCCCTTTTTGAAGAGCTATTCAGAGGAAGAGTGCCTTGCCAATATGAAGGCGTTGCAGTGCCTTAAATTGGATCTTGTTCAAACCTGTCTTTAAAATACAAAGTACTTAAGCTGTGGTGGTATATTTAGGTTGACAGTGAATGCAAGAAGTCTTAGTTACTTACCTGCAACTGTATTTCTCTAGCATTGGTATCTTTCATAGATTCAGATGCTTGAATAGAATATTCCCCCGTATCCGTCTTTATTCCTTTTAGGTGGTCATCGATCTTCTGCCCATCGAAGGGCATGTCCAATATATGCGCTTGGACCTCAGGTCTTAAATTCGTAGCCTTCATCCAGGCCTGTCTCCTTAGTACAGTGCCATGGGCCATCTCCCTGAATCCTGACTCAGCCACATCAACTGCTGCGTCGATCATGTGATCTGAAGTAGCCTCTCCGTCTGCTATGATTGACCTGGCTTCTTCCTGAAGCTCCGCAGGCAGATGTTTGGACAGCTTGGCAATACGAAGCAATAGCTTGTGGTCAAACCTAGCTGTCATGGCTAGCGCGTTGCCCGCTCTAATAGTGAGAGATTCTGAGGAAGATACCTTTCTGCCCATGGCCTCCAACTTACAACCTTCCTTGTTTGGCGGTGCTGACAGTGGTGATGAAGGGTTGGCTAACTTCTTTTTGGCTGTTACTATGATTACAGAGTCGGGCTTAGTATGACCTCTTAAACAAAAGCGGTGCTGTATCCGGTGACTTGTATTTCTTCTCAGGTCTTGAAACCACAGCACGAGGGGATAATCGCATGGCCAGTATCTTCGACCCAGACTCCCATATGGTGTCGAGAAGAGGAATGGTGGTAACCGTTCTTCTACGCTTGTTCCTGTGCTCATAAAGCACTGACTTCTTTTCTTCCGATGTAACTTGTAATTTGAACAAGTTTGCAGCTTTGCTCAGCTCATTTTCAGGCTACCCTCTGCCTCCTCCTCCCCGTCCCTCATCTCTGACTGCCTGTCTGCTATCCAGGAGTGGTGTGCCGCCAATGACCTCTGCCTTAACGCCAGCAAGACTGAGATTCTCCTTATCGGCACACCGTCTCCCTCCTTCCCTGTAGCTCTCTGGCCAGCCTCTCTTGGCCCTCCTCCTGCTCCCACCTTTGAGGCTAAAAACCTCTGGGTCATCTTCGACTCCACACTCTCCCTCTCTCCTCACATCTCTGACGTCTCTAAGAAGTCACACTACCAGCTGCACCTCTTCAGAGGTATTCTTCCTTTCCTCTCCTTATCCCAGAAGCTCACTGTCTCCAGAGCCCTGGTTCTCTCTAGGCTGGCCTACTGTAACAGCCTCTATCTAAATCTGCCTGCCTCTACTCTCTGCCCTCTGCAACTTATCCAGAACAGGACTGCGAGACTTGTCCTTGGCCTCAAGCCCAGGGATCGTATCTCTCCAGGACTGAAATCTCTGCACTGGCTCCGAGTGGCTGCGAGGATCAAATTCAAAACCCTCTGCATTGTCCACAAGGCCTTCTGGGGCCTGGGGCCGCAATACCTTCAACTCTCTCTTCCTAAATACCTTCCTTCCCGAGCCCTTCGCTCATCCGCCTCCAACACCCTCAGGGTCAGTCGCTTCTCCAAGCAACGAGTTGGTGGTAGATCTCTCTCTTCGGCAGGGGCCTTCCTCTGGAACAGCCTTCCTACCTCCCTGAAACTTGAGGAGAACCATCTCCGGTTCTGGAAGCACCTCAAAACCTTCCTCTTTCCTTCTGCTTTCTCTCCCGCTCTCCCCTGCTGAATTCCTGGATGAAACTGCACTGGTTACCTGGCCACCCTGCCTGATCTCGGGCCCAGGCACCGACAGCTGCACACCTGCACTGCCTCCCTGGCAACCCCTGCACCTGGGGACTGTTTTCTGCATCCCTTCAGTCCCCGTACCAGCACTTATGTCTGCACTTACCTTGCACTTGCCACCCCCGGCTGTTATTATCTTATTTTTTCTACTACCACTTGTACTGCACTTTCCCCTCTCCCTTCCCCCTCGCACTTTTCCCTTTACCCTTCCCCTGCACTTGCACGATCTGAATGACACCTGGCCTAGTAAGATCGCTGTCTGTCTTCCCGTTGTTCCCCCTTCCTTGCCTCGTCGCGCCTCGAAACACTTGTGTATAGGCGTGTTATAAATGCCATATCATATCATACCATATCATATCATAATAGTATGAAATGATACTAAATCGTACGGTGGTGAAGAATCACTCGGATAGTCTTTCTTTCGTGACTTCTCAACAATATAATCGTCCCAATTGCTTAGGAGCATCAGGCTCCTGTGTGATCTCACCTTCCTCAGGGTCCGAGAAATCCCTGAAAGGGTTCTCTTGCCAATCTGAGACTGACACAGACGATGGAACCATGGTCGGATCTCGAACAGAAGATCATCGTCTTTGTGACAATGCTGGAGATGGGACCCTTGTTGATGAAGCACTGAGTGTCCTACTCTTGGATCTGCGTGGAAGCTCAGGTGATCGTGCACTTTTCTGTGGTCTACCCCTGGAAGGAGAATGTCTTGGCGTGCTATGCCGAGGTGAGATGTCCCTCTGGGGGATCTTGACTCCTTCAGTACAGATTACCTATTCTTTACTTTTTGATGTCTGTTGAATTCATTGATGATCCTTTGCATCGATTCCATGAGCGCAGGGTCATAAGGATCGGCAATGACCTCCGTAGTCGACTGCCAGGGAGGGCTATGTTCCTTAGGGGTGAGAAAAGGTTGCTCACCAACAGATTCTGTGTCTGAGAGCTCCTCTTGAAGAATGATGTCAGGGAGTTCTGCCATCTCTCTTAAAGGAGATAATTGTACTCCCTCTGGTTCAGGATCTTCTGAAGCAGGAGGCGTTGTTCCCATTGGCTTGGGGAGATTGCTCTCATTGGATGGTTTATCCGTGGCGTCCGCGAGGGGCGTGTTGGACCATATTTCTTCTGCAGATGAAGAAGCTTGCGTTGTTGTCGACAGAGCATACGTGGATGGTGGCTACGTGGACGACGGCTTCGTCGATGGCGGCTTCGTGGATGATGACTTTGAAGATGGTTGACGGCCCTTATCCATCGACGAGAGCTTTGTAGACAAGAGCTTTGTGAACGAGTGATGAGCTTCCTTCGTCGACGGCTGCTTCGTGGATGTTTGCTTCGACGACGAGGATTTGGTCGTGGACGATGAGGTTTGGAGTGTTGTCGTCGTCTTTGCTGCCACTCATAGACGGCTTCTCTGTGGACGATTACCCCCCCCTCCCTGTTTTTTTTAAATGCCTCCTTACATTTGGAGGTGGCTTTTTCTTCAGGATGCCACATCTTGTGGCCTCCAGAGCCCAAGGGAGGCATGGAATAAGTGGTTTCCAGCTTGCTCTTACTTTTTTGAGTGGGAGAGGAACTTCTTTCCACTGAAGAGGCCCTTCTCTTAGAAGTTTGTCTCTCAGATGGTTTGCTAGAAAGTACAGGAGCTGTTTTGGCAGACTCCTCATAGGAGGACAGACCTTTGGCTTCTGGATGCAACAGAAGTCTCCTGTGTCTGTCTTGCAGGGTTTTGGTGGAAAAAGACCTGCAAATGTCACATTTATTGATGTCATGTGGGTACAGGCAGTAGATGCAGTGTTCATGTGGATCTTTCATGAAGACCAGTTTCTTCCTGCACTGCAGTCCCTGATTAGGGAAGGCTTCTTGGCAGCCTGAAGTTCAGCCATGCTGAGGAGAAATTCACTCGCCGAATTTGGGGTAAGAAAAAATATTTTCGGAGCCCAAAAGTTCAGAGTAGATAGCCCATAAGCAGTGGAAAGCAGTAGAATACATTTTAAGAAAATAAACTACCCATAAGAGGAGAAAAATATTTGAAAGCTCAGAGAGTGGGAGGATTCCCTCTGTCTGTTAGACTGCAGTGAAAAATCTGAAGATGGCGGACTGGGGCGGAGCTTAAGCCCTGCACCTCATTGGTTGGGGCCATAAAAGACCAAAGTGAGGTGGAGGGACTACACAATGGAATGGCTCTTAGGCCATAATGGGGAATTTACATGCATTCTCTATGAATAATGGACATATATTAAAACATTTCAATAATTCTTTTTATCACCGAGGATTCCTAGTCTGACGATGGGAAATATTCTATTCAAGCATCTGAATCTATGAAAGATCCAATGCTGGATAATTCAGTAGTCCCAATGAAGTGGAATGATATGGGGTCAAAGAGAATGTCCTCATGGTAAACTGTGATAGAAGTAAAGTTGTTGAAGTAGAAGCAACAGAACTGAGAAGTCATCCTGACAAATATACCTATTGTGAATTCTAATCTGAAAAGACAACTCATTACTGTTAACCAAGACTTTTGTTCCATTAACATCCTAGAAGTTGTATTTCTTTCTGAACTGTTTCAAGTCTTCTTGAATAACTGCCCAATCCGTAACTGAAATGTATGTCTAAACTGCTGTATGTTCTTGTAACCCTATAAGCTTTGTCTAAGCAAGTATCCTTAAAAGCGCCACGATGCCCTAGGGGCGATGCACGCTATACAAATGCAAATTAATAAATAAATAAACTGCAAGTGTTAAAAGGGCGTTGTGGATGTGGAAAACATTGATGCTATTCTGAGCAAGTGGAAAGTCTTTATTTCATCAGAAGAAGAACTCGTGTTGTTGTTGGAACTGTGGTTGGTTGACAGATCTTTACCTTAATATTGACTTTTCAAGAACTGAACTGACACTTTACTACCTGTGTGGATTTCCTTATATTCTTTTGATGAACACTGAAGATGAATACACCTTGAATCCTGGGGAAGGGAGTTCACTCAGGTTGTTAGAAGGTTATCAGGATACAGTGAATATTATTGTTGAATTGTCATACATTCTCTTTTGTATTTGATGTTTAGTGTGAGAGCCAGAACTCCTGTGTCAGAATGCTTCGCCTTGGTTTTGTTAGGCAGGGAAGCCCACAGCAGAGTAGGGAAAGTGAGGCATTCTGATATCATTTCTATTCTAATAAAATGGCATATTTTGAACAAGTATCAAACAGTTGTCCGCCTTGCATAGCTGACCCCTCACACAAAGTAGACGATGAGCTTGTCGTTGACGAGCTTGTTGGCAGGTGTTATGTAGTCGACGACAGAACTGTTTTAGACTGGTCCGTCAAAGGAGACTTTGAAGGATGTTTCAGCTTGTGGCCATTGTCGACGGGAGTCTTGCATTGTGTCGCTGACTCAACGACGGGGCAGTCGTTGCGTGGCTTGCCGTCGGCAACTCCATTGAGGGTTTTCTCACCTTCGACTTATGTTTATCTATTGATGTTTTCGATGATGACAGGCTTTTCAATGACTCGGCTGACTGTTTGTCCGACAACGAAGGGAGCTTTGGAGGCATCAAGGGCCCGTTCGTTTAGACGACGAGGCCTCCGGCTTATGGCTGTGTGTCTCGTGGTGTTTATATTTTTATGTGGCCTCTCTTCTGATCTTGCTCTTTCCTTGGAGAGCCGTCTCTTCTCCTTGGGAATGGCCATACTCCTGGTTGACTCCCGGGTCAGAGGGGTAATTCGACTCAGGGGGGTAATTTCCCTCATTCAGCCAACAGACAAGGTGCCTGTGTCTTTGAGCTAAAGCCCTTGCAAATATCATACTGCTCTAACGTGTGGTTAGGGTACAAGCAGTAGATACAGTCGGTATGCTTGTCTCCCTCAAAGACATTTTTAAGGTCACAGCTGGCACAGGCCTTAAATAACGCTCTCTTTTTACTCTCCATTCCCGCTTATTTGCTCCGTTGCTGTAGAAAACGAAGAAACTCTCTCTGTAGATGTTGGAAATGAAGAAACTCACGTTTCTTTCACTGCAGCAATTATTTTCTCAGAGGAGAAAACTCAAGGACTCCCATCAGGGTGACACATGGTTAGAATCTGAGGAGAGGAGGAGGAGGAGGAGGAAGGTCTAACTACTCAATGTCCCAATGGTTGGGACCAAAAGCACCCATAAGGAGGGTGACAGCCAGCACAATGTAACATTCTTTGCTCTGGACAATCCAAACATAATGTAACCAAGGATGCCCAGACTGACACTGGGGAATATTCAAAGCATATGAATGTATGAAAAATCCAATGTTGGAGAAAGTGACAAGTTGTGAGGCAGAGCACAGCCAACAGTGTTTGCTGTGACCAATAGGCAAGACAAATACCCTACCACAGAGAAGAAAAATGACAAAGAATGTAGAATGATGTCGAAATATTTGTGTAAATTTGAAAACTTCACTGAGCAACACCATGAAAGCAGAAGTGTTCAATGATCCCCTCATACAAATCACTAAAAAGGACTGGCTTCAACTGCCACTGTAGTCCATGATGGGAGCTGGCTCCCACTAGGACCTTAAGGAGATGGTGTCATGTTTACATATTGCTGCTAAGTGTGACATGGTCAGGGACTTAATCCAGTCAGGGGAGGCCAGAAACCCTTGCAGTCTGTGGTAGGCGGCCTACCAGAGTAAATGCCAGAGTCAGTCCTACCCCAGAGGTTGTTGGGGGGAGTGGGAGTCCATGAAATCCCCCTGAACTTGTCATGAATGTGATGAGTAGTATCCCTTTCAATCACCCAATGCAATGCACCCTCCATTCTGGCCCAAGTTATTTGTGCTTCCTTTAAAATAACCTAGACTAGATTGCAATGCCAGATTACCCGTGCTCAATGGATCATAGAAGGAAACCAACACCATACGGGCAAACGGCAGTAACCCAGCGCTTGTCAAGAGAAGGAAGGAGCACTAACTGCAAACGTAGAAATATTGGGACGCCGACCCAATTTCCAGCAGGGGGCATCACAGAGACTACTGAATTTGCTGTGAAGCAAAAGAGGGTGGGGCCAAAAGGGGTTCATATGCTTTTGCATGTGAATGGGCCACCCCCAGGGAATAAAACAGATACTGACTGGGCCCTAGAGTCAGGGTGCACAAATAGCCAATTGGTGTGTGGGGGAGGAAGACCACAAAGACACAGGTATTAAACGCCAGTGAAGCCTGCAGAGAATGAGGGCTGTTCGGAAGAGGTCAGTTGGTTAACAGACAGGTCGAGGGACCAGAAGGAGGACAGAAGGTGAAGCATTGAGAAATCTGTGCAGTAGCTGCAGAGTGGTGCAAGTGAAGTATTGTGAGTACGAGTGGGGCTTAGTGCACGAGTGGTGCTGTGATTTTGAGAGTGTGTGGGTGAGTGATTATTAGTGAAGGGGGGTGTAAATGTGTAGTAGAGGTGTAGTGAGAAAGGGAGACAGTGAAGAAAGGAAGAGAGTGGGAGAGTGGCAGGGATGGGAGAGAGATTTGAGAAATGAGCTGAGTAGCGTTAGGTATCGAGTGGAGAACAAATTACTTACCTTTCAGTAATGTTCTTTCTGGTGGATGTTCCTCCCACGATTCCTCATCTATGACATCCCTATCCCAGCACAGCTGTACTTTAGAAACTATTCCGCTGCCAGTGGGTGAAGCGTGGCTCTGCGCCGGCTCCAGCCGATGCCTCTACTTGCCCTACGCCGGACATGACGTCTGGCCAGCATATATCGAAACACCATGTCCCAGGACCTCAGTTCCACCCTTTTTCCCTAGCACTCTGAAGCTAAGGAACCATAGAACAGATGGTGTCCTAGCTATCCGCCACGAGGGGCAGGTAGGGAGGGTGTCATGCGCAGTAGGAAGGTCAGGCACACCAGGCACACCGCCTTACAGAACACTCATACCCGCGCTGATTCTCTGACACATAACACAGCGAGAATCTCCAAGTCACAGTCAGCCCTTCACATGATCACGCTACCTGTGGTGCGAGGGAAGCGTCACCAACTTCCAGGCTCTGTCAGAGGGCGATACTATTTGTTCCCTCGTTTCCGCTGGCAACTGCCATGGAGATTGCGAGAGGGCTGGAGCAAGAGTAATCGACGATAACTACTTCCTGGTTCCAGGCCGAACTCTCGGTCACGTGCCCTGAGCTCCGCTCACGTGACCAGGAGTCGGCAGGTATAAAAGCGACGCACTTTGGATCACTCGTCGCTTCACAGCTGTTTCGCGACACTGTTTGGCGTTTTCAATTCACGTTGGATTCATTTGGTTACTGATCTCAAGCTTACGGATTACGGACTGGGTTTTCTTGTTCCTTGGATTTGGCGTTTGGTTTCTGCTTGGATTTACAGACCCTTTGACTTTAGCTCACGTTTCAGGGATTGATTGGATTACCCTTATCGGCTGTGTCAAGTATTCTACGCTCTCCAGAGTTCCTCGAACTGCTACGTTACCACAGTTTTCAGAATACTTCCAAGAATCCTCAGGTGGTAGCCAGCGTTGAGTTTCTGGCGTCTTGGCTTTGAAGGATTACCAACGCTTGCCTGCACCACAGCCTCAGAGTTACTGGCAGTTAGAATTTAACCCTTGGGTAAGACCTATTTCAATAACAGTTACATTGTTGACAGTACTGTGTTTGTTTGTACTAATACCTAATTCATTCCACAGCTCTGGGGTCCTCGGCGGCGTCTGTTCCTGTGAAACAACAACAACCACCTGTGGCCTCAAGGCTCGCACGGGGAGTGATTTTTCTTCTCTCCGTGTGGAACTTGGGGACAGAGGCCCATATATTCTTCACCACGAGTCAAGTTACGACAGACTGTGAAGCCGCAGGTTGTGTTGAATATCAAGGCCGCAGCCGACGACCCCGTGGCTGCATTGGTACAGGCAATCACACTGTTGAGGGCGGATATGACAGCTGCCAATACCGCCATATATCAGCGGTTAGACCTCATCCAAAGTACTCACAATCCCTTACCCGCTGATGCAGAGTTTGGCGATTTGGCGGCGGCCCCACCAGCAGTAGCGCCACCTATTGTTCCCACTGTAGCACCTCAAGTTCCTGTATTGGTGCCCACGCCCTTTCCTTTGGCTGCTCCAGAAAGATTTCATGGGGATCCCTGAAAGTTTCGTACATTCATAAACCAATGCAAATTGCATTTTCTTTGTAGACCTCAGGCCTTTCCCGATTCCACCACAAAGGCAGCATTTACATTGTCGCATTTAGCTGGTACAGCTGCCGCCTGGGCAAATCCGTTACTGGAAAACATCAGTCCTGTTCTTTATGATTTTGACTTACTAGTCACAGAAATGTCTCAGGTATTTGACACACGCCACAAGGCCCAGTCCCGGGATCTTGAGTTATTGGAATTATCTCAAGGAAAGGGTTCACTCATAGAATATATTGCCCGATTTAATCAATTGGCCGCTGAGACCTCTTGGCCTGAAGCAAAGAAAGCAGTGGTGTTTTACAGAGGACTCAGTAATTCCATGAAGGATGCCATGGCTGTCATACCCTCTTTGCCCACACAACATGTTGAACTAGTTGACCTCGCCCTACAGACAGACGCACGGCGTTCTGAATGTAAAAATGAAGCAGGTTTTTCTAATACAGTTCAGACTTCCTCTTCCACAGATACAGGTAGTGAACCCATGCAGATAGGTGGAATCCGCAGTCCGATTTCCCAAATTCAGCGAGAACGACGTAGAACGGACAACGCCTGTTATTATTGTGGCTTAAACGGTCATTTTGTAAAGACCTGTCCTTGGCGTCCCAAAACTAAAAATTCGGTTTTTCGCACTGCTCGACCCTAGATTCGATGGCCGGATCGAGCAGTTCATCCACTCCCTCAGAAATGATACCTGCTTTTGAGAGGGTTAGGCCAGTGGTGGTACAGGCTACTTTGAAACCCACTCCAGAGGTCACTCACACAGTTTCTATTGTTATTGATTCAGGTGCCACAGGCAATTATGTTGATATAATTTTGGCTAAATCATTGAATCTACCCCTGGTTACCAAGCAACACCCAGAACCCGTACATGCAGTTGATGGCACGGCATTGATTTCCGGTCCGATCAGACAACAAACTGCTCCAATCACCATGAATATACAGAACACCCATCAGGAAGTGATTTCCTTTGACTTAATCTCGACACCACAGTTCGGGTTGATATTGGGTATTCCGTGGTTGAAACAACATAATCCCCTGATTGACTGGAAGTCTGGACATGTTCATTTTGAGTCAGAAATATGTCAAAATGTTTGCCTCACCACACCCGAAGGCGTTGATTCACCCCCACGTGCTTTGGGGGCCATAGCACAACTCACGTTGAACGATGACACTTCTTCTTCATTATCAGAGCCACACTTGGTGGGGGCGGTCGTAACTGGCATTCCTTCTGAATACCAAGATTTTCAGGAAGTTTTTGATAAGGGTTCTTCTGAAAGTCTTCCTCCGCATCGCCCTTATGATTTTCCTATTGACATAATTCCTGATTCCATCATTCCTTCAGGGTGCATTTACTCACTATCTCCCTCGGAGGAACAAGCTCTCAAGGATTACATCCAAAAGGTCCTAAAAATTGGCCACATACGCCCTTCTACCTCACCAGCGGCCAGTCCTATTTTTTTTGTTCCCAAAAAGGAGGGCGATTTACGTCCTTGCGTGGATTACCGCCGCTTGAATTCCATCACAATAAAAAAACGGTATCCTATCCCTTTGATCACTCCATTGTTGGATAGATTAAGTCACGCCACTGTCTTTACAAAACTCAATCTCCGTGGAGCATATAACTTGCTTAGGATTCGCCTCGGAGACGAATGGAAAACTGCTTTTTGTACTCGGTATGGGCTGTTCGATTATGTGGTTATGCCCTTTGGGCTTTGTAACGCCCCCGCCACATTTCAACGGTTCATGAACGAGATATTCCATGACTTGCTGGATGTATGTGTAGCAGTATATCTAGATGATATTCTCATTTTTTCACAAAACCTAAAGGAACATGTGACACACGTCCGTGAGGTTTTGTCCCGTCTTCGCCAAAATTCACTTTTTGCTAAACCTGAGAAGTGTCAGTTTCATACTGACAGTGTGGAGTTCTTGGGATGCCATATTATGCCCGGGGGGTCTATCCATGAATCATTCTAAAGTCTGTGCTGTGTTGGATTGGCCGAAGCCCAGTAATCTTAAGGCATTACAATCATTTCTGGGTTTCTCAAATTATTACATGTGTTTTATTCATGATTTTTCCTCCATTGTAACACCTCTGACTGCACTAACCAGTCCCAAAGTTCCTTTTGTATGGCTAGAAGAGCATCAGACAGCTTTTGACGCATTAAAGACAGTGTTTACTACTGCCCCCGTTCTGAAACATCCCGATCCAGAACTCCCCTTCATAGTGGAAGCAGACGCATCCTCATTTGCCCTTGGCGCAGTGTTATCCCAGCATTGCCCTTATTCAGGTCAATTACATCCAGTGGCCTTTCATTCCCGGAAATTTTTCCCTACCGAAAGCCATTACACTGTCACGGAAAAAGAATTATTAGCCATCAAAGATGCCTTTCAGGTTTGGCGACATCATCTATTAGGGGCCAGATATCCTATCACTGTATTCAAAGATCACCGTAATATCCAAGACTTAGGGCCTCATTACACGGATGGCGGAGAACCATGACGCTTTTAGCGCCATGGTTCATGCCGGTAAAATACCGGCACCGCCTTGGTGGAAAGGGGAATTACCGCCCCATGCCAAGGTCGGCAGGGCGGTAATTCCCCCTTCCACCATTGCCCTTCCCCATTCCCATTTTTGCCCCATAGGGCATAATGGGAATGGGGAAGGCGCTAATTACGGTACCGCAAATTGCAGTACCGTAATTAGCTCCCTGGGTCCCTTTGCGGGTTGGTTTTTAACGCCTGCAAAAAGCAGGCGTTAAATTCCCCAACCCGCAAAGAGACTTCGTAGTAAGGCGGTAAGGATTTACCGGTACCGGTAAAATACCGGTACCGGTAAACCCTTACTGCCATCCGTGTAATGAGGCCCTTAGCCTCACTCAAGTGTATCAATAGCCGGCAGGTGCGATGGCATTTATTCTTTGCGGCCTTCGACTTCCAGATCAAACATAGATCAGGCTTGTCCCATGGAAAAGCAGATGCTTTATCACGTTCCCCTGGCGGAGTCTCCCTACCTGTTTTTCCGGACACTCTATTAGACCAACATGTCATTTGTCTTTGTACACCTCCTTTACCACTAGTGAAATCGATTCGAACATGGGTTTCACTACATCCCGAACAAGTCTCAGAGTGGAATCCAGTGTTTCATGATGGTTTGCCTTTCATCCAGAATAAATTATGGTTACCAACAACAGAGACTCGCAACTTTGCTCTGGAATGGTCCCATGACAGTGCTATCAATGGACATCCTGGACAAAAGAGGACGTTGGATCTCCTCAAACGCTGGTGTTGGTGGCCATCCATGAAACACGATGTTGAGGGCTATGTGAACACATGTGCAATATGTGCCCAGTGTAAACATCGTCGGGGGCATCCAGTGGGCCTTTTACATCCTTTGCCTGTACCCCCTCGACCCTGGCACACAGTGTCGATGGATTTTGTAACGGATTTACCCCAAACTAAGGGCTTCAACACAGTTTGGGTGGTAGTGGATTCTTTTTCTAAGCTTGCTCGATTTATTCCCTGTTCTGGCATATCGTCCGCACCAAATCTGGCCAACCTATTCTTTAAATCTGTCTTCTGTCTTTTTGGGCTACCCACGGTTATCATCTCGGACAGAGGGCCGCAATTCACGTCTCGGTTCTGGCGGGCGCTCACAGGTCTCCTGGGCATTGATTCCCGTTTCTCATCCGCCTAACATCCAGAAACGGATGGCCAGACTGAGAGGGTGAACCAGGCCATGGAACAGTATTTACGCTGTCTCATCTTACAGCACCAACAATCATGGTTGAATGTCCTACACCTTGCTGAATTCGCTTACAATAACTCCTTGCACACCTCCACTGGTTCTTCTCCCTTTTATGTTCTGTATGGTCAACATCCCCGTACCTTGCCTGTTCCTGATTTCACACTTTCTGTTAATCCTGCTGCGGTTGCTTGTGCCCATGACCTAGCGGCTATTCATGCCCAGACACTCACTCATCTTCGCGAGGCTCAGGCGTCGGCAAAGTCTGCGGCTGATAGGCAGAGGGCTGTGGCACCTTCCTATTCTGTGGGGGACAGGGTTTGGCTTTCTTCACGTCACCTTCGATTACCAGGGTGTCGCAAATTACTTCCCCATTTTGTGGGACCTTATAGGATTTCTGCTGTGATCAATCTGGTGGCTTATCGCCCCTCTGTTCCCTCTTCCTGGCGCATCCATCCTGTGTTTCATACCTTCTTGTTAAAACCTTGCCCCGCTCCTACCCGTCTTCGCTCTGCCCCTGGACCCGTTTCTGTGGGTAGTTGTTAGGGAGAATTCTCTCTTTAGGCTGAATTCCCTAACCTACTGAGTCCACCAGCAGCTTTGCTGGATTTCTGGAGTTTTTTTTTTTCTCCTGCCAAGAGTGAGTCTCTTTTCCTCCCACTCTTGGACATGATTTATGGTGTTCCTTTGACTGTTAATGTGTTTTATGGGCTATGGGTTCCTTTACTCCATAGGGACTCATGTGTTTTTACTATGTGTGTTACACAGCACCCTATGTGACGTAACACAGGGGTGTCATAGTGACACCCCACAATAGACTCCATACCCTGGGACTGACTGCTGTCTCCCAGGGCATGTAAAGTCACCATTGGCTTTACTAGTCCCAAATTATGAACAGAAACCAGTACAAACCATCATATTGTGGATGTACTGGTCGGGGCAATTCGATTGCCCCGGGGTCTGTTAGTCGAGGGGGCACGTCTCCGTCCCCCCTGATCGAGTTTTGGCTGGTGGCAGTGGATACTACTTTTTATATTCGACTGCGAATATATCCCTATGGGATTTTCCCATTGTTCGAGGCTACCAACTTTAATTATTTAATTCTCATAGCCTCGAACATACCGCCGGTTTATTCATTTAATATTATTCGCCGGTTGGTATTTTTTGCAAGGACTCGATTCTAAAATGGCGTTTGTGTTCGCTTCTGTGACTCCAACCCAAGTCGAGCCCTTTGTTCCACTTTTTGGCGGGCTTCTCCACAGAAGCCTCCAAAAGTGGTGCCACTCTGTCTGGGTACCACACGGGTTGTGGGAGGGGGTTTAGGCACCCTGGACTGAGTTACCTTGGTAACTCAAGTCGCACTCTTGTGTGATTGGCCCAAGTGGTGAGCCGGCCGGCTCACCACTTAGCATGTTTGATTGACAGCTAGGCTGAGTGAATGGGGGTGTGCTGCATAAAAGCAGGGCTTTGGGGACTGGAACTTCAGAAGTCGCCACAGGACCTGAGAATCCGATGAGGGAGAAGCTGAGCCGACCTACCACGACGACACCACCGGTGGAGCCCTGCGGAACCGACTTACCACTTCCCGACGACAGAGAAGATCTCCCGGCTGGAGAGGCTTCTTCCCCTGACTGGTGGGCACAACCAGTTTACCTTCTTCTCTTCGCATTCCAGGCCGTCTTGTGGTCGAATTTCCCGTGCCAAGCACCCCGGCAACCGGATAGCCACTTACCACTGGACCGCGAATAAAAGGACCGCTCCTTTTACCTGAGAACTCTGCGGCTGGTTTCTTCCCTGGCAGTGCAACGGACTCCTGTCTTCCTCCCCGACGAGATCCTCTCTTCCCCCGGACGAAGCACCGACTTGCATCCGCTGCCAGGAACAACTGCCCCCGCTGGAGTATTCTCACCACTTTAAGGTACCGGGTCCGCCAGGCCTCCCTTTGTAAAGATTGCTACAAGGTAATAATAATCCCTTAACCTTCTCGACTGGGCTGGCTGCCTTGACCTTCTAACTGGTCCCTTTCTTTTGGTCCAACTCTTTTTTGAACCTTTGCAAGACTCTTGTGCACTTCAACCGTGTGACCTTGGACACATTTCGTTCTGATCCTCTTAAAGTGGATCCGGCCTTCTGAACTCTAACTTCACGGTTTTACTTGCCTTCCTCTCTTGTTTTGTTCTTATGAAAGTGTTGGGATCTGTTTCACATTATACTCTGTTTTTCTCTGCCTTTTAAAACGAATTATTAGAGTGCCATCTGCGTTAAGCGCTCACCGCTGTCTGAAAATAAGTGGGGCTTTACTTAAGACTTGTCTAAAATTCTTCTAAGGGAGTGTATATCTTTAAGTGACCGTGTTTTTGAATTGCTTACTATTAGTGCCTGTGTGTTTTTCTAGGTGTGGTTTTAAATAAATAATTATATCTCCTTTACACCAAGCTCTGGTCAGTGTTTACTTGTTCTACTATGTTCTTTTGACCTATTGTGAATACTCTGTATACTGCCTAAATCTTCTTGAGGGAAGTCTGACTGCTCAGCCACAGCTACCAAGTGAATCTGTGTGGTACGGACTGCTACCAAGTGGGTTTACTGCCAAACACCTGTAGTCTTAAATCTTTTGCAGTGGTCCCAGAGGGAACTGCACAGGTTTCTGCCTAACAGTAGTTCTGAGGAGTATGAGATGTCAAACATTCTGGGGTCCCGTGTGGTTAGGGGTGTTCTCCAGTATCTTGTGGACTGGGCGGGTTTTGGCCCGGAGGAGCGATGTTGGATTCCTGAGGCAGATGTCCATGCCCCGCGGTTGGTTTCTCGTTTCCACCTGGACCATCCCGCATGCCCACGTGGTCGTGGGCCATTGGGGGGGGGGCTCTGTCATGCGCAGTAGAAAGGTCAGGCATACCGCCTTACAGAACACTCATACCTGCGCTGATTCTCTCACACATAACACAGCGAGAATCTCCAAGTCACAGTCAGCCCTTAACATGATCACGCTACCTGTGGTGCGAGGGAAGCGTCACCAACTTCCAGGCTCTGTCAGAGGGCGATACTATTTGTTCCCTCGTTTCCGCTGGCAACTGCCATGGAGATTGCGAGAGGGCTGGAGCAAGAGTAATCGACGATAACTACTTCCTGGTTCCAGGCCGAACTCTCGGTCACGTGCCCTGAGCTCCGCTGACGTGACCAGGAGTCGGCAGGTATAAAAGCGACGCACTTTGGATCACTCGTCACTTCACAGCTGTTTCGCGACACTGTTTGGCGTTTTTGATTCACGTTGGATTCATTTGGTTACTGATCTCAAGCTTACGGATTACGGACTGGGTTTTCTTGTTCCTTGGATTTGGCGTTTGGTTTCTGCTTGGATTTACGGACCCTTTGACTTTAGCTCACGTTTCACGGATTGATTGGATTACCCTTATCTGCTTTGTCAAGTATTGTACGCTCTCCAGAGTTCCTCGAACTGCTACGTTACCACAGTTTTCAGAATACTTCCAAGAATCCTCAGGTGGTAGCCAGCGCTGAGTTTCTGGCGTCTTGGCTTTGAAGGATTACCGACGCTTCCCTGCACCACAGCCTCAGAGTTACTGGCAGTTAGAATTTAACCCTTGGGTAAGACCTATTTCAATAACAGTTACATTGTTGACAGTACTGTGTTTGTTTGTACTAATACCTAATTCATTCCACAGCTCTGGGGTCCTCTGCGGCGTCTGTTCCTGCGAAACAACAACAACCACCTGTGGCCTCAAGGCTCACACGGGGAGTGATTTTTCTTCTCTCTGTGTGGAACTTGGGGACAGAGGCCCATATATTCTTCACAACGAGTCAAGTTACGACAGAGGGCAACAAAAATCCATGGGAGGAACATTGATCTGAAAGAACATTACATAGAGGTAAGTAATTTGTTCTCCTAATGGATGCCTTTTTCCCATGTATTCCTCATCTACGATAGACTCCCAAAGCAGTACATAAATCTGGAGGAGGGAGGAAACAAGGACACCACTGGAAAACTCTGGAGGGCTGCTCTATCAGAAAGGGCATCTTGTCCTGCAGGGGAATCCAATAAGTAATGCTTAGCGAACGTGTGCAGAGATGCCTACGTCACAGCCTGGCAGAGGTCCTGGACTGTGACTCCACTCTCAAGGACAAGGGGCAGCAGCCACTCCTCTGGTAGAATGCTCTGTTGGAGCCTCAGGGACATCTTTGGCAGCCAGATCATAGCATTCCGAGATGCAGGGAATGATCCACCTCGACAGGGGTCACAGCCCTGCCAGCAGGATAACCCACGAAAAGCTGGTAATCTTTCCTAGCCTCTCTAGTACGAGAGATGTAGAATTTAAGGGCCCCCACTGGGTCCAGCCGATGGAATCGTTCCTCTGCCTTGGAAGGGTGAGGCAGAGGAAAAATCACAGGAAGATGGATATTCTGAAAGTGATGGAAATCCGAGACCACCTTCAGGATAAAGGAGGGCCTCACTCTCAAAGTCACATTTTCTTTGGAAAAAAACAAATAGGGAGGTAAAACAGACAACGCCAGGAGCACACTCACCAGTCTCGCAGAAGTGATGGCAACCAGGAAAATCACCTTAAGGGCGAGCAATCTAATAGAACAGGAATGGAGGGGCTCAAATGGAGCACCCATAAGGAATGTCAAAACTAAATTTAAACCCCACGTTGGACCCACAAACTGGCAGGGAGGAAACTGGTTATTTGTTTATTTATTTATCTATTTCTAACGCACCATAGCCATCAGGGCGCAGAGAAAAGATGGGTCGAGCAACAATGGAATATAGAATGAGGAATCATCAGAGATAAGTCAAAAACCTATGAGAACACATAACCAGCGAGAATGAGCCCGGTTCCAAGGACCCTTTGAAAACTGAAATAGTGGTGAGGTGTCCCTTTACAGTGTCAATCTGCAGGTCCATTTGGGCCAAGGATAGCAGACAATATAACACACAATAAAGGATCTAGTTCCCTCTACCGGCACCAAATCGAAGATTTGCACTGCCTGCAGGCATAAATGGATTTTGTAGTGGGCCTCCTAGCTGAAAGGAGCATATCGAAAATGCTCTCCGACAATACCCACTTCTTATATCTCAGCCTCTCAGTAGCCAAGCAGTAAGGTTCAGGCTGCTGAGGTTCGGGTGGAGGACTCCCCCCAGGCCCCAATTGGGAGAGCAAGTTGACTCTCCTCGGAAGGCACCAAGGAGGGTAGATGGACATGTCCAGCAACTCCAGATATCACGTTCTCTGGGCCTAGTCCGGATCAACGTGGTTCAGAACAGGAGCAATCTGCTAAGAATTAGTGGAAAGACAGGGATCGGCAGGAATCCTTAAAGGAGGTCAAAAGTCCACTCGACCGTCAGTGCATTCCCCAGAGCTCCCTAGCGAGAAAATTCCATGGAGCAGAACAACTCGAACTTCCCGTTGACACTGGAAGCAAAGATGTCCACTTGAGGAGTCCCCAAAAAGAGAACCTCTCCTCCAAATTTTCCTGGCAGAGATCCTATTAGTGGTAGGCCATAGTCTGCCAACTCATGGCATCCGCTGTGACAGTCTCTCTTCCGGCCAGATGATACCCCGTCAGAGAGACACTGTCGTCCAGAGCCCAGAACAACAGTTTAATTGATTCTCTCTACAGAGGCAAGGACCCAACACCACCTTGTTTGCTGAGGTAGTGCATGGCCACTATGCTGCCCGTCAGGATCAGCAGAGTCTTGCGTTTTACAGTGGGGAGGAAAGGGACCAGTGCCAGCCTGATCGTCCCCAGCTCCAGCAAGTTGATGAGCTCCCATCTCGAGACTCTGCGGGAGACCACAGTCTGCTCGCAGTCAAGTCTAACAGGTGAGCATTACAACCAGTCAGAGACCACCGTCACCTGGAGCCAATGCTGACGAAACAATGCACTTCTCAGCAAGTTGTTCTGTATGGCCCACCATGCAATATCCTGAGCCACCTGGTCCAAGACCTGCAAAAGGTCTGACATGTGGCTGTGAAACTGCAACCATTGGCAACAGAGAAGTCACTGAAGCTAATTCATGCGCAGCCTTGCCTCCGGCACCGCTACAATGCAGGAGGCCATAAAGGCTACAATGCACAGGAAGGGAATAGTTTCTTACCTGTAACTCCATTTCTCCAGCATTGGTATCTTTCATGGATTCACATGCTTTGAATATTCCCCGTCGTCAGGCTGGGAATCCCCGGTACATTATATAGACCCTTTCCCGTAGGAAAACTTTTTCGACGCTTATGCGTCCTATCCACCTCGTTTTGTATCATGCGTGCCTGTACCGTCAGGACGTCATGATATAAATACAGGCCCCGCCCCCGCGCTCCCTCAGATTTCAGCCCCCAAAGTAGTGGGGGAACCGGTTTGCATGATCAGGGGAGGCAGGTGGGCGCATGTGAATCCATGAAAGATACCAATGCTGGAGAAATGGAGTTACAGGTAAGAAACTATTCCCTTCTCCAGCATTGGATCTTTCATGGATTCACATGCTTTGAATAGATTACATAGCAGTACCACCCCCAAGAGGAGGCGTGCATGCAAACCCATATACTTTCTTCGCAAAGGCCGTTCCCTATGATCATGTATACATCAGTAATAGTTAACATAGGAAAAACGAACCACATACAGTCATAAATTCCACAGGATGCAACCCCGCAGCCGGGGCTTACCTTATTGGAATAGGTGTCGAAGCACCGCCTGTCCCATCCGGGTGTCTTCGGCATGTTGCTGCGATAGGCAGTAATGGCGGGTAAAGGTGTGTGTAGCCGCCCAGGTAGCCGCCATGCAGATGTCCCCTAGAGGGACTCCGGCCCACAGTGCCGTTGACGATGCCGCTGCTCTAGTTGAATGAGCCCTTGGCCGTCGTAGAAGAGGCTTTCCTGCCCTGGAATGGCAGTACGAAATGGTAGATGACAACCATCTTGATAGTCCTTGCTTTGAAATGGCTTTTCCTCTAGCACCCAAACCATAGGCCACGAACAGCTGTCTCGTTTCTCTGAACGGTTGCGTACGATGAAGATAAAACTTGAGAGCCCTTTTTACATCTAATGTGTGTAGCATGCGCTCCGCTCCCGAGCATGGCTCCGGAAAAAACGTAGGTAACACAATAGAGGAGTGTTTATGGAACACCGAAGGAGCCTTTGGTATGAACTGTGGGTTAGTGGCTAGGACTACCTTGGTCTTGAAAAATCGTAAGTATGGTGGGTCTACCATTAGAGCCTGAACTTCTGAAATACGTCGGGCTGAAGTGATGGCCACCAGGAAGGCCAATTTCCACGACAGAAACTTTAGAGACGATGATGACATTGGCTCAAAAGGAGGCTTCATAAGAGACGTTAAAACCAGATTTAGGCTCCACTCCGGTGGAAATTTCTTCTCTGGAGGGAAACTCCGAAAGAGGCCTTTAAGGAAGTGCTTAATCAGGCGGTCGCTGAACAATGGTGCCGAGTGCCGTCGACGAGTAAACCTGGAAATGGCTGCTAGGTGTACCTTTATTGACGACACCGACAGGCCCTTTTGAGCTAAGAACAGCAAGTATGGAAGGAGCTGTTCCGGCTTAATCGATTGCGGGGCCAAACCTGGTTGATCCTCACACCATTGACAGAAACTTTTCCATTTGTACGCGTATGAGGCGTTTGTGGAAGGTGCTCTTGCCGCTTGCAGGATACGCAGACAGTCCTCCGGAATCGTTAGCCGACCAAATTCGGCGAAGTCAGGAGCCAGGCCGTCAACTGGAGGCTGTCCGGGTCGTGATGCCAAACGACACCCTCCTGTCGAGACAGAAGGTCGGGGGTCTTCTGGAATCTCATTGGTTCCGCCGCCGCTAAGTGTAGTAGGTCTGAAAACCACACCTGTCTGGCCCAGTATGGGGCCACCAGAATTACCCGACATGGGTACCTGAGGATCCATTGCAACGTCCTCCGGACAAGGGGAAATGGAGGGAATGCGTACAGGAATTTGTTCGTCCATGGGAATGAGAACGCATCCCCCAGTGAGCCCTGCTGAGGCCATCTGCTTGCGTACTGATGGCATTTTTTGTTGTTCTTCGTTGCAAACAGGTCTATGGAAGGGTGTCCCCATTCCTTGAATACTTGTTGAAGTTGTTGGTCGTTCAGCACCCATTCGTGAACTTCGTTCATTTCTCTGCTGAGGGCATCGGCTTCCACGTTTCTCACTCCTGGTAGGTGGAACGCTAAGATTTGCATGTTGTGTTGCAGGGCCCAATGCCAGATTTTCTGTGCCTCCGTCGATAGGGACCTGGAACGTGTCCCTCCTTGTTTCCTCAAGTAGAACATCGTAGTGGTGTTGTCCGTCATGACACGCACCACCGAGTCCTTCAGTTGAGGAAGAAAAGACTTCAGAGCCCATCGCACTGCTCTCAGTTCCAGCAGGTTGATATGCAGGGAGGACTCCTGCAAAGACCACTGGCCTTGTACCTGTAACGTATCCAGATGAGCTCCCCATCCGCTCAGCGATGCATCCGTCACCACCGTCTTTTGGAACTCTGGTTCCAGTAGAGGCATTCCTTTCGTTAGATGAGTAGACACTTTCCACCAGCCGAGTGCTTGAACTAGTTGTTCGTCGACGACCAGTCTGTCGGACCAGCGACCTCTGCTCTGCGCCCAACGGTCCGCTAGAAATTCCTGGCAAGGCCTCATAAACAGAAGGCAGTTGTTTATCAACGGAATGCAGGACGACATGGTCCCTAGCAGGGACATGTACTTGCGCACTGAGACCTTGGAACCGCCTCTCCATTCCGACGCCTTGTTTAGAAGTTTCTGAATTCTTTCGCTGGATGGTTTCACCAGGCTTGTGTGTGTATGAAACTCCGCTCCTAGAAAGACCAAGGTCCTCGAAGGCTCTACGGAGGACTTGTTGAAGTTTATTGCGAAGCCCAGTTCCTGTAAGATGGACATTGTGGCTCGTAGACTGTCTCGTGTTTGTTCCTTGGATGAACCTCTGACCAGCCAGTCGTCTAGATATGGATAGACATGATGACCATCCTTCCTTAAATGGGCCGCTATAGGGGCCAAGCACTTGGTGAACGTCCTGGGGGAGGACTTGAGCCCGAACGGGAGGACCTTGAACTGAAAATGCTTTCTCCCGACGACGAATCTTAAATATCTCCTGTGTCGTGGGCGTATTGGGATGTGAAAATAAGCATCTTGAAGGTCTAGTGATGATAGATAATCCATGGGTTGCACCGACCTGATAACCTCTTGGAGCTTTAGCATTTTGAATTTGAGGCTCTTTAGCCACTTGTTGAGTACCCTCAGGTCGAGAATGGGCCTCCATTTGCCGTTTGGCTTTTTGACAACAAAGAACCTGGAATAAACTCCTTGTCCTTCCTGTGCCACAGGAACTCTTTCTACCGCCCCTTTTCACAACATAAGCGCCGCCTCTTGTCGTAGGATTCGGAGGTGGGGCTGTGTCGAGAATAAAGGGGGAAGACGCGGAGGCTTGTCTTTGAATTGCAGCGCATGACCCATGCGAATCGTGTCTAGGACCCATCGATCTGTGGTGATGCATTTCCATCGGTCGAAGTGATGAGAGACTCGACCCCCCAGGACGTTCCGAAGGCCGTCATTGGTTGCTGGTTTGCTTGGTCTTCGTTGACGACGGACCTGAGCCTCGCCGCCTGGAGGCTTGATAGTCCCTGCTTCTACGTGCCGACTGGGACGCTCGTCTAAACCCTTGTGAAGAGTACGAGGGCCTGTTAAATCCACGGTCCCTCGAGGCTCCAAAGCGGGAGTTTCCAGAAGCACCCCTGAAGGGGCGAAAAGAGCGAAAATGTCTACCCGTTTGAAGGGCGCCGAGGGACCTAGCAGTATCCGTGTCTTCTTTCATCCCTTTCAGCGCTTCATCAACCTTTTCGCCAAACAGGTGTTCCCCTTCGCATGGCATGTCCAGGACTTTGTACTGTACTTCAGGACGGAAAGTAGTACATTTGAGCCACGCTTGTCGACGAAGCACTACTCCATGGTTGATTTGTTTGAAACCAGACTCTGCTAGGTCAACTGCGATATTAATAGCGTGGTTCGAGGCCTCTTCGCCATCCCGCACCAGTAACATAGCTGCTTTCCGGTGTTCGTCTGGCAGGTGTTCTAGGATAGGGGCTAGTTTGTGCCACATTTCCCTATCATATCGTGACACGATCGCTAAGGAATTGGCTGCTCTTACTGTCGTCGCTCCGACCGAGAGCACCTTTTTTCCAAAGGCGTCCTGCCTTCTAGCCTCGCTTTCAGGTGGCGTTGAACATTTTTGCTGGACCCTGGCCTTCCTAGCCGCTGCCGCCGACACCACCGAGTCAGACAGAGGCTGTGATGTTAGACATTTCGGAGTGGACTCCGGAGCTTTAAACTTTTTCTCGATCCGTCCCTTTATGGCTGGCTCCGAGAACGGATGGCGCATCGTCTTGAGACCTTCTTGCCACACGTGGTCAAGGATTGGGATGGCAAATACCGATTTTCTCCTTTGACCCATATGGTCAAAAAGGAAACAGTCTTTCTTCTGCTCCTCAGGAATCAAGCCGAATTCGGAACAAGCTTTCCCCATCATTGCATGGAAAGCTCCCACATCATCAGGGGGAGATGGCTGTGTCTGGCTCCTCGTAGACTCCAACTCTACATCCGAATTCCATGTTGGGTCCCTCGACGGTGACAGGGAGATGTCTGACCCGGAGTCCTCCAGTATAGAGTCGGACTCCGACAACTCACCCTCCTCCTGAGCTCGAGGACGATCTTTTACCGCCTGGGGAGCCGATGGGTGTTTCGTCGTCGAGCGAGCCGTACAAGTTTGCTCGTCGACGGAAGGTACAGACAAAAGTGACGATGACGTCCCAGGTTGAGGGAACTGCGTATCCAGCCGCTGCAGGAGCTTCTGGAGAGTATTAAGCACATCCAGAGACAAAACCGTCTGGGGGGTCAGTAACGTGGATGATGTAGGTACCATACCCCCGCTCGCACTCGTCGTCGTCGACGTGGAAGGCCGTAAGCCTAAATCCGACGGCTGCAGAACCATGTCACCTTCCCCTTCCGCCGAGCAGGCCGTGTCTGGCTGCAGTAAGACCTCAGGGGGGATCGGGTCATAGACCTCAGGAAGCCAGGCCATAGACTGAGTCTCCGTCGACGAAGGAATCCCAACCGCTGCTGCTTGAGCGGTAATAGGCATCGTCAATGACACCGAGGTCGACGAGCCAGTCGTCGTCGTCGAGCCCTTAGACTTCGTCGTCGATTTCGATGCCGACTTCCCGGCTGAAGCTTCTCGACTCATGGAAGACCTGGGACGGTCCCCTGAGGAGGATTTTGACAGCGCTAGCCTCTCCGTCTTAGATGATGAGGAGGAGGAGGGCTTTTTATGTGATGAGGAAGATCCAGCATGTTTCCCCTTATGCATGTCCTCAGCGCAAATTTCTGCTGGCAGTACCTTCTTCGATGGAGGCTCCGATTTGCTCCTGGAGGCCGTGGAGCCAACTTCCGAAGCCGGGTAGGCACCCGCTCCGACATTAAGCCAGTCGACCAGCCTTCTTTTACGGTCCTTAAGGGTTTTTTGGGAGAAACCCTGGCATATCTCACATGTATCCGCCGTGTGGTGCGGGTGGAGACAGTAGATACAGTCCATGTGGCCGTCTCCTTCATAAACCTTTTTTAGGCCACAGGTTGCACACGGGCGAAATAACGCCTTTCCAGACATAATTCTCCAGAATTTGAACTTCGCCGAAGCGAAACAGACAAAATAACCTAGTTTTCACTAGTAGTAAAACACGAGGATCCCACTACTTTGAAAGACAGTTGAAATCTGAGGGAGCGCGGGGGCGGGGCCTGTATTTATATCATGACGTCCTGACGGTACGGGCACGCATGATACAAAACGAGGTGGATAGGACGCATAAGCGTCGAAAAAGTTTTCCTACGGGAAAGGGTCTATATAATGTACCGGGGATTCCCAGCCTGACGACGGGGAATATTCAAAGCATGTGAATCCATGAAAGATCCAATGCTGGAGAAAGCTGAGGCCGGGAATTGTTCCTGGGCATGGAGTAAATCTGAAAGATGCTCACCACTCAGTCCTTAGGAAGGAAAGCCCTGCCATGCAGGTGTCCAAGATAGCTCTGATAAATTGGAGGGGCCGGCAAAACATGAGACTTTTTAAAGTTTAGGGAAAAGTCCAGGCTGTGCAACAGTGTGAATGTGCTGAGTAGATGCTCCGATACTAGACCTGGGGAGCGACCTCAGTGGAGCCAGTCATCCAGATAAGGAAAGTCATTAATGCACAGCTGGGTGAAAACCATGGCAGCCGGAGAAAGACCAAACGGCAGGACTTTGAACTGTTAGTGAAGTTGGCCCACCACGAACCTCAGGTACTTCCTATACTTTCGATGAATCAGCACGTGAAAGTAGGCATCCTGAAGGTCCAGTGATACCAACCAGTCCTGCAGATCAAGGGCTTGCAGGATCTGAGAAGGTATTACCAGCTTGAACTTGTTCTTGCGCAGGAACAAGTTCAGCAACCGCAGATCCAGAAAGAGACGCAAGCCTCTGTCCTTCTTCAGCACCAAGAAATAGGTGGAGTACCAACACCTGCCTCGCTCCAAGCATGGTACCAGCTTTATCACGCTCTTTGAAAGAAGCTGAGAGACCTCCTCCAGGAGGATGGGTTCCTGAGATAAGTGGCGACTTGAGAGCCATGGTCTGGAGGGTGCTGCAGGAACGGGAGGCAATACGGGAGGTTTTGTGCCCTGAGGCAAAACAGGGACGGTAACCGTGGCACCCCTATGGGCACCTCTAACTCTCGGGAAGCGCAAGCCCTACATTCTTCCCAGAGCAGACTGACCACAGCCTCTTGGTAAATAGGCAGGAGAGGCACAAAAAGCCCTCACCGAGGCGACGGTATAGAGGGCTGTTGCACGGCAGGTCCCAGAGACGTAGCCGTTGCTTCTGATGACTGGGCCTTCTGAAGGGTGTCATCAGCTTTAGCTCCAAAAAGATTTTGGCCATCGAAAGGCATGTACAACAGCGTGTCTTGGATATCAGCTGCAAATCCTGCAACATCTGGCGGGAAGCCTCCTTGCCATCAGCAACTATAGACAAAAACCCGTCTCTCATCTCCCCTTCAGGGATGTGTTCAGCCACATTGGCCACATTGGCCACAACAGCCCAGAGACCGAAGAACTTTGCCATGGCGCAAGAGGCATTTGCTGCATGCAGTGCAATACTGCCCGATGCAAACACTTCCTCACCCCAGGCGTCAAGCCTCTTACTTTCCCTGTCAGGTGGAAGGGAACGGAAGGTGGAGGCCTTCAGGCTAGTCGTCGCAGCCTGAACCACCAAACTCTCAGTTGAGGCATGAGAGGAGAGGAACACCAGATCCGATGGGGCGGGTGGTGCTTCCTCAAAAGCTCCTTGTCCACTGCTGGAAAAGAGGTAGGGTTCTCCCACACTTTCACCACGGGGCCTCTACCTCTACTGCCACATTATTGAAGGGCAGGAGTTTGTCTTTCTTGGGGGTATCGTCTAAAATATTGCGTGTTCGTACTGAACCTTGGATCTTGACGGAGCAGAAAGCCCCAGAGCATTGGCCACTTCAGAGAGAGAGAGTAGAAAAAGAAGAGGGAAATAGAATAGGGAGATGCAAGTAGAAGGAGAGGAGTGAACAGGCGTGAGAAGGAGAGCGTGCACAGGAGGATGACTGAGGAAACATTGCCACCATTCCTTTATCAAGAGTGTCATTGGAGTAGGATACCCCTCCCTTAGGGAGTTCCGGAGTGAGTTAGGTAGAGAAGGCCTGAAACTGTACAGAGGTTATACTAGATAGTGGGGGTTACCAATCTCTAGCATTTAAGTTCATCTTCAGTGTCAGAGAAGCCTGTGCTCGGGTAGTTAGAGCCCTGGAGCCCAAAACACTTCAAGCCGCAACTGAGAACTGTGCTAATAAAAACCCTTGAACCATATCTCAGATTTGTGAATTTCTTGAGGCCATCTGTGACATAAGGCTGTCTATCTGCTCATGCTGTCATTGTTTTCTATATGGAAAAGCGGATAGAAAAACAGTTCAGACATATTGCTTTTGCTTTATGGAGTGAAAATTGTTTCAAAACATATGATTTTATTGCAGGTATGGTTTGTATAATTATTAATGTTCTGAGATGTGTGGCAAGCCAAAAGAAGGAGTCGGACCAGAGGACATGTTGTCAAAGGATTTTATTTAACTTAACAGAAAATGCCTTTCTAGCCCTATTGCAAAAAGTGGAGTTCCCTTTCTAACAAACTATACTAAGGTGCTCAACAATAGTCAAAGTAACAAAAAACGGTCCTCTGTACAAATCTATCCTCTAAACTGGCCCTACCACTTAGAACAAAAATATAAGAGAAAAAGTCGGCAGAGTGTCCTGCCTTCAGAGTTGTATACCCCAATCTCTCTCAGGGCTTTCAGGAATCCCTGCTAGTTTCAGAGAACAGTTCTTGACCATCAATTTCCAATGTTTATCAATTTTACAAAATATAGTCTCAAGTTCCTGAAAAGATCAAATGTCCATGTTGTCATAGTTGGAGGCATACTGCCCTAATCCCGCTCCGCCACTTCTCTGGGTTTCTCCCCACTAAGTTTACGTCTTGGTTGTATCTGTGTTGGTCTCAAATTGGTTATTCTGTTGTCTTATTGAGCCCCTCTGTCTCCCTTGGGCTTCTCTGTCCCAATGTCTAACTTATCTCCCAGGCGTATTGGTAATCCCTCCTTCCATATGCCTCTCTTGGTTCTCGCCAGTTTCTGTGAGCCTTTTGCCTGATTACAATATTCAGGTTTCTTGGGCTCCAAGAACCCTAGAGTTCCTCTGTCCCAAGGTCTCACTTATATCTCTGGGGTATAGATAACCACTTTTCCTATGTGGCTCTCTCAATTCATGAGAGGGTTTATGTGAGCTGTCTGGCAGTCTTCAACAATCAAGTTTCTGGAACTTCCTTGGGTTCCTCTGGGAAATAGCTGATCCCTCTTACCACCACTTGGGTTTCTTTGTCCCAATGTCTCCTTTTTCTCCCTGGAGTTTTGGTAACTCCTCTGTCCATATGCCTCTCGTTGTTCTGACGAGATTCTGTGAGCGGTTGGCTGATTACAATAGTAAGGTTTCTGGGGTGCCTGTAACCCTTATTGTTATTTGGTTCTTTTTCTCTCTCCGGGCCTTTATGCCCTTGGTATGGGTTTAGGATAATCCTACCTTCTACCCCATTCGCTCTATGGTCTCTCCGCCCCTCCAATATGAGCATCCCAGGTACTTTCTATGTCTCAGGGGTTGCTCCAATGAGGTGGTGCCTGTTCAGTAGTGGTGGTGTTCTCCATGGCTATCTGGCATTCTCGTCTGGCAAAGCGAGTTGTTGTATTCTGCTTATCTCCGCGTTTCTCTGCTCCTTGGCTCTCACGTTGCACGCAGAGGATTTGTTCCTCCCTCGCGTTCTTGATTCAATGTCATTTCTCGGGCACCGCGCCAACCACAACCTCTGCGTGGTCACACCTTCAGGTAAGGCTGGCTCCACTCGGCCTTGGCCTCACAGACTCTGCACGGCTCTGTGCCGAGTGGGCGGTGTCTCTCTCCTTCTCCTGCTCCTCCCCGCGCCACAGCTGGCTCCTCTGTGTAGCACAGCTCTGCCCCTTAGTGATGTGCTCACGTCTGAGGCTCTTGCTTCCTCCATTCAAGGGTGATCACGCCTTTATTCTCACTCCTTGACCAAAAAGGGGCGTGTTGTTTATGTTTAGATGTCAAACATTTTCTCTGTGCCTTTCCTGATGAAGTGGAACTGGCTACATTTTGTAGAAAAAATCTTTCCCTTTCTGCTCTCTCTCTCACCATGTTTTATGATGGCTGTATTCCCGAGTTCTTAATGCTGGAAACAGGACGCAAGGGCCTATGCTATAATCTGATTGCCACCCCCACCCCCACACTCATGGCAGGGGACATCTGCACCATTCCACATGCAGTATAGATTTTGCCCTTTCATTTGACTGCAGCTCAGGATTGAAGTAAGGCATTTTCTGCTAACTGTCCTCCATAATTTCCGTTTCTTTGCATTGGGTGCATGCAGTGCGAGAACATATGCAAATGGCTGGGCGATGGAGATGGATAGAGCCTCTACATTGCCCATAGAGATCTTCATCCGGATGAAGTACCAATTGTGCCCTACATTTATATAACAGGCTTTGTCGCTTTTTAATGAAACCCAAACCCACACCAGGAAACAAAAGGGGACTGAAACTAATGTCACAGCAAATCTGACTAACTAGATTGAACTGCAAAGAGAGCTGGAAAAATGCCAAAAGAAATAAGTTAGTAAATGGTGGAAAGAACACTCCCTACAAAATGATATTGATATAGGACGCATTCCGAGGGGGCTAAGAATTTTGGTATCACATTCTTTTAACGAACAGGATCCCATGATGTTGGAAGAATGGGGGGATGCTACGAATGTCTGTTCCATATCATTTTTGAAGATACTGATCAAATACGCCAAACAAGATCGGGAGAAATTATTGGCTAAAATGAAAGATATAGGGGTGAAACTAAACATCTTACCCCAAAGTTAAGAAGGCAAAAATGCACATAAAGCTATGGAAGGACACTTGAAAACCCATGAAGAAGAAATCAAACAAAGAAAGCTACAGAAAATTCTTACGAGATAAAGAAGATTATGAAACAGGCAGGGTGTATACGTTTGCCCGCAGATTTGATTTCTTGAGAACGCAGACTAAGAAGAATCCACCTGCAGCACCTGTAGGGAGTGCCTCAACGAGGGAGGTGCCCACCACTTCAGAATCTGACATTTCTACCAGCGACAGTGACGAGTCAGCAGTCAAATTTATTTTTTTAGACAAAATGTGCTTTTTGTGCAAGGACAGCAGGGCCAACAAGACCTCAAGAAGAAGAAGAAGAAGAAGAGGAAAGACAGGAGGGATGGCCAGAAAAAAACAAGGCGAGGCCAGCGTGGGCAAAAAAGCAACAAATGGCAGTCCGCAGCAATGAACACACTCTGGCAAGCGGAACAACAAACAATAATACAATGTGATTCATCCAAAGTAATCAATCTATCAGACCATATTCTCACATCTGAACAAGAGAAGATTTTAGGTCTGGGTCTCAACTTCTGTCCCACAGTAAAATTGATTATGTTCAGGCACGGATCCGTAAGATCCGACTCAGATGTTTCTTTCTTTTGAACCCTCATCCCAAAAAGAAGATATCCAAACAAACGGAACAGACTTGATATTCCCATATAAGATTTGGATCCCTCTGGTCTCATTAGTTTGGGAAACCACCTCAGTCCTGAAGATACACAGGCTCCATTAGATTGGGTTGAACTGGGCATCAGCACTGACTGGTGAAAACTTTCCAAATTAAAATGTAATTCCAAATGTAATCTTCCGCTCCATCAGGGGGATATATCTATCGAAGTTTTCCAGAGCCTAGTGATTAACAATCTTAAGAGGATGAGGAGGTTCAACCTAAACAAGATTGAAAATCTAAGCCTGAAATCTAAGAAAGCCCTCAAGGAATTACAAGATCTTTCCACCTGCATCATAAAAACATCTGATAAGGGCAGACATGTTGTGATAATGAACACTGTTGATTTCTTAAAAGAAGCTAAAAGACAACTTCAAGATGAATCATGCTATGAGGTTCTGAGGGGCAATCCCATCAGGGACATGGAGTCAAATTTAGAATTATTCTGCATCAATGGAAGACAGCAGGACTCCTAGATGAAGATATATGCAAGTTTTTGTATACTAAATATTCGGTTACACCCACTATTTATTTTCTCCCAAAAATTCATAAGAATGCTAAAAAAAACACTAGGGAGACCTATTGTCACCTTAGTAGGTCCTCTTTATGAAAATATCTCCAAACTGATCGATGAGGTTCTGCTACCTTTTGTGTTCACCATTCCCTCATTTTTGAGAGATACTAAAGATTTTTTGGGAAGGATTAATGAGATTCCATGGGAGAATGAATATCTGTTTGCCTCCTTGGATGTTGTTTTGCTTTATACCTCGATACAGCATAGAATAGGCCTTAAAGCCTGACAGTATTATTTAAATACCAGTTCACTTAACTACCTCAAACAAACAGAGATGATTTTAGGTATGATTGAACTGTGCCTCCACAATAATTCATTCTTATTTGATGCTCAGTTTTGTAGAACTGTGCAGGGAACCAACATGGGCTAAAGATTTGCATCATCTTACGCTATTCTTACAATGCAATAGTTTGAGAAGTTTATTGTTTGGTCCGAGGGCAATGTGCAATTTACTGACAAGATAATTTTGTGGCTCAGGTTTATTAATGACCTGTTCATTATTTGGAACGGTACAGAAAAAGAATGCTTATTTTTTGTAAAGGTCCTGAAACAAAATACCTTGAATTTGAGGTTTACTGAATCCCACAGTCGGCAATAAGTTATATTCTTGGATGTTCTTGTGGAACAGAAAATGGGTAAAATTGAAACCAACTTGTACAGGAAACCAACTGGTTCCAAACCCCCCTACATGCCACCAGCAATAACCCGAAGAGCCTAATATGGAGCATACCTTATGGGGAATTACTCAGATTACGGAGGAATTGCTCTACATTGGTGTACTTCGACCGACAGAGTAGAGTCACTGCACAGGGATTTCTAGATCAGGGGTATCCCAAACGTGTTATTGAATGTGTATTTGCCAAGGTCCGAGACATGCCAGAGAGAGTTTTTTGACCAACATTGAATCTCTATCTAGGAAAGAAAAAGATCTGGATGATCCTAGATTGATCATCACTTATGACACAGCATCAAGTAACATCAGGACTATCATTAATCACCATCATTAATTGGCATTGGCATGTGCTCAAGTTAGATAGGAATAAGGGCCCACCATTAGCCAACAAGCCTTGCACAGCATTTCGACGTTCCACATCAGTTAAAGACCTGTTAGTGCAGAGTTCCATGAATAAAGAGCCACAGAACACAAGGGATAATGGCTCTCTGCCAATGTCAATGGCTTTCGCAAATGCACTAATTGCAAGTTATGTCAGTTTGCACATAAATGCAGCTCTTTTGAACATCCAGTATTAAAACATACCGTTCGAATTAAGGACAGAATTTCCTGCAGGACGGAATTTGTTGTTTATGTATTAATGTGCTCATGTGACAAATGGTAAGTAGGAAGCACGGTCTGCAAATTGAAACTGCGTATATTACAGCATGTACGAGCCATCAAAAACAATGACCCTGGAAGACAAAGGACCCACCAATGGAACACGAATGGATAGGGAAAGTTTGGAACTTTGCTGCCCTAGAGTGGTTTACATACTCCCTCCAGGGAGAGCATCGAGCCTTTTGGCCTTGCAACTATATTGGCACCTTCCAGGGCGGCGGGGGTGGAGGGGGCAATCGAGAACTGTTATTGCGCCAGTTAGAGACCAAGGGCCTCATTACGAGACTTAATAAGGGCATGACTGCCTCAAAACTCGGGTCCGGGTTCCCTGAATGGCGAAATACCGGGCCATTCCGACCTTGGAGGGCCTGGGATTTCCCCATTTGAGGAAACCCGGACCATCCCCATTCCCATTCATTTGAGCACACATAGGGCTCAATGTAAATGGGGAGCATGCTAACAACGGCCCGTTAATGACGGGCTCGTTGTTAGCATGCTGGGCTGCTCGAGGGACCCGCTAAGGACGTCTGGTAAAACCAGGCGTCCAGAGCGGGTCCCGCGAGTGGACCTCGTAATAGGGTAGTAAGGGGTTAATGGCTCCGGCACTTTTACCGGCACCGTTAACCCCTTACTGTCCACCTCGTAATGAGGCCCCAAGACTATACTGGACTTTGAAACACAATTCCCATCTGGTCATAACATAGCTGAAAAGTTGAACACTTTACTCTAATGTGGACATTGGCCAGCGTTGAATAGATAGATATTGTTTCTTGGGAAGGCACTTATTAAGTGAGAACATAAGTGACATGAGCCAACTTTGAGCGCACCCAGTATAGAAACATCTTTTTGATTATATATTTTTGCATATTTTTCTGTTTGACTATGTTTTGATTTGAGGATGTTTCTCTTTTTTGGCTTTGTGCCACTGAGTATAATGTTGTCTCTGCTACTTTTTCTGGTTTCGCTTTGTTTCGATATCCCCTTTTTCTTCTCTTGTACAGTTTTGTCTGGAGCCTTCTCTTGTATTTATGTTTTTTTGCTTCCAGTCTAGTTTTTAATTTTAGGGTATCATCGCCAATTCTTTTGATACTCTGACTTTTTTGAGCTACAGGTCAGGTTATTATTATCATTTTTTCACTTTAATGTTACTGTCAAGAGTTTGAGGGGAGACACGGGTTTGGGTTGCTGGTTCGTCGATGCATTGACACACATTTTGAATGCACCATGCAAGAATGAGGGTGGCAAACTTCCCCCATCTTCTGGAGGTTGTGTCCCCCTATTCTCAGACATTCTTCAATAACCATTTCAAACTATTGTTAAATGTGTTCAGTGCCTTACATCGATGACCAGATTTGGGAGGTAGTTACCAATTGTTTTTGTTTTCTGTTCTTTGTCATTTGTTCAATGTGGACAATAGCAATTGGTGAGAAGTTCGGGTGTTGGGGAGATTAACATGTTTGCAGTAACATGTCTTCACCAGCGCTGACGTAAGAGGCTACAAGGTCACAATTACATATGCCTATTTTTAAAGATGCATGATAAGGTTCTGACTAAGAACATCCATAGTATACACTTGTTAGTCTTCTGGCCGGATATTACCTCAGGGATTTGTATAATCAATTATTGATAATGATTCAGTGCTTATTGTATTTTGCGTATTTGCACTTTGTATTATTGGTTCTTCTAGATGCACATGCCACTTTAATGCGCTATGCACTTTGAGACTTTACTCAGGAATTCTTGTGAGCCCTAGTCACTTTAATAGAGTGTGAATTTGATGTTAGCACTATGCTCTTCATTTTCCCGTGAGTCAATATTTCCATATTACCCTGTGCCAGAAGTTATATGGCGTGCTGTGACATAGTTCATAGATTTTTACACATGTGGAATTCTCACTATGCACTTTCGTGAATCTGAGGCAAGCACCATGCACTTTATTCCTGTGTGAGTTAACATCCTCACATTGCCGTGGTCCAGCAGTTCTATGGAATGCTATGTCACAGTTCATTTACTTTGACGTATGTGAAATGTATGTCATTGCAAATCAGTTCAGTCCAGGATTGTCTTACCGGGATGAAATGAAATTGGTTTATGCATTTGTATGTACGGACTTCCATATGTTCATGCAAAACACATTTTTACAAAGAAATGTTTCACTAATTGTCAAATTTTATTGCATTTTTCATTGTCAAGGTGATATGCACAGCACTTTATGGTTGTCTGTATTTTCAAATGGAAATGCATTACACAGACAAGATTTCTGTCTCGTGTTACCAATATTTATGGGCTCCGTTGCTTTGATTACAAAACTATTGTGGGCATACAAATATGTTATATGCACAATAAACATAGAGAAATGCACATGTCCTCCAATCCAATGTGACCATACAGAACACTCTTATGTATATAGACAAGGTTCCATATTGTTTGTTATTGTATGTGATCAAGCAACAAGTTGTTGCGAAACGCATAATATTAGCTTTCGTTGTCCCTGCTGAGGGACGCACAATAAAGGATTGTGTGCTGCCAAAGGATTGGATTCCTGTCATTGTGTGCACTTATCTGGTGCCCAGCTGGGTTTGTTCTTATATATATATATATATATATATATATATATATATATATATATATATATATATATCTTTATATTTATATATACACATTTTAGGGCGGCAGTCGCCGCCCTATAGTTAAGTTGAGTCGGAGACACATAGGAACCCCTCAAAATTCTATTGTTAATAACTTTTGATTTGAGTAACAGATTCGGCCGAAATTCCGAATGTGATTATAAGTCTGCGGGCCCCTCTAGGCTGCAAAGTTACGTAAAGATTTGTTAAAAAATAAAAAAGTTATTAATTGTAACAAAGTAAATGTTTGCAAAAGTGCAGCCTACTTCCCCATAGACAACAATTGACAATTTTTGCCAAAGCGCACAGGCTAAACCGCTGGACAGATTCGGACCAGGCCCGAAACAACTTGGGCACGAAGCATTGACTGGAGATCCATGCATGGTTTGGGGTTATTCCGTGCCATAGTTATTTTAAAATTTGATGGAGAAGGGGGTGCCCCTTCCCCAAAAATTATAGTTTCAAAAAACACTTTGTATTAGTTTCTTTTAATACATATACATTACAACAGTCAACACAACACTCAATACATTACTACTTCTAGCATAAACAACAAACCAAGCAGACTACTTACTGTAGCCGCTTCCACCCATCTAACCCACCCAGTTGTTTCCCACCCTCCAGTTTGCTTCTAGCACATACCGTGATTTGTTTTTGCCTACTTCACTTGGAGCGACAGTTACAGCCCAGTGCCTTATCCAATTAAACATAACCACCTCCCATCTTTATGACATGTTGGCCTCCGTGTTGGCCTCTGTGGCATCCGAAGCACACAAATCATGCACTAGGGCTCTCCAAGGGGACACCCCGTCGGCAGCTGTTAGAGGATCAGAGTACACCGCCTCCATACCTCAGTCTCAGCCGTCGCCAACTTTCTCAAGTCCCTCCACCAGTCATCAACCCTCAGACCCCCTGACGCCTTCCATGCCATTGCTATTCGGCGATTGGCCAAAATATAAGCCAGATCCTTCATCTTAAGAATATGCCTTGTGCCTCTTGGCTGTGGGAAGCGTCCTAACAAAACCAGCCCTCCCCTAATCTGGCTTATATCTCTCCCCAGTACCTACGCACCTGGGGCTCTCCCTGAACATATGTAACATGCCTGCCTCTTCAGAGTTACACCTTGGGCACAGTCTGGCACCCGCACCCGGAAAACGAGATATATGTAAGGGGGTCAGAGGCTCTGTGTGTTACATACAGCTGAATCAGTTGTAGCCTAGCGCTCCGGGACACTCTGTTGTGATAACCCAGGACCACCTTCCATTGCACGTCACAAAAGGGGGCTCCCAAGTCCTCCTCCCACTGGCGCCTAATCACTAAAGGGGCAGGGGGGCCTCCCGTAAGCAATAGCTTGTATATCCTAGATACAGTGTGTCCCCCCTCTGAGATATCATAGAAGGTGTCTACTACCACATGCTTACCCATTGACTCCCTCCACGCAGGCCAGCTTCCCAATAGCTCTCTCTTAATTGTACAATAACGTAAATATTGGCCTCCGGGCAATCCCGTGCTATCAACCAGTTCCCTAAATGGGATGAGGTCGGTGTCGGGCAGTAAATCCCCTACCGTAACCACCCCACAGCGCTCCCATGCTGCTAAAGGGGCATAGGGGCACTGTATCCCCAGTCCCGCTTGCTCGAAGGGAGAGACCACAGACACCAAAGGGGTCTGCATAGAGATCGGGTTCACTATACCTATTAATTTGAGCGCTCTATCCCACGGTCCCACCCCTAACGAGACCAGAAGCGATACAAATCGGACTCTCAGATTTTTTGGCCCATAGCCATTCATTCAAATAGTAGTGCGATACAGTTCACATGAGCATCTGCGTTGCAGGTTTCGGGTCCTCCGCCATCCAATCTACTACAAATTGCAGCTGCCCTGCCAGATAATATATCTCAAAGTGTGGGACCCTGATCCTCCCCTTCTTCATAAGGTCTACGCAAAGAGGATAGCTCTACCCTGGACCTCCCTTCATTTCACAGGAAACCTACACACAACGCATCTAGTACCTTAAAGAACGACTTCGGTATACAATAAGGGACATTTGCGAAACAACAAGCCGAGGGAGGACCACCATTTTCAACAGAGCCGCCCTGCCCATTACTGATATGGGCAATCGATTCCAGAACCTCATGGAATTCTTAATACCCTTCAGGGTACGCCCGGTATTATTCTCGTGTTCTGCCACTGCACTGTGGTATATATTGATCCCAAGGTATCGGAACGTTTCCACAGAACATTTCAGTGCTAGAACCGCAAGTGCCCATTCTCTTCTGCCAGTGAAGCCGTCTATTGGGAACAGGGAGGACTATCCATACTTATTATTATCCCTGATAGCTCTACAAACAGCGTCAGGACCTCCATGACCAATTCTAGATTGTCTTCTGGATTCTGGATGTACAGCAAGGTGACATCAGCGCCCAGTGAAATGAGGTGGCGCACGCCATCTGCGCTATATAGATTTAAATAAATAAATCTATGGTGAAGCCTGCCCAAGATACTCAGATCTCAAAAATTGGGCAATTGGTTCCATGGCAAGGATATACAGTAAGTGGGATATGGGACACCCTTGTCTGGTCCCCTTTTCGAGTTCCCTAGAGTCTGAGATATATCCCCTGATTTCGAGTTCCCAAGAGTCTGAGATATATCCTCCGATTTTAACCCTTGCTACAGGCAGGGTGTAGATAAATCTCATCCATCTTAGATACGTCTGTCCAAAGCCCGGCCTACTCATCACTGCATATAGCCAATCCCACCTCACTGAGTCAAATGCCTTGATCGCGTCCAGCGTTGCTATTGTACACAGGGTAGTTCAGGACGCTGTACTGTCAATGACATGGTCCAGCCTACGTAGGTTCCATGACATATTTCTACCTGGGACGTACCCGGTCTAGTCTTCATGGACAATCGTGTGGATCACACGCTTAAGCATGTTCGCCAGGATCGCCAGCAGGATCTTACTATCCTGATAGAGCATGGACAAGGGCCTGTACGAATCACACCTCATGGGTGGCTTCCGTGGCTTTAGAAGCGGGATAATAACTGATTCTCTCAGGCTAAGGGGGAGAATCCCTGCCTCGAAGGAGTCCTGAAAGGCACGCAGGATCTGGGGGCTAGCCCATCGATAAATTCTATATAAAACTTTCCGGGAAGGCCGTCCGAACCCAGAGTCTTGCCCGTGGGCAGCATTCAAACAATGCATTTTAATTCCTCCAATGTGATAGGCTCTTCTAACTTCAGGCACACCTCCTGACTCAAACATGGCAGGACTATCTCTTCCAGTAACTCCCTTATATGCGCCCACAAAATTTGTGGAACCCATTATAGAGATTACTGTAAAACCCCTTGAAGGCTGCGTTGATTTCAACCTGTGACTGACAGGGAGCTTCGTCCTGCACTTGAATCGCATGAATTGGCCTCCTTTCCTCCTCTCTTTTATACAACCAGGCCAGTAACCATCCCGTTTATCCCTCTCATTTTGTTGCCTCTGTGTATTTAGAGTAACTATGTTTACCCAATCTTGCCCAACACTCTAAACACTTATTTCTGAGCTCCCCAGAAATTATAGTTATATCGCCGATGATGCATTGTAGGATCATGGTTTTCAGAAATGAAAAGACCGCCATCTTGTTTTTCTCTCGATGCAAGAGATATTTGCGGCTATAGCCGAGGTTATGGGAAAATTAAACACAGTAAAAAGCTATTTGCAGGTCAAAAAACATACAAATGCCATCAGGGTAGAGGTGGGGGTTGGCTAGAAAGCACTGAGTGAAATTTGGGAGTTGGTGGGAGTCCAGGGACTGAGTTTGCAACACAAAGCTTTCTGTAGCCTCTGCTATAGCCGCAAATAGCCGACATCCGAAAGCAAACTGCGTCACAGAAGCAGCGTGTGCTCTAGGGCGAAATGGAGAGGGCAGGGTAGGTGACGATACCGCCTGGGGAGTGGGTGGAGCTGGCACAGATGAGAGGGGCACTTGGTGATGGCCTGGGGGGTGCAGGGAAGCATTTTATTTCTGGCTGTTTTGCTGATATTCACGGCTATATCCGAGGTTACAAAGGACTATAGATAACCGTGGGTATGTGTAGTTCGGTACCCGCAGATACATTTAAAAGAAAATATATCATAATATTTTTTTCAATATATTTGTATAACTATAGTGATGCTGGGGGTAAAAAATCACCGGCTATGGCAGAAGGCCATGGCAAGTGACTCAATTTCGATCCAGGTCTCCCATTCATGCAGTAACCAGGACAGACTCTGCTTAGCTTCAAAGTGAGGAAGGAGCCAGTCTTCTCAGGCCATGATGCCCGATAAATGCCTCAAACTTACAAGACCACTTAGAAGGAATGGCCCGGCTCTTTTCTTGCTTTGAAGCTAAGCAGGGTCAGTTCTGGTTACTGCATGGATGAGCGACCGAATGGGCATCTTAAACCGTGCTACTGTCAGTCCTTGAAGGTTTTGAACTCAGACACAATTTTGTGCCTTTTGCTGAATTGCATTCTGGTATTAGTAGTCTACCAGTCAATAATAAAATAATAGTACCTGGGACGAACCCTGCTTGGCTTCAAAGTGAGGAAGGGGTCATCCCACATCCCACTAAGGCCATGTTGACATTACATCAGATCCCCAAAAGGAAAAGTGGTTCATCTAAAATGATACAGACTCCCAGAGGTGCAAAAGAAAACAGTCATTAATGAGGTTGAGAATATGCTGAAGGCAAATATTATCAAGCCCTCTTCAAACCCATGGTCCTCCCTTATCGTGTTGGTAACTAAACCAGACCAGTCTTGGAGATTTTGCATAGATTTTAGGCAAGTCAACGAAATCTCCACCTTTGATGTATATCCTATGCCACGCGTCAATGACTTAATAGATAACTTGGGAAATGCAGTCTTCTTGTCTACTCTAGATTTAACTAAAGGGTATTGGCAGGTCCCTGTACATGGACCGGATACGAAAAAAACAGCATTCCGACACCCATAGGGCTATTCCAATTCAAAGTTCCCCCTTTTGGTCTGCAGGGGGCCCCAGCGACTTTTCAATGATTTATGGACAGAATACTACAACCCTATCCCGATTTCTGTGGGGCCTACATTGACAATATAGTTATCTATAGTGAAATGTGTGAGGACCATCTTTCCCATCTTTACACTATTATGAGAGCTCTCCGAGATGCCGGATTGACTGCCAACCCTAAGAAGTGTAAGATGGCTCAATCAGCTGTGAAATAGCGGGGCTTCCACGTGGGGGTCTACAGCCTCAGCAAGAAAAGGTGAAAGCCGTTTTAGATGCCCCCACACCCAAGACCAAAAGAGATCTTAGAGCATTCTTGGGCCTGATTGGGTATTTTTGAAGGTTTATCCCAAGATTTTCAGACCAAACATCACGGTTGACAGATACATTACGAAATGCAGAGCCCCAGAAATGTTAGTGGACCAATGAGGATGATGTTTGTTATAACAACCTCAAACAAATATTTTGTCAGATCCCCATAATGAAAGTGGCAGACTTCTCAAAAGAGTTTCTTTTACAGACTGATGCCTCCCTGACTGGATTAGGAGCATCCTATATTATTAACCACTCGCAAACTATTTCCCAGAGAGAAAAATGACTCTGTGTTAGAACTAGAAGCTCCTGCCATCAACTGGCCGATCCTCCATCTCAGGTACTACGTATTGGGAAGGAAATGCACCCTTATTACTGATCATTCACCCTTAGTTTTTGATAAGTCCGAGGAAAGAATGTAACCCTTGAGTCATGCGTTGCTTCCTGGATTTGCAACCATACTGTTTTGCGTGTAAAATCGAAAGGGTAAAGACCAGGGGAACGTTGACTTCCTTTCCCGATTGCCCTGTGAAACAGATCCATCCACACCGCATAGGGGAAGGGTATGTGAAAAACCAGAGGGCACGGACATCGCCTTTGGATCCAGACACTGGGGTGGACAAGTGCTGGGAGGATCATCTGCGTGCCGGGTCCTCAGTGTCATGGGTACTGGCCAGGGACCCCCTTTTATGCCTTTCTCACCCCTAGCTAAGGGTAATATAAAGAGAGGACAGTGGGAGCCATCTGGGTGGGAGCCTGGCGTGCAAAGAACTCCTTTCTAGTTCAAGACCCATACAGTAATTCTTAGGAATGCCCATAGTACAAGTTATGTAGTTAAGTTACCACTTCCTGTCACTGTTTCCTGTATGCCAACCAGGAACTAGGAGCACGCTCTAGTCTCTGAGCGTGGCTGCCTTTATAAACCACGCCCAGAAACCGGCCCGTGCTCGTGTGTTCTCTGTTGCTGAATGCACACGCTTACCTCTGTTCGGATCCAGTGTTCATTTCCGCTGCTTCTCGTCTTCTGCACGCCGACGCAGCTGCTTCTAGGAAGAAGAGAGAAGAGAATAGAGAAAGCAGTGAGTACGCGCTGTTTTTACCTCGCCACCCGCGCTACCAGGATTTAACTTGCTCACTCACCTCATATGCCGCCCCGTTGGAGCCGGAACCGCTCCCTTCCTTCACGTCAGCCCAAAGTCTCCCGACCGGCAAGGAGATACGAAAAGACTTAACATTTAATGGAAAACTATTCCTTTTGCCGGCAATAGAACTATATTACAAGAACTTACCTGAACTGAACTTACATGAATAGGACTCCAGTGAAGTAACTGGCACCTTGCACAAAACTTAAGATCCAACCCAGTGGAGTTAAATGGGCCTCGCCTCCGACCCGCAAAAGGATGTACAGTCGGACTCCAGTCAGATCCACGACAGCGAACCTGCCAGTAAATCGCTCTCGCCACCAGCAGCACCCCTGCGGATGCAGGATGGAGAGCGCACCAACCCTATAGAGAAGGTGAGATATCCCCTAGTCCAGCAGGCAGCATTTCAGGGAAGAAGGGTGTGAAGGGTGGGGAGTGATACTTACCTGGGACCCCACTAATTCCTCCTTCTTTTTAGATCATATTCCTCACAGTTGGCAAGAAGAAGGAAGAGAATCTGAGGTTCTCGTTGCTCCCACAGAGACCCAGGTGAGCGTGACACTCGGGGAGTGGGGAGGAGCGCCCGATGGCAAGACATGGTATCCCCCATTTCCAAATACCCCTGTCCCATCCTATTGTATAGGATATTCCAACTTTTGGACCCCACCCCTTTTCCTACACAAACACTGAGACGAGGAAGAGGAAGTTTGAGGCTGAAAGGAGTACCACCCATGTAATACATTGGGCATGTCCCACTAATAAGATCAGGCAGGGTCAGGCACTTGATCTTAATTACATGCACCTGGTACCTATTAACTCTACCCGCATGGTTAAAAGATGGTACACTGAGACACAGACTGAGCAAGGCAGTGCACAGACAGAAGCAGTTCTTCCAGGGCGACAGCGAACCAGGCGAAGCAGAGCGACAGGCCGAGGGACAGAACTGAGGTGAGCAGAAAACTAGGACACCCCGGTGAGAGATTGTTACCTCTGAAGGGCCACAATCAGAGGTAACCTTTGAAGGTTGCGCAAGGCAGCCCAGCTAGAGAGAAGAGACAAACCTCTTTTGTGTCTAAAGGATACCAGCTGCCCTCCTGGTGAATGGCACAGTTGGGGAGGTGCAGCAGCAGTTATGGTATCAGCCTAGACTTAAGGATCAAAGCCACGAAAGACAAAAACTAATTAACACAGGTGGTGGGCCCCCTAGAGGGCCATCATCGCCCGCATTTTCAATTATCGAGATCGAGACAAGTGGCGGCGAGGGTGAAAAAGACGCTGAGATGGGGTTCAGAAGTGATACATTTATTCCCAGACTTCAGTCAGCAAGTACAGGACCAAAGGAAACCATTTCAAAATGCCAAGAACATTCTAAGGAAAAAGGCTGTGCGCTTTGCAATGTTGTATCCTGCAAAGCTCAGGGTGGTGCACAATGGTAAAACACTGTTTTTCACTTCCCCAGAAGCGGCGGAGAGGTTTGCTATGGAAATTCCAGGTCCGGATGAATCCCCTCGGGGTTCCCTATGATCAAGCAGTTGAGTGGAACGTTCCAGTATTCTGTATGGCTAGGGTACTTTGTAGGGCCACATCTCTAACGGGTTCAGGGTTTATGATGAAGGTGAAGGGGCAATATGGCTATTGAATCTTTTCCAGGGGATATGGCATAGCCTCCAGACAAAAGGAGCTGCAGCAGCCACCAGCACCCCCATGACCAGTGGCAGTGCTTTTTTGGTTGGTGTATTTGGTATAGGATTTCTGGGTGGGGGTGGCAGTACTAGTCGGTAGATTGGGGTTTCTGGCGTGGGAGGGGGTACAGGGGGAAGTTCTATTTCTAAGGGATTTGATTGTTGTACGGGTCATACTATTGGGTTGTTGGGGGGATGGGTGGGAACTCTCTTCCATTTCATTGATATTTTTTGCACCTCAGGGGTTTAATATGTATTCACTATGTTCAGAAAATACCCTTATTGACAAACATACTGCCTTTAATCACAGTCCTAGTTCCCAATAGACGTAAACCAGCATCGAGGGGCTGGTCCCTCCCCCACACTTCACTCACCGCGGTCACATGGAACATCCGGTGGTTTACTAATGGGAAGAAGACCTGCCTCATTACAAACCATGTGCGGAGCCACTGCGCGAATGTGTTATGCGTCCAGGAAACTCACCTGGGTCAAGACCAAAAATTACCGGCCCTGGCGGGTTGGGGAATACACAGATATGCCTTGTCCTACTCTACTCATTCTAGGGGAGTGGCAATATACATTCACCGCTCACTAGACTTTAAACTGCATAAAACTCTCACTGATTATGAGGGCCGCTTCATCCTGGTGGCCGGGGACAATGCGGGATGGTCCATCCTATTTGTAAACATATATGGCCCCAACTATGATAGTCCGGAATTCTTTCAAAATTACGCTATGCATTTACACACGTTTCTGGGGTATGAGGTGGTTTGGGTGGGAGACTTTAACTTGGCTTTATCTCTGACACATGATAGGTCTTCCTCAACACAGACATCCCTCTCTTGTGTGGCTCCCAAATGGTCCTCCATCGCTTCAGACTATTCCCTGATTGACATTTGGCGTTTTCAACACCCGGACCGTCAGGAATTTACCTTTTACTCGACCCCGCATGGGAGCTCCACCAGAGTAGACTACATTTTCTTGTCCCCCGAACTGACCCGTGGGTCCATTAAATCTTCGATCTTACCCCGCACCCTGTCCGATCATTCTCCTGTACTAGTCCAAGTCGATGGTCCTTCTGTCCCCCCTAGACAACTCTGGTGGCGACTCAGAGCTTGAGCCCTGGAGGACCTAGCTTTCCGCAAGGATATCCACCAAGCTATCTCTGAATTCTTTCAAAAAAACATGGATTCCGTTCTGGATCCCAGAGTGGTCTGGGAGGTGTTTAAAGTGTTTATTTGGGGTTGGTGTATCTCCCAGGAAGGGGGAGTCCTGAGGTGTATCCGTAGATCCATTTCGTCAAAGGAAAAGGAACTGAAGGAGCTGGAGTTGGCCCTGTCTCAGAATAATTCCCCAAAAACCCTAGATAGCATTGAAGCCAAGAAACGTGAGATCCGACTTCTTCTGGCTGATGAGGAGAGATTTCTGGGAGATCCGATATTGGCTGCTCGGTTTGTGGAGGGGGATCGACCTAGCAGAAGGCTCGCTTGGGCTATTAGGCAGGAACGTCACCTACAACCAATAGTAGAAATTGTGGCTACAGGGCGGAACCCACTAGAGATTCGTGGAGGATAAACAAAATATTTAGGCAGTATTATGATGCGCTGTATACGTCCAAGTCAGTGGCGTCTCATGATGATATCACACGGTACCTAGACAGAGTGGCGCTGGGATGGCTGGATCTGGAAGTGGGGTCGTTGCTGAATGTCCTTCCCACGGATGAGGAATTGCTTAAGGTTATTCAATCTCTGCCTAACGGCAAAGACCCGGGGACCGACGGCATTACTGCCGAATTGTATAAGGCCTTCCCATCCCTTCTTGTTCTGCACCTCCGGAATATGTTTGAAGCGTCTACCTCGGCCAGGGTTCTCCCTGAGACCACCAGGACGGCGTTGGTGACTGTCCTGCTTAAACCGGACAAGGATCCTAGATATTGGGCATCGTATAGGCCCCTGTCGCTGGTGAATACTGATAATAAAATCATTGCCAAACTACTAGCAGACAGACTTTTGCCTCTTATGCCAGCCTTGGTTTTACCGGACCAGGCTGGTTTCATACCTGGTCGTTCTACACAAAATAACTTACGTAGACTGTTCACCCTGATGTACAACGTTAACCCCGAGGTTCCTATAGCGGTGGCGGCACTCGATGCGGAGAAGGCATTCGACTCGGTCGAGTGGCCTTTTCTGTTCCGAGATCCTCCGGCGGGCAGTTATGGGCACCATGTTCTTGCAGTGGATCCGTATGTTGTATACAGCCCCACGGATCTTGGTGTATACTAATGGTATCCAATCTGATCCAATCCATCCTACGCGGGGCACTAGGAAGGGCTGCCCCTTTTCCCATATTTTATTTGCTTTGGCCATTGAGCCCGTAGCGTGCGCTCTTAGGGAATGTCATGCCCACAGGGGGGTTACACTCCGCTCTCATACTTCCATTGTCTCATTATACGCGGACGATATGTTAATCTATGTTTAGAACCCACAGACCAATCTAAACCCCGTGGTTGACTTCGGGGCACTATCAGGCCTCTGTATCAATTGGGCTAAATCTGAGGTACTTCCGCATACCCCCGGTGTTTCTCCTCAAGACGTTGGGGATTCCTTTGCATGGTGTCCGCAAAGTATCTGCTACTTGGGCATCCGTGTGTCCAAGTGTCTCACTAGGCTTTAAGAAGAAAATGATCTCTCCGCCTTACAACACTTGGAACACAGGGTGGACACTTGGGTGCGCCTTCCTCTCTCTCAGGCTGCTCGTATCTCGTTTTCCAAAATGGTGGTCCTGCCTAAGTTGTTATATGTGTTCAATAACGTCCCGATATGGCCCCCTGCGTCATTTTGGCGTCGAGTAAAGATTATGATGATCAAACTGATATGGGCTGGGAAACAACCTTGCACCTCCTTGGAAACTCTTTGTCAGCCTTATTCTCAGGGCGGGATGGATGTTCCCGATCTCTTCTTATATTACTTGATCGCACAGGCGCAGTACGCCGTGTGGTGGTGGTCCCCCTCGGACGACCTACCTCACACTCGCCTGGAGAGGGCCATTGCGTATCCTGATGATTTTAGGGGTCTCCTATGGGCCGCTCGCGAGAAATGTCCTAGAACTGAAATTCAACCTGTGGACATCACCATTGGAGCTTGGCACCGACTTGCGTTGTGGGTTGGTCTGCCCCAATGGTACTCCCCTGCGATGGCCATATTTCACGTCTGGGGTATCCCACTAACACACGAGGCAATCTTTTTACAGCACTTCTCTAACCTCCAGGTTTGCACACTGGGTGACGTTGCGCCGGATCGGAAATTTATATCTTGGGAGGTCCTCAAGGAGAGAGGCACTTGGAATCCTATTACACAGCTTTTATATTTTCGACTGAGGGAAGTGTTGCAAATCAGGTGGAGCGAATCCCCGAACTCCCCTCACTCCTCTCCACTCATCTCATATATCACTGCACCGACATCCACCAAGAGGATTGTCTCGACCCTGTATGGTATGGCTCGGGCGATCAAAACTTCTCCACACACCCACTTCAGGGATAGATGGCACGACAACCTGGGGAAAACATTGTCTGACGAGCAGTGGGGCCATATCTGCTCAGACCAAGTCCATCTTTGTCAATAGTAGATTCTGTTTGATTCACTTCAAGTTTTTGCATCAGACGTATTTCTCCCCCCTGAGATTACACAAATTGTTTACACTTCAGTCTTCGGAATAAATGAGGGGATGTCAGACCTCCGCCGATTTCCTCCATGTTGCGTGGCTGTGCCCCCAGGTTCACGCTCTCTGGTCGAGTATCGCCAAAGCTGGATCGAGGATGTTTTGACATTACTATCCCACTTAACCCTGAATGCTGGCTATTAGCCCTTGTGGACTTTGGTTCCCCCTCCCAGAAACGCCTAGTAAGCATGGCCTCGGTGGTCGCAAGGTCACTGGTGGCGCGCAAGTGGGGAGCTCCTGCATCACCCTCGTTCCACCATTGGCTCATCCTCATGGCTAGCTGTGAACGCAAAGAGACTATATGGCTTGATGCTTCCTCCCAACAGCAAACCTAAGGACTACTGGGGGCCATTTAGGAGCTACATGGCCAGAGAAGAGGATGTGGAAATGGCTTTGGACTTGTAATCCCGACAATGTCTTCTTGCAGGTGTTACCCTCATCAGCGGGCTGCAGATTTGTACACTCAGAAAAGATGCATTGGTTGGGGATTACTGTTGATGGTGCTGAAACTGTGGTTTATCTTTTTGTTTTTTCTTTTTTCTTTTCGCTTTCATTCCTTTCTTCCTCTAGGTGCTAAAGTAATTTGTCTATGAGTTGCTTGGGAGAGGGTGGGGGAGGGCTATGTTACAGGGGGGTTCTGTTACTGGTTGTTCTAGTTGTGTTTTTCTTTTCTTGTGCTTTTTGGGTTGGCATAATGTATTTTGTAAAAGGCAAACAAAGACAGTTTAAAAAAAAATGAACACATCTGGTGAGTTAATGAAAACAATAAAAGTCTGGTCTGTGTTAAATGAAACTACTTGATGGCAACAGTATCCGATGAATGGAGGTTGCGCGTGTGCCGATAAGACGTGAGAGAAAGCAAGCATTGTAAAGAACTGTCAATTAAAGATACAAAGTAACAGAGTGGTCTGGCGAAAGAAGATTGCCCAATCGAAAGTCTCTGTGAAATGTCTGATGCAGTAGAAGCGGCGGGAAGAGAAAGAAACTGAGATGTTAGATTTGAACTGTTGTTAGGTTTGATCCCGGTAGAGGGAACCCTGCATGTGAGAGATGACTTTGAACTGTTGTTAGGTTTGATCCGGGCAGAGGGAAGCCTGGATATGAGAGATGTCTTTGAACTGTTACGTTTGATCCCGACAGAGGGAAACCTGGATGTGAGATATGTTTTTGAACTGTTAGGTTTGATCCCGGCAGAGGGAAACCTGGATGTGAGATATGTTTTTGAACTGTTAGGTTTGATCCCTGCAGAGGGAAACCTGGATGTGAGAGGTATCTTTGAACTTTGAAATAAGTACTGTGCTCAAAACTTCATTTACCAAGAGGCCTTGGTGTAGGAGAGAAAAAGTGACGTTTAAGGAAAGAAGGTCAAAGTAGTCATGCTGAGATAAGATCAAAAGCCTTGCAGTTTTTAAAGTCTTAGACAGCGTAAGGAAAGTGAAAGGAGGCTTGAGCTAGACGAGGGAAGCCTATGAAGGTGTGATTGAAGCTTGGGGAAGGGAACCCCCACAAATTGTGACTGAAAGGTTTGAGCCCGGCAGAGGGAAACCTGAAATGAATTGTGGAACCAGAAGGAAACTAACTTTTTGTTGAACTGTATTTGCAGAAGGCCAAGTAGGCCAATGGTCAATGAAACGTACTGCATCCAAGCCAGAGTGTGTTGCAAGGTCCAAGTGTGCCAACCTACACGGTGCTAACAAAACGTGGGGAAGGGAGTTTGCTCAGCCATACTGACATTTCTTTTGAATAGTGATTTTCCTTTTTCCATTACACATTCCCTTTACACATTGATTGTATTAGAAAGAAGGCAGGTATTAGGTTTATTTGTATTGGCCATTTTCTTTTGACTAAGGACTGACTAGGACTGTATTTTCTTTTTGTTTGATGGTCGAGAATACTCCCATCTTAGTTATAGGGTAAGACAGGCGTTTTGCAACCCCTTTTAAACCATAAATAAAGGTTTTGAAACTTGCTGCTCTTGTGTCAGTGTCAACTTGTGATACCATGCCTCCCTCACAGTGTACATTTATCACATCAACTTAGAACTGAAATCAATGTCAGCTGCAACTTGCCTTTGATGTGAGCTTTCAGGAGATGTTAATTTTGTATTGTGTCAACTGTAAGCTCATGTGCTCTGCTTACATGATTGCAGCGCATGTTGTAGGTGCCTCTGTGGTAGGAGTATGTGTTGTAAGAGTGTGTTGTGAGGGGTCAGAAATGAGAGGCGGACACCAAGTTGCAATGTCTTCAACATTAATCATTTTATTAAAATAAAAAGGGTTTGGATAAAGGTCTTTTCGTCCATATCTTAAAGAGAGTTTTCCTGCCTAGAAAACTAAAACTAAAGCAAGCTGTTCTTGTCTCCAGCCTCACACTAAAAAGGAACAACAAAAGGTGCAAGGTAAATGTCTCTACTTTAGATTCAGCAAAAAGTGTGCAAAAACTAAATATGTAAATCCAACAAAACAATCCTTGCATCCAGGGGTTGATTCCCTTCCACTGAACTGTCTCAGGCAAAATGTTGAAAGTGTTCTGTTCAACCAATGTTCCATTAAGATTAGTGGAAATGTCTCTTTCACATAACACTTCCTTAAGGATGTTGAAAAGTGTATTTTCCAAGCAATGGTATTGGAAATGATGGCAAAAGTGTCTTTTCTACACAGCAAACTAATTGGTGGTGTTTTAACACTTTCTTAAGGATGGCATGAAAAATGTATTTTCCAAACAATAATTCCTTAAGAGGAGTAGAATTGTCTCTTTAACAGAACACTCTTTTAAGAATAATGAAAGAGTGTATTTTCCCAACAATGATGTTTGAAAGGATGGCAAAAGTGTCTCTTCTATACAGCATCTTATTAAAGATGGTCTCCTGGTGCACACTCCTGCCAGGAACCTTTTCACAAAGTCATTTATTTTCACATACTCTAGATGGATTACCTGGTGTACTTCCCTGCCAGGAATCCCCCTTTCGGCTTTGCAGATCCCATGGTGTAATCTCCTGCCAGGTATCTTTCCCCCAAAGTCTCACTGCCTGATGCACTTCTTACGCCAGGTCTTCTTATAACTTTCTCTTTATCTTGCAGTCTCTTTATCTTTCAGTCTCTTTCTCTGTAAGTATAACACAGTTGTACTTCTTCACTGTTTATACTTTATTTTCTCCAGGTATTGCTTGTGCCAACTTCCCCCATATTGAAATTTCATATATGGAGACTTGTTCAAGCTTTGTTAACTTCATTGTTAGCGTTCATTGGCTTATGGCAATACTTGTTCTACTCTTCCCCATATTGACATCTGATATATGAGGATTTATAAAGATCTTGCCTTTCAATTGCTTCATTAATGTTCACTTAATTTAACAACATTTACTCCAGTTTTCCCCATATCAACATCTCATATATGCAGACTTGAGTAAACTGTCTTTCTATATCATTTGGTTGATATTCAAAATAAGTTCCCAATTGTTTGTACGCCTGTTGGTACGCCCCGGGACACCCAATGCTTCTGGGCAGACTCGTCGGTGTTGGCTGGCGTCTCCGACCAGTGGCATATGGCTGCAACGAAGTCTGTGCTTCAGGAAAGCGTTTCCCGCTCTGCCGACCCTCCTGTGGTTCTCCTACCGGCTTCTCCTTCATCGGCAGGTGGAACTGCTGATCTTCCCTGTGACCGCATCCCCGCAGCCTCACCACTGCTCCCGGCTCCTCAGGGGTTCACCTGCAGCACTCGGTAGAAAGCGCCTGCCTCCTTCCACACAGTCCGCTCCTGTGTGTCTGCCTCCGGTTCTGCTTCTCACTTCACCCGCTCTGCATCTCACTTCTCCTCCTTCTTCACACTAAACATAAAAAGGCACACCATTGTTAATTGTCTCAGGCAGCTGATTGCCATCCCAACAACTAGTCTGCACATTTAGCTTGGTCTTTCTTCTGCTTCACATTAACTCCTGTCTCCTCTTCCTAGTACTGGAGGTTTTATGGGAGTTGGAGTCCATAGGAGCTTTAGACTTTTTTTTACAAATGCCTTGCTTTGAATACTTGTTTGAATCAAAACTGTCAGAAACAGGAGGTGTTCAGTGAGCATTATGTGTAATGGTATTTTGTTTGGGGCCCATACTTAGGATAAAACCATCAGAGAAATTGGATGTTAAACATGAGTCATGTGTACCTGATGTGTCAATGTTATTCTGCCTAGAGTGTGTTGCAGGAAGGGATCCTTGGGTTCTACAATGGGAGGGACTTGTAAAGTGACAACATGTAATTAGGAATTTAGGAATCATAGGGTCTTCCTCATTATTAAGATAAGAATATTGCGTCCCTCCTGATGGGGTCACCACATCTCCCTGACAGCCATCTCCTCTGATGTGATTCTCCCTCATAATAAAACACCCAGGATCAGGAGTGTGTTGTAGGACCATGTGTTGTATGAGTGCATGTCGTAGGATTACGGCGTAAGAGTGTCTATCCAAAGAGTGTGTGTGGTTGGAGCTTGTGTGGTAGGTGCATGTGTCATATGTGCATGTTTCGTAGGTACATGTAAGAGCACCTTCTGTAAGTCCACATGTTATGTGCAGTAGGTGCATGTGTAGTAGATGGGCGTGCCAAAGGAGCATGTATGATAGGAGTGTGTGTTGTAGGAGTGCTCTTTATAGCAGCATGTGTTGTAAGAGCATGTGTCGAAGGAGCATGTGTCGTAGGTGCATGTGTCATAAGTGCATGCTCTGTGTACAGTTCATATGAATAGTGTAGATTTATTCTAAAACCTTAAAACTGACATCAAAGTCAACTCATACGCTCCGTGGACAGTTCATATTGAAAGTGTACGTTTAGTCTATAACCCTAAAACTCACATTAAAGTCAGCTGAGACTTGCCTTTAATGTGAGTTTTTAGGAGAAGTTAATTGTGTAATGTACCTATTATAACACTCATATGCTCTGTGGAGGTATTAGGAGCTGTTCATTTTGTAACGTTCCAACTGTAAAAGTCATACCCCCTGCATGCCTGATTGCAGCACATTTTGTAGGTGCCTCTGTGGTAGCACTATGCGTTCTAAGAGTGTGTGTCGTGTTGTAGGAGCGCATGTCATAGGATTGCATCGTAAGAGAATGTATCTTAGGGGAGTATGCGGTAGGAGCGTGTGTTGTAAGAGCGTGTATGGTAAGAGCATGTGTCATATGTGCATGTGTTGTATGTGCATATGTCGTAGGTGCACGTGAAAGCATGTGCATACATCCACATGTTATATGCAGCAGGCACATGTGTAGAAGGTGCACGTTTCAAAGATTCCAATTAAAGATAAAACCTTGGTGCCTGCAAAAAAATGGAAAATCAAAGCAGCCAATTTTGAGATATTTGGGGCAAAAACATATTTTTTCCTATGGAAAACTCCACGCTAAAAAGCTGTTCGAAAAGCAATCAAAGTAAACATTTTTTAAACTATTTAGCCGTTAATGTACAAATCTGAAATTCTGCATACACAGGCACCTGCCTCGAAATATTACTCTGGAATATTCCCAGATGTTCTAAAACAAGCGTTTGAAGGCTATTAAGAAAAAGTCATTTTCTGAAACGCCATAGAGTGTTCGTCTTAACCTTAACTAGCGGAAATGCATAATTACAGGGCCTGCGGTATGGGCCCTGTAGTTATGGTTAAGTTGCTTAACCAATAGGAGGAGCACTTTTTGGGCGGTTTATAACTTCGCCCGCCCTGGACAAATCTTCACAAAACTTTGCAAAAAAAGTATATGGCTGTCAGATTTATCCTCCAAAGTTTGGTGAGGTTTCGTTAAGGAATTGGGTGGGGGGCATAGTTATAGGGGGGTCCCAAAATGTGTGGTTTTTCCCCATAGACGCAATGGATACAAATGTTTGCTCACGCCCAAAGCCCAAACCGCTGGATGGATTTTCACCAAATTCATGGCAGGAGCGGCGGCTTGGTCCCAAAAGAGTTGCTTTTGTAAATCTGGTGTAAATCCGTCCAGTAGTTTTTTAAATAAAGTCCAAAAAGTATGTAAAAACAAAATTACTGATATCTGGGTTCGGTCCGTAGACTCACTTCCCTGTTCGCTCCGAGGACGGGCCGCCGATTGGCCCAGAAGGTGGCGTGAGGTCCGCGGACATCGGATACGCCCGCTGATTGGTCAATAAAAAACATGAGGTGAGCTCAATTTTTGTGAAATGCTAGCCATGTTCGATTCGCGGACAGCCACCATTGTCCGTGAACATTGCAGTGAAAACATATTAAAAAACACAACATTGCACTTGTCAAACTAATGAAACAATCCATGGGGAGGTGAGGGGTGATGAAGATGGGATGGGAATATGGCCTTAAAAAGCCCAAAAAATTGGTGCCTTTTCAACTCCAACGTTCGCGAACAGTCCTGATATCCGGGGCAGTTGTGTGATGTTCGCGAACAATTGAGGACAGGCAGACAATTGGCCCAGAGGGAAGCGTGAGGTCGGCAGATGCGCCCGCTGATTGGTCAATAATAAATGTGAGGTGCGTCAGATTTTTGGGAAACGCCGCCATGTTGGATTCGCAGACAGCCGCCGGTGTCTGCAAACATTGCAGTGAAAACATATTAAAAAATACAACATTGGACTTGTCAAACTAATTAAACAATCTCTGCGCAGGTGAAGTGTGATGAGGATGGGACACGGCTTTAAAAAGCCCAAAAAACAGGTGTTTTATCAACTCTGACATCCGCGAACAGTCATGATGTCCGGGGCAGTCCTGTGATGTTCGCGAACACCTGAAATGTTCAGGGTCATCTATGCCTATTTCTGCATTACAGGGTTGGTGAAAAGCAGTTTTCGGATGGCTTATAACTTCGGCGCCACTCAATGAAACTGCATGAAACTTGGAACTTCATTCTAGACATGACCCTGAATGGTTCTGCAAAGTGTGGTGCTGTCTTGTCAAGAGGGAACAAAATTAGAGGGGGGTCCCAAAATATTTTAAAGGCTTATAGATGTGGTGCCATTTGACAAATCTGCACAAATATTTGCAACCAGATTTTTGACCTGGATATGAATGTTTTTGCAAAGTTTGGTGGGATTTTGTCTAGAGGGGGCAAAATTAGAGGAGGGGCTCTCAACATTTTTAGATGGCCTATAACTTTATTGCCGTTTGACGAATTTGTAGAAAAGTTTTCAAACAGATTATAAACACAACCTTGCATGTTTTTGCAAAGGCTGAATGGATTTTGTCAAGTAGGTGTTAAATTATGTGACTATTTTATGTATGTACATTTTGACACTTAAACATGAGCAGTTTTGCAGCAAACTCGTGCAAGGAGAATTGGCAAGGACCTGAAAGAATGGTTTTGCAAATGTGTCTGTGTTTTATTTTTTTTAAAGTGTCATAATATAGGTACAAAAAAAGTGATATACCTTTGGTGACTGAAGTATAGCCTGTGGCCATGGGTAGTGGCTAGATCGTCTGGTCATGGCCTAAGGCGATGACCCGGACAATCTGGCTACTGGCCATGACCACAAGCACAAGCAATGAGATTAAAGTGGGCATGGCCACCAGGGACCGGCTATGTGGTAACGTTTTTGGAAATTGGGATAGGTTTGAATGGGGGGGAAACATTCTGCTTGTGGGTACAGGTTGGAATGCTGGATGGGATTGCAGTAAATATGCATGCGGAGGGTCAGCAATATGTCCTGTATTTCTTTTTTTGAAAGTGTGAAAATGTAAGTACACAGAAACAGTGATATAATATTGGTGTCTGGGCAATGTGCCTGGCCGCCAGCAAGGAGAAATATGTACTGTAATTTGCTTATTGGAGCTTGCGGCATGAGCAAAGCGGTAGGTTTGAATGGGAAAAAATATTCTTCTTGCGTTTACAGTCTGCAGTGGTGGACTAGATTACAACAAACTTGCGTGACGAGCATTAGCAAGGACCTAAAAGCATGTTTTTGGAAATATGTCTTGTGTTTTAGTTTTCCAAAGTGTAAGAATGTAAGTAGAAAAACTAGTCATATACATTTGGTGTCTGGGTAGTGGGTATGGCCCTCGGCAAATTCAAATGTGTACTCTAATTTGCTTATTGAGGAATGCGGCATGGCCGAAGCCCATGCCCCACGAATTTGGAGACTGGCCATGGCTGCAAGCTATGAGCACTGGCCATTGGTTACATAATTAGGGTATAGTGGACACTGGGCTAGGATGCAGGGTAGGTGCAGTGAATAATAGGGGTGGTTTGGCTGGGGTCATGGTGGAGCGTTATGCCGTAGGCAATTGAACGATGATTTCCACACCCAGCATGTGCTGCTGATAACGACAGACATAAATATGTGTTGCAAGGTTTATAGATCTTTCATATATATGAAAAGAGGAATTATAAATAACTTATATACAGTGATGTTATACCATGAAACATTTTCGCTTATCAAAACCTATTAAATTGACAGAAAAAACTTTGTTAAAGGGATGTTACGGTTAAGAAGAATCCCACCATTGGGACACCTCTCCTCCAGTAGTTAGCCAGTGCCGTCCCACCTTGGCATCCGAAATGCAGATGCAAAAGATTTGTGGACGATTGTTAAGTGGCAGTTGGTGTGTGGAAGCTTAATATGGTCATATGTTTATAGGTACAGTTTTTGGAAGTGATTGGTGGATGGATGTGTGACTGAAATCAAGCATTGAGGGAGTGTTACAAATATAAGATCAAAAAGGGTAGAAGGGCTGCCCTGTGCGATGGTGTGCTCGTGCCATCCAGGTCTTTTAATGATCCATGGCGTGGAAAGGGGACTGTGGATAGTTATAAAGGTTCATGGATTATGGTCCTTATTGTATGCTAGAGAAAAGTATTTGGGAAAGAAAATTATTTCTGTCCTTTTATATTATTCTCTAGTGTATAATTGTCCATTAGCACCCTGAGCGGGGGAACCAGCCAATCAGGTGGCTAGGAATGTGGGCTTGAACCGCCGGTACAAGCCCGTGCTACAAGCTGCCTGACGGCGGCTCTCCTTCTCTTCAGCTCCCACAGGCCGCCATGGAAAGGGAAGAGGGGCTCCGTATGGAGCCCTGTCTTCATTTTCCATGGCGGCCATCTTGGAAAAGGATTTTCCTTCATACAGTGGGACGCTGCGCGTGTCGCGCTGTAAGAAAGAAAATGCTTTTTTTTAGCACCCCGGTTTACTGCTTTGGCAAACCGGGATGCTAATGGCCTTCATCCCCTGTTGCAGGGTCTGGAACGGGGGATAGCGGGCCGAAGCCCTCGTTATCCGCCCTCGCTTAACTTGGGTCGATAACTTGGGTTGCCGGGCCATTATCCCCAATTCCAGCCTCTGGAACAAGGGATAAACGCCACATTATTTCCTTTAGCATAACACAAAATGCTAATGGAAATGTTGGAGAACCTTATTGAGGCTATCTACTTTATTGAGAAATGTAAAGTAGATGGAGTCTATAAGATTATTTCTTTTAGTTCTATTTCTTAACTGTCAAAGGTGGTTCCTAAAGTCAGAAAGTAAGGTGGTCAGGGAAATTAGGGAAGAGCCACCAACCACTAATATGGAGGGGCAGGTGGACAGGGGAAGATGTTGCACGCGTGTTACATCTAAGGTAGGGGGCAGTGTTTCTCATGCTCCTTGATTACAGCTTCAAAAGCACTTTGACATTGCTCCCCCTGCAGAGTGGTGTGCTGCAGTATATACAGAGGACTGTTGTCTTTGAAAGATATGGATCAACAGCCTCTTTTATCGCTTACAAGGTAGCTGGTAGAATTTTGTGTCCCACAGAAGTAGGCTTTGTGGTTAAAGTATTGGTTGAGGAAGATGAGCTGGAGGAAGACAGCCTACTACTCTGAGAGACAGCCTAACCTTTCTGAGAGATTGCAGTGGTTTGACTGGGAGTGGCGCATGGAGGTGTTTCCCATAGGAGTACTGTCCAGGTAGTCTGCGACTGAGACTCAGTGCATTTCACTTTGGCAGCTTTAGCCTTTGGTACATTCCCAACAGTGGTAAAGAAATGCCACACCGCTGATTCTCTTTGGGTGCTACCTCATCTTCTTGGTCCTCTTCGTTGTCTTTGGAAGTACTGTGCTTTTTGTTGTTGTGTATGTCCTCCTGCTGGTAGTGGTGGCGGCTATTGGGGAGGAGGGATGGCTATAGTTGATGCCATTTTTAAAATAAATAGCAGTTTTCCTAATATTCTTCCAAGTATGTGCTCTGTACTAGATTGTTAATGGATAATGAGTAAGAACAAGTTTAGGAGCTGTGCAAGGGTACATTTTGAGCTTGAAAGTTGCTAGATCAGCAGAAAGTGCAGTTCCGAAAAGTCTGCGAAGCACGGACCCGATCGCGAAGTGTGGACGCGTTCGCAAACACGTCATCATGCCGTGCGTGAGGTCACTTGACACTGTCCATAAAGTCTGTGGTAACTTCAGATGTTCGCGGACACCGACGGACGCAAAAGCAGTGGAAAAAGTTGCAAAAAGGGTTATAGAAATGTTAAAAATGATGCTAGAAGGTGGGGAATGCCAGAGTTTTAAGGTGAAACTTTGTAAATAGGACAAAAATGTTGTTATATTGGGGTAATTATGATATTAGCATGCACTGTAAAAACCCATGAGATTCACTGATAAGACTTTGTTAAAAGGCGTCATGGTCCAGTTGCACTAATAAAAACCTATGAAATTCAGTGAAAAAACTTTGTTAAAGGGACGTTGTGGTCAAGTTGCACTAATAGCCTACGAAATTCAATGAAAAAAACGTTGTTAAATGGACGTTAATGTTACAAAACTGAAAAAACTCAGAAATTCGCTAGTTATGGTAAGCTAAGCAACCATAACTCGCGCCACCACAGTGCACTACTAAGACTAACATCCAGGACATCAAAGATGACATCACAAATGCCATTGATGACATCACATATCTTGTCCAACCGTTTTTGTTCACTGACATATCTAGGCGAGGTGGTTTTGTTTACTGACAGTCAGAATATTAAAATTCAAAAGGTGCTAAATATCTAGATGTTACCTTGTCGTATGATCTTAAAGAACTTTCTTTAGGGTTTGGTCTCAGCTCATGGTGCACATACAAAGGGCAATAAGCAGGCCTCAAACACACAATTCATTTGTATACATGAAGATAAACTTTGATGTTATTAATATTTTCTGGTGATGCTGTTTCTTTCTTCCTTACTTTAGTTTCCCTGTATGTGCCTTTGATGTGTATGCATTCTGGGTCTTCATATGTATTGTTTGTACTAGTACAAGTGTTTAGTAAGTCTTGAATTGTTAGCTATTTATTACATGTTTAACATTACTCAAAACCCTGATAAGGTAGCATTCTTTATTTTACTATCCAAAATTACAAGATTAAAAATGTTGTACTTCTGTGGTGCATGCTGCAGCCATTGCCTATGTTTATGTATGATTAGGTTCCTGTATTAACAACAGCACTCCAATATAATATTTTGTTTAGATGAGTACATTCTTGAATAGATTAAGTAGGTCAAGATAGATCTCCCGATCACCCCGGATGTCTTGTTACCAATATTATTAACACAACCCCTTGTAGGGACTTTTCATAAAAATGTATTTAATCAGTGACGTAATCAGTGATGTCATCAATGACATTTTTGATGTCATCTTTGATGTCCTGGGTCTTAGTCTTAGCAGTGCACGGTGGTGATGCGAGTTATGGTTGCTTAACTTACCATAACTGGTGAGTTTTCTCATTGAATATATGCATATATTCACTGAAAAAACTTTAGGTAACGTGCAGTTAAGTTGAGCAGGTTTTACGCAACAAAACCCTTGAAATTCAGCGGAAGTGGGAATTTGTGACCAGCTTTATTCAGTGTGCTCTCGTTGTTGTCCCCCATAATGCTATGTCCCCCATAATGCCATTTTGTATCTTATAATATGTATGTGCTCATGGGCTTTGCAACGGGAACGTACCGAGTTAAGCTGGTCAGGACATTACACATCTGCTGAATTTCAAGGGTTTTGTTGCATTAAATCTGTGCAACTTAACTCCACCTTAACTAAGGTTTTGTCGGTGAATTTCAAGGGTTTTGTTATACCATGGCTATTTTTGACGTCCCAATAGCCATGGCCTTTAGCAATGGCCCGGTCTTCGGCCGTGTCCACTGAACATGTTCGCCCAATATGTTTCTTTTGGAACCACTAGATGGCCGTGACCGGTATACATGTGGTTCGGGCCCACCCGCCAAAGCATTTGGTCTTGCCAACTGTATATTTTAAAACACTACTGGGTCGCCAGCCATGGCCTTCGGCAAAGACCAGTGGCCACTGCCATTTGGGCCATGTGCACTATACATATTAGCCCACTGTATAAAACAACAATATGTTTCTTTTGGCCCACCACCCAGGGCCTTCGGCCGTGTCCACTTCCCATAGCGCACACCTTCACATGTTGTCCCAATAGGTTTCGTTGGGGCTCACTAGCCATGGCCTTCGGCCGTGTCTACTTTCCATATTGCACCATTCAGTTCCTTAAAGTAACCCAGTACCCATATCCTTCGGCCACACCCATTAACCCCACCTCACTGCCTAATTTTATTACTCTCTCTTTTTCGCTATAACCACCGTTACATTTGCAATGTACTACAAATAACCCTGGTCATCCGTTAAGGCAAGCAAATAACTGTGGTTATTTTTGTGTGACGCGCTTTCATTCCTGATCCAGTTTTCTAATATAACCCTGGTTATCCCTAGGATAACCCTGGTTAGGCGAAAATGTTGATGCTCTGAACTTGAACCCCATCCCCTCACAGCTCCCCAATTTCACATGGTGTCCTCTTTACCCCTCCCCTCCTCTAGCCTAATGCCATTTCATACTTTTTCCTCCTCCAACTGACATTTTTTCCACTTTTCGTTTTCGGCTAACCCCGGTTACTCGCGTTATAACCCTCGTTATCTCTCACATCAAACAAAAAGACAATGGCGGATTTTCATTTCTGAAAAGACTCTTTGCTGCAAAGCACCATGGGAGATATAGCTATAATATTGTGAGAAGGGGATTTGGCCATGACAAACTTGTTGTTTGCAAAATATCAGCCAAATCCGTCATGCAAGTCAAATGTTATTAGCAATTTATTGTATTTTTTATTTTACTTATATTTATAATGCACCTACCTATACAGCAAATGGTGTTACAAGGCGCCACAAGACAACAAAGGAGGTGTGGGGGAACAGGGGAGAAGAATAACAAAAAATGGCCCTAGTAGGCATTGTGTCATTCAGATTGTGTAAGTGCAGTAACAAGAAGTGCAGGGGAGTGGGATCCACATGCTAAGTGCGAGGACAGGGCTGGACCGGTCTCAATAGGGGTGGGACCCCGCCAGGCTACTACAGGAAGAGAGAGCCCGGTAGGGCAAGTGCAGGAATGGGTGGGGGTCGGGGGAGTTCGAGGAGTTGGGGTAGACTGGGCGAAGAGGGCCTGGTGCCCTGTATGACTCAGAGGGAACCAGGAAGCCAGTCAAAATCCAGTGAGGCAGAGGGGGAAATTAGCAGGGAGAGTCTTATTACAGAATTTATGGAGATCCGGCTCAAGCCTGAGAAGGGCAGGGATACCATTCCAGAAAGAGGCTCTGACGGAAGAGTAAGAGATCTACCCCCCGCTCTCTGCTTGGAAAAGCATCTGTTCTGCAGGGAGTTGGAGCTAGAAGACCGAAGGGCTCTAGCAGGGAGGCATTTAGGGAGACAGAGTTGGATGGAGCAGGCTCCCAGGCCCCAGAAAGCCTTGTGAATGATGCAGAGGGTTTTGAACTTCATCCTCGCAGCAACCAGGAGCCAGTGGAGAGACTTGAGGGCCGGAGAGATGCGGTCCTTGGGCTCGAGGTCAAGGATAAGGCCTGCAGTCCTATTCTGGATGAGTTGAAGGGGGTGAGGGAGGTTTTAGGCAGGCTGAGGAAGAGACTGTTGCAGTAGTCCAGCCTAGAGAGGACCATAGCTCTGGAGACATTGCGTTTCTGGCGAAGGTGAGGAAAGGGAGAATGCCTCTGATGTGGTGCAGCTGAAAGTGGGCCTTCTTGGCAAGGTCCGCAATATCAGTAGAGAAGGAGAAAGAGGAGTCGAAGATGACACCAAGGTTTTTTGCCTCACAAGAGCGTAAGGGATAGAACCCATGGAGGCCGGACAGACAGTAGGAGGGAGCTGGGGTCCCAATGAGAAGGATCTCAGTTTAACTGGCAATAAGGCAGAGATCATTAGCAGCACACCATGCCTGAATAGCAGTCATACAGTCAGGAAGGAGAGAGGAAGAAGAGGAGGCAATGGAGGGAAGCTTGAAGGAGAGCTGCATAACACGGGAAGTGAGGAGAGAAGGCCGAGATCAAATGGGCCAAAGGGGCAAGGTAAATGCTGAAAAGCCACGGGCAGAGGATAGATCCCTGAGGGACGCCGCAGGTGGAGAGTGTGATGGGGGAGAGAAACGGGTCCACTTTAACCTGGGATGGTCGGTCAGAGTGGAAGGAGGTCAACCAGTCCAGTGCCAGGTCAGTAATAACAAGGGTATCACGGATCCGATTTATAAGGGTGGCATGATTGACCCTGTCAAAGGAAGAGGAAAGATCAAGAAGGATGAGAACGGAAGGAGAGTTGGAATCAAGATTTGAGAGCAAGTCTTCACGCGTGTACAGGAGTTGTAACTCACCGATAGCTGAACTGGCCGGGGCGTTGCTCGACCTCGAATCCACAGATAAGAGGGAGCTGCTCCGGATAATTGTTCAGCCCAAACTGTGTGTTTTCCCAAAAGGGATACACCCAGAACCAGGCCTCCTCAATTTGACGACCTCTTTTAGGCAATATACCTCTCTGCTGTGTAGATGACAGACAGAGTGATTGATTACTCAAAAGAGCGGAGATACCCACACCGCTATGCCAAGGCTGTAAGGGAAACGAAGAACACGTTAGTCAGCTTGAAAAGAGATACATTTAGTACCACTCTTTCTTAGGTATTATCTACCTGTATAACCCTGGCCTGGAAGGGATGATTGGAATGGTTCTCAACAATTTAGCCAACAACAACAACTAGGGAAAAATTAGAGAAAACAATAAAGATCCAGTTATCCCCTATGTGATAATATAGAGTAGGAATTGGATCAACTAGTGAACTCTTACCCTATGGGAGAACAGGAATGAATCAAGTTATTAGAAAAACAACGACAGGAGAAAATAACAAAAAGGGAAGGTTAGTACAGGGAATATTCCCGGACAGCAAGTGGAACACAAACTAGAGCCGGGATGGTGCACTAACCAGGATAGCGTCCAAAGTGCACAACGATTCCAGAGAAAACAGTTCCACACAGGAGAAGTCTCTAAGTAGATTAAGGGTCCACTTGGTTCGAATAGAAGAAAGTTCAAAAGAGGTAACTAGAACAAAGTAATACTAATCCTTATCCCTTCAGATAGTAACAGTGAAGTAATGTATGAAGACATAGATTTGGCAAAAGCGCTGAAGGCTCACCTGAGAAGGAAGCCGGGCTGTATCCAGTTTCAAGGCGAGAAGTAATGGAAATACACTGTCTGTTGGAAGACGGCCAGCACGATTGGAAATGATGGGACGTGCTGATGCTTCTACACAAGAACAAACAGAGGGGCGAAGGTAGTCCACAAGACGCTGCAGTAATAAGGAAGTCTTAAGGGCAAAGTCCTTGAAATCATCGGTACGGAGACCGGGACCGGTTCGTGAAATCCGAAGGAGCAGACAAGTAGTAGAGTCAGGTGGAAATCCGTGGTCTGGTACACAAATACAAGGTTTGAAAATGGAATTTGGTGAGGAAACGCTAATTAGAAGCAGCGTCTTCCTACGTGAGTAGCGTTTATGAATGTCTTGCCGGTGGGCGGTCCCTTGACGTGCTGCGATCAGCTGACCTGACACGTGACTTGGTGCAGAGCCGAGAGACGCGAGCCCCGCGTCTCCAAGGCAACCTCCAGCATTGGAGGAAAGGAGACGTGCACCGCCTGAATGAATCTAAATGGGCATTGCGGGACCGATATGTTACAGGAGTGCAGTTTCCATGACTCTGGCAGCTCTGAAGCCAGACTGGTGGCCGTGGAGACAACCAACAGATTCAGTGTGGTGGGTCAGCTGGGAGATGACCAGCTTCTCCAGGCGTTTGCCCAGGAAGGGGGTAATGGAGAAAGGCCAGTAGTTAGCCAGGCATGAGGGGTCGGCAGAAGGCTTTTTGAGGAGGGGGTGCACAAGGGAGTGCTTGAGGGGTAGCAGGAAGGAGCCAGTGGCAAAGGAGTGATTGCAGAAATTAACCAAGGCTGGAGCAAGGGAGGCAATGTTGTCCGGGAGGCAATGTTGTCCTTACTAGTTCTAGAGGGGAAGGGGAGCATCTGTTTGGAGGAAACTTTCATAGAGAGGACTTGTCTAGAGACCTCATCTGGTGTTATGGGTTAGAAAGAGGAGAGGGGGTCCAGGGGCAGCCTGAGAGCGGGTGAGGGAGGAGCGAGGTGTGAAGAAGAGAGTGAGGACAGGATGTCCTGAGTTTTGGTTATGTAGTGAGTGGCCAGTGCAGTGCAGAGGGTCAGGGATGGCAGAAAAGTGGAGACTGCAGTGGGATTGGCAAGTTCCTCGCCGATTTTGAAAAGTTCAGCCATGTTGTTAGTGACCCCAGAGATGCAGGCTTGGATATAGGCCTTCATCTTTGAGCGGATGGCGTGTCTGTATTGCCTTTAGAGCAGGCGGCAGGCGAGTCTTTCAGAGGCTGTGCTCGAAGCCTGCCACTTCCGCTCAGCAGCTCTGCACTTGCATTTCAGAGAGGCTAGGTCGGTGTCTTACCAGGTGTTACGCTTGGGGGCAGGCTTCATGCGGATCCTCATGACAGGGACAAGGATGTCAAGGGTGTTGTTGATGGAGAGGTAAATGTTAGCAAGGGTTGCGTGAGTGTGAGCGTCAGTGGTCAGAGTGGGAGGGGGAATGAAAGTGGCGGCAAAGGCAGCAACTGACACTCGCTTCATCGGTCGAATATCAGAGGAGATTGGAAGTGCGGGCAGAGGCTTCGCCAGGGGGCCCAAGAGATCCAGTTGAGAGAAGAGGAGAGCGTGGTCAGACCAGAAGAGAGGAATAGTGAAAGGGTTGGGGATGGGGATGTCTGTTGGGATGAGAGCATCCAAGGTGTGTCCGGCTGAGTGCATCGGACTGGAGGGAAGAATGGTTAGGAAAAGAGAGTCACAGAGGCTGCGGCAGAGTCCAGAGGCTGCCTCAGGAGAGTCAAGGTGAATATTGAAGTCTCAGAGGAAGAGAAACTTGGAGGTGGAGGCCAGGAGAGAAAAGGTGAGGTCAGACCACTCCGAAAAGGCAGAGGGACACAGGACCAGGGGTTCTGTACATGGTGGCAAGAGTCAGCACGAGGATTGGAGAGACACCAAGCCTGCAGACGAGGCATTTGAAGGAAGAGTAGGTCTGAGTGGTTATGATAGCAGCAGGGACCCATTCAGGGAAGATCAGGGCCACTCGGCCCCCATACTCGTTGGGCCTGGACTTAGAGCAGATCTTGTAGCCCTCCGGGAGGAGTGTGTCAAAAACAGTGACAGAGCTGGCAGTGAACCACATCTCGGTGAGAACATCCTTGCTCAAGGTCGAGATCGAAGTCTTCAAGGAGGTGACAAATGTCAGAGGAGTATTTAATGGCAGAGCAAGAGTTGAGGGTAGCTAAGTGAAGCTGGTTGCCACCTTTGAAGATATTCCGGGGGGTGGGAGGTACAGGATTGTGGTACGCCCGTCGTTCGTGGCAAAGGGGCCAGAGCATTGGCAGAAGGAGGAGTGGCAGGAGAAGGAAGGGGGTTGATGAGAGACAGAAGACCCCTATGAAGAAGGAGGAGGTTGGGCTGAGAGACCTGGACCATGACAGTGCCATTCTGGTAGACATTAATGATGCCCCTAGAGGAAGGACCGTGCCTCTGAAACCACTATCGGAGAGTTTGGTGATAAGAATACTGTGATCTACGGTATCGAATGCAGCCGACAATTCTAATATCAAGACACCTGATGGATTCTTATCCATTTTATCCCTTACCTGGTCCAAAATTCATGTCGTGATATATTCTGTACTATGTAATTGCCGAAAACCAAATTGGTTCTTGTCTAGGATTCCCAGGCTTTCCGTATATGATTGTATTGAGATACGACCACTCTTTCCAAGTGTTTAGCAAAAAAGGGTGGTTGTGATTTAGGGCAGTAGTTACCCGGTTCTTTAGGGTCCAGTGTAGACTTCTTGAGCCGTGGTTTAATAGCTGATTCTTTTCAATCGGAAGGGCTATAATGAGGAGTTAAATATGTTTAGAATATTCTCTTGAAAGAGAAGAACAAGTTTCTTCTTACCTGGTAACGTTCTTTCGACGGGATGTTCCTCCGACGTATTGCTTATCTTTGATATCTTTGATAATACGTTTCGAGCTTGCTGGCCTCGGAAATTTTTTCTGTAGAGGGCGCTGCGCGTCGGCGTCCGCCGAGTCGATGTCCTTCGACGGCCACCGTATCGGCGCCGACGTCACCATGCCCATAAATAGCCACACGCTGCGTCCGTTGCTCAGTTCCGTTTTGTAGCATAAGAAAAGTCATGCCTGAATTGGTTATTGACCTTGAAGGAGCGTAAGCTGCAACAACAAGGGAAGTTATCACTGCGGGGATGGTTGGGAGGGGCGATAAGGAATACGTCGGAGGAACATCCCATTGAAAGAACGTTACCAGGTAAGAAGTAACTTGTTCTTCGAAGGGACTGTGTCCTCCGACGTATTCCTTATCTTTGATAGACTCCCATAGCAGTGGCATGTAATTGGAGGTGGGAGTGAGAACGTTATGTATCCCTTTAGGGATGGACCGAATGTAATAGGGCCTTGCCAAATCTGGTCTCTTGAGCAGTGGAGGAATCCAGATTGTAAAATTTTGTGAATGTATGTGTGGACGACCATGTGGCAGCCGCACATATGTCCCGGACCGGTACCCCTCTTTGGAGAGCCGAAGAGGCTGCGATACCCCTGGTTGAATGAGCCCTGAGATTTTTGGGTGGCTCTTTCCCTGCCAGTCTGTAACATTCCAGGATGGCCAAAATAATCCACCTGGAGATGGTTTGTTTTGTTATGGGTAGTCCCAACTTGTGACCTGAGTATCCTACAAACAGTTGGTCTGCTTGCCTGATCCTAGCCATTCTGCTGATGTAAAAGCTGAGAGGTCGCCTTGGGTCCAGCCTATGTAGCCTTTCCTCCTCTTTCCCCGGATGGGGAGGAGGGTAGAACGAAGGTAAGGTAATTTTCTGAGTAATATGAAATTCAGAAACCACCTTTGGGAGGAAATTAGGCTTCACCTGTAGGACAACTTTGTCCTTGTGGAAGATTGTATGTGGGGGTTTACAGGAGAGAGCTTGTAGCTCGCTCACCCTCCTAGCAGATGTTAGTGCTACCAATAGGACAGTTTTAAGCGTGAGAAATCTCAGCGCGCAAGAGTGAAGTGGTTCGAATGGAGTGCCCATTAGGAAGTTTAAGACTAAATTTAAGTCCCATAAGGGAACCTGGAATGGTTTTGGAGGGTAAACATTAGTTAGTCCCTAGAGAAATTGTACCACTAGAGGAAGTTTGAAATACAATGGTTCCTCCGCAGTGCGCTTGGAGATAGAAAGTGCTGCGAGATAGCCTTTTACAGTGCCCACTTGAAGGCCTGAGTTTGCCAAGTAGGGTAGAAACGATAACACTGTTGGCGTACCACATGAAAAAGGGTTGATATTCTCTTCCCTACACCAGCTGAAAAATTTGTTCCAACGGCAGCGGTATAAAGACTTTGTTGCCGGTCTTCTGGCCGAAAGCAACACCTCCATGACATCATCAGGGAGATCCCAATCCTTGTACCTCACCCTTTCAGAAGCCAAGAGTGAAGGTTGAGGGTTCTAGTGTCTGGATGGAGAACCTGACCTCCCTTCTGCGAGAGAAGATTCTCTTTGAGTGGAAGACGGATTGGAGGACAGATGGACATATCTAGAAGGTCCGGGTACCACGTTCTCCTGGCACAATCCGGGGCAATTAGGATCATGGACTTCCGGAATCTTCTCAACCTCCTGATCATTTGAGGAATAACAGGGACTAGTGGGAATGCGTAAAGGAATGGAAACTCCCAGTCCACTACGAACGCATGTCCTAGAGCTCCTCTTGGGGGAAATTCCCTTGAACAGAACAGATCGCACTTCCTGTTGGTGCTTGTGGCGAACAGATCCACCTGAGGGGTTCCCCAAAGGGTGCAGTGGCAGTGATCCTACGCCTCCTCTTTTGTTGAGGTAGTGCATCACCACCGTGTTGTCCATCATTATCAGGACATTTCTCCCCTGTACTGATGGCAGGAAAGCTTTCAGCGCTAGTCTGATCGCTCTCAGCTCTAATAGGTTGATGTGTAGTCTGGACTCCGATGGAGACCAACGACCGCTGATGGTCAAGTCGTAGGCATGGGCTCCCCACCCCGTGAGTGAGGCATTTGTGACTACTGTTATCTCCGGCCATGGTTGCCAAAACAGTTCTCCTTTCAAGATGTTCTCTGGATAGGCCCACCATTGAAGGTCGCGGGCTAACTTGTCCGGAATCCGGAGGAGATCTGTCATTCTCCCTGAGAATTGCGACCACTGACTTCTCAGTGTCAACTGAAGAGATCTCATTCTCAGGCGAGCCTCTGGCACAAGGAAGATGCAGGATGCCATGAGGCCTAGCAACCTCAAAAAGTCAGAAGGCTGGGAGACGTTGGGCATTTTGAAACTTGGTGCCATCTGTAGAATATCTTGAGCCCTCACCTCTGGTGGCGAAGCTTTTCCCAGGGAAGTGTCCAGGACCGCTCCAATGAACTGGAGTCTCTGTGATGGTATCATCTGTGACTTCTTTAAATTGAGGGAGAAGCCCAGTCTGTGAAGGAAGTGGCAGACATAATCTAGCTGGGCCTGGGCCTGTTCCGAAGATACAGCCCTGATCAGCCATTTGTCCAGGTAGGGGTAGACGTGGATCCCTTCCCTCCTTAGACTCGCCGCCACTACCGACATCAGCTTGGTGAAGACCCTCGGGGCGGAGGTCAGCCCAAATGGCAGAACTCGAAATTGATAATGAGAGTCGCCAATTGCGAACCTCAGGTATTTCCTGTGTTTGAGATGGATTGGCACATGGAAATAAGCATCCTGAAGGTCCAGAGATACCAGCCAGTCCTGGAGCTGGAGGGCCTGAAGGATCTGAGAGAGAGTTACCATCTTGAACTTGTCCTTCCTGAGGAACTTGTTCAATTCTCGTAAGTCCAGGATGGGTCTCAGTCCTCCGTCCTTCTTTGGTATGAGAAAGTAGGGGGAGTACCAGCCCTTGTTCCTGTCCGCTACAGGTACCGGTTCTATGGCACCTTTCTCTAGCAGGTCTATAATTTCCTGCAAGAGGAGCGGATCTGGAATTTTTAGAGAGCTGTTCCCCGGTGGATGACTCTGAGGAATGTGTAGAAAGGGTAGGCAGTAACCTTGGGCAACTGTTTCCAATGCCCAAGCACCTGATGTTATAGCCTGCCATTCCGTCAGATGGTGAGTTAACCTGCCCCCTACAGGTGTATTGTGTGGGAAGGCCTCAGAGTGGTTTGGGGGCGGCTGATGCAGATGCCGGGGGTAAAGAGGCACCTGCTGCTGCTGCGGTCTTAGTACTTTTGACCCGTCCACCTCGGGTGGATCTCCTTTGGCCTCTTTGAGCCGGCTGTCCTCTGCCTTTCCCGAATGCGGAATAATAGCGAAAGGACTTTCCTCTCCCAGAGGTTCCTGAGGGGCGAAAAGGAGTTTGGCGGATAGCAGCTCCTAAAGATTTTGCTGCTGCTTTAGAAGTCTGTAACTTTTCCAGACTGTCATCAGCTTTTTTTCCCGAATAATGAAGAGCCGTCAAAGGGCATATTCAAAAGTCTGGCCTGTACATCTGGAGCAAAGCCCGACTTTCGCAACCACGCATGCCTGCGGATTGTTGTACTTGCCGCCATGGCCCTGCTGATACTGTCAGCGGAATCGATGCCAGTTTGAAGTGATTCGCACATGGCATCTTTGCCATCTTTAATAATGTTAAGGAAGGCTTCCTTTTCCTCTCCTTCGGGTATGCAGTCAGCCGCTGATGAAGCACACTCCCATAGTGTGTGACTGAACCTGGCGAGCGTACAGGTGGCGTTGATGGACTTCAACGCCATACTACAGGCAGAGAAGACTTTCTTCGCCATAGAGTCGTACCTCTTGTCATATCTATCCTGTGGGACAATAGGGTAAGCGGTCCAACTGCTAGATAAAGTTGCCGCTTGAACCACCAGGCTCTCTGGGGTCGGGTGTTTTGATAAGTATTCAGGGTCAGCAGCCGCTACCCTATACTTGGTTGACAATCTTTTATTGACCGCAGGGATAACTTCAGGAGTTTCCCAATTAGATGCAATTTTCCTTTGTAAGGCTGCATGGAAGGGGACCACCGGGTCCTCCTGTGGACCTTTGTATAATATATCTGTTAGGTCATCCTGTAGAAAAACAGGTGAAGGCGCAGACCAACCCATAAATTCAATAATTCTTGCCATCAGGGTTCTATAGGGTGTTTCGGCATGTTCCCCTGGGTCTGGCTTAACAAATTCCACTTCTGGGGAAGTGTCCAGCCCACTTGCCTCATGTAGTGACTCCTGTAGGTCCTTCAGCCTTCTTTCCTCAGAGGTGAAATCCTCTGAAATAGGCAGTGTGGTCCTCTGTAACCCAAATGTTTCCTGGTCAGAATCTTCCCCCTCTTCATAAATTGAAGAAAGTCCAGGGTACTCTGACCTCTGAAATGGAGTAAACCCCATCTCTAAGGCAGAAGGGGCCAAACTCGTCGTTATTGGACGAGAAAACGTCAATGTCGTCGACGCCGATGTAACAGGCTTCGAAGGCGCCGAGAACGGCTTCGGAAAAACTGGAAGGGGTCTCGAAGAACTCGAGAGGATCGGTATCCTACTCGAGGGCATCGACGACGGTCTCAGTGTCGTGCCGGAGGCCCTTGGAATCACCGTTGGCTGTGGAGTGGCCTTGGTCCTCTCTTTCATCGGCGTCAACGTCAGCGTTGACGATGGCGTCGAGTCGATCGACCGATGCGTCGAGGAACTCTTCGACAACGGCGTCGATGGCGCTGATCCGTGCGTCGAAGGAATCTTCGACGACGGCGTCGAAGATGGTGCCTTCTTACCCGATGGCTCATGGCGCTCTCGGGTGGAATGTTTCGCCGGGTGCTGCGACTCGCAGCGGTTTGATTTTTTGGGTTTTTCACCCGGGGTATCACCCTCAGCTGTCTTCGAGGGGGTCGAGGCCGCGTTCTCAAAGAAGCTTAACATTTTCTTTCTGAATTCCTCCCACTCAGCTTGAGAACTGTGTTTAGTGGAACAGGAGACCCTTTCTGGGGACACAGAAGACGACGAGGAAGGGGACCTTCGACGTCTCTTTTTGAGTGTCTTCATCTCGACGAATGGTGGGAGCTACTTTGAGATCTAGAATGGGAATGTTTTCGACGGCGAGGAGACGAATGCCTCGACTCAGCCAACGAAACTACAAATTATTCAAAGAGGGCCACTGTTGCAGTTGTGGTACCACAATTCCATCTGGGTGGGTCTTTGTTCCGGGGGGATTTTTCCAGTTCATTTCTTATTTTCTCCATTGTTTGCTTGAAACTGGTAGCCAAGTGGTCCACTATTGTCCGAGAGGGTATTATCTCTGAAATTGTAGGGCCATCACAAAGTCCATTTACTACTGTGAAAAATTTTCGGGCAGAGTTAAATGCCAAATACATTATTTGGCAATAGTATAGTTTTTTGCCTTAGAAATGTCTTTTTTATAATAGCGTTGGTGTTGTTTTAATGTCCTGAGGGCATTGGGATCATATGATTGATGCCAACATCTCTCTAGGTTCCTGACTTTCCGCCGCTAAATGTTTCGGTCCAAGGTAAACCATTTCCTACTAAATCTATTTTTATATGGGGTAGTTGCCATCTGCGGAGCAATACTATCTAAAATGTCTAATGTACAAAAGTGTAATATTTCTACTAGGTTATTTGGGTCATTATCAAGGTTTAAAGGAAGGACATAGGTTTTACAAAGTAAGTAGTTGGCTACTTATTCTTTAGTAACTTGTTTCCATGAACGGGATGGGGGGAATTTGTGTACATTGGCAGGCCGATTCATGGAATCAACGTGTGCCGAAAAAACGGCGCATGCGTGCGAAAAAGTGCGATTCGCAGTGAAATAGCGAAAATCGCAGTGCAAGTGCGATTATCGCAGTGCAAGTGCGATTATCGCACAGAAAACATTGCACATCAATTCATGGAAGTCCGTGCACGCGCAAAATGTGGGATGTGCGCTGAAAAAATGCGCGGCGCACGCTGGCGCAGGCTGGCGCACAGGTCATTGAACGCCGTGCGATAAGGCCACAGCGAATTCGCACATAGCGCGGCGCACATAACAAAAGTAGGCGTAACACTGGCCGTCACATGCAGAATGGGGAACAACTCGTGAAAATGTGGGCGTCACGGGGGAAGTACAGGAGGCAAGTGCGCAGAACGCCCACACGCTCGCCTACAACACGTATTCATGGAATCGAATAGGGAAAAACAGCGCACGGCCAAAGACGCGCACAGGCCCATACATGTCTGCCACACGAAAGCAGGCGGTAGCGTCCCTGCGCAGGAAAAAAATGTGCGCCAAAGTCCTACACGCGCGAGAAGGCCCACACGCAATCGGGCCTGGGGGAGCGTGTGCGTGTATTACAGAGGTGCGCGAGAAGTTTCACCCACGATCGGGCCTGGGGGAGCGTGTGCGTGTATTCCAGAGGTGCGCGAGAAGTTCCACACGCGATTGGCCTGGGCGCGTGTATTCCAGAGGTGCGCGAGAAGTTTCACACGCGATTGGCCTGTGCGCGTGTATTTCAGGGGTGCGCGAGAAGTTCCACACGCGATTGGCCTGGGGGAGCGTGTGCGTGTATTCCAGAGGTGCGCAAGAAGTTCCACACGCGATTGGCCTGTGCGCGTGTATTTCAGGGGTGCACGAGAAGTTCCACACGCGATTGGCCTGGGCGCGTGTATTCCACAGGTGCGCGAGAAGTTTCACACACGATTGGCCTGTGCGCGTGTATTTCAGGGGTGCGCGAGAAGTTCCACACGCGATTGGCCTGTGCTCGTGTATCTCAGGGGTGCACGAGAAGTTCCACACGCGATCGGGCCTGGGGGAGGGTGTGCGTGTATTCCAGAGGTGCGCGTGAAGTTCCACACGCGATTGGCCTGGGCGCGTGTATTTCAGGGGCTCGCGGGTGTTTTTACACGCGATCGGGCCTGGGGGAGCGGGGTACGTGTATTTCAGGGGCTCGCGGGTGTTTTTACACGCGATCGGGCCTGGGGGAGCGGGGTACGTGTATTTCACGGGCTCGCGGATGTTTTCACACGCGATCGGGCCTGGGGGAGCGGGGTACGTGTATTTCAGGGGCTCGCGGGTGGGTTTACACGCGATCGGGCCTGGGGGAGCAGGATACCACTCACCGTCTGCCTTGCGTGTAGAAGAACGCGTAGCCAACACCCACCCGCTGTGAAGTAATAGTGTGTGAACCCCAACGCCTGCAAGACACACGCACCGCACCCCACGAAAAGCAACGCCCGTGCGCGATACGTCACAGACACGCATACGCGCTAAGGGCCTTTGGTCCAATGAAATCGCGTATGCGTGCTGACGCGCTTACGCGCTAAGGGCCTTTCCTCGATTCACACGCTGACGTGCAGAATTTTCACGTGCCAAATCACTCCGTATCAAGCTGGCCACGCGTAAGCACACGGAAGACCACGCTCCTGCCCAAAAGGCCGAATTACTGCCCCCCAGAGCCCCGAGCAGCCTCCCACGAGCCATCTGCTGCTGCCTGCCTGCTGCCACCGTGCCCTGCCATTTGGTGCCTGCACATCAGCCATCTGCAGGGGTCCAGTTGCTGTGTCCACCCCTGCTGGAACAGAACACTCCCGACTGGGATACCATCGCTCCACAGCCCAGCCCCAGGACCCAGTTGCCCACCCACGCCTGCCTCGGGGGTCGCCATGTCGGGGCAAACACCATCCGAGGCCACTGGCGACCCCCAGCCAGAGGGGCAGAGGGCCACCAGCTTCAGTCAGAAGGAAGTTGGTGTCCTGGTGGAGCTTGTCCTGGGGCATTATGATGCCCTCTTCGGATCACCACGCGCCGACAAGGAAGGACGGGACAGGATCTGGGACGACTTTGTGGTTGCCATCAACGCGGAGGGGGTGGCAACCCGCAACATCAAGCAAGTCAAGAAGCGCTGGGAGGACTTCAGGTCCAGGACCCTCATAAAGGCCCGGCGCCTCGTGGGGGGGGGCCGGGCAGCATGAGTACCATCCAGCTGAGGGTCCTGGAACGCGTACGCCCAGCGCTCCATGCCCAGATCCTTGAGAGGCAGACCCGTCTGGGGTCGAGCGGTAAGTGGCCAAGCATTGCTGTGTGAGACAGGGCATGTTGCAGCGTGCTGGTTGTCTGATACTTGCCTGTATGTGTGACATAGGCCATGTACGCGTGTGTGTGTGCAGGGACATCATGGTCATGCATGTGAGACCATGTGTGAAGCACACGGTTGGTGTATGTGTTGAAACGTAACATGGGGAGCCCTATGCGGAATGGACACATGAGAGCATGACAGTCCCTGTTCCTGGACATGGGTGTGGGTGAGGGATGGGTGCTGATGCCATGTACATGTATGGTGTCCATGTCTGTGTTTCTGACCTGCGTGTCTGTGAATTGTGCATGCCATGGATGCATGACACATGTCTGTGACAATGTTCAGATTCACTGATGCAGCGTAGTTATCCTTGCATCCACTGTGTCTGGGGTGTACGAGTCCAGATGGATGAAAGTACGTTGAAGTGTGTGCATGTGATAGGCATGACCCATGATGCATGTGAGTCCAAAAACAACATTGTATGCTTCAAGAGTCCCTTGGACATGTTTGCTTATGTCCATAGCATGCGCCATGCCAGTTACTGCATGTGTTTTGCCTGCACTGACCCATGTGTTGTGGAGGGACATGATGGAAGTGATCTTTGACAGTGCCACTCATCTGCTATTGCTTCCTGTCTAGGGGACCATTGTACAGTACCCTGATGCTTGTGTTCTATGTCTCCCTCTACACAGCGCAAAGTGAAGAAGAGGGCGGAGACGGCGCTGTGGAGCTAAGCGGCGGGGTTGCCCCCACGGCTGCAGCGGAAGGGGTGGGTGAGCCCCCACAGGGGCTTGCAACGGCGGAAGACGGTGTGGAGCCATCCAGGTTGGTGGTTTCCACAGAGGAGGAGGAGGCCGCTACTGAGCCGCACATGGGGCCTGGTGGGGGCATCCCTGCTGGTGCAAGTGGTGCAGTCCAGGGGCAGGGGCAGGAGGCAGCACAGGTCGCCGTGGAGGTGCCTGTGCATGTCACTGTCCCTGACACTGTGACTGCACCACCATGCACCAGCAGGGATGCCCCATCCCAGGCCCGTCCGCAGGTAGGGGGGATGTCCATGTCATCTGACTCCCCTCCACCTGCGGACGAGGGGACCCCTGGCCGTATGGAGAAGGTCCTGATTGGTGTCGCGTTGCGCACGGCTGTCATTCGTGATGAGGTGCGTGCTTCCCGGGGGGAGCACGCACGTCATCACGAAGAGCACCGTGCCAACGTGGCCCAGTTGGGAGCGGTCATGGTCGGGGGTCTCGTACATGTGTCGGGCACTCCGGCGACCCTCTCCTCCTCTGTGGAGGCTATGCGCCAGTCATACTCCATGCCGTCTTCCGGCCCAGATGCCACCAGGGCCCCCTGTGGACCTGCCCCGACCAATGCAGCCACCTCGGTGGGGATCCCATCCCTGCCACAGTCGGGAGTCGGAGGTCCAGCAGGGGTGGACACACCAGCAACTGGACCCCAGCAGATGGAGGATGTGACAGCATCATCGGGCAGGGCACGTGCACGACGGCGTCAGTGGTTTCCATCAGCCTGGATGCCGTCGTGCTGGCACAGGCAGTTGCGTCGGAGGCAGCAGCAGGCTCAACGTGGGAGGCATCATGGCTCGGGGCCATCAACATCAGGGGTGCAGGCATCGGCCGGAGGGCAGGAGAACACTGGAATGGGAGTGGCTTCCGTGTGGGAGCGGTTGTGCCAGCAGATAGGTGCGAAGCGGCAGCGGGCAGAGGAGGAACGGCTCACAATGGTCAGGGCGGAGGACTCCATGCGGAGGGCGCTGAGGCGGGCTGAGTGCCTCGAGGGTCTTCGCAGGGAGTTGGAGCTGAACACTGCATTATCCCTGCGGGACCTCGGGGCCAGGGAACATGCCCGCCTCCAAGCCATTGAACAGGAGTTCGATGATGCCCTGGCCCATGACAACAGCCAGTGAGCCGTCGGACTAGCCCGCTGCCCTTGTAAATAGTTATGTAGTTAGTGTTAGGTTTCCTTTGCTTTTTTATTTATTTTGGACCTTTTGGACAATGGGCCACATTTTTGTATATAGTTTTATTTTATTAGGTAGTATGTTCATGTAGGTTTCATTACTTCAGTTGGGATCATGGACCCTGGTTTGTTTATCTGTATATAGTTGACTGTTGGAGTATTTTTTTTTTTTTTGATTTACCCATGGAGCAATGGTTTTCGGTTTTGTTTTTACCTTGGATTTACTTTCTTGAACTCTTTCCTTTGGATTATGATTTGTCGTTTTTCATTATTTTACGGACATGCTGCTTTTGGTTTTTGATTCCCATTGTCATTTGTTTATTATTTATTCCATTTATGCTGTTTTTAATACATTTTTTTCATCAAACTTCAATGTGTAGTATCATCTCATTGGTATCATGCATATCCTGATATGGGTTCTTAGAATCACTGACACCCATTGGGTGTATGTGAGGGCTATGTGTTCATTTCCAAACTTGCTATTGGGGTTCTATCATGTCATTGCCATTTCTAAGTGGGTGGATGCAGTACTCAAGTGGGTGTTTTGCATTTGGAGGCTGACCATAAGGGCCAGGGATCTAGATTGTGATGACATGTTGGCTGGGGGACATGTGTGGGGGCCTGCTGGCAGGTGCCCCGCAATGCTGGGGGGTGGGGGTGCAGGGGGACATGAGTGGGACATGAGTGGGGGCCTGCTGGCAGGTGCCCCGCAATGCTGGGGGTGGGGGTGCAAGGGGACATGAGTTGGTGATCAGTAGTGCAAGGAGACATGTGCCTTTGCTGGGGGGCATGCCCATGTTGGGTGGGCTGCCTGCGGGACATGTCCAGGGATGCAGGGTAGTCCCCTGTGGTGTGGGCTGCCTGCAGGGGCCGTGGAGGGTGTACAGGGGACACCTGGGAGGACCCACACTGCCAAATCACATGTAGGACTCCCCGGCACCCCTGAAATACACGTACCCTGCTGAAATCGCGTGTGAAAATTCTCGCGCACCTCTGAAATACACGCACACGCTCCCCCAGGCCCGATCGCGTGTGAAACCACCCACGAGCCCCTGTAATACACACGCCCAGGCCAATCGCGTGTGGAACTTCTCGCGCACCTCTGAAATACACGCGCCCAGGCCAATCGCGTGTGGAACTTCTCGTGCACCCCTGAAATACACGCACACGCTCCCCTAGGCCCGATCGCGTGTGGAACTTCTCGCGCACCTCTGAAATACACGCACACGCTCCCCCAGGCCCGATTGCGTGTGGGACTTCTCGCGCACCTCTGAAATACACGCGCCCAGGCCAATCGCGTGTGGAACTTCTCGCGCACCCCTGAAATACATGCACACGCTCCCCCAGGCCAATCGCGTGTGGGACTTCTTGCGCACCTCTGAAATACACGCGCCCAGGCCAATCGCATGTGGAACTTCTCGCGCACCCCTGAAATACACGCACACGCTCCCCCAGGCCCGATCGAGTGTGGAACTTCTCGCGCACCTCTGAAATACACGCACACGCTCCCCCAGGCCCGATCGCGTGTGGGACTTCTCGCGCACCTCTGAAATACACGCGCCCAGGCCAATCGCGTGTGGAACTTCTTGCGCACCTCTGAAATACACGCACACGCTCCCCCAGGCCCGATCGCGTGTGAAACCACCCGCGAGCCCCTGTAATACACGCGCCCAGGCCAATCGCGTGTGGAACTTCTTGCGCACCTCTGAAATACACGCGCCCAGGCCAATCGCGTGTGGAACTTCTCGCGCACCCCTGAAATACACACACACGCTCCCCCAGGCCCGATCGCATGTGGAACTTCTCGCGCACCTCTGAAATACATGACCCCAGGCCAATTGCGTGTGGAACTTCTCGCGCACCCCTGGAATACACGCACACGCTCCCCCAGGCCCGATCGCATGTGGAACTTCTTGCGCACCTCTGAAATACACGCGCCCAGGCCAATCGCGTGTGGAACTTCTCTCGCACCCCTGAAATACACGCACACGCTCCCCCAGGCCCGATCGCGTGTGGAACTTCTCGCGCACCTCTGAAATACACGCGCCCAGGCCAATCGCGTGTGGAACTTCTCGCGCACCCCTGAAATACACGCACCCAGGCCATTCGCGTGTAATACTTCTCGCGCACCCCTGAAATACACGCACACGCTCCCCCAGGCCAGATCGCGTGTGAAACTTCTCGCGCACGTGTGTTCCTGACACCCGTAATACGCGTTCCCCGCTTTGCGTTTGCTGTTTGCCAGTCCGGTACACTGGTACAGGGTTGGCGCAGCCCTTTGCGATGGTTTTGCGATCTTGATGGCTTTTCCTTGCGCGAGGGCGTTCTTGGGGGCGTAACTGGCGCTGCTGCAGGGTCGCTGCGCCACTCTGCGCCACGTCTGCTTTTGGAGGTGGGAATCCATGAATACGCTGTGCGCGGAAATTGTTTTTATCGCACGCGGCTGGCGCAGACATTCGCACACGCACGCTGTGCGCCAGCCGCGTGTGACACTTTTGAGAGGAATTACATGAATCGGCCTGTGGGTCTTTTGCAGACTGGGGAGTTCGGTCAGAAGGTAGAATGGAATACCCAAATGGTCTGAACATGAGAGGAAGAGTGGAGAATCTACAGTTACTTTCAGTTGACAAGTGAACAGTTGGTCCAGTGTGTTGCCCTGGAAGTTAATTTGATGTTTAAAATCAAGATCTTCATGTGATTCTAGTAAGTGGGCTACTGCAGGGTCATGTCTGGCTTCTGTCCAGTAATGTAAGTCCCAGAGTAGTAATATTCTGTTGTCAGACATTGATAGATCCGTGAGTGATTCCATTACGTTATGTACAACATTATTTTTTGGCCCGCAAAGCCTATATAATAAAATGATGCAATTGCATCTGAGAATTCTGTGTGAATTTTAAGTGCAAGGGTTTCTGTTGAGCAGATATCACATTTAGACAGGGATGAGATATGCAAGGGTGATTTGTAGATAATGACTAAACAGCCACCCTTTTTAATGTTCGAAAAAATTAGCAATGTATCTATAGTCATCTGCAGTTAGATCTGGTAATAGACTGGGATTATTATTGGGGATCCAAGTCTCATTGATGAACAAAATATGAAGGTTGAGTTCAACAATTATATTGTGATTTAAATGTCTGTTGTGAAATGCTGATCTTGCATTTATTAACAGACAGTACATTATTTGTATTAGGGTGTGAGCACCCTGTTGGTGCTAGGATAGCTTAATTTTGTGAAGCGCATTAAGGCAGTAGTTCTTGGTGAGGGGAATAGGGTGATACAGATTTTCTTTTTTTCAGGGTGGAGATAGTTTCCTGTTTTAAAATAGGTTTGGATAGAAGTTCTTAAGGATTACCTTTAATCTTTCTATTGAGCCAATATCCATGCGTAGTGGAATCTCTGTATGTGTATTGGCCTTGTATGTAGATGGGTACAGATGGGCTTGCCTTAGGTGCGTCTTTGGTGCGCTGACAGCGCGGGGACACCAGTGTGAACTTAAGTAGCATTTGTAATTAAAGACAGAAAGCAGACTGTGCTGTACTTTGCTTTACAAAGTTTGAAATGCTTTTAGTAAAAAAGGCTTTCCCTTGCGCCCAAAAGCTGGCACTGCATGTCCCTTAATATACACACAGTAAATAACAGAAATAAAAATGAATACAAGTGCAAGCTCAATAATAACAATTATAACTATAAAATCTGTATTAGTGCGGGAGCTTAAAACCTTCTGAGAGAACCATGAGAGAGAAAACAGAGCCGTGGGATCAAGTGCATCAACAGGAGCACAGTCCCTCCATCGCAAATTTAAGTAGAGTTTCCAATTAAAGATAGAAAACAGACTGTGACATACTTTGCTTTATAAAGTTTGAAATGCTTTGTAGTAAAAACTGCTTGCCCTCGTGCCCAAAGGCTGGCGCTGCCTGTCCCTTTACATACACACAGTAAATAACAACAATAAAAATGAGGCTGGCATGGTACACATATTTTGGTCATGCCCGGTCATTGAGCGTTTCTGGGGTGAAATAGCACAGAAACTAGAGGAGAGGGTGGTCAAGATTATGGTGGATACAGTATGGGCCTATTTGTTGGGGGGATTCCCCAGATCGCAGAAACTCAAGCATGTGAGTAAATTGAAAGATCTAGCATATGTGCTCGTGAAAAGGAGAATTGCCATGGGTTGGAAGACATGCCACAGACCGTGGGTGGAGGTGTGGTGGAAAGATCTACAGAAATGGGCGGATGCAGAAACCATGGTATGGCAAGAAGCGAGCAATGTAGGAGGAGAGGAGGAGGTGGAGACCCTGATGGCCGGGAAACTATTGATAGCAGAGTTGTTTGGGCCAATACAAGGCCCGGCAGAACCTATGGAAGGGGAGACCCTACCACAGGATGCAGGAACGGAATGAGGACAGTAGTAGGCTTGGTACGGGGGGAGGAATAAGGGGAGCAGTGAACGGAATTAAGCAATGTATAACTGAGCTATTGATACGCACACTGCAAGTTTGGTTTGTATTGTTTGTTTGTTGAATAAACCAATAAAATTGTTTTTTAAAAAAACAATAAAAATGAATAAAAGTGCACACTCAATAACTATAATAACTATTATAACGTAACTTTAAAATCTGTATTTGTATTTGGTTTATTTATAAAGCGCAACCAGGCCCAGTGGCATACGGGCGCATACGTTTTTGATCAGGCTACATAAGAGTACAGTTACATTAGCAAGCAATAGGCGACAGTTACAGTAGTTGCGGTTACGAATATATACATACATTGGTATTAAAGTACAAGCATTCATGTTGCAATTTGAGGCGTTGGGCCTCGGGTGAGACAGATAGAGATATTATTTACAATATGTACAATAGGTAGGCAGTAAATCAAAGCTTTAGGCTGTCGAAGTGTCCAAGTCATGAAGCCAGCGTTTGGTGTTGCGTTTAAATAGGTTGAAGGAGGTTACAGACCTGATTGGAGCAGGTAGTGTGTTCCATGGCTTTGAAGCTTGTACAGGGAAGCTAACTCCTCCCGAGTTATGGAGTTTGAATCTCGGTATGGACATAGTGTTTACTCTGGCAGTTCTAAGTGGTCTTGTAGATGTGTGTGGGGTAAGTTGGTTAGAGATGTAGGAAGGTGCAAGATTGGCCCTAGCTTTGTGGTTAAGGGCAAGGGCTTTGAGGGATATTCTGTGCTCTATTGGGAGTCAATGCAGAATACGTCTAGTCTCAGAAATGTGCGACTTCTGAGGGATGTTGAGGGCTGCCCTTATGGCGTTATTTTGAGTTACTTGTAGTTTGTGAATATTTCTGCGGCTAGTGCCTAAGTATAGGGCATTATAATAGTCTACTTTGGACAAAACTAACGTTTTGGCAAGAGTAATGCAGTTGGGTGTGGAGATAAACGGCCTGCATGCGGTAATAAGTTTACAAGTGTAGGCCGCTGATGAGGCTACTGCATTGGTTTGTTTGGTGAAGGATAAGGTGGCATCGAGGTAGATACCAAGGGTTTTAGTATTATTTGAGACATGGATGGGGTTACCATCAATCGTGAACGATTTAAAAGCAGTATTTAGTTTTTTTAGTTTAGCGTGAGTCCCAAGGATAATCAACTCAGTTTTTTAGTCATTGAGACAAAGTCCATGGTGTGCCATCCACGCTTGAATTACTGCATATATTTCATTGAGGGTTTTGCTATCAGTTTCATAGTCGCCAGCGATAGGAATGAGTATCTGGGTGTCATCCGCATAATTAGTATACGTGACACCCAGATAGTCCAGGATATCAAAAAGGGGCTTTGTGAATACATTACAGAGCGTAGGGGACACGCAAGAGCCTTGCAGGACACCACAAGGGACTGGTGATGGTTCAGCCGAGTCAGTAGGAGAAAAGACCTCATGATTCTGTTCGCCAAGAAGGAGCTGATCCAGGCGGTGGCTGCATCAGAAAAGTGAGCTGCGGATTTCAAGTGGTGGCAAAGCGTTTGGTGGTTGACCAAGTCGAAAGCTGCTGACAAATCAAGCAGTAAGAGCAGTGCTAATTTGCCATTGTCTTTTGAAATTTGAATCTGGGTACTGAGATCTATTAGGGCAGTTTCCGTCCCATGTCTAGGTTGGAAGCCTGATTGCCTTAGTCCCAGTAGATTGTTTGCTTCTAGATAAGGCTGTATTTGCAAGTAGGCAGCTCTATCTAGTATCTTTAGTAAGAAGGGTACAGTTATTATCGGCCTATAGTTAGACGGGTTGGCTGGGTCCAGAGTGGGTTTTTTGATTAGTGGGATGACCTAGGCGTCTTTTAAGTTATCGGGCACTACTCCCGTTTTGAAGGAGGCGTTGATAAGGTTGGTGATAAATGGTGCCAGTTCATGAGCTGCTGCTTTGATAATCGGAGCAGGACATGCGTCGCCTTGGCAATTAGAAGGTTTGAGTTTCCTAATAATGTTTTCTACTTCCCAAATTGAGAGGGGTGAGAAACTAAATGGTTTACAGGTTGGCTCAGAGGTAGGTGACTTGATAGGAAGTTGTTTGTGATCCGGGTCAGCGAGTAACAGGTCTTTTTTCGCATTGATTTTAGATTGTAAACGGGCGATTTTATCTAGAAGTGCCATCTGGATATTGCTGCACCAAAGTGCATCTGTGACACATTTATCAATAGGGGCGATAGGGGATTCTAATTATTTTAGAATCTTAAAAAGTTCTTTTGTGTTAGATTCCGCTTGTTCAATCCTTTTGTTGTATGTTTCTTTTTTGGCGAGTATAATAGCTTCTTTATAGCTAGAAGTTGCTAGAGTTAGTTCATTTTTATTATTTATTGTAGGGCACTTTTTCCAGTGTGCTTCTGCAGTTCTCTTAGCTTTACGTAGTTCTTCAAGATGCGGCGTGAACCATGTATTCAGATGACGTTGAGGTTTAGGTTTCCGCAATTTTAGGGGGGCCATGGTATTCAAGGCTTTCAGTATTGCCTGATTGTAAATGTCAACTAAGACTGTAGGGTCGGCAGTGGCCACGTTGTCGAGAAGGGGGAGTAATAGCGGTAGAAGTTTATCTGGTCTGATGTCTTTCTTATTTCTAGTGCGGGTGGCTGGAGCGATGTTAGGAGCAGGGTGTTGTGTGTTGGCTTTGATGGAGAAGGTTATTTTATGATGATCCGACCAAATACATGGATCATTGGATAGAAGATTGATCGAGCTGTTAAGGTTAGTGAGCCAGTCCAATGTTCTTCCTTTGATATGTGTAGGCTCATGAATAATATGGGTATGACCCAAGTCTGATAGGGCATTAGCTAGATCACGGGCATTATTATTCGTGGAGTCATTAAAACCAAGGTTGAAGTCCCCTAGTAGGATAGTTTGTGAATTAGGTTTAGTGTCAGTGGATACAAGGGATACAATATCCTCTATGAATGAGGAAATGGGTCCTGGTGGTCGGTAGATCATGTGCACTGTTGCTGTGTGGTTAGGTGATAGAGGCAGTTTGATGGACAAGGATTCGGCAGAAGGAATTTGAACATCCTGAATGACTCTAATGTCGTAGGTGTTTCTGAAGATGATGGCAAGTCCTCCTCCCTTCACTTGGTTGGTGTTTCTATCACATCTAATGATAGCATGGTCATTTGGTATAGGAAGGGCCAAAGATGGTCCAGAGGCTGCATTAAGCCAGGTTTCCGTAACTGCGAGGAGATCAAGGTTTTCATGAGTTATGAAGTCAGCGATGTCCAGTGCGTGGGCGGATAGGGACCTAGCATTCACCAAGGCTGCTTTGATGAATGTGTCTTTTGCAGGAATTTTTTGCGCTGGTAGAGAAGGGCCATGTATGGTGAAAGGGGCTAGCTTGCTGCCTGAATCAGTGGTCAGATCAGCTAGATTATTATTACTGCGCCAGGGTTTGTTGCTCTTGTGGGCGTGTGGTTGGGGGTTTTTAAATCGCAGTCGTGCTCCTAATCTGGAGTTTCTCATTGAGATGCTTGGGTGGTGAGAGCATGGTAAGGTTAGGGCGTAGTTGTTAGTGATGTTGTTACAGGATGGGGATGCGCTGTTATAAATCTTCAAGTATGGGCGTTCTTTTAGTGGGGTGGTTCTAGAGTTGAGTCTGAGGTTTCTATTAGTAATAGCGCAAGGTTGATTAGGTATTGGTCTGGTAGCAAAATGGCGTATCCAGAGTGCTGGGTCATCCAAGTAAGGGTTGGCCGTGTCCATAGTAGTAGTCCGGAAGGTGTGTGTAATATCTAATTTAGGTGTGCTAGCGTGTGTGGGTTGGTTAGTATGTAGATGGGGCTGGCCTGTCCAACGTCTAGTGTAAATGTATAGTAGGTGGAGGAGTGTGGTCAGGCACCAATACATAGTGGGAGTAAGCTAAGCCTGTGAGCAAGGATGGAGGAATCAGAGCGTGTAGTGGGTACTATGTCTGAATGCAGAGGGTAACATTAGGTGATGGCATGAGGCTAGTGGCATTGGCAGTACATAAGTTCAAATTAGCAGCGCGTAGTACAGGTTGGGCAGACTAGCAAATGTAATGCCTAACCTTAATTCATTTAAACATTAGGTGACAACAGTTGACTTCCAATACATAGAGCGACACGTGCATTACATTAAATGCAAGTTGGCAGAGAGTAAGGAGTTGCATCCATATGTTGCAGTTGGCTAAGTCAGAAGGCAGCACATAAAACATTTATTGTTCACTATAGGGCAAGTTGCATTTGCGAAAACCAGGCAGATTCAGGCCATAAAAAGGTCAGATATAAGCATGTAATATCCAGTAACTTGTCTGGGTGACACAAATTGCAGGCAGGTTAAAGCGGGCTATGCAAAGAAGTGCAGGCAGGTATCTATCAATTATAGTGGAAGTAATGACTTTGTGCTAGGCATAGTAAGGAACAGTGTAAATGTGCTGTTAGTACAGGACGAACTGCAGCTGATCTGGCTGATACGGGGTTGGCAGATTTGGGTAACGGACCAAGTAGTTATCTTAAAAGGCACAATTATGCAGCGCAACGAGCAGAATCGCCACTCGCGGCAAGAAGTTATGGCGCAAATTAACAGCGAGCAAAAGCTAATCTAAAGTCATTTAGAAGCAATGGCTAACACCAAGTTGGCTGGATTGTAATGTGTATCAGCAGGTGCAGGCAGTAAACTGAGAATGCAAGGTCAGTACAAAAAGTTTACATTAGGCACATATATCACATAACAGCTGTGTATTCGCAGTGTGCAGTGAATGGTCAGTAATGGGAAAGCAGTACATGTGCCATGGATCTTGAGAAACCAGCGAGAGGTCGCAAGGCAAATAGTGTTCAGCAAACGAGTGTTTAAGCTGCAGATCCGGTAATCGGGATACAGGCGTGTACGAGTTAGGTGCAAGCATGGTACTCTGTACATTGGGTGTCGATCTGACCTGAGGGGCAGCGTGAGAGGCTGGCTAATTGCAGTTACGGGAGGGGAAAGCGGCGATCGTATAATGGGTGTAGATCTCACCTTAGGTTGAGAGCAGATTGGCACGCGTAAAGAGTAGAGCACTCGAGCACGTCCAGCTCGGTCAGCTCAGTCAGGTGCCTTTCTTCCTGTGCCTTCCTTCGAGGGCCGGCGCTCGCCAGCCGGCGAGGATGATTGGCTAGTTAGTAGGACTGGCTGCCAATCACAGGGCTCCTGGGTCCGAGGCACTGGCTGGGGAGGGTGCAGGGGGCCTGGACGGCCATCATGGAGTGTACAGGGTCCTCGTGGTGCCCAATGGCGGCTGCACTCGATTTTGCCCAAAAAGTAGAAAAATCCCTGTTTCTTTTTTAAAGGCTGCAAGTGGGTTTTGCAACAGCAACGGATGAATTTAAATTTCTAATTTAGGTCGCAGGATGAGGAAAAGATCCGCGATGTTCGCTCGAGCTCTATAATGGTGCCCAGAGCTTACCTTGGCACCCGGAGAGGTGAAGTTGCTGGGGAGCTGCTCCTGCAGCTGGGTGGGAGGCCAGAGCTCCAGCTGTATTAATGCGGGAGCCTATAACCTTCTGAGAGAACCTTCAGAGAGAAATAACAGCTGTGGGATCTAGTGCATAAACTATAAAAGCACTCTCTATGAAAACTGTAGCATGGATTTTTGGAGCAGCAGAGCCAAATCTGCAGGCCAGGCAAAGGTTCAAGAGATGAAGGTACAGGAGGAGGAGGTACGGAAAGGGGTGGCTCTGTGGGTGCAGGAGGAATTAAACGTCCCGCAAGATTTGAAGGTACATGAGGAGAGGAGAGTCCAGAGGTGGTGGGAGGAGAACATCAAATGGGAGAGGCGAATACAGAGGTTGGAGGAGAACATCAAGGTAGGGAGGAAAGTACAGAGGGTGGAGAAGTCTTGTGTAATAGGATCATGCCCATAAAACAAGAAAGCATCATAGAGCCTTGCCAATCACTTAGCAACCCTCCTAACCATCAATTCAGAGCACTATGAACCTTAATGCGGAAAAGTGTGGCATTACAGCAGGAGTGTTTGATTCGCCTGAATGGGGTAACCCAACCTGTGGCTCCAGGAACAAGCCCACGGGAGACTAGGACTTTATCTGGCCAAGAGAAACATGCTTAAGAGAATGTGAGTGACATTGGGGAAAGACTGAGTTAGAGACTCTACTTTTTACAAAGACTTTGGGTTGTTGTCTTATTTGCGAAATAAGAGGAAGATCATTCCGATAAACCTCTTGGGACTTCTTAATTTCAACTGCTGTTATACTGTGGCAAACAGTGAGGTGTAAGCCGGTCACCTTGTTTCCTGAAGGGAAAGATGATGACTTTTCTGGGAGCAGGTGAGCAGTTAGGACTCTGACTCATTGTCTCACCGGGAAGGGGGCTTGGGAATGACAGCTTACTTTCTATTAGCAAGGACCTAATCAGAGATGTCGCTAAATCCAACTAAAGAGCGTTGGAAGACAGACATATCCCTAACATTGTTCATTGGTTAGCCTTGGTTTCTAAATCCTTAAGAAGAATCCTTTATTGTACCAAGTTGCCTTTTTGCTGTGAAACCCTGTGTCAGGAAAGGAAGAAGGCGATGAATATGGCAGGGGAAATGTGCACAAAATACACAGTAAACAACCTTGAATATAACAACGTGCATTCAATACCCAAGACTCGTGTATACCACTATAAGAAAAGGAATGTAGGGTAAGCACTTAGAACCTCCTTATGACTGAAAGGAAAGTCGGCAAACTCCTTACCCACTATGCTATTACAGATACTGACAGCGCTAAGCCCACGTAGAGGGCAAGCAGGGACAGAATCTGTAAGCTGACACTCTAGACGGTACTGGATAAGGAATTTGGAAACAGTACTCACAAGGACCGGAATGACCACATGAATGCCAGTACTCACGAAGACCGGAAAGACCACTTGGATGTCCGTATTCACGAGGACCGGAAAGACCACTCAAAAGTCAGTACTAACCCACAACCCTGTAAATCAAACAAGAACCCAGAAGGCAGTAAAGGCAAAGAGTGAGGATGACTAAATACCTAAACCCAAGTCAAGAGGCAAGAAGGAATAATACAGTGTGGAAAACAAAAGATAATCACACAGGAGCTAGTTACAACAGCTTCCCACACCTAATAATAAAATAGGAAATAAATGTAAAAGTGTAAAGGAAAACATGGCATGGATCCCAATAGAAGGCAAGGATCAGGAGCAGTGAAAACGATTTCAAAAGGGAAACTTTCCCACCCATCCAAGGTGAAAAGGCAGGAAACTAAACCTGTAAAGGAAAGATTAATGCAACAAGTCTTTCAGTAGCAAAGGGCAATTTCTAGGAAACAGTGAACACAGGCAATTGGGCTACAACAAAAGGAAAGCTCAGAGAAAGGCTGCCTGCAGACAGAGAAAGGGAGAAAGGGATTTCCAAAAGGCAGAAATCAATTAGGCATACAAATACGAATTCCAGGACAAGGAACAAGAAACACTAACTAGAACTGGGCACAAAAACTAGGAACCAGGAACAAGGGACCAGTCACGACAGGAACGCTGCAACAATGACCAGCGCTGGACTGAAGCAGACTGAGGCTTTTAAAGCTGCTTAACGAGCACACCCCTCAGGCGTGTCGCCTGCTGCACCTGCAGCCACAGGTGTTGCCTATCCTCCACCCAGCCTTGTCCTGCAAGGGAGGAGGTGAGGCAGTGAGCCAGGCATTCTGGGAAGCATAGTCATTTGATTATAGTAGCAGTAGCATGCTGGCTGCCAAAAACCTGGGATGGATCCGGAAGGGAAGTAATTTGGGAAATAAGGTTTTAGCGCTCCCAATTCATCAGGACACTGTAGCATAAGGTTCGGAGGAAATGTCCAGTAGGGAAGAAACCCCAAAACATGCCCCCAAGTGGTGGGAACGGGAGCGAAGGGAGCGAGCCGTGACACCCTGCATAAAGACCCACATTCTACACTGTTTGCAGTCTCTACGCCGCTTCCACAGAAATCTGATGCACTAAAGTCCCTGCCACAAAGTGCAGCTTGCAGTACATTAGGCATCTGGAGTAGAGGCCTTGAGACCATCAGAGGAGGTAGCAGTGCTGCATCAAGTAATTGGTGGGGGCGGCAGGAGTGGATGGCGGGGGTGCAGAACATAGGGGATGATGCAGGGGGAGGACACGCTCCGAGGAAGTGGGCCGGAAGTGGGCTGTCTGCTGTTGGGAGGACTTCGTCTCGTACTTCATTGACTTCAACATTTGGCCACGCCCCTTTTTTCTGTGAAGGAATAAGAAGAGTAGCCAGTGCGCTGCTGCGCGCGCGCTCCACGGAAGTGGGCCGGAAGTGGGCTGTCAGCTGTTGGGAGGACTTTGTCTCGTACTTCATTGACTTCAACTTTTTGTACTTGCTGCATTCATCCTCTCCTAAAGGACTACTTGGACTCATATATAGAAAATATATAATTTACCAAGTTCCTCTATAATTATAAGTGCTTAATATGCATTTTTTACAATTTTTACTATTAGGCCACGCCTCTTTTTCTGTGAGGAAATAAGAAAAGCAGCCAGCGCGCTCCTGCGCGTGCGCTCCAAGTAAGTGGGCCGAAAGTGGACTGTCAGCTGTTGGGAGGACTTCGTCTCGTACTTCATTGACTTCAACTTTTGGCCACGCCCCTTTTTTCTGTGACGGAATAAGAAGAGCAGCCAGTGCGCTCCTGCGCGCGCGCTCCGAGGGAGTGGGCCGGAAGTAGGCTGTCAGCTGTTGGGAGGACTTCATCTCGTACTTCATTGGCCCTCATTACGACCCTGGCGGAAAGTGACTGACCGGACCGCCACAGCGTAAATAGCGTTTCCGCCATTGCACGAAGGAGCAAAGTGCGGCCCATTCCGACCCATCGGGCACGAGCACCACGGCATGGCGGAAGTGCAAAGTCCGCGATGGCGGAAATGACCCCAAAACGGCTCACACCGCCGCCGTACGGCGCCCTAGGTGCAATACCGCCACCCATCACAGCGGACACCGCAGTGTGCGCCTACCGGAAAGTACGGTGACCGGAAATATACGGAAACGGAAGTTAAAACATGGGCCCGGAACGGGAAACATCCCGCCGTACACCTATAAAACCACTAAAACCACACAACCACTAAAATCACTACCCTGAGACACACCCCAACCCGTCATCCACCCTAGCGAAACCAAGAAAAATGGGAAAAGTAGCGAAGAAAGCGTGCGACCGCAAGCGGCAGGTCCACTTCTCCTGTGAGGAACTCACCGTGCTAACAGAGACCCTCCAGGAGAATGCTGCCGTCGTCTTCTGCACGCAAATGACCAGGACGGCACTTGCAAACAAGAAGGCCATATGGGCTCTGGTGGCACAGCGGGTAAGTGCGGTGGGGACCGCACCCCGCACCCCACAGCAATGCCGTAAGCGATGGGACGACCTGCGGATACGCGTCCGCAGCATACTCTCTGCCAACCGCAACATTGCCACAGCCACCGGGGGAGGTCCTGAATCACCCATCAAGTTGACCCCCTGGGAAGAAATCTGTGCCTCCACCATCGGAATGGAGAGCATAGAGGGAGTCGGAGGGATGGAGAAAGGAGTGCAGACATCCGAAGATTCAGGTAGGTGGGCCAAATAAAACAATGCCAAATCCACAAAGTCCATCCATGTGAAGTACCATGCGTCCACATAGTGCAACAGAAACACATGTCCAGGAGAACGTCCACACACATCGGCCTGATAGCGCACGTTAAAACCCACAATAAATACATAAATAATTAAAAACCCCTAAAACACGCACTACACGTGCAGCAGGCACACCCTAACTGCAGGCTGCCAAACAACTGCACCCTCACTCCACACACAAATGAAAGCACCTCCAAGGCCCCGACCCAAATCACCCTCAGGTACCACCCCAATGCATGTGATACAATGCCATTCCAATTCCCACAGACCCATCAATAACCCTCGCCCTCCTTTACTCCACCACAGGGTCCGATCCAAACGACGAGCTTCAGGACACCCCTACCAGCACACCTGCAAAGAGGGCCAAGACCAACGGCCAAAGACCCTCCACCTCAGCTGCACGCATCAAGACACGGCAGCAGCACAAATTAGGTGGCAGCACAGAGGAGGGAACATCAACAGGCACCCCAGCAGCCAGCATGCCCACAACACCACCACCACAGGTCCCCCCAACGGATGCCACAGAAGGCACTGCCTCTGGTGGCAGCAGCACCATAGGTGACACCCCATTGATGGCAGCATGCTCCGACACAGAAGACGGGGATGTCGAAGTCAGATCCATCCATGACCTGTCCCAATCCCCCTGTCTGTCCCATCCCGTACAACATGAGGATACCACGCAGGGGCACCCACAAGACGACGACTGGCCATCCCCCACAAGCCCTGTGGCAAGGCAACATGAGGTCCACAGCCCCTCTGTGACACCCCCGCAAATGGCCATGGCCCAGCAGAGGCAACAGTCCCTCGACCAGTTAATCGTGCAACAGCAGCAACTGGCCACGCTCCTCAAGGACCATGCCGATGAATGTGGGGGCACTAAGGCAGACATAGAAACATCAACTGAGACACTTAGGGCAGAAATGGAGAGAGGTACAGAGACACTAAGGGCACAAATGGAGAGTAGCACCGAGAGCCTGGGAGTCCAAATGGAGAGAAGCACCGAGAGCCTGAGGGGGGAACTGCATGCGACGTCGAAGGACGTATGTGCCGAACTTGCCGCAGTGCGCCGTGTGCTCACTGAGCTCTCGCAAACCCTTAGGGACATGCATGGACGTGAGCAGGCAGAGACATCATCCGTTGCAAGTTCCGTCCAGGGCAGCCCCCAACGTAGATCTGGGAGGAACCTGCGCTCCACAGGCAGGGGTGCCCCTGATACCCGCAGAGGGGGCTTGCAATAGCGACTGCCCACTGACAATGAGCATCTTTGGACACTGGTGTTCGGGGGGGAGGTAGGAGGGTGGAGGGGGTGTGTTGGGCTCACTTGGGTGGCGGGTCGATAGGGTGTACAACATGATATCACATATGCCATAAACAGTGCACGATCAACCAATGAGATGTGTGGACATTGATCTTTGTGTACTAGGCCATCATAGGCGTACAGTCCATATTGTGCATGTCCCAGACACACACAGTGCCACGAGTCCCGTGTCCATGTATCAGCCACCAGGCGTGAGTGCTAGAAGCATACATCAATGAGATGCTGACGAATGTCACGGCCCTCCGGTGCCTCGCAGACTCCTTGAGGTGCTGCCACATCCCCACCCTCATCATGACCATCATAAGGTGCTTGCAGTTCTGCGTCAGGGGGCATGGGCACATTTCTACGTACGCACATGTTGTGGAGCATGACACATGCCATCACCATCTTTGCAACCTTCTCATGGCGGTACAGGAGTGCCCCGCCAGACCTGCTGAGGCAGCGGAAACGACCCTTCAGTAGGCCGAATGCCTGTTCAATGACTACACGGGTACGTGAGTGGGCATGGTTGTAGTCCTCCTCATGCTGGTCCCGTGGGTTCCGGACTGGTGTGAGGAGCCATCTCTTCAGTGGATATCCAGCATCACCTGTATGTGGACGAGAAACGTATGATGTGGAATGCCATTGCTACGTACGCACCCCCCCCCCCCTTCCTGCCAGGTCATTGCCGAATCACATACCCCACATTATCATGCATGTAATGAGACTCACCGAGTAGCCAGGATCTGTTCCCTGCGTGTCGCTCCATGTAGCGTGGTATTGTAGAGTTCCTCAAGACCATAGAATCATGGGTTGATCCAGGGAATCGGGCACAACAATGTGTAATGATCCTGTTGGAGTCACACACCATTTGTACATTCAGAGAATGAAATTGTTTTCGGTTGCGGTACTGGGCCTCCATGGCATGTGGGACGACCAATTCCACATGGGTGCAGTCGATGGCACCTATGCAACCCGGTATGCCGGCAAGTGCATGGAATCCCACTTTTGTGTTGGTAATTTCCTGCTCCGAGCGTGGTAGGGAGATGTAGTCGTCTGCGTGCTGCAGGAGGGCATCGAGCACTTGCAATAGTGTCCGTGAGAACAGTGGCTGAGAAATGCCATGCAACTGTCCGACTGTGTGCTGGTAGGTGCCTGTGGCCAGGAAGTGGAGTACAGACACCACCTTCAGTAGGGGTGGGATGGCGGTTGGGCTATCTATCATGCTGACAAGGTCAGCCTGTGTCATGTCCACAATGGCGGCTATGGTGTCCCGGTCCAGACGGTAGAGGGTGTGGATCTGCTCATCAGTGAGGTTGAACGGATGTGCTCGGAGGCGTGGGATTGCGGGCTGCCTGCGTGGTGGTAGTGGCTGTGCTGGCGGCCCTTGCTGGCCCTGCCTTGGCCTCCTCCTCCTCCTGCATCTCCTCCGTGCGGCCGGTTGTAGTTGGTGTTCGTCTTCTTCTTGGAGTTGGAGTACTTGCAGTGCTATCATGTCCCCCAGGGCCAACATCGCGAGTCCTGCCGGTAGCATTTCGGTGTGGTTGTGGGAGGAGACTGGCTGTGCAATTTATGTGTTTTCAGGCTGTATGGCCTCCACCTGTGGTGATTCATTCCACCTGTGCAAACTGCTCTCCCCTTTGGCCGAGCACGTCCCGCGCACAACGCTGCAATTCGGGGAATGGCATCTTGCTATTGCAATCATGTATTTGTACCCGATGGCCGTGTAACATTGGTTGATATGTTCATTCTGCTGTGGTCCCATTGTTTCACATACTATCTGTGCAGTCGCGAACAGACTTGTGAGGGGTCAGTGGAACGTAGTACTCGAGTAACGGTGGGCCCTCATGCATCACTGTACCGAGTTGCAACGACGGGCGGGGCGTCCCATTTGCGGGTGAAGGCAGTTGCCATTTTCACACACAGCCGCACTCGATGGATTAATTAGTGATTTCAAACGGCCACAGATGCCTCTTCGACGTGATGTTGCAAATGAGGAATTCGAAGGGCGGCGCTTTCGGTTTTCAGCTAGCGGCGAGGAAATGCCCACAGGTCTGACTGCAAATATAACGTACTATTGTTCAATGTCCTTGGGACAGGGGCCATGGCGAGGATGCAATGATTGATATGAATGGTTTGGGATGCGCAATGGCGACGTGGGCGATGAGGCCGGACGTTCCCAAATACATGTTACTTCACTACACTGGAATTCCGGGCTGGGGCACTGTGGATTTTGCAGGCTGCATGACGCACAGACTCAATGGATATTTCTAATGTTATGTGAGTAAATATTCAGGCGTTTTAATCCCGGGATGAGGGAATGATGAATGGATGCATGGGCAGGTGATTTGATACAGAGTTTGCCATGTACAGGGCTTCTTGGGATCTATCCGCCTCCCCTACGCTATGTGATGCAGGGCTGCCATAGTGGGATCATCGTCTATCTGGCCTTGTTGAGCCCTCCCTGTCTCGACGCGCCCTCAGACACTTGTGTCCATGCACGTTACCAATCCCATCAGATGGATTCTGTTTTCACAGGCGCATGCACAGGTACACTCGTTTGTGATGGTGTTTACACCTCGATATAGATAGTTATGAGTCGCAAGTGGTTTTTGGGTGGTGATGGACCTTTGGAGTGGGCTAGCATGCATATGGCTGTGGATTTAGTGTGATCATTGAAGTGAGTTGTTGGAATGTAGTACTGATGGCCATTCTGTTCTTTTTCTTTTCTTTTGGTTGACAGGTATCTCCTCCCCTTTTGCCACTGCCATCTGTATGCCACTCCTGCAGATGGGTTTTACTCCCGACACCTGCTGCTTCGTGTTAATCAGTGGAGCAGCATTACGATCTTATGGGACGATCGCCAATGGGCCACATGCCCTTACGCAGTACTGGTGGCTCGGAGCAACATTTCGGCCTTTCAGCTGGACTAGTGCCTCCCCATTGGGACGGCCCTGCGGTTCTGTGCGCTTCCATGTTGCCTTTTCGTACGTGAATGTGGCTCTGTGTACCATGAGGGAACAGGGCGTCACACAAGTAGTGGCTGGTCATTTCTTGCGGATGCAGCCCACAATGGTGAAATGTGTTTTGGAGTTCATGGCCTGATGGCTGTGTGGGCTTGGTGATTTTGATGTGCATTAAATTTCTATTCTGATTTGGCCCGTGTAGCGTTCTTCTTTGCAAGTGATGTGGCATATGCCTATTTGGGGGGCGATGTATTGTGAGGAGATCTGCATTGGGTTCCAGCTTCGGAGTTTAGTTGCGTGGTACTGTACTGGGCGCGTTTGCCTACGAAGCCCGTGAGGTCAGGGATGGGGGCTGCCAATATGACTGTTTGAATGTTGTCATGCTCAGGGGCGGGGGATTGGGTTTTGTGTAACAGATGCCGGTCAGCCAGGTGGACTGGTGGAATGATGTGATTTTCGGAATATTGCTGGTCACAGGTGCCTGTGTTTGCGTGCGTTTCTTGGTGGGGGACTGTGGTCATGTCCATTGGGATGGCTTCTGTATTCGTGCCATCTGTGCCCTGCAGCTCCCATTGGCCCCTGTTGTGTTTCTTTTGTTCGTTGGCATGCATGGGTGACTTGTACATTTCAATGGTTGCATTGTGACTTCATTGCACCTACGGGGAGTTGTACTTTGTGGGCAGGGAGCGGTGTACAGGCACTCAGTGGGGCCGTTTACGGTTGATTCGCGATGCCGTACTTCTCACCATGGCGGAATGGTACATTCCGCCATGCTTGATGGCGTTAGGTACATGTCCGCTAGGGTCGGAATTGGCGTACCCTTGCGCCATGGTGGTGTTTACGGTTTGGCATGGCGCGCGCGCGCGTGCTTGGTGCAGTTAGCGTTGGCGTTCACTACGGTGTCGCTAATGGCTTCGTACTTTGCGGTGACGGGTCATAGTCGCACCGAGCGCTATTCGATGGCGGTATTGCATTTCCGCCATCGTTTTCCGAATTCCGCCAGGGTCGTAATGAGGGCCATTGACTTCAACTTTTGGTACTTACTGCATTCATCCTCTCCTAAAGGACTACTTGGACTCATATCATTTACCAAGTTCCTCTATAATTATAAGTGCTTAATACGTATTATTTACAATTTTTACTATTAGGCCATGCCCCTTTTTTCTGTGAAGGAATAAGAAGAGCAGCTAGTGCGCTCCTGCGCGTGCGGTGAGGAAGTGAGCCGGAAGTGGGCTGTCAGCTGTCCGCTGCTTGCAGCGCAGCTGAGCAGCTCGCCTTTACCTCCGGACTCACCCTCGGATTATGGCAGAGTTTCGTTCCATCAGAGCTGCATTCAGTTAAGCATTGCAAACTCATGTGTCATTCTATCGGTAAGAATTGCTTTAAGTATTTATTGTTGGGAGTTCCTAAACTGTAGGGAAAAGTGTGGCAACTGTAGTTTGTTCTCTGCACATTTCTGAGCACCACAATTTATAGCTATTCATTATCCAGTGTTCCAATTTCACTGACTTGTTACATCATTAAGTCCTTTCAGACGGAGATACACTACTATTTCTGAGCCGTTCGCACATACGTCTGAATACTTATACATCTGTCCGCTCTCTCTTGGACGTATATGCCCATCGAATTGGCCCAGCAATTATACTCCATAAAACATGGCTAGCAATTTACGTAGCGGGAAACATAATAAACCTGCCGCGGTCATAATTAAGGAAGGGTTGTTCAAATTTGCAGAGACTTCAAAACCCCTGTGCACTCAAATGGAAGGTTCTATAGATCCTATTCCTGATTTGAGTCATTATAGTGTCGTCGTTGATTTCCCCTCGTCTATCACAATTACGGTCCAATTCAGTAATGCAATTAACGAGAAACAACTAAGTGTTCATATAAGTCTGCCTGGGGATTCAACCACTGATAAAAAATCTTTCCGTATTAAGGATATGTGTGATGGGGATTTTTCAATCCAGCATAGTTTCCTAAGTGTCAGGGAACCAATCTTATCAACGGTGATGGCTAATTAAAATAAGCCTATCAGTGAACATATTTCAGACATCTCCATGATGGTATCTAGCGTGATGACAGAACTCTCCATGCGGGCACGTCTTTCACTTGGCCCTTCAACGCCTGCTACAGGCAGACAAGGGGGCATAGAACACGTACATTTGCATCAAGCAAGTATCCTAGACGTACATAATACCTTTTCTGGGCCTTCCCCAGTTGCCCACTCATCGGAGAACTTGGGTGTGCAATTCCCTGTCATGACTAGGATTTTAAATCTTCTAGACCGGGGGCATGAACTTACTCATCTCGAAATAAGATCGCTAAAACACTCAAATACTGAGATTATAGCATGTATAAACAAGATAGAAGGTCTTGTTTATGGTAGCCTAAATAAAGGTATAGTCTCCAAGAATGTGTCTGAACACCTTATTTTGCCAAAAAATACTCAGTATGGAGCTTCTCAAACTGATCATGTTGACACAAAGGCTACGTGTTCACAAACCAATATTGCAGGTAATGAAGCTTTGTTTTTGAAACGTTCCTTTTCGCAGGTTATAACTGAGCAGAAAGAGGACTTGGGTTGCTTTGGGAATGAGACAGTTAAACATACTCAATGTCCCCAATTGGTAATTTACAGCAGAGTGGAGGAAATTATCACTAAACTTGCTGCCAACGTAACATGATTGGCATGTCACATTGGTCCATCCCTTGAGTCCAATGATGGTCCTTATTCTACTGTAGTGGTGGACAGACCTTCAGCACTTGTTCAGTTACTTGAACTGGAACATAGTGAGACTGTACCTGTGGTAACTCCATCTATTGTCATCGAAGACAGTTAAGTCGGACTGTGATGGTAGTGATCTGAAGAAGGGGGCATTTATGTCCCGAAAACAAAGACGCCTGCATCAAAGGGCGCTAAAATGTGTACAAAATGAAAAACAAAAAAACAATAAAAAATCAAACAGTTCAAATAAAGTTGAGCATTCTAAAGGCCATCTTGTCGACACAATTGTCCCAGTTATTAATGCCAATGTTCTGTCCAATTTGGATGTGGGAGTGGCAGACCTGGATAAGTTAAAGGACTATATAAATTCAATAAAATACAAATACAAATACAAGCTTTGGAGCACCTGCATGAAGAGGATGATCCGACTTGCAGTAACAAAAAGGATAAACTAACTGTAAAAAAAAAGCAACTTACAATACAAAATAAGGCTAAAATCACTTTGATTGTATTGCCGAATAGTGAAGGAAAACTAACAGATGCTTCTAATAAATCTTCAAGTGTTTCAGCAACTCTAGGAGATAAACAAACACAAATCTCCTCCTTTTATCCCATGAAGTTGGTCTCTACTAAAAGTCTGCAACATACAAATGATACCAATGATGGGCTATTAGTTCAGGGTCCTGTAAGTCAACCAAATGGTCCTAGTTTAGATCATAGGAACAATGGGATCAAATCTCAGGATTTGTTATTAATAGAAAATGTTGCAGCTTTGAATTTAGATGAACACCCCGTTTCTGATTCTGCACATGTTGTAGCTCATTCAGAGCCAGTTGATATTGTCAAGGGCATGGGACAGCATGAAGAATACGAGCTTGGTCTTAAACAAACTGAAGTTAATACTGTACTGTTATATCTACTCTATTAGGATGGCTAAGCGACCCGGCTCAACATGGTAATGCACGATTAAATTGTGAATTCATATTTAAAGGTTTTTATAAAATCCCAATGTTAAGACCTTTAAATTCAAATGATGTGGAATGGGTGAAATTAGCTAATGTTAATAACGGTAGAATGATCTGTAAAATTGCATCAGCAATTGTCCTCAAACAGATTTGGAATTTTAAAACAGAATTGTCACAGCTGGGTTTTCAAATGACTTTGTTACAAGATGAAACAAATGCTCTACAGTTTTTGAATTATGTGTCACCTACTCCTGAAGCTTCTACTGCAAAATCAAGTCATGTTACTACTTCGTCTATTGCCACGTCTGATGCTCTTGTATAATTAGCTGCAATTGCTTCCATTATTAAGGATTGGTCTTGGATAGGTAATCTAGTTAATGCACTCACTAGTGGCCCACTAGGTGACCAGTCTCGGTGACCATACTAATATTCAAGTGTTTTCCTGGAATGTTTGTGGCTTTCATAATTTTTTTGCGGCACTTAAGTCAAACCTGTTGTTTGATACTCCGGCCATTATTCTCCTTCAGGAGACAATGTTTCTCAAACACTTGTCCGTAAATGGATATTCCACCTTTTCTAGCCCTGCTTTAAAATCCGGGCTGGGTCGCCCGATGGGTGGTTTGGCAATTTTGATCAATAACACAATCAATGTCAATACTCCGGTTTGCTATTCTTCGAGTAAAATTCTTGCCATTGATATGGAAATGACTGTGGAGAAAAGGGATAAACTGATGTTGATTAATATATACTTAAACCCTATCAAACATAATTTGGATGTGGTCATGAACATCTTTGATTCTATTTTCAAAAAGGCTGTGTTATCTAACCAGTATCAGGGTATCATTGTTGGAGATGACTTCAATGCCAATTATCAGGGTGATATTGACTACAATTCTGTTTATAGAGGATTATATAGTCTGAATAAATCTCTGAATCTTGGACAGATTTGGAAGCATTATTTTCATGCATGGGATATGAAGGTTGTAAGGTTTTCCAATGACACTATCCAATATGCCTGGCACAGGGATCACTCTGTTTCAACAATTGATTTTTTCTTTATTTCTGATAAACTTTTGAAGTATTGCTCTCCAAGTTTTTCTATTGGCATGGGATTGAGTGATCATTGTCTCATTTCAATAAATCTAGAATATGCCTGGGTTCAGCTTGCAAACATTCCCGAATTGGCCCTGGTTGAGATAGAGAGTCTCCTGTGTACAATTCAGTGAAATAAATGTTTATGTCAAAAGCTTGTCAACAGTCTGAATACTATAGTATTATATGATCCCAGTGTTTGTTACTCTGTGCAGGATTATTCACACTTGGAAAGACTCAATTACAATATCATATGAGAAAAACTGGTGAACTTGTCTGAAACATATACAAAATCACAGATAACACATTCTCATTGTTTTTATTCTTATATAGCAGACTTAAATAAACGAAAGCATTGTGACTTGAGACATCTTGCAGCACAAAAGTTATCAGTTGGGAAATATATGGTCACAAAGAAGCAAATTTCATGAGTATATAATAATGCTCGCAGAAATCGATTTGTGATGCATTTGCATGATAATCAAAGAATTATCAACCATCTCTGCAAACACAACACCAAATCGATTTGGCATATGTTTAAATACTCTGGCTCTAGCTTGACTGAGAAAGTTCTGCCAAACGCTATTGCTGTTAATGTCTGGTCTACTTTCATTTTGGAAGATTTTAAAATCCCTAAACATTTCCAAAGTCTACAGTTTATCATAAAGGATTTGCAGACTCTCACTCGGTTCAAATGGTCCTTAGATGACATCATTTGGGCCATAGGCAAACTCAATTTTTCTATGGCCTCCAGACCAGATGGCATTCCAGCCTGTGCTTTAAAAATGGATCCGTCTTTTTGGGCCAGACTTCTGTTTTTAAAATTTGAAAAACATTTTTATTTCTAGAACCATCCACATTCATGGCATATTGCATTGATTGTTCCCATTCATAAAAAGGGAAATCCCGCTGAACCTTTGTACTATAGGCCTATAGCGCTTATGGACTCATCTTACTAAATCTTTTCCATACTTTTGCTTCAGGAGTTAGAGCAGTTTATGAAAAACTCATGATACTCTCTCACAGAACCAAACTGGGTTTCGAAGACAAAGGGGCACGTTGATCAATGCCAACATTTTATCACACATGCTCTACTCTTGTAAAAAAAAGGGGGTGGGCACTATCTGTATGGCTTCTATAGATCTCTGTTCAGCTTTGGATTGCGTGATTGCGTGATTCATGATATTTTGTGGAACAAATTAAGGAGATTTAAAATCCTTGAGAACATCATTCAGCTACTAGCTTTATTACATTCAGATACATACTTATGCTGATGATATTCTGATTTTTGATAAAACACCTATTTAATAAATTACAGGCATTTTCTATATTTGCATTTGATCACAATCTACGTTCTAATGTAGAAAAATCTAAGATCTTAAATTTGGCAGTTCCAAAAACATTCCTCATTATACATGGACCATTAACAACATAAAGTTGAATAGAACTTCAATGCTCAAATACCTGGGCTTTCACATCACCAATAACTTCTCGAAAAAACACTGGCGTGATCTATTAATAGCTAAATTAAGAAACTTGACTTGTCAATTAAGGATTATTTTCCCAAAATATTGCAAATTTTCACTAAATCCAGCGATTCAATTTTATCTTTTAAAAATTGAATTGATATTGTTGTATAATTTAGAACTTTGACTCCATAATATTGACGATATTTTGAATTGTCTTCAAGGTGGTTTATGGAAACGGGTTTTGAATCTGGCAAACTCTGTCCCTAATGCGTGCATACGCATAGAACTAGGTCTTTCAAGTCTTGCATCGCGAATTCTGTGGCGTCAACTCAACACATATGTTAAAATGTTGAATTCTCCCTGCAACTCTATTTATGTTGAATTTTCAAAAATGTTGGCGGCACAGAATCCCCAGTCTATAAAGCGTTTAAAGGAAAGAATGGATCACGCATTACAACGTATAAATATAACCAAAGAAGATCTGATAACACATGTGGCATACTCCAAAAAAATGCTTCATCAGATGAACTGGGTTGAATCACAGGATGACATAGGCTCTCGTATATTTTACAAAGAATTTGCATTACATACGCATAAACGTGCACCAAGGTTAATGTATATGGAGTGTTTTCCTGACTTTAAAATACAGGATATTTATTTGCGGTTTCGAATAAATCAACTTCATTGTAAAGAACGCATTAGACAGTGGTTGCATGTCACTACTGATAATTGTCGTTTCTGTAAAAGATCTCCACAGAAGGAAACCATTAAGCATCTGGTTATGTATTGCAGTTACTTTGAAAATGATAGAATTGCCCTTTTGGGGATTGCAATGTATTGAATTCTGTTTCCTCACGTGAAATGCTATGGAACAAGTGCATGAACAATCAGCATATATCATTCATGTGTGCCTTGGGACGGTTATCATGTAAAATTGAAAATGAACTCCTGCAAAGAATGAAGTCGGATGAAATTTGATTACTTTTAAATTCACATGTTGTCAATGTATTCATTTAAATCTATCTTATTGTGTTTTTTGCTTCACCTATTGGGTTTTTACTATTGGCTTTTCTTATCCACTTGTTGTTTGGTTAGTTAGAAGATCTTAATTTTGTTTCCAATTGTGTGTAGGTTTTGTAATAATTATTAAGTGTTGAATGTTTTGATTTTATTAATGTTTTTCATTTGTCAGTCTAGATATTTTGTAATTTTTATGTTGTTTAAAAAGATTCTTGTTTTTTCTTGCTTGAATTTTTGTGAATGGTAATGTTGAATTAATTTTGTATTTTCTTAAGTGTGAAAAGTTTCTTTTGTAAACTGAAACACACTGTATTAAATTAAAAAAAAGAAGGGGGCAGAAACAAAAGACCAACCTTGCGGGGGACAACCTTAATGAACTGCATTCCGCAAAGTCGGTCTTCGGACTCTAAACCTTCTCCAAATTACTTGAATGTTTGGTTGTGTTTTTCCCATGTCTTTATGACACAGTCTAATATCCTATCTAAGAGAAAATCAGCAACCTACGGCCATTATCAGCCCCTAGGTTCATTTTTAGGACAGTTATAAACCAAAGGGCACTAGAGGTGCAGTAAGCAGGGTGAAGCCCTAACAGACTAGTATTGTAACACAAAAAAGGAGAGCAACACACAACTGTATCTCATTAAGGTTAGGCAGTGGGAGAAACCCATTAGGTATAGGGCAACAGCACTCAAAAGTGTGGCCAAGGAGATACAGGGTCATTTTTAGGACAACCTAAATCTTTTGCAGCAGGCTTCAGCAAGAATCTTGCTTGAGAAGAAAAAATCCTGTCAAGCAGTATAGCAAGTCAACAAAACTAGAGAGGAAGTGCACTGCTCACCAGCATCTCAATATTGCATTCTGAAGGTATAGTGTAAGGTTCTCTAGCTCACCTCCTTCGCGAAGTCCCTCGGGTTCCACATCGACAAACACCTCTCCTTCTAGACACACATAGCTAAGAAAACTCAGACAGCTTGCTATCAGCTCTCCCTCCTGTGTAAAGTCAAGTCTTTCCTCCCTCCCAACAGCTTTAGATCCACCGTTCAAGCACTGGTCCTATCCCACATGGATGGGAGCTATGCACTCCTGGAAAGCCTCACGTCATCCTGCCTTCTGCTCCTGAGAAGTGTCCTACACGCGGCCGCACGCCTCATCAAGGTTCTACGCAGATACGACCACATCGGCCTGGCCCTCATCGTCCTTCACTGGCTCCAACTGCATGCACGAATAAACTTCAAGTCTTGCTGCATCATTCATAAGGGAGTCACCCTCAAGTCACCCAGCTAACTTGCAGAGAAACTCAGCATCTCTTGCAGACAGCGCACGATCAGAAGCCAGGGCACATGCAGACTTGAAATCTGGCACTGCAAAAAGGAAAGGACAAGAAAACAAGCTTTCTTTGCCTACGCCCCAAGACTATGCAACCTCCCCCTGTGACTATCCGACTCACCCCTACGCTCCTACAATTCAGAAAATAACTGAAGACCCACCTCTTCAAGGAGTCTCTCCTCAACACCTAGGCCAGCAGTTCGCCCCTCGCGCCTCCTGACTTGCTAGACACTGCCCGTCCCTCTGCTCCCTGCCACCCAGTGGCCCTCTGTATCCTACCCCCACTGTATATCTGTTCCGTTGTTACATCTGAAAAGTGCTCTGTTATGCATATGTACTGTTGTATTCAGCTGTAAATCATTCCCTTATGTATCTGTATTGCTGTATACCTCTGTAAAGCACTCTGTTGCTTCTCGAAGCTAGGTCTGTGCTCAATAAATACCATAATAATAATAATGCAGATTTTAGCAGCCCTTTATATAGACAGAAACCTATATGCTTTTTTCATACCACTAGTCTGAAGCTGAGGGAATACTCTACAATTCTGATCGATGGTGAGCGTGTAGTGGGTACTTGGTGTTAGCCATTGCTTCTAAATGACTTTAGATTAGCCTTTGCTCGCTGTTAATTTGCGCCATAACTTCTTGCCGCGAGCGGCGATTCTACTCGTTGCGCTGCATAATTGTGCCTTGCAGTAATGGGAAAGCAGTTCATGTGCCATGGATCGTGAGAAACCAGCGAGAGGTCGCAAGGCAAATAGTGTTCAGCAAACGAGTGTTTAAGCTGCAGATCCGGTAATCAGGGATACAGGCGTGTACGAGTTAGGTGCAAGCATGGTACTCTGTACATTGGGTGTCGATCTGACCTGAGGGGCAGCGTGAGAGGCTGGCTAATTGCAGTTACGGGAGGGGAAAGCGGCGATCGTATAATGGGTGTAGATCTCACCTTAGGTTGAGAGCAGATTGGCACGCGTAAAGAGTAGAGCACTCGAGCACGTCCAGCTCGGTCAGCTCAGTCAGGTGCCTTTCTTCCTGTGCCTTCCTTCGAGGGCCGGCGCTCGCCAGCCGGCGAGGATGATTGGCTAGTTAGTAGGACTGGCTGCCAATCACAGGGCTCCTGGGTCCGAGGCACTGGCTGGGGAGGGTGCAGGGGGCCTGGACGGCCATCATGGAGTGTGCAGGGTCCTCGTAGTGCACAATGGCGGCTGCACTCGATTTTGCCCAAAAAGTAGAAAAATCCCTGTTTCTTTTTTAAAGGCTGCAAGTGGGTTTTGCAACAGCAACGGATGAATTTAAATTTCTAATTTAGGTCGCGGGATGAGGAAAAGATCTGCGATGTTCGCTCGGGCTCTATAATGGTGCCCAGAGCTTACCTTGGCACCCGGAGAGGTGAAGGTGCTGGGGAGCTGCTCCTGCAGCTGGGTGGGAGGACAGCGCTCCAGCTCTGGTGTAGAAAGGACTGCAGGCAGAAGGCTCAGTCCGGTGCCTTTCTTCCTGTGCCTTCCTTCGTGGGCCGGCGCTCGCCAGCCGGCGAGGATGATTGGCTAGTTAGTAGGACTGGCTGCCAACCACAGGGCTCCTGGGTCCGAGGCACTGGCTGGGGAGGGTGCAGGGGGCCTGGACGGCCATCATGGAGTGTACAGGGTCCTCGTGGTGCCCAATGGCGGCTGCACTCGATTTTGCCCAAAAAGTAGAAAAATCCCTGTTTCTTTTTTAAAGGCTGCAAGTGGGTTTTCAACAGCAACGGATGAATTTAAATTTCTAATTTAGGTCGCAGGATGAGGAAAAGATCTGCGATGTTCGCTCGGGCTCTATAATGGTGCCCAGAGATTACCTTGGCACCCGGAGAGGTGAAGGTGCTGGGGAGCTGCTCCTGCAGCTGGGTGGGAGGACAGAGCGCCAGCTGTATTAGTGCGGGAGCCTATAACCTTCTGAGAGAACCTTCAGAGAGAAATAACAGCTGTGGGATCTAGTGCATAAACTATAAAAGCACTCTCTATGAAAACTGTAGCATGGATTTTTGGAGCAGCAGAGCCAAAGCTGCAGGCCAGGCAAAGGTTCAAGAGATGAAGTTACAGGAGGAGGAGGTACGGAAAGGGGGGGCTCTGTGGGTGCAGGAGGAATTAAACGTCCCGCAAGATTTGAAGGTACATGAGGAGAGGAGAGTCCAGAGGTGGTGGGAGGAGAACATCAAATGGGAGAGGCGAATACAGAGGTTGGAGGAGAACATCAAGGTAGGGAGGAAAGTACAGAGGGTGGAGAAGTCTTGTGTAATAGGATCATGCCCATGAAACAAGAAAGCATCATAGAGCCTTGCCAATCACTTAGCAACCCTCCTAACCATCAATTCAGAGCACTATGAACCTTAATGCGGAAAACTGTGGCATTTCAGCAGCAGTGTTTGATTCACCTGAATGGGGTAACCCAACCTGTGGCTCCAGGAACAAGCCCATGGGAGACTAGGACTTTATCTGGCCAAGAGAAACATGCTTAAGAGAATGTGAGTGACATTGGGGAAAGACTGAGTGAGAGACTCTACTTTTTACAAACACTTTGGGTTGTTGTCTTATTTGCGAAATAAGAGGAAGATCATTCCGATAAACCTCTTGGGACTTCTTAATTTCAACTGCTGTTATACTGTGGCAAACAGTGAGGTGTGAGCCGGACACCTTGTTTCCTGAAGGGAAAGATGATGACTTTTCTGGGAGCCTGGTGAGCAGTTAGGACTCTGACTCATTGTCTCACCGGGAAGGGGGCTTGGGAATGACAGCTTACTTTCTATTAGCAAGGACCTAATCAGAGATGTCGCTAAATCCAACTAAAGAGGGTTGGAAGACAGACATATCCCTAACATTGTTAATTGGTTAGCCTTGGTTTCTAAATCCTTAAGAAGAATCCTTTATTGTACCAAGTTGCCTTTTTGCTGTGAAACCCTGCATAAAGACCCACATTCTACACTGTTTGCACTCTCTACGCCGCTTCCACTGAAATCTGATGCACTAAAGTCCCTGCCATAAAGTGCAGCTTGCAGTACATTAGGCATCTGGAGTAGAGGCCTTGAGACCATCAGAGGAGGTAGCAGTGCTGCATCAAGTAATTGGTGGGGGCGGCAGGAGTGGATGGCGGGGGTGCAGAGCATAGGGGATGATGCAGGGGGGGGACACGCTCCGAGGAAGTGGGCCGGAAGTGGGCTGTCTGCTGTTGGGAGGACTTCGTCTCGTACTTCATTGACTTCAACATTTGGCCACGCCCCTTTTTTCTGTGAAGGAATAAGAGTAGCCAGTGCGCTGCTGCGCGCGCGCTCCACGGAAGTGGGCCGGAAGTGGGCTGTCAGGTGTTGGGAGGACTTTGTCTCGTACTTCATTGACTTAAACTTTTGGTACTTGCTGCATTCATCCTCTCCTAAAGGACTACTTGGACTCATATATAGAAAATATATAATTTACCAAGTTCCTCTATAATTATAAGTGCTTAATATGCATTTTTTACAATTTTTACTATTAGGCCACGCCCCTTTTTCTGTGAGGAAATAAGAAAAGCAGCCAGCGCGCTCCTGAGCGTGCGCTCCGAGTAAGTGGGCCGAAAGTGGACTGTCAGCTGTTGGGAGGACTTCGTCTCGTACTTCATTGACTTCAACTTTTGGCCACGCCCCTTTTTTCTGTGACGGAATAAGAAGAGCAGCTAGTGCGCTCCTGCGCGCGCGCTCCGAGGGAGTGGCCCGGAAGTAGGCTGTCAGCTGTTGGGAGGACTTCATCTCGTACTTCATTGACTTCAACTTTTGGTACTTACTGCATTCATCCTCTCCTAAAGGACTACTTGGACTTATATCATTTACCAAGTTCCTCTATAATTATAAGTGCTTAATACGTTTTTTTTACAATTTTTACTATTAGGCCATGCCCCTTTTTTCTGTGAAGGAATAAGAAGAGTAGCCAGCGCGCTCCTGCGCGTGCGCTTTGAGGAAGTGGGCTGTCAGCTGTCCGCTGCTTGCAGCGCAGCTGAGCAGCTCGCCTATACCTCCGGACTCACCCTCGGATTATGGCAGAGTTTCGTTCCGTCAGGGCTGCATTCAGTTAAGCATTGCAAACTCCTGTCATTCTATCGGTAAGAATTGCTTTAAGTATTTATTGTTGGGAGTTCCTAAACTGTAGGGAAAAGCGTGGCAACTGTAGTTTGTTCTCTGCACATTTCTGAGCACCACAATTTATAGCTATTCATTATCCAGTGTTCCAATTTCACTGACTTGTTACATCATTAAGTCCTTTCAGACGGAGATACACTACTATTTCTGAGCCGTTCGCACATACGTCTGAATACTTATACATCTGTCCGCTCTCTCTTGGACGTATATGCCCATCGAATTGGCCCAGCAATTATACTCCATAAAACATGGCTAGCAATTTACGTAGCGGGAAACATAATAAACCTGCCGCGGTCATAATTAAGGAAGGGTTGTTCAAATTTGCAGAGACTTCAAAACCCCTGTGCACTCAAATGGAAGGTTCTATAGAGCCCATTCCTGATTTGAGTCATTATAGTGTCGTCGTTGATTTCCCCTCGTCTATCACAATTACGGTCCAACTCAGTAATGCAATTAACGAGAAACAACTAAGTGTTCATATAAGTCTGCCTGGGGATTCAACCACTGATAAAAAATCTTTCCGTATTAAGGATATGTATGATGGGGATTTTTCAATCCAGCATAGTTTCCTAAGTGTCAGGGAACCAATCTTATCAACGGTGATGGCTAATTCAAATAAGCCTATCAGTGAACATATTTCAGACATCTCCATGATGGTATCTACCGTAATGACAGAACTCTCCAAGCGGGCACGTCTTTCACTTGGCCCTTCAACGCCTGCTACAGGCAGACAAGGGGGCATAGAACACGTACATTTGCATCAAGCAAGTATCCTAGACGTACATAATACCTTTTCTGGGCCTTCCCCAGTTGCCCACTCATCGGAGAACTTGGGTGTGCAATTCCCTGTCATGACTAGGATTTTAAATCTTCTAGACCGGGGGCATGAACTTACTCATCTCGAAATAAGATTGCTAAAACACTCAAATACTGAGATTATGGCATGTATAAACAAGATAGAAGGTCTTGTTTATGGTAGCCTAAATAAAGGTATATTCTCCAAGAATGTGTCTGAACACTTTATTTTGCCAGAAAATACTCAGTATGGAGCTTCTCAAACTGATCATGTTGACACAAAGGCTATGTGTTCACAAACCAATATTGCAGGTAATGAAGCTTTGTTTTTGAAACGTTCCTTTTCGCAGGTTATAACTGAGCAGAAAGAGGACTTGGGTTGCTTTGGGAATGAGACAGTTAAACATACTCAATGTCCCCAATTGGTAATTTACAGCAGAGTGGAGGAAATTATCACTAAACTTGCTGCCAACGTAACATGATTGGCATGTCACATTGGTCCATCCCTTGAGTCCAATGATGGTCCTTATTCTACTGTAGTGGTGGACAGACCTTCAGCACTTGTTCAGTTACTTGAACTGGAACATAGTGAGACTGTACCTGTGGTAACTCCATCTATTGTCATCGAAGACAGTTAAGTCGGACTGTGATGGTAGTGATCTGAAGAAGGGGGCATTTATGTCCCGAAAACAAAGACGCCTGCATCAAAGGGCGCTAAAATGTGTACAAAATGAAAAACAAAAAAACAATAAAAAATCAAACAGTTCAAATAAAGTTGAGCATTCTAAAGGCCATCTTGTCGACACAATTGTCCCAGTTATTAATGCCAATGTTCTGTCCAATTTGGATGTGGGAGTGGCAGACCTGGATAAGTTAAAGGGCTATATAAATTCAATAAAATACAAATACAAATACAAGCTTTGGAGCACCTGCATGAAGAGGATGATCCGACTTGCAGTAACAAAAAGGATAAACTAACTGTACAAAAAAAGCAACTTACAATACAAAATAAGGCTAAAATCACTTTGAATGTATTGCCGAATAGTGAAGGAAAACTAACAGATGCTTCTAATAAATCTTCAAGTGTTTCAGCAACTCTAGGAGGTAAACAAACACAAATCTCCTCCTTTTATCCCATGAAGTTGGTCTCTACTAAAAGTCTGCAACATACAAATGATACCAATGATGGGCTATTAGTTCAGGGTCCTGTAAGTCAACCAAATGGTCCTAGTTTAGATCATAGGAACAATGGGATCAAATCTCAGGATTTGTTATTAATAGAAAATGTTGCAGCTTCGAATTTAGATGAACACCCCGTTTCTGATTCTGTACATGTTGTATCTCATTCAGAGCCAGTTGATATTGTCAAGGGCATGGGACAGCACGAAGAATCCGAGCTTGGTCTTAAACAAACTGTAGTTAATACTGTACTGTTATATTATTCTGCCACTGTATTAGGATGGCTAAGGGACCCGGTTCAACATGGTAATGCACGATTAAATTGTGAATTCATATTTAAAAGTTTTTATAAAATCCCAATGTTAAGACCTTTACATTCAAATGATGTGGAATGGGTGAAATTAGCTAATGTTAATAACGGTAGAATGATCTGTAAAATTGCATCAGCAATTGTCCTCAAACAGATTTGGAATTTTAAAACAGAATTGTCCCAGCTGGGTTTTCAAATGACTTTGTTACAAGATGAAACACATGCTCTACAGTTTTTGAATTATGTGTCACCTACTCCTGAAGCTTCTACTGCAAAATCAAGTCATGTTACTACTTCGTCTATTGCCACGTCTGATGCTCTTGTACAATTAGCTGCAATTGCTTCCATTATTAAGGATTGGTCTTGGATAGGTAACCTAATTAATGCACTCACTAGTGGCCCACTAGGTGACCAGTCTCGGTGACCATACTAATATTCAAGTGTTTTCCTGGAATGTTTGTGGCTTTCATAATTTTTTTGCGGCACTTAAGTCGAACCTGTTGTTTGATACTCCGGCCATTATTCTCCTTCAGGAGACAATGTTTCTCAAACACTTGTCCGTAAATGGATATTCCACCTTTTTTAGTCCTGCTTTAAAATCCGGGCTGGGTCGCCCGATGGGTGGTTTGGCAATTTTGATCAATAACACAATCAATGTCAATACTCCGGTTTGCTATTCTTCGAGTAACATTCTTGCCATTGATATGGAAATGACTGTGGAGAAAAGGGATAAACTGATGTTGATTAATATATACTTAAACCCTATCAAACATAATTTGGATGTGGTCATGAACATCTTTGATTCTATTTTCAAAAAGGCTGTGTTATCTAACCAGTATCAGGGTATCATTGTTGGAGATGACTTCAATGCCAATTATCAGGGTGATATTGACTACAATTCTGTTTATAGAGGATCATATAGTCTGAATAAATCTCTGAATCCTGGACAGATTTGGAAGCATTATTTTCATGCATGGGATATGAAGGTTGTAAGGTTTTCCAATGACACTATCCAATATACCTGGCACAGGGATCACTCTGTTTCAACAATTGATTTTTTCTTTATTTCTGATAAACTTTTGAAGTATTGCTCTCCAAGTTTTTCTATTTTCTATTGGCATGGGATTGAGTGATCATTGTCTCATTTCAATAAATCTAGAATATGCCTGGGTTCAGCTTGCAAACATTCCCGAATTGGCCCTGGTTGAGATAGAGAGTCTCCTGTGTACAATTCAGTGGAATAAATCTTTATGTCAAAAGCTTGTCAACAGTCTGAATACTATAGTATTATATGATCACAGTGTTTGTTACTCTGTGCGGGATTATTCACACTTGGAAAGACTCAATTACAATATTATATGAGAAAAACTGGTGAACTTGTCTGAAACATATACAAAATCACAGATAACACATTCTCATTGTTTTTATTCTTATATAGCAGACTTAAATAAACGAAAGCATTGTGACTTGAGACATCTTGCAGCACAAAAGTTATCAGTTGGAAAATATATGGTCGCAAAGAAGCAAATTTCATGAGTATATAATAATGCTCGCAGAAATAGATTTGTGATGCATTTGCATGATAATCAAAGAATTATCAACCATCTTTGCAAACACAACACCAAATCGATTTGGCATATGTTTAAATACTCTGGCTCTAGCTTGACTGAGAAAGTTCTGCCAAACGCTATTGCTGCTAATGTCTGGTCTACTTTCATTTTGGAAGATTTTAAAATCCCTAAACATTTCCAAAGTCTACAGTTTATCATAAAGGATTTGCAGACTCTCACTCGATTCAAATTGTCCTTAGATGACATCATTTGGGCCATAGGCAAACTCAATTTTTCTATGGCCTCCAGACCAGATGGCATTCCAGCCTGTGCTTTAAAAATGGATCCGTCTTTTTGGGCCAGACTTCTGTTTTTAAGATTTGAAAAACATTTTTATTTCTAGAACCATTCCACATTCATGGCATATTGCATTGATTGTTCCCATTCATAAAAAGGGAAATCCCGCTGAAACCTTTGTACTATAGGCCTATAGCGCTTATGGACGCATCTTACTAAATCTTTTCCATACTTTTGCTTCAGGAGTTAGAGCAGTTTATAAAAACTCATGATACTCTCTCACAGAACCAAACTGGGTTTCGAAGACAAAGGGGCACGTTGATCAATGCCAACATTTTATCACACATGCTCTACTCTTGTAAAAAAAAAAAAGGGGGTGGGCACTATCTATATGGCTTCTATAGATCTCTGTTCAGCTTTGGATTGCGTGATTGCGTGATTCATGATATTTTGTGGAACAAATTAAGGAGATTTAAAATCCCTGAGAACATCATTCAGCTACTAGCTTTATTACATTCAGATACATACTTATGCTGATGATATTCTGATTTTTGATAAAACACCTATTTAATAAATTACAGGCATTTTCTATATTTGCATTTGATCACAATCTACGTTCTAATGTAGAAAAATCTAAGATCTTAAATTTGGCAGTTCCAAAAACATTCCTCATTATACATGGACCATTAACAACATAAAGGTCGAATAGAACTTCAATGCTCAAATACCTGGGCTTTCACATCACCAATAACTTCTCAAAAAAACACTGGTGTGATCTATTAATAGCTAAATTAAGAAACTTGACTTGTCAATTAAGGATTATTTTCCCAAAATATTGCAAATTTTCACTAAATCCAGCGATTCAATTTTATCTTTTAAAAATTGAATTGATATTGTTGTATAATTTAGTACTTTGTCTCCATAATATTGACGATATTTTGAATTGTCTTCAAGGTGGTTTATGGAAACGGGTTTTGAATCTGGCAAACTCTGTCCCTAATGCGTGCATACGCATAGAACTAGGTCTTTCAAGTCTTGCATCGCGAATTCTGTGGCGTCAACTCAACACATATGTTAAAATGTTGAATTCTCCCTGCAACTCTATTTATGTTGAATTTTCAAAAATGTTGGCAGCACAGAATCCCCAGTCTATAAAGCGTTTAAAGGAAAGAATGGATCACGCATTACAACGTATAAATATAACCAAAGAAGATCTGATAACACATGTGGCATACTCCAAAAAAATGCTTTATCAGATGAACTGGGTTGAATCACAGGATGACATAGGCTCTCGTATATTTTACAAAGAATTTGCATTACATGCGCATAAACGTGCACCAAGGTTAATGTATATGGAGTGTTTTCCTGACTTTAAAATACAGGATATTTATTTGCGGTTTCGAATGAATCAACTTCATTGTAAAGAACGCATTAGACAGTGGTTGCATGTCACTACTGATAATTGTCGTTTCTGTAAAAGATCTCCACAGAAGGAAACCATTAAGCATCTGGTTATGTATTGCAGTTACTTTGAAAATGATAGAATTGCCCTTTTGGGGATTGCAATGTATTGAATTCTGTTTCCTCACGTGAAATGCTATGGAACAAGTGCATGAACAATCCGCATATATCATTCATGTGTGCCTTGGGACGGTTATCATGTAAAATTGAAAATGAAATCCTGCAAAGAATGAAGTCGGATGAAATTTGATTACTTTTAAATTCACATGTTGTCAATGTATTCATTTAAATCTATCTTACTGTGTTTTTTGCTTCACCTATTAGGTTTTTACTATTGGCTTTTCTTATCCACTTGTTATTTGGTTAGTTAGAAGATCTTCATTTTGTTTCCAATTGTGTGGAGGTTTTGTAATAATTATTAAGTGTTGAATGTTTTGATTTTATTAATGTTTTCAATTTGTCAGTCTAGATATTTTGTAATTTCTATGTTGTTTAAAAAAATTCTTGTTTTTTCTTGCTTGAATTTTTGTGAATGGTAATGTTGAATTAATTTTGTATTTTCTTAAGTGTGAAAAGTTTATTTTGTAAACTGAAACACACTGTATTAAATAAAAAAAAGAAGGGGGCAGAAACAAAAGACCAACCTTGCGGGGGACAACCTTAATGAACTGCATTCCGCAAAGTCGGTCTTCGGACTCTAAACCTTCTCCAAATTACTTGAATGTTTGGTTGTGTTTTTCCCATGTCTTTATGACACAGTCTAATATCCTTTCTAAGAGAAAATCAGCAACCTACGGCCATTATCAGCCCCTAGGTTCATTTTTAGGACAGTTATAAACCAAAGGGCACTAGAGGTGCAGTAAGCAGGGTGAAGCTCTAACAGACTAGTATTGTAACACAAAAAAGGAGAGCAACACACAACTGTATGTCATTAAGGTTAGGCAGTGGGAGAAACCCATTAGGTATAGGGCAACAGCACTCAAAAGTGTGGCCAAGGAGATACAGGGTCATTTTTAGGACAACCTAAATCTTTTGCAGCAGGCTTCAGCAAGAATCTTGCTTGAGAAGAAGAAATCCTGTCAAGCAGTATAGCAAGTCAACAAAACTAGAGAGGAAGTGCACTGCTCACCAGCATCTCAATATTGCATTCTGAAGGTATAGTGTAAGGTTCTCTAGCTCACCTTCTTCGCGAAGTCCCTCGGGTTCCACATCGACAAACACCTCTCCTTCTAGACACACATAGCTAAGAAAACTCAGACAGCTTGCTATCAGCTCTCCCTCCTGTGTAAAGTCAAGTCTTTCCTCCCTCCCAACAGCTTTAGATCCACCGTTCAAGCACTGGTCCTATCCCACATGGATGGGGGCTATGCACTCCTGGAAAGCCTCACGTCATCCTGCCTTCTGCTCCTGAGAAGTGTCCTACACGCGGCCGCACGCCTCATCAAGGTTCTACGCAGATACGACCACATCGGCCTGGCCCTCATCGTCCTTCACTGGCTCCAACTGCATGCACGAATAAACTTCAAGTCTTGCTGCATCATTCATAAGGGAGTCACCCTCAAGTCACCCAGCTACCTTGCAGAGAAACTCAGCATCTCTTGCAGACAGCGCACGATCAGAAGCCAGGGCACATGCAGACTTGAAATCTGGCACTGCAAAAAGGAAAGGACCAGAAAACAAGCCTTCTTTGCCTACGCCCCAAGACTATGCAACCTCCCCCTGTGACTATCCGACTCACCCCTACACTCCTACAATTCAGAAAATAACTCAAGACCCACCTCTTCAAGGAGTGCCTCCTCAAAACCAAGGCCAGCAGTTCGCCCCTCGCGCCTCCTGACTTGCTAGACACTGCCCGCCCCTCTGCTCCCTGCCACCCAGTGGCCCTCTGTATCCTACCCCCACTGTATATCTGTTCCGTTGTTACATCTGAAAAGTGCTCTGTTATGCATCTGTACTGTTGTACTCAGCTGTAAATCAGTCCCTTATGTATCTGTATTGCTGTATACCTCTGTAAAGCACTCTGTTGCTTCTCGAAGCTAGGTCTGTGCTCAATAAATACCATAATAATAATAATACAGATTTAAGCAGCCCTTTATATAGACAGAAACCTATACGCTTTTTTCATACCACTAGTCTGAAGCTGAGGGAATACTCTACAATTCTGATCGATGGTGAGCTATCTGATTTAGTCTCCACAAAACTATTTGTCACTTTTGGCAGGCTGACAAATTAAAAGGGCTGCCATTGTCGTCCTCTATCATCAAGTCTTAAACGATACCTGAGATTTCTGTACCGTCATGGATTCATGTTTGAGGAGTAAGAGCCATGGAAGTATCTGTGCCATTCCACAGACATGTCTGGATGTTTGCTGTTGATGTAAAGAAAGCAAATATTAAGAGTATGGCGATAATGCTAAGTAGAGCAGTATTTGGGAATATAACCTTTTTTTAATCCCTGTCTGATTAACGGCTTTGCAGAAGTACCACATGCCTTATTTCCACAGTAATACCATGTGCAGTAATTTACAGCATATACGGTCAAAAGCTTTATTATTTTCCTCAAATTTCCACTCCCTTTGAAGAGGTGGATGTAACCATTTCGAATCCCTACATTAAAGTTCGCAAAACTATTTTTCCTGTACTGATAGGAAGCCCAAGAACTTCATGTTAACACAGCAAAATAGGTTTTTATATCGACAACAAATGAGGATGGAAAGTGTGCCTCTGTGAACTGCTACTGTTGCAGTCCTTTTCCCGCCTCTAAATGAGGGGTGAAATAGATGACAAGAAATTAGAAATACAATGTACTTGGATTTCGATAAATACCACATGGGGTAATATTATTTACCCCATGGAGTATTTTCATTTGGAAATCCGCCAAACATATTATGAGGATCTATGTGTTGGATGTTAGTTTCAGGACTCATGTTGAGTTTCATCAGGCCTTAACAAATAAAAGCTTTGAAGACATCATACACTGGATATCATCATATCTCCTCTCCCACTGTAAGCAATGCTTGCTTAGTTCTCAACATTTTAACTTTAGTTAAAAGTTTCCCACATGAACAGAGAAAATAAAGTGATGGCAATGAGGGTGAGTGGAAGTTTGCGTGGCAAGTCCCTACCTCACTCCTCCCCCACTACCCACTCTCCTTCCTATTCCCTTCCTTCCCTCCTCTCCACCCCATTTTCCCCTCTCCCTTCCCCCTTGAATATTGAATCTGATAATTGAAATTTGATACGTCATCTCTTTCCTTGACAACCTCCTCTCTCCCTTCCCCCCCACCCTTCCCCTCACCTTCTGCCATCCAGGTAAATTGTTCTGTATATTGTTTTATTGGTTTGTTGCATGATTATATATATGCTTCTTTCATTATTCTTGTATCTTGTTGTTATATTGTAAAGTGCTTTGGATTAAAGCACTATATAAATCCAATAAACATAAACATATATGTGGGCTGGGCACGTAGGCCAAGTTTGCTCTATTTTTTTCCAAGTGCTTTCAATCTGCTCTGAAACTTCACAAATATATCAGGTGCCCTATTTATGACTGAAGGGGCTTATACACTAAGAGTACACTAGTAGCTAAGATAAGTAACTTGTCCTGTCCTGTTTTGGTGTTTGATGTTTAGGGAGCCTCAAAATTAGCAGTCTGTCTTTCAAATTACAAATAGCATCAATCAAATCACTCTAGCAGCTTTTTTAAGGAATGCAGTGCTAGCTAGCAATATCACTATTTTGTCAAGGGAAACATAGTTTGAACTGAAATGTACAAATACTAATCCAGTTGCAAATATTACCTTGGATGAGAAGATGGCCAGCTTTGTTCCAGCTAGGGGAAAGTCTTGCAGTAAATGTGTATGAGAGACATGTTTGCAACAGAGTTGGAATTACTCTGAAAGGCGACTCCATCTACAGATACAAGGGAATAAGCAAAATAAATGCATATTTTGAGAACACATACTAAAGAATGTGTTAACACACATTAAAAAGACAGCAATTGTGTTATTCCTTATCATTGGGCTATTCCACTGAGGAAAGAAAACAGTCAGAAACACTATTGTGCAGTTAAGTCCAGTAACAAAAGAGAAAGCCATTTGAAAAGGCATCTCCTTAACTGCAAATATCTACCTTTAGGACACCACAACTAGCATAACTAATTGCAACATTAACATCTTTAACAGTAGTGTCATTATTTGTCCAGATAGTCTGGGTTTAAGTATAGGAGAAAGTTCCACGTTAAGCAATCAATCATCTGAAGGTTTGAGGGATACAGAGCACTATGTAATAACCAGGAAGAAAGGTGAGACAATTTGACTTCTGCCCCCAAGGAGTACAATTATAAGTAGAGGCTAATATGCGCACTCAGCCCTCAAACTTCTGCAGACCAAGAGCCAACACAATCATAAAGGTAAAACAGGCACAGTTAAGAGATATACCTCCTTCCCCTTTTGTGGTAACGTAGGCCGAGGGAAGGCTATGCTCTTAAGAGGGGTGTGAATGTGATCCAATAGTGACCCAAAGAGCAAAGTAGTACAGTCCAAAATAAAGGGAATGTCCAATCAAAGTTCTATACAAATATATATACTTTAATTAAACATCCCATCCGCAAAAAGAAAAGAAAACACTGTACAAAACATAACCTGCTGAAAGAACAGAGAAGATGCAGCAGACATCAGCTCCAACACCCCTCGCCCCTGGACTGACCACCACCTTCTACACTTCCTCCTACCGACCAAAATACCTATGCAACAAAACCCAATGCCTGCCACCTTAGCCAGATCCAACAAAATGCTCACCAAAGATAGAATCCTCCCCTTCTTGAAGCATCAGCCCTTGCACGACCTCTACCCAATAATCCCACAGAAAAGAGCCACAAAAAAAAACACTCCAACTCTTGGTACAATCAAGACCAACTTGACTTAAAATCTCTAAAAAGACAAGCCTTGAAGAGCTGGCAATCCAGCCCCTTCCACCCTCGCAAGAGAGTCATATCTATCAATCGCTAAACAGTATAAAAATGCCATTGCCACAGCTAAAGCCACTGCCTACAACTCCAGAATTAACAATGCAAAATCACAATCCAAGTAATTATTTGCCATTTTCAATTAACTAACTATTCCCCCCACGTCTACACATCAGACCGTAAAGGATGAAAAATGGTGTAACAACATCCAACATGCTATGTTAGACAAGATCAACCTACTCCAAGAGAAAATTAAAACCAACCTTAACAGCCTACCCAAAGCCTCACCTCTAACACAGACTGGCACCAAGCCTCAAACCCCTGCCGCAGACCAAAATCACCCCACACCCTTTACCTTCAGAGAAGTAACCATCCCTGAAGTCACACGAATCGTAAAGAACCTTAAACCCTAGTTATGCAAAGGCGGTGATTGCCCTGGTAACATCATCAAGGACTGTGCTGCTGCCATGATGAATGTCCGACATTTATATGTTTGAATTGGACAGAAACTTGTACAAGTAGGGCCTGTTTAAGTTTAAGTGGAAAGTACAACAAATACATTAATAAGGAAAAGGCCCCAGTGTGAAGGGTCACACAGAGGATTTGTTGAGCTGTGTTAGCAAGTTTCACATAGTTTGGTTTTCATTTGTGTTGTTTTTTATATCAATTGTATATGATGTTTTATATCACATGATCATTTTATGATTGTTTTTTGATTAATAAAATTTTGATGATTGAAACTATATGGAAAGAATGTGTAAAATTGCATAATCTTTCTGGTTCCTTTTTGAGTATAGGCACTTTAATCACTACTTATTTTTGTAGATTGTATTGAATGTGGTAGCTCCTTGCAGTTCGAAGACGGCGTTCAACGAAGCAGGCCAGGGCACTCACCAGGATCTGTTTGAGGTTGAGTTGTAACGGCCAGGAAGGGTCTATGAGTGATGCTCCAGCGGTTCAAGACGGCAGATTGTGAAGGTTCGAAGTGGTAATCCTGTTGCTTAGGTGGACGGTTCGGCAAAGCAGCAGTTCGAAGGCGAGCTGGGTCTAGTCATCGTGTAACCCCTGGTTTGAGTCTGCGAGTGACACTCTAGTGGTTCAAATCGGGTCCCGGTGATGAGCCATTGATTCAAGCCTAGCAGGCGATGTGCTTAGTGGGGGCACTATACAGAGTCAAACTGGTTCAAGGTGCAAGCACTGTAGTTCGAGAGTTAGGAGTGCCAAAGGCAGCACCAGTATGATCCCTCTGGTTTGATGGCATTGCGGCTGGTTCGATATAACAGAACAGGGAGCCTTAGCTAATCTGGTCCTTCAGAGACGCTGAGAGCCACTTCAGGGGCTCTAGGACAGATGAGTGATGTCAGGGTCTGCTGTCCAAGCCTTGGGAGCGTCTGGTGCAGCGTGGCACGTCCTAGTCTACAGCAAGGGTCACCCTCAATGTGCCTTAGGAGTGGGTAGGGGGCAGAGCGCTCCTCTGCCTTGGGATGCTCCTTCTTCACATCAGTGGTTAAGGGCTTTGGAAAGTACAACTCTGACAAAAAAGGTCCATACAAATCCTTCTCAGGTGTTTGTTCCAAAGTGAATAAAAGAAGGAGTTGGAGGCCCATTCATTTAAAGGTAAAAGCTCACAGGTGATTGGACTAAAGCTAGCATGCTTTAGGGGCCCAATCCCTGACCTTGGAACGAGCAGACTTTGCCCTCTGACATCACACCCAAGGTGCTTTGAGGCTACAGGAAGTGGAGGGGACAGGTAGGAAAGATAGCTGCAGAGGGAAACAAGATGGTGGAACCTTCCTCCAGCTGTAAATAGCTCACTCTGCCAACACTAACCCCGCCCCTTCCCTTCTCAATAGGTCTTCAGATATGCAGCACCATGCTGTGAGGTCAAGCCTGTTGTGAATGGGTGTGCCCTTTGATTCCTGTTCCCAGGTCAACTTCCTGGGGAGTGGATATCTCTTTGGGAAAGGTGTTACAAGGAACAAAGAGATACAATGCCCAAGGCTACAATCCTGCCAGCAGTGGCAGGGACAGACTTGTATGGGAAGAATACACATAATCCCCTTCACATCTGAGTTGGACACACAGGAAACATGTGTGATATCAAATTGCTGTGGCTATAATAATTATGGAAACTGTCATTCACCATAACTCAGGTTTTGCTTATATTTAAAGATGATCTGCCACCTGAACAGTATCTTTATTATTGTAGGGTTTTGGTACAGAGGTGCATGTCTTAAATGCAACCCTTGTGTTGCAGAGACTTGGCTGTCATTGCAGCTGTCAAATGGGCACCTGTAACCTCTGAACCTGCTCTGTGCCACTGGTAGCGCATAAGCTGCAGATCAGAATACTGATGCAGCAGGGCACAAGTGCACACTATGCTTTTGGTATGGAGCTTCTAAAAGGGTAATCTGATGAGCAGATTTCCCTTTCAGAGATGGAATTACCGCATTATTTTATTAGTAAATAAAAATCAAAAAAGCAAGGGCTTTTACACTGTTGCCAGAAGGCAATTTCTCACAAAGGAAAGAGTCAGATTTGTGAATAAGTTATTTGCATGTTTTCCTGGACACCTTTCTCAGGAGAGTGCATTAATACCACAGACAACTTGCTTTTTTTCAATAACAGTACCCTGTATTTATCCACGTATCCCCTTTTGAAATCAGTTAGACATGGTGCAGAAAAAGTGAAAAACTGGTAGGTTGCAGCCCCAATTCAAACCGCTATTTTGAGACATATAGGCCCCATTACAGGTTTGCCGGTCTGGAATAAAGTGCCGGTAACAACAGTTACCGGCACCCTTTCTGGGCTGGCAAACTACAAGTCTACCGGTAGGGGCTGTGAACTTCCGGCAGGCCTGACCTGCCGGTGGTTCTGGCCCCTACCGGCAGACTTTTCACTGAAGCACCAGCACCGTTACTAACGGTGCTTCAGGGTTCCAATTCCCCTGGAGTCCTGTGGGACTCCACGGGAATGGAAACCTACTGCCTTTCTGCCGCCCCTTAATATCCTGGTATTACCGGGATATCAGGCGGTAGACTCGTAATGAGGGCCATAATCTCAAAAAATGTATCACAAATGTGTCATTTATCACAACCCTCCGCCTTCTACTATCAAGAAGGCGGAGGGTTGTACAGTAAGGCTATGAAAAAAATGGATGAGCAGTTTGGAAAACAAACAAATGTGGTACTAGAGAGATATGCAAAATGTGGGGAAATCTGTTGATGTGTTCATAGCAGATTTAAGGGGGTTGTTAGCATCGTGTGAATTTACAGGAACAGAAGAGGAGTATATACGTGACCAGTTGATGATGCATAAATCCAATCCCAAAATCCAGGAACACTAATGGCAGGCTAAAAACCATTCACTGCAAGTGACCTTGACAATAGGGAAGGGAATGGAATTAACCAATAAATGTTTGAAGGAAGTGAATGCCAGAGTGGGAAAAGAGAATATACAAATATGAGTGAGGGTGAGAAGGAACATGGTCTGGGAAACGAAGGAGGAAAGGCGAAATTGGTAAGAAAAGGGAATTGAAAGAGGAGAGAGTTCAAACGGCACAAGAAGCAAAGAAGGGACAGTGCACTAAGTGCAGGCTTGAAAGGCAAGCCATGAATGCAAAGGAATGTCCTGCAATGAGGGTAACGTGTAGGACATGTGGAAAAATGTGGCATTTTGCCAGGCTATGTAAAACAAATGAGACAGCGTAGAATGATAAATGTGTGAAATCAAAGTGGTGTAACAAGGTAGTTAACATTGTGGGAGAGGTGGTGGTTGATGAGGAGGATTGTGTACTACCAGAGGTAGAAATTGAGCATTGCGAGGGAGGGGGTGAAGGTGTTGACGGACTCAGGATCACCATACACAATAATACCAGAACAAGACTATGAAGAAATTTGGACAGGGAAGGTTCATACACTGCACGCAAGTGACATAAAACCGAAGGCATACGGAGGGGGGAAATAGAAGTGATTGGATTTGTGAAGGATCCCATCTCATATGGTGGGTGAAGTCTGCAGGGGAAGATATATGTATCAACTAAGGGGGACTGTTTACTCGGATGGAGGCACCAGGTGGAGACTAGGGTTGGGTTTGCATCCGGGAAAGAAAGAGTATGTGAGAGCTTTAAAGGAGAATAAATCTGACAGGTTTGCACAAGAACTTGGATTGAAGTTAAAGAAAGTTTTAGGGAAAGGGATAGGTCATATATATCATGTGTACACAAGGTCAGAACGTTGCCTTTGGGGATAAGAGAGAACGTGAAGTAGAGCTGCAAGGTCTGTGTCAGACGAGAATAATTGAGCCAATTGAGTGTTTATCTCCATTTGTTGTCACTCAGCGTCCTGATGGACATATACGATTATGCATAGATTTGAGAGGCCTTCATAGGAATATATGGGTGGATAGATATGATATGAGATGCTTATGACTATGGCTGAGGCTGGTTGGTATAGCACTTTGGGACTGCCATCAGAGTATCACCAGATAGACTTGAACCCAGCATCACATGCATTAATGGCATTTATTACTCTGATGGGGGCATATCAGTACAAAAGAATGCCATTTGGGTTGGCATCTGCAGTGTTCCAGAGGGTGATGGAATATTTGTTGGGAGATGTAAGCTGTGTCAAATGTTTCCAGGACGACATTCTTCTGGGGGAAAAAGGTGAGGTAGAACATAATGAGTGTATGAAGCATTACGCAGATTAGATGGATTAGGGCTAACGGTGGAAAATGACAATTCAAGGTTGAACACATGTCTTATCTATGGCATAAGTTGACAAAAGAAGGGATGAAAACCCGACCTGAGATGGCAGAGGCAAAACCACAAGTAAAATCCCAGCAGAATAAGGATCATTTAAGATCATTCTTGGGGTTGAGTATTACGCTAAATTTGTGGTGAATTGTGCAGCAAAGTGTTTGGTCCTGTGAGAATTACTAAGTGTAAAGAGAGAATTTGTATGGGGGGAGGAGCAAGAAAATGGGTTCAAGTATATCAAGGGAAAGGTGGCAAACACACCCATGCTCTTCAGGTCTGATCCTGCAGCAAAGACGATTGAAACTGTGGATGTATGTATGCAAGTGTTAGGAGCGATGTTAAGTCAACCTAGAGAAGGCACAGAAGTGACCATCACTTTTGCCTCGAGAGCTTTATCGGAATCGGTGGGGACATATTCAACTATAGAAAAAGTGGCTTTGGCATTTGATTCGGCCTCAAAATATTTCAGGACATTTGTATGGGGAGCACTGTACATTATCAGGAGAGACCACAAACTAATGATGCATCTATTTACCACAAGAGGGTTAGGAACTCAGAGGATAGCATGGTGGTTCACTGCAAAGGATATCATTTTGAGGTGAAACATCCCTGGGATATGCAATTCTGTGGGTGATTTCTTGTCCAGGTCACTGGTTAAGGGAATGGTAGTGGAGGATGATGCAAGTGAGAATGGATTGCACAAGTGGAGGCAAAGGTGTCTGACATAATTAACCGGTCAGTGTGGGTGGAGGGTGTAGAGGCAGATCACGAAATGGCAAGTTCCATGGATTACATGAAGCAAGGGTGGAAAACGGAGGAGGGAAGGGTTTCGCTGTAGTATAAAGTAAGGGAGCAGTTCAGCAGTTCGGAGTTGGGAGTGGCAGGAGGAGAAAGATTGATATCTCTGACGTTTTTGAGAAAGGACTTAACAAGGCTTGCACATGATGGCCACATGTGAAAGAGTTTAACCAACCGTAGATTGAGTACAACATTCTGGTGGCCAGGGATCGACAGAATGGTGGAAGATCAAGTGGGAGCCTGTGCCCCATGTAGCAGGAGTGACAAGTCATTGGAAACATGGAATCAGGGAGCGTGTAAGGTTGATATACCTGATTGTGTATGTGAGAAAGTAGCAATAGAATGTATGGGTCCTATGAGGATGTTGGGCGAAGAGAACAGATGTGTCATTGTGTTGGTGGACGATGCATTCAGGTGGTTCGAAGTATAGTTTGTGGAAACCATAATGACCGGTCATGTAATAGAGTTTATGAATGAGTTGTTTGCGAGAGAGAGATATCCCAAAGTTATAGTGTTAGACAATGGTATGCAGCGGTGTCACAGGAAATGCCAAAGTATGTCGGAAGAAATGGTATTGTGAACCACTGGATTGCACTCTACAATCCAAGAGAGAATGGGTTGGTGTAACGTGTAACAAGACCATACAATTGGTGTATGCAAATAGTATGGATAGGAAAGTGAAAGTTCGCGAAATGATGGTGGCATACAGGAATACACACCATGTTACTAGAGGTGTGGCACTATTTGAAAAAATGAGGGGACGAATAATGCGATCAAGGGTGTACCTACATTGAATGTCTGATAGTGGGTGGAAAGGAGAAAGGAAGAGAACGGACCATGTGGGCAAGAAGTCATCTGACCAAGAGGAATGAAAGGGTAAAGAAAAACCGGTAAGAGGGGGGGATATTGTTAGAGTGAAGAAGTCATTCACCTGCTCACGTTATCATGATCCCATGTGTCTGAGTGAAGTAGGGAAGAGACACATCATAACGAGTGATGGGAAGAGATGGAGTAAAGATCGTGCAGCAGTTATGTGAAATGAAGCTGCTAAACGTGCTACTGAGGCAGTGAGTAACAGTATGAAAGGGTATATGGATGACTAAAGGTGGAGGAATGGAAGAATAGTAATGAGGTAACAAGAACAAGCATTGGGAGAGAAAATGAGCGCAGAACTACGAATGGGCATGAGAGAGAACGTATACAGGCAGAAGAAGAACGAAGAGGAAAGACAAGAGAATGCTGGAGTGGAGAGCAGTGCAGTGATCAGAAGTGACATTACTGGCCGGGTGTGGTGAAGACCGGTCAAGAATGATCAATATGTTATGCATTGATTTTGGAGTTCATATGATATACAGCTGAGTTGGGACTGTACAGCATAGCTACATTTAGTAGTTCAGAACTTGTTTGCTATATAATCTTCGGATTTTAAATGTTGCAGATTAACTCATTTTATATCTTGTCTTTAGACTATAAATTCAGAACATGTTTTCTATTTAAAGTAAGTTCGGAGTTTAACAACGTTGTACAATATGCGATTGCAAGTGTATGCATGTATAAGGAGAATCATATAATGTGGTATTGTAACTATGCAGACGTGGTCAGATTCCATTTCCTTTGGAATGTCATCTCGCGCACAGATGACAGTTGGGAAAGAGGGCCATGTATTGTCTAGGGTCATAAACATAGAATAAGCTTACCTGATTTACCTATTGGTTCCCATTCAAGACTTGTGCCACTATGTTATGAGGCTTCATCATGCATGAATGAGAAAACTGCTTCCAGCTCATTACCGTACAAGCGGTAATCACTTTGAAATGGACGTAATAAGCGCACGCACAGGACTTTCGACGCTCTGCTCGAGACCAAGAATGGCAAAACAGAAGAATACTGCATCTTCTTGCCCATAATCTGTCCTGCACTTGGCAAACGTTTGTTTCCATGAGGTTCTTCAAGCAGCGCCTTACAAGCACTCCTGGGAGCCAGCACTACCTTGTCACCATCTTAGATGGACAAAGCATAGTAGTGTTCCACTCACCAGAATGTTGCTGAGAAGAGTTATTTATTTCAGGCCTAGTGATGCACTTAAGTCCAGCGTGCTCGCAGCAGACCCACACACGTCTGATTGCCATTTCCAACTGCCAGTCCTAAATTCACGGCAACCTCTTGCTCTTACAACCTTCCAGAACATCCCTATGGTTGTGAGAGAAGGCAAACAGGAGACAAGATGACCGACAGACGCCATACTTAAGAAACTAGATGCCATATTTAAGAAACTATGTTTTTAAATGCATTCTTTGTTCCCCAGCGATTTGGTACATTTATGTGCTTTTTACTTTTGTGCTGCATTACAATGTTAGTTAGTTCTGTGTCTTTTGTTATTTTTCGAGTCTTCCCACTAGTGTGTAATCTAAACAGACCTTCAGTTTTAAGCAAGTATAACAGATGATTTCTGAATCTCACACGATAAGATACTGTCAGAGTAATTAAAACATTAATAAGTCTGCAGAGCAAACAGAGAGCTTGGCACGTGGCACAGACACAGATCATAAACTGGAAGCATTGGGAATCCTCTTGCTTTGCAAAACTGCTATAACAAACATGGGCAAAGCCAACAGGTCTGGGTTTGCAAATGTAAAGATTAAAGACTGTATTGTCCTGTCAGGGCTTTACAAAACACCATGCCTTATACATTTACAAAGAGAGAACTGCTGTTTTACCAATGCCTTTTTCCCTTTCATGCCACAGACCACAGTATGGATAGTCCTGGCAGGAGCATAATACATCAACACTCGGGCAATCATTGGTGTTGTAAAACCACTCTGGTGGTGATTTTGCGCAGTATAATAGCTTTCTAACATAAGATTTTAGTAGTTTCCATATACCAAATGAGGGAATGTAAAAGAAGCTTAAGAAATCATTGCTGCTGTTAGTGAATTTTGGATTGTGAATCCATAGCTAAACCACTTACTCCAGAGACGCCAGGAAGGGCGAGTGTTGACCCCTCTTGTACTGGGGGCCGCCAGGTTTGCCGGGATGAAGGTGATGGAACCTGTACAGTAGGAGAAGTGCCTTGATATGGGAGCTCGATTCGCAAGAGTCCTCAGACGAAGGATATCCTTTCCAACTCACCAAATATTGAAGGGTTCCTTTGTAGTACCGGGAATCACAGATGTGAGAAACTTTATATTCTCCAGCATTTGACGGACTCGGGGTTTGATGAGAGCGCTTCAGACGGGAATAAGCATCAGGTACATATGAGTGGAGAAGGGAGGAATGAAGCACTGGGTGTAAATGAATCAGACTTGGGTAATCGCAATCTGAAGGCCACTGGATTTATATTGGCCAGGATTTCATAGGGACTGATGAATCTAGGGGATAGCTTGGACGGGCGAACCCACCTTGGCAGGAACTTGGTGGACAACCATACCTTGGTACCTACTTCCCAGTCAGGTACTGCCCTTCAATGTTTGTCTGCCTGTCGCTTATTCTTCAGTTTGTTGTCTTCTAGATTTTCATAGGCCTTCTTGTGGGCTCAGGAAATGTCTGCCAGCAGGGAGTCTGCTGAAGGTACCGAAGACTGTGGGTAGGTAGAAACTGGTGGGGTGCGGGGATGAATGCGTAAGTGCAGTAGAAAGGGCTCATACCAGTTGCTGAGTGAATTGCATTATTATGTGCAAAACTCTGATGTGGGTAGGAGGTCCACCCAATTGTCTTGTTGGATATTAGCAAAACACCTGAGGTATTGTTCCAGGGTTGAGTTAAGTCTCTCAGTCTGTCCATTGGCCTGGGGATGGTAACCTGAGGACAGTGCTCATTCTATCCCCACAAGTCTGCACAATGTGCTCCAAAAGACAGAAGTATACTGTGAACCACGATCTGATAATATGCATTTTGGAAGTGCATGTATCCTGAATATATCCGAAAGAAAATCTTGGGCATTTCAGACGCAGTGGGTAGCCCTTGGAAAGGTGTGTGCCATCTTAGTGAATGAGTCGATGGTGACCATTATGCCAGTATTCCCTTGAGACGGCGGAAAGTCGACCACGAAGTCTGTGGAAATATGGCTGCAGGGTCTGATTGGAGTAGAGAGCAAAAAGAAAAAACTTACCAAGGAAAGAGACATTACGTCCAAAGAAGATTTAGTTATTAATATCTCAAATCATATTTTGACTAATTTTGAAAAACAGACATTACAGAAAGGTTTGTCATTTGTACCTCAATACAACAGTACCCTGTTGAAAGAAAAGACCAGTTTCTTTAAATTAGCAAGAAAAATGAAACTCAAAGTCTTCTTTGAATCCAACGTAATTGAAGAAACACAGACAACCGAATCAGGATATATTGAAATGAGACCAACCAGCACTTTCATACCTCCGATTCAAAATACCATTTTAGATTCATTTCAAAAACAAGTGTTGAATGATTTATCCAAAATCAACTTCCGGAAGAGATCTCATACCAATTTTTCACACAGAGAACAACAAGTATTAGATCGTTTGTGGAATAATCCTGAATTAACTATTAAACCAGCCGATAAAGGCGGAGCTCTTGTCATAATGGACACAATCAAATACAAGCGGGAAATTGAAAATCAATTGCGTGATTCAGACACATATTTAGAAGTCTTTACGGACCCCACTGAAGCTGTGCGCAGTATTATTTCACTAATGCTGGAAGAAGCAGTAACAGAAAATTTCATCACTCATCGAACCAAACAATTTCTTACCAACCTTCATCCATCTATGCCAGTTATATATACCCTCCCAAAGATACACAAAAATCCGTTAGATCCACCAGGGAGACCCATTATAGCTGCTACTAACAGTTTGCTAGAACCTTTGGCTCAATATATTGACAGAGTGGTACAGCCACTGACACGAAAATTTCCAACATTCATCAAAGATACGAATGAATTTTTAATCAAACTACAGAACATTCAATTCAATGAAGCAACCAACATTCTGTTCACTATCGACGTAGCTAGCCTCTATACAAATATCACACATCATGGAGGTCTTGAAGCTATGGAATGGCTACTTGTTAATACGTCAGAAACTTGTCCTGCAGATTGTCTTTTTGTCTTGAAACTATTGAAGATCGTGCTGAATAACAACTTTTTCATGTTTGAGAAAAGATACTTTGTCCAGATCTCCGGAACTTCAATGGGGGCTCCATGGCTCCGACATATGCCAATACCTATATGGCATACTTAGAAGAAAAAAATGTGATCAACAACAGTAAATGGAACCAACATTTGAACATTTTTGTGAGATATATTGATGACCTTTTTGGGATCTGGGAAGGTTCAACAGAAGAACTAAAAGACTTCTTTGGATTCATGGACACAATGGCCCCAAGGATTAAATTCACTTCAAAAATGAGTAGGACATCGATTGATTTTCTAGACGTAAGAGTCTACATTAAAAATGGGAACTTATGCACAACGATTTTTACAAAAGAAACAGACAGAAATAGTTTGCTACACGCAAGAAGTTTTCATCCAAGGAACACAATTTCAAGCATTCCGTTGAGCCAATTCTTAAGATATCGCAGAATTATCTCAGATGAAACTGATTATAGGAACAAGTCTCAAGATTTGGCCAAAAAATTTGAACAGAGAGGATATGATCGAACCAAAATAGATGAAAGCGCAACCAAAGCTTCACAGATCCCAAGACAGGAAGCTCTTAAATCACATCAAAAGCAGAAACCAGAAAACTTGGTATTTGTGACCACTTACTCGAATCAGAGTGTGAAAATTAAGAACATTGTGAAAAAACATTGGAAAACCTTATCATTAGACCCAACATTGGCAGAACTTTTTCCATCTCCGCCTCTGTTTGCATACAGTAAAAGCAGGTCAATCAAAGACAATCTGACTAAAGCGGATTTTGCAGCCAAAAGAACAATTAAGCAGAACTTCAAGGGGACCCTGCCCTGCAATCATTGCAACAATTGCAACAATCTGATAAAAGGGGAATATTTGAATCATCCCCATAGGGGAAACAAGATCCAGTTACGTCATACAACCACATGCGACTCAAAGAACATCATCTATGGCATTTAATGTCCCTGCGGAATTTTTTACGTAGGGATGACAACAAGAAAAGCAAAAACTCGTTGGTCTGAGCATAAGTCCAATATCAGACTCAAAAATGAACGCTCACCTGTAGCACAACATTTCTTAAAAGAATCTCACACTATTGCCCAAATTAAATTTATAATTTTGGAGCAGGTAATTCTACCTAGGAGAGGTGGCAATCTGGCAAAAACTCTGTTACAGCGTGAACTATACTGGATTGACAAATTAGAATCAATGTACCCAAAAGGAATGAACGTTGATTGGGACATGAGCTGTCATCTGTAAATCAATGAATGACATACATTTGAAACTATAGAACCAGTATTGTGAATATAATCTTACCAGTTTGGAGTATTAGGTTACAGCAATTTACAATTTCGAATTCAGTGTGTTTGTAATTAAGATTAATGCAATCGAACATCTACAACACATTGAGTTGCGTTATGCGGCATGACACTCCAAAATGGCGCCCTGCATTGACAGGGTTTGCAGTTAGGTTTTAATTACCCAACTACCCTCACGGTTGCCCAGCTAACAACGTTACTCCAATGGACAGCGAAAACACTCAGGCGTCTTCTCCGGATACGAAAGAATTACGTGAAAGAGTGCGGTAACAAGGAAGAACAAACGGGGTCCCTCTGGGCTTGATTAGACAGTGGTACATCTACTGTTACATCGTGAACACGCCACGAAGACGATTTTCACTCCTAGTCGTCTGTGGGATATCAAGAAACACAAGTAAGTTGGCCGTATATTAAACGGTTACAACTGCACGGCGAAGTAGCCTTAATACGAGCTAGGATCGGTGGAGATAATATTGTAATCAATATTCACTGTCACCATTCACAGAGCGGTGTTGTGGATAATATCGGAAGGCAAACATGGACAATACCATCATTGAGAGGTAGCCGAAATTTGTAAATGATGCTTTTTTCACTGAAATCTCCATACTGAATCAACTATCACATAGGAACACGGTGAGCCGAATGTTATGTTTTTGTAAAAATCAGATGAAATAACCGTGGAGTGGGACCCAGCGCTTTTGTAGAGCGACTTGGTCCCACTCGCGGTTTATGCACATACAAGACTCATGATTAGCTTTTGTAAATATGTATTTCTCTACTAGGTATCAGTCTGATATATAAACTAACATCTAGAAGACCTTATCAGCCATTAGATCCTGCTTAATTTGGTCCAGTTATCATTGGCACCCTATGAACACAGGTCAGTTGTGTATTTTTTGAATTCTTTAATGGTTGCTGTCGAAATCCAACATATACTCTTCAACTGAACACAAGCCCTATATTTTCTTATCTTTATTCTAAACTACAGGAAAAGTAAAGCTTGAAAATTGTACCTGAAGAAGGGCTAGTCCCGAAACGCGTCGTACATTTGTTTTGTGAGAATTTGAATCTCATTTTTTACTGAGATAATGTTAATGTCATAAATCTTTATGTTTGCTCATAATGATTACACATTGCTGAATTTCTTTGCTTATGTTATGCACAATGTATTTACGCATACAAAGTGTATGTCAAATGTTAACCATTTTAGGTTACAAATGTCAAATTCAGTAGAGATAGTTGTCTTGAAGGAAAGCAACTAAAATGAAATAAAATAAAATATAATTTTTGCTTTAAAATTGATGTAACATTCACTGACGTCTGTCAGACATAAGTGTGCCCTGTGTTTGTCCACCGAGTTAGGGGTGGACCTTTTCTCTTGTTCTACTTTGTTATGGTCTTTTAGCCGAGACCTACTCAGGAGCACCTTAAGTTCAATAGGACAAAGGGTAATTTCATTGAATTATTGACAAACCTTATTTCACAAACAACAAGAGTGCACCTCTACACTTCATTTCTGTCTGATTGGAGTAGGGCCTTGTTACAAGAACCTGATAGGTTCACTGGATCCGTACTTACACTGAGCACATACCGGACACAAACTGACATATTCCTTAACACCTTTACAAACCAAAGACCATTCTTTTGAATGAGATCCAAGGTAGCGGCATAGCCCTTGTGGCCAGCCACCTTGCTATTGTGACACCATGCCATAATATTCTGCTAAAGTTGGGAAGAGGCAACGTAGAGACACTCTTGATGAAAGAACAGGCCATCCTTTTCTGTCAGAGATAATGGGTTCCTTGAAGAATGAGGCATCTTAGTGGAGGCTTCTTTCACCTCTTGCAGGAAAGAAGAGGCAGTGTACACAAACAGGTTTCTTCGAAACAGTGTCTCTATGGGTGCATTGAGGGTGGGTTCCCTACTATGATATCTTAACAAGCCATCCGCTATGGTGTTTTGACTGCCAGGAATAAAAATGATGGTGAAGTCGAACTGGGCAAAGTAATGGGCCCAGCGAGCCTGTCTAGCGTTGCAGCATTCCATTTGTTGGAGAATTCTGAGATTCTTATGGTCCGTGTGTACCTCAAATGGGTGTCTGGCCCCTTGCAGAAGATGACGCCACTCTTCACAGCCCTCAACCGTCTGTTTGAGAACAGCCCTGACAGCTGCTGCAGAAGCATCAGCCTCAACGATGAAGAGAAGAGACTGGTTTGGTTGCAGTAGGATGGTAGCAGTACAGAACCTCTTCTTCAGTTGTTGAAATGCTGCTTCGGCCACATCTCCCCATCTGAATGGAGTATCCTTCTTCAGCAAGGTTGTGATGAGAAATATGATGTTGGAGAACCCCTGGATAAACTTGTGATACAAATTTGCAAGCCCCAAGAATCGCTGTATGTCTTTTTCAGAAGACGGAGTGGGCCACTCGAGCAGGGTGGTGACTTTGCGTTGGTCCATCGATACGGCGTGATTGGACAAAATGAATCCCAGGTAAGGCACCATAGTAGCTTCAAAGGTGCATTTCTCAGGTTTTACCAAGAGCTCATGTTTTCTCAACCGGTGCAGAACCTCTGTAAGCTGTACTTGATGTTGTTCCTTCGATGTCGAGAAAACCAGGATATCGTCAAGGTAAACAAGCAGATCTGAAAATAGGCGGTCCATGAAACACTGGAAAATGGCTGGGGCGTTCACCAGTCCAAACAGCATAACCCGATATTCAAAGTGTCCGTAAGGGGTGTGAAAGGCAGTCTTCCATTCTTTGCCGGCCTTGATCCGTAGGAGATGGTAGGCACCACAGAGATCTAATATGGAACCCCCTCCCCATGTACTGCTTCCATGATATCTTTAATAAGAGGCATGGGATACCTGTCTCGAATTGTGACCTTGTTGAGGCTCGCTAATCAATGCATGGTCTTTGTTCGGCTGTGTCCTTCTTAGGTATGAAGAACAGGGATGCTCCTGCCAGTGATTTTGAAGGCCTGATTAGACCATTCAATAAATTGGAGTCCAGGTATTCTCTAAGTGCCTTCTTCTCGGGAATAGATAGGGAGTACATACGGCCAAAAGGAACCAATGCGTCCGGTAGGAGGTCTATGGCGCAGTCCTCAGGTCTATGGGTGAATAGGTCCCCCCGGAACCTTGGATTGAAAAGCCGGGTTAGCCAGGACTGGCACTTCCTGGACATCCTGAAGACAGTTCTTCACACCGAATTCGGAATTAAGACGCAGGATGTTTCTTGTCCAATCAATATTGGGATTATGCCGTCCCAGCCATGGTATCCCCAAAATGATTGGGAAATGTGCTGCACGTATTATGTCAAAACATAACTTCTCCTTGTGGTCTCCGATTGTCATGGTTAGGGAAGGAAAGGTGTGGGTGATTAATCCTGAGCTGAGAGGTTGTCCGTTGACTCCTGCCACACCTTGGTTTTCCTGACGCTCCTGCATCGGTACTTCTTCCTTTCTGGCCCAAATAACGTCCATGAAATTGTTTGCTGCACCACTGTCCACCAAGGCCCATGTTTCAATAGTCTGTTGTCATACCTGTAAACAGGTTTTGACAACCATCAATCGATTATCAGCCTGAACCGTGAAAGTTCAGACAAAAAGAGAGGGACTTGTCTCCTCACCCCATCGCCTTGCCCCTTCTAGGCCCTGGGTTTGTCGTTTCCCGAGAGCCGGGGGTGGGGGTGGAATTCTGGACATTCATGAAGCAGATGGGAGCTTGATCTACAATATATACATAAATCTTTTTCACGTCTTCGCTTTCTTTCCATAGGAGACAGTGGCGCTCTAGCAGAACCAATTTGCATAGGTTCTATCCTGGAGATGGCATCTGGTGATGACGATGGACGTGTGGTATCTAGCAAGGGGTGAGCGGTTCCCCTATACGTCCGTCTTTCAGATCTTCTCTCCAATAAGCGATAGTCGATCTGTAGGGCTAAGGAGACCAGATCCGACAAGGTAGTTGGTCTACTGACGTAAGCCAGTTCTTCCTTTATGTCTAGCAACGTCTAAAGATGGTATAGTGTGCCGACTCCAGCCATCCGGCTACTGCTGCTGTATGTTTGAAGGAAGAGACACATGTCAATAAGTCGGACAACCCCTGTCGTATGTCCAACAGGGTTCCAGAGGCGGTATGAAACCGTAACTGTGCCATTCCTATACTGCCTCTCCCTGGACCTTTTATCTTTAAGACACTGCAGCCTGTGTTCTACATTTGGTAAATACATATCACGTTGTGTTTTTCTCCTTACCTCTTGCATCCCTGTGTACACTGCATTGTATTAATGTTTTAAAAATCGTATCTAGGTGAGTGTGCTTTCACATCTTGCATCCACGTTGTGCTGGACTGCATTGTATTCCTGTTTTAAAAATCGAATTTAGGTGGGTGTGCTTTCACATCTTGCATCCATTTTGTGTTGCACTGCATTGTATTCCCGTTTTAAAACTCGTATCTAGGTGGGTTTGCTTTTTCACATCTTGCATCCATTTTGTGCTGAACTGCATTGTAGTCCTATTTTAAAAATCAAATCTAGGTGGGTGTGCTTTCAGATCTTGCATCTCTGTGTACGCTGCATTGTATTCCTTTTTTAAAAAAAATGGATTCCTGCACCCCACGTATTGCTCTGCATTTGTATTGTGCCCTCCTTAACTATTAGGCCGCCTGTGAGTTAGGGCCAGGACTCTGCATTGCAGCCCGCCCCTTTTCTTTCTCTTCCATGCTCGCATCTATCCTCTGCCACTGAGATGGCACTCTCTATCCCTCCAATCTTTTCTAACTGCTACACTATCACCTATCCTCCCTCTCTCACAAAGTCTGGACGGAAAAAGCACAAAAAAGACATCCTGGGTGCAAATCCTGACCTTCCCATCGCAGACACCTATGTCAGTGTATCCGCCAGAGAAATCTTCACTGATATCCTCTTCTCTGTCCCCTCTCCAGACCTATGGACTTCTCATCTCATCTCAACTCTCTCCCCTTTCTCGGGCTTCTTCTCATCAGGCTGCATCATTAATGTCTACCACACTGGCACTATCCTGGTTCAGGGTCCTCAGGCCAACCTCCTTCTCTTTGACCGGATCCTGCTATCCCTCATTAACTTTCTTGGTTCTCCTGCCTCTCCCCTTACTTCCCTCTCAGTCCCCCAGATCGTCTCCACCTGGCGACTCTTAACGCCTGTTCAGCCAACAAACACTCTGATGACATCTGCATCCTTCTTCAAGACGCTGACCTTGACAGTCTCACTCTTACTGAGACATGGTTCAATGCCAGTTTGGTCACTGCGTTTGACTCCCTCCTACCTGACGGCTTTAAGATAATTTCCGAGCTTCGAACTCACTGTGCTGGCGGTGTGGTTGCCTTAATCTTCCTTGAGTGGGTTCCTTCTTCCATCTTACCCACTCAGCTTTACTCTTCCTTTGGGAGCCTGGTATGCAAATAGGTTTTCTCCCTCTTCCACGCTGACCATTGCTACCATTTACCAGCCTCCAGGCGATACCTGATTGTTTTTCTCTGAATGGGGTGATTTCTGGTCCTCCTTACTTTCAAGCTCCTCCCACCTGCTGCTCCTCTGTGACTTTAACATCCAATTGGACTCCCCTGGCACAGCATCCACTCTTTTCATTGACCTCTGCACCTCGCTATCCCTCTCCAGTCTCCCTTCTGGTCCAACTGACTCTGCTGGACACACTCTGGATGCCCTCATACACTCCAACCTCCCTCTCTCATCTCCCCTGGTTACCACTCTCTCTTGGTCTGACCACTCTCTTCTCTCCTCCCACCTGGGTCCCTACCTCCTTGTGACCACTCCTCCAAAAGCCCCGCCAACCTCGTGCACAAACATCTGGCCGATGAAACAAGTGTCAGCTGCTGCCTTCACTTCCATCTTTATCCCCCTTGCCCTCGCAACTCAGACTCTACCACTGACTCTGCTCTCAGCAACTTCCGCCTGTCCATCACCAACAACCTTGACATTCTTGCGCCAGTCATGAGGATCCGCTTAAAACCCGTCTCTAAGCGCAACACCTGGTACGACTCAGAACTTGCAGACCTGAAACGAAAGTGCAGAGCTGCAGAACGGAAGTGGCAAAACTCAGGCTCATCCTCTGACAAAACTGGCCTGCCACCTGCTCCAAAGGCAATACAGACTCTATCCGTGCCAAGAAAAGGGCCCACATTCAGGCACAGGTATCTGGCGCAGCCAACAACATGGCTGAACTTTTCAAAATCTGCAGGGAACTTGCCAACCCTTCAGCAGTATCCTCTTCCCCTATTCCTTCTCAGGCCCTCTGCAACGCACTCACCACTCACTTCATCACCAAAACTCAGGACATCCTGAAAAGCCTTGTCACTCACTCTCTCAACCCATCCCTGACCCCTTTGCCTCCCTTGGCCACTCACTCTCCTCCTTCATTCTTTTCCTCCTTTGCCCTTGTCTCATCGGTAGAAGTCACCAGAGTTGTCCTCTCCATGAAGGTCTCTTCCAAACAGGTTTCCCATTGCTCATCCACAACCATCAAGGACAGCATTAGCTCCCTCGCCCCTGCACTCGCTGATCTCTGTAACCACTTCTTTACTACAGGTTCTTTCCCTTCCTCCATTACACACTCCCTTGTGCTCCTCCTCCTTAAAGAAACGTCAGCAGACCCTTCCTGCCCAGCCAACTACCGCCCTATCTCCATCACCCAATCCCAGGGAAACTGCTGGAGAAGTTGGCCCTGTCCCAACTCAACTCTCACATTGAACTTGTTGGTGGTCTCCAAGGCCATCAATCTGGATTCCGAGCATCTAGAGGTATGGAAACTGCTCTTCTGAACACCCGTAAAGAACTGCTTGCATCCCTGGATTCCAACTCCCCTGCTGTCCTCACCCTTCTTTATCTCTCCTCTGCATTTGAGACGGTCAACCACTTCATCCTTACACAAAGGCTCCATGACACCCTTGGTATCTCGGAGCGGGCACTGGACTGGCTGACCCCCTTCCTAACTGACCGCTCCTCCCAAATCATCCTGGGCACTATCTCCTCTCCTACTTCCTTCTCCACCTGTAGTGTCGCCCAGGGCTCAATTCTCTCGCTTGGCTCTTTAACCTTACTCAGCTGGCACTCCTCATCTCCTCCTTCTCCCCCAACCTTCAGTATTATGCTGACAACACTCAACTCTTCTTCAAACTTTCTGCTGACCCTCTTGCACCTTCCATTATCCCTGACTGCCTTTCTGCCATCCAAACCTGGTGCAATTCCAGCGATCTCTGCCTCAATGCCAGCAATACGGAGATCCTTCCGATTGGTGCCCCTGCACCCGACTTCTTCCCTTCCCTCTGGCCTTCTCCCATGGGCACTCCCCCGGGTCCCTCTTCTGAAGCCAGAAACCTCAGAGTCATCTTCGACTCCTCTCTCTCCTTCTTCCCTCACACTCAGGACATTGCCAAGAAGTCCCACTTTCAGCTCTTCCTTCTCAAAGGAGTTCTACCTTTTCTCACCTTTCCCCAGAAGCTCAATGTTGCCCGAGCCCTGGTTCTCTCTACGCTTGACTATTGCAATAGCCTCCTCCTTAATCTACCTTCTTCCACTTTGCGACCCCTCCAGCTAATCCAGAATAGGGTAGGGCGCCTTATCCTTGGTCTCAAGCCCAGAGACTGCATCCCTCGTGCCTTAAAAAGTATTTATTGGCTGCTGGTTGCCTCACAGATTAAATTCAAATCCCCCTGTATCATCCACAAGGCTCTCTGGGGTCCGGGGACCTCACTATTTGCAACTCTTTTTTACTAAAATTACCCCGGGTAGACCTCTGCACCAACTCCTTGTGTGTAAAGCGTTTCGCTACATAGAAGGCAGGAGGTTGATCGCTTTCCTCAGCAGGCTCCCTTCTTTGGAACAGCCTCCCCCTCCCTCTTCATCCTGAGCAGGACTTACTTAAATTCCAAAGAGATCCTCAAGACCTTCCTCTTCACCTCCTACTACCCTCCCTCTCTCCTCTGCTAATCTCACAGTTGCTTGTTTGGTGTTGAGGACCCTTATGCATCCTCGGGCCCTGACCTCCCACACCGAATCGCCCCAGCTTCTGTCTATCATCAGCACTTGCATCGGCTCACCCTCCACCCTTGGTGGCTCGCACTTACATTACACTTCACCGGTTGCTCAACCATGAGCACCCCAGCACCTATCTGTCAGTATGCACACAATAATGGAGGAGAGGAATCGACACTCTCCCCCGAACCACAGAAGCCGAATGAATTCGACCCTCCACCCGTGGTTGGCACAGGCGCCTGATTATAGACACAGGACACCATGTGGCAGCCAATGGGGGGAAGAGGAGTTAGGAAGAGGTTGTGGATAGGGTAGGGATGTAGGAACACCGGATAGAGGGTTAGGGAACTCCTAAGGTGGATAGGAAAGGGGAAGCACAGGGAAAAAACCTCCTTATCTAGTTCTTTTACTAAACTAAACACATAGGGTATGCGCTATTAATCTTGCCTCCAGCCTACCTCTAAATCGTATAAACACACCTTAATACGTGTGAACATGTAACAAGATAAACATATAGCAAGCATAGATGAACACCAACAATGGAATTAGATTCCATACATGAAATACATGACACATGGCCCGTTGGGCAAGCTGAAGCAACACTGAACACATGTAGCCATAATGTACATGCCCAGACAGGGACACAGATCACTGGTGTGCCTAAACAGCCCCTAACCCTGAATGTCCTGTACTGTATGTTGCTGATTTAGCAACCCTAAACATGGTCCACACTCTGCCGTGTGCCTTTAAACACATGAGTATTAAGCATCGAAGTCCTTAACAAGGATTTACTGAAAACACACACTTTGCTGTAAAACTCGTAATGTGCCCAGTACTTATCTGAGCTCCGAGCGGCCCCACGGGACCACTCGGAGTCTGAAGAAAATGCTGTAACCAATGTCAGCCAGCCCGCCCGCATTCCTCCTGCTCCCAGTATTTACCAGCGTAATGTACCCATTACTTATCTGAGCTCCGAGCGGCCCCACGGGACCACTCGGAGTCTGAAGAAAACGCTGTAACAACTGCCAGCCAGTCCGCCAGCTTCGTCTTGCTCCAAAGTCTTACGGGCTGTAAGGAAAGCTTCGCTCACGTCTCGCTCCGACCGCACCCATCCATGAACACAAAATAAGCCACACCTGCGGCTGCGAGCGTGTTGGCTTTATGCTGCCCTTCATTACTTGCAGCTGGCAACGCGCGGCAACTTGCGCTGAACTACAGGTCCTCCCCGGAATGCTGGGAAATGTAGTTCTCTTTACCAATGCTTTAATAAGCAAACTTAGTTACTCCCCGGCGGCACCAGCCCTTATTCCTGACATTACCTCCTCTCCCAGGCCTCTTTCCAGGACCGGGTTTTTCTGGATGTCTCAAATGAAATAATTTCACCAATCTGGGGGCATGTACGGCCTCTGCTGGTTCCCATGAACAGTCTTCTGGTCCGTAACCTACCCATTGAATGAGGTACCATAGATGCTTCTTCTTCCTTTTCATGTCCAAAATCCTTTTAACCTCGTATTCCTCTTGTCCATCTTGTACAATGGGTGGAGGCCGTTTGGTCTTCATTCCGGGAGCTGCAGGTTTAAGTAAAGATACATGAAATACCGGATGTACCGGCACAGTCTTTGGCAAACGCAATTTCATAGCAGTATTTGATACACACTTACATATTTCATAAGGACCAATAAACCGAGGCATAAATTTACGTGATCCTACCAATGAAAGATTGCGTGTTGATAACCAAACTCGATCCCCCACTTGATACTGCGGACTCTTTTGTCGATGTTTATCCGCCTGTCTTTTATATGCTTCTTTGGCTCTCTCCAAATTTGTGAGTGCCCTCTGTCTGACTTGAAGAAGCAACTGTTTTCGCTCTTGCAACGCTGGCATATTTTCCATGTTTGGTAGTTGTTCTGGTATCATGTTTTGTTCATGCCCATACAAACATTCATTAGGTGCCATTCCCAAAGAACTGTGAAAAGTGTTGTTATATGTAAACTCCGCCAACCACAGTGCCTGCACCCACGATTCTCTGCCATCCCACAGGTAAACTCTCAGGTATTGCTCCAATGTCTGGTTCACTCTTTCGGTTTGCCCATCGGTTTGGGGATGATAGCTAGTGGACAGAGCACAATTGATTCCCAACATCCGACAGAAAGCACGCCAAAATCTGGATGTAAACTGCAAGCCCCTATCCGACACAATGCTCTTTGGCAGACCATGCAATCTGACTACATGTTGCAAAAACAACTCTGCCAACTTGCCTGCTCCCGGAATTCCCACACATGGAACAAAATGGGCTTGTTTGGACAGAAAATCTACCACCACCCAAATGGTATTGAACTGATTATCGGGTGGTAGGTCAGTAATGAAATCCATTGACAGGTGAGTCCATGCTTTTTCAGGAGTGGCCAATGGTTGTAAGAGCCCTCTCTTTTTTACATGCTCAGACTTATTACGCGCACAATTTTCCCAATGTAATAAATAGTTCTCCACATCCTTTCTTAATGTAGGCTACCAAAAGTACTTCTCTAACATAATTTGCATTTTCCTTTGCCCAGCATGTCCTGCTAAAGGTGAATTATGGCACCAATACAACGCCTTTTCTTGTAATTCTTTGGTGGGTAAGTACAAATGCCCATTATGGTAAGGCAACCCCTCCCGCACCATTCGTGTTGCATCCATATTTTTCCACTTCTGCATTTGACTTGGTGACAACACCTTCTTTATTTGGTCAGGTATGTGTTTAGTGACTGCTCCAATAACTTTTTCTGGGGCAATAATTGTTTTGACTTCTTCTACTAGATTGTCTGTATTTTGTTGTCGGGATTAGGCATCCGCCTTCCCATTTTTACTGCCTGGTCTGAATGTTACCCCAAAATCAAACTCATTAAAATACTGGGAGCATCTCAGTTGTCTCTGGCTCAGGGTTTGTGCAGTTTTAAAATATTGCAAGTTCTTGTGATCTGTTACCACCACCACCTGATGTCGTGCCCCTAGTAAATAATGTCTCCATTCTAGAAAGGCTGCCCGAATGGCCAACAATTCCTTATCAGTAATGGAGTAGTTCTGCTCACAACCGGTCAATTTTCTAGAGAAAAATGCCACTGGATGCCATATTCCATCTTCCTCTTTCTGTGACACTATAGCTCCTATGGCCACATTGCTAGCATCTGTCTCCACCTGAAAAGCTTTCTCAATGTTTGGATGTCTTAACACGGGTGCTGTAGTAAAGGCTTTCTTTAATTCTTTAAAAGCATTTTCTGCCTCAGAATTCCAAACAAACCTTACTGCCTTCCGAAGTAATTGTGTGATAGGAGAAACTATCTTGGAGAAATTACTAATGAAACGCCGATAAAAATTGGCGAACCCTAAGAATGATTGGATATCTTTAATGCACTGCGGGGAAGGCCACTCAGTTACTGCCTGCACTTTCTTGGGATCCATAACCACTCCTGCTGGAGTCAGAATAAATCCTAAAAATTCAACCTGTTTTACATGGAATACACATTTCTCCAATTTTACACTCAGTTGGTATTCCTGCAGACGCTTCAACACGGCCTGTACATGTCCAACATGTTGTTCTGGAGAGTCTGAGTATATCAAAATGTCGTCGATGTAAACAATAACAAAAATGTCAATGAAATCTCGCAATACTTCTTGCATAAAAAACTGAAAGGCCGCCGGAGCGTTACATAAGCCAAATGGCATTACAAGGTACTCAAACAACCCAAACTTAGTTCTGAAGGCCGTCTTCCACTCATCACCCTCCTTAACTCTTATCAAGTGATAAGCACCTCTCAAATCAAACTTAGTGTAAATCTTTGCGGACCGTACTTGATCCAACTAGACAGAAATCAAAGGTAAAGGAAACCTATTCTTAATTGTGACCTTATTTAGTGCACGATAATAAATGCATGTTCGTAACGTGCCTTCCTTTTTGGGAACAAAAAATAAGGGGGAAGAAACAGGGGAAGTTGAATGTCGGATAAACCCTTTAGCCAACATCTCATCAAGATATAAAAATGAGAGGTTTTGCTTCCAACCGTGTTTGCTACCCATCTGGGGAACCTTACTTCACTCGGGCCAGACACCTGTGTTCCCCCTAAGGCCGGCCCATCTCTTTTACCGTTTCCTTCTTGCTCTTGTCTCCCCCGCCCCCTTTCTGAGGAGTATTAGGGCAATTGCGGATAAAATGCCCTGCTTGTCCACAATAGAGACATAGATTGTTACTTTTACGCTGCTCTTTTTCCGCTGTTGATAAAGGTCCTCTGATACTACCAATCTGCATGGGTTCCACCTCACTCAACCTTCCTCCTCTACTTCTATCTAGTCTCGCAAACGAAACAGCCTCCGGTCTTTTTCTTTCACCTCTTCTCTCGTTCAATCTGTGATCTAGTCTCAATGCCAAATCTATCATAGCTGTACATGTTCTAGGTTGCGGCTCCACTTGAGCAATGGCATCCTTTAGTTCATCCTTCAATCCTTGATAAAATAACACTGTTTGTTTAGCCTCTGGCCATTCTGTTTCAATCACCAATCTATTAAATTGGGTCACATACGTTACCAAATCTTTAGTACCCTGCTTCAACCCTAATAATTCTTTATCTTGGGCCAAAGACACTTCCCGCCGATCAAACAACCTTCCAAATTCTGCCAAAAACCCATCCCAACTATACAGCAAAGGATCATCCTTTTGAACCAAGGGCATTGCCTAGGCCGCCACATCCCCTGTCAAGTATGATATTACAAATGCTGTTCTGGCCTGAATGGTCTCAAACGCCATGGGTTTACACAGAAAATGCAATCTACATTGTGTAAGAAACATCATATACTTCCGAGGATCACCAGAAAACCGTTCAGGTGCTGCTAATGGTACATTACTAGGAGATTGAACAATAACGGTAGCATTTTGACTAGTAGATGGTTCTCTAACATTAGACCCACTAGCCCCCTCCAAGGGGGTTCGCTGAGCCATCAAACCTTGTACTTGTACTTTTAAATTGTCTGACTCTTGGCGTGCCTGTGCTAATTCTAACTGAATATCTTGAAGAGCCTTTAGCACATAGGCTAAAGGCGGAGGAGTCGTATCCATTTGGTTTGGTTGGTTTTAGTATCCCAATATGGGGGTGGCTTATTATGTCAGTATGCACACAATAATGGAGGAGAGGAATCGACACTCTCCCCCGAACCACAGAAGCCGAATGAATTCGACCCTCCACCCGTGGTTGGCACAGGCGCCTGATTATAGACACAGGACACCACGTGGCAGCCAATGGGGGGAAGAGGAGTTAGGAAGAGGTTGTGGATAGGGTAGGGATGTAGGAACACCGGATAGAGGGTTAGGGAACTCCTAAGGTGGATAGGAAAGGGGAAGCACAGGGAAAAAACCTCCTTATCTAGTTCTTTTACTAAACTAAACACATAGGGTATGCGCTATTAATCTTGCCTCCAGCCTACCTCTAAATCGTATAAACACACCTTAATATGTGTGAACATGTAACAAGATAAACATATAGCAAGCATAGATGAACACCAACAATGGAATTAGATTCCATACATGAAATACATGACACATGGCCCGTTGGGCAAGCTGAAGCAACACTGAACACATATAGCCATAATGTACATGCCCAGACAGGGACACAGATCACTGGTGTGCCTAAACAGCCCCTAACCCTGAATGTCCTGTACTGTATGTTGCTGATTTAGCAACCCTAAACATGGTCCACACTCTGCCATGTGCCTTTAAACACACGAGTATTAAGCATCGAAGTCCTTAACAAGGATTTACTGAAAACACACACTTTGCTGTAAAACTCGTAATGTGCCCAGTACTTATCTGAGCTCCGAGCGGCCCCACGGGACCACTCGGAGTCTGAAGAAAATGCCGTAACCAATGTCAGCCAGCCCGCCCGCATTCCTCCTGCTCCCAGTATTTACCAGCGTAATGTACCCATTACTTATCTGAGCTCCGAGCGGCCCCACGGGACCACTCGGAGTCTGAAGAAAACGCTGTAACAACTGCCAGTCCGCCAGCTTCGTCTTGCTCCAAAGTCTTACGGGCTGTAAGGAAAGCTTCGCTCACGTCTCGCTCCGACCGCACCCATCCAGGAACACAAAATAAGCCACACCTGCGGCTGCGAGCGTGTTGGCTTTATGCTGCCCTTCATTACTTGCAGCTGGCAACGCGCGGCAACTTGCGCTGAACTACAGGTCCTCCCCGGAATGCTGGGAAATGTAGTTCTCTTTACCAATGCTTTAATAAGCAAACTTAGTTACTCCCCGGCGGCACCAGCCCTTATTCCTGACACTATCCCATTCCCTCTCCCTTCTGCACTTGCACGCTCTGAACACTCACAAGGCATGGTAGGTTTGTCCTCTCTCCACCCCCCACTGTATTTAATATTTTCTTTAATGTATTTAAAATGTTTCTCATCCCTTTTCCCCCTGTGGGCACTTTGAAACAGTATGTACTTCCTGTATAAGCAAATAACAAGCGAACAATATATAAATAAATAAATACATATAGGTAACCCCTGGTCTCTTGAAGGTTTGTCTTAGCAAGGCTCTGTAGTCCTGCAAAACTGGATTAGCAGCAGTGACCAGCGGAGTGGCCCAGGCTAATACGTTTCCCACCATGTTGGAAAACATTAAGCCAACGCGGGAGTGGTCTGACGAGAAAGTACCGGATCTAAAGGTAAAGTAGACCATGCAGGCGTCCACACATTTATTCAGTCTTTTGGGGAAAACATCTTACTTGCCCGAAGCTAGGCCCATGGAAGGCAAGTCCATGGCATGAACTTCCCTGGCCGTAACCAATTGTTTTAGCATGGAGTTTTCTGATTTCAGGGTTTGATCCTCCAACACATGTCCCTGCATAGCTGCAAGCAGTTCTTGGACCTGTTTGGTGGTGGCCATGGTTATAGTCAGGCGTTGCCATGGTGGCCATGGTTACAGGTAGGTAGTCTGTCAAAGTTCCCCTCCTCCTCCTCACCTGATTCTTCTATGGATGAAGGAGACGAAGGGTCTTGCTGGGATTTCATCTGTTTCTTTCTCCTGATGGTTCTTCTCTCCTTATAGAGATAGGGACTGCCACCGTGGGAAGACACTATGCCTAACCTATGGACTGTCAAGGCAAAGGGCCTCTCCCTGGAACAGCTGGGTAAGGGGAAAAAGCCTGGATGGCAAAAAAAAACCTGTGTGATGGAGTTGTGGAATCCAATAGTCCAACTAGTTTCCAGCAAGGATGAGAGGAGACTACCGGAGTGGGCTGAGGGTCCAGCCAAAGAGGAGATGGAAGAGCAGAGAAAGCGTCGTCCGGAGAGAAGAGAAGCCAGACCGGTGGACAGTGATACAGGAAATCCCAAACGAAAAAAGGAAAGTGCTCGGAGAGCCAAACAAGCGAGAGAGAGAGAGCAGGAAGCCGGAGCCCCGAGGAGAGCCCCGCCGGAGCAGTGTGGAGGGAATGGTAGGTAAAGCTGTGCGGTGGGCTCAGAAAGGAAGAACAAACACAGCATCTGGCCCAAAGAAAGTAATGGGTTGCAACGCGAGGAGAGCTGGTTGGTGACTGAATGTTATCCGACTGGCAGCAGCCATCTTGGGAAAGACTAGACAGCGGGTTGTACTTGGAGAGAAACGTAACGGCACATCAATGGCAACGGAGTACCCACTTACCCCAGAGATGCCAGTAAGGGGGAGTGTTAACATGTATGCGGACCCTGGTGTACTGTGGGTTCCAGGAATGGCTGTTGGACACGGAGAGAGAGAGAGGAACCTGAAGGATGCTTACATACCACTCTGTTACTTTCATGTAACCAAGAGATAATAAACAAGCACTCCTTTATACTAACCTAGGTCTGGAGTCTGGAGTCTGGGTCTGGAGGGGTTCATGATTCATCTATTATTAACCTTACAACCAAGGATGCTTCATTTGGCGTTGAGTTGGTTAAAAAGAAGATGAGAGCAGCTGATCTGTGCATGGAGGAGTATAGACCATGGAAATACTGAAGTCGTAGCAGCAGGTGAAATCCAGATGGAGTTGAGGCATTGATTGAGGTCCAGAGGCATGAATTCACTGGGCATACGGAGGCTGGAAGCATTTGGTTCCAAATGTCGTGGAGGCTGATGGACATTGGTCCCCTGATGTCTGTGGTGCAGATGGAGGTTGCTGCACAAAGTTACCCTGGAGTATGACCTTGCTGTGAAGTGGTTTGGGGACTGTACATCGTGAAGTGCAGGAGAAGGGACGAGCGCAGTAGCGCACATAATCAGAAGCTTCATGGGACTTTTACTCGAAGTTTGTGTGGCTGTGGAAAAACAAGAACAAAAAAAGACCTTGTAAACTTTTTGGGGCTTTTGGAGAGGCTAGAAAGAGCCAATAGAACCATGATGGTCGCACGCCTGACAGTTGGCCCTGAGTTCCAGCTGTGGTGTCGCTGGAACGCAGAGGAAGGCACAGCGCATGTTGCTCCTTTTGAGCAGAAGAACATTAGAGGAAAGTACGTTGAAGCGTCTTGTGTGCGTGATGCGAGCATGTATTATGTGTGTTGTTCCATGGATCAGCTCAGGACAGTAGACGTCCATCTCCACCTATCAAGTTTACTCACTGTGATTAACCACAAAGCTATTAGCAGCTCCCCAAAAGAAGAAATTGAGAACCATCCCGTGTGTGAATATAGTTCAGTTACAAAAAACAAGACCAAGGGGTAACTTTACAACTGGTACATCAAAACACAAATCAATGTACCTCCTGATAAAGGCCCGAACATCAACTCTGTAAGAAGAACGCTGGGAACGGGCAGAACTTCCACCAAGGGCCGAAAACACCCTGTGTCGACTAGATATTGTTAAAAGATATCCTTCCCCTTTTGCGGAAGGTAAAAACACATCTAAACTGCAGGAAAGTGTTAGCATGCAGAAGCCAATGCAAGAACTGTGATCACAATCTAAATTAATTATACCAAGAACCATCAATTAGGAGGTCTACACATATTATGGCTTATCTGTCTGCCCATTCCCACCTGGAAGAATAGAATAAGTTCCCAATAAGATACTCCTTGTTGTACTGTACACACAGCACCTTAATGCACTAACCCTATACCCTTTGCACTTTGATGTACTTATTATTATGACACAAAATGAACTTTAGTGAGCAGAGAAATGTTTATGTTGTTAATCTATCAATCTGTTTTCTAACTGTGTTGATCTATCGGAATAATGTGGTTAATGTCGTGTTTGAAATTTGTATTCAGTGGCAATTTGTGAAATGTTAGAAGAATTGTTGTGCTGAATGCCGCGTATTATTTTCGAACAATATGTCCTTTTTGAATAAATTTACTGTATGAAAAAGCAGAGTTCAAGTGCAGTTTTTGTTCATAACTGCACCTCTTCCAGAGATAGGTTACTTGACTTGCACAACAGATGGAGGCGTGTTTTTCTATCAGCTCAGGGCCGTACATAAATTGCAGAGTAGACTACCGTAGTAGTCATGAAAATTAATGTGAGCGGCAGCCCCGGAGTGAAGATTATGAACTGCTGCTAGTGATATAATCATCGCGGTGGTGGGCGAAACATTTAATGTGGCCATGAAAAACCTTTTAACTTTAAAAAAAATGTATGCACCTGAACTGCAGTAGTATGAGACAGGGCCTAACATTTGGTTTAATTTGGAGACTTTGTTCTGGTGATTTATTTATGCGCAGAACTGGGAAAGGAAGTTAATTCCTGAATAATTATTATTACTGTTATGTTAGTGACTCTAGTTTTTACTAGTGTTACATCACTAGTGTTACATGCCGCTATGAACGGGCGGAGAAGCACCATAAGGATGTTGGTTGAAGCAATACATTAGCTCTTATCAAGTTGTGTATCCAAGATTGGGAACAATATTTTGATGTAGATGTAAGGGATTATAAATGGTATGAGGTCTTGAATTTGAATTTTAGTTGTCTGCGAAGGTCATTATTAGCAACAATTGAATAGAATGCATTTAAAAATGATTGTACAGGGCCTCATCAGGGGTTGGGCGGAACAGAAAAAAATGCAGCGGTAACGTTATTACCGCCACATAAGCGCTCCACCCAAACCCGAGTTTGGGCTGAAAGTGGAAGGTTTACCTCCAGCTTTTTGCTGCAGGTAAATCCTCTCCTTTCTGCCCATTTTTGGCACTATTACTGCCGGCAGTAATAGCGCTGCAAAGCCCAATAGAGTCCTACAGACTAGGAATAAATGGGGATTGATAGCGCCACTGCAACTCGGGATCCGGCGCAAATTGCGGTAATGCTAATAGTGCTGGGTGGTATCCCCGCACATTTACCGCTGGGATACCGGCCAACTCGTGATGAGGCACATTTAAATTTGATGTTTTGGAAATGCAATTTGGGGTAATGGGATAATTATGGAGCTGCATTTTGCAGGGTACTGATTGAATGGTAATGAAGTGTGCGCGCGCATGCAGATGGGTGTTTTTGGTGAATGATATATATTAAATAGGGTGTTGATTCTAATACAATGGTGATACCAATGTGATGTTTAATTGCTACAACAGGGGCAAGAATGCTAACATGCCTTTTATGTATTAGATTAAACATTTTTTTGTGTGATAGTAGAACAGTTGGTGGCAAAAGATTAAGCAGAGTATGGTGAACTGGATATGATGATAGTCACCTTGAGTTGTGAATGGCAATTGGTGCATGCTGATGAATGTGGCTTGTATTGAGTACATATATGATTCATAAGATTTCATTTAAGTTTTATTGACACAGGTAGGATGTCATTCATGCATATGTTTTGGATGATTTCAAGTGTGTTAAGGTGCAAGATTGCAATTGAATAGGCAGCCAGCTCACCACCTCTGCTCACCACTGTTGTCTAGTATTTTAGTGCATTCCTAGGAATTGCCACAAAACACCTTACAGGTTAAGATGCTTACATGTCAGTGGTGTATATGTATGTGCACAATTTTTGTGAAAAATGTCCATGCACTGAAAGTAGATATGATGTGTACACAGTATAAATGTTATTGAATTAATGTGAACGGTTTGGCCGATTATTGAATCTGAGAACCCTGAGATTGAGTTAGGGGAGTTAGGATTATTAATAGAATTCTTCATGAAGTTATTGAAATTGAGGTCTGGAAATAAGGTAGCAAAGTCAGTGTACCTACCAGAGGTTAGAATTGAATGGTTATGAAATTTGAGTCTGGAACTAATGTAGCACCGACAGTGTACTTGTCCAGAAGTTAGAATTTTGTGGTTATGGAAATAATGAAGTCTGGAAATAATGCAGCAGTCAGTGTATCTGTCCAGCAATTAAGGTGATATGGAAGAGTATCCGTAGTATCCATATCCACATATGACCCATAGTGCTTTTCTGAGTGTACGGCTGTCATCAGCTGTCCACTGGCATGAGAAAGCAGATAGAACTCTTGAGTGTAATCTGGGGATGCTAGCACTGGGGAAGTAGAAATCAACTATTTCATGTCCTTAAAGCTTGTATGCATGCTTTCAGTCCATGTTATTTTGTTGTCGGTCTTTTGGCCTCTTTAAGGACTTGCAATGAGGGCCTGGTGTATGCAGCGCAGTGAAGGATCCACGCTCTGCAATAATTGCATAGTCAGAGAAATGTCTGCATCTCTTTTACTTTTACTTGTACAGATGCTGCACGCTCTGGGGTTATTTTTTTACTGTGGTGCACAGATATAAATTGTCCTAGGTAAAGAACTTCCTGATGGCAATATTGTAACTTAGTCTTGTCCACTTTGTATCCATTGTGCGCTAGCAACTGAATGAGCGTGATGGAGTCCCTCCTGCACTGTTGTTCGTCATCATTGCACACTAGCAAGTCGTCTACATATTGGATAATGGTGCTGGGTACATGTATATTCCCTAAATCTGCATGTAAAATCCTGCTGAAGATACTCAGGGACTCACAGTACCCCTGGGAAGTATTGTGTGTTTGTACCACATTTCCCCATGCATGAACGTGGTGAGGTACTGAGAATCTGGTTGCAAGGGTATAGAAAAGAAGGTGTTTTTCAAGTCAACAACAGTCACTTGCTTTGGGATACTGCACACATTGTGTCAGTGTTAGGAACGACCAGAAATTCAGCTTGTTCAAGGGCGGAGGTCCTGGATCATCCTCCAACTGGACCTTTTGCCTTTTTTATCAGGTAGATTGCGGTATTGCAGGGAGAATTAGAGGGTACTGTAATGCCTTGGTGTAAAAGTGCAGCAATGGTGTCTCTTATTCCTTCCTCTGCTTCTGTGGACAATGGGTACTGCCTCACTCGGGGTAACACTGCACCTGGTTTGAGGGCTATTCATATAGGGGTCACTCCCCTATAAAAGGCCAACATCGTGGGCATTAGTTGTCCATAACTTCTCAGGGACCTGTGCTAAGTCATTCTCCAGAAAGGAGGAGGCTGCAATGCAGACCATCAAGGAGCATTGTAGGAGGAGCATTGTACTCTACGGTCACAGGATATGCAAATAGCCAACACTATTTTGCCCTCATCATCCCTGTCTTCAAATAGCTCATTTGTCACTTTCTCTAAGGGGATAGTTGGCGCTATGCACATTGCTTTGTGCCACTGATGTCCATCTGAATCAATCCCAATGACCACAATTCTATTTTCTGACACGACCAACTACTTAAAATCCAGCAAAATCACTGTTCCTGCAACAAGCTCTGGGGACACAACTGGTCTAAAGATGGAATCAGACAGCACCCGCAAACACACTTTCCCAATTTGGGGCACTGCATTAAGTAGTACAGTAATTCCGTACACAGACATATCGGGGTAAATAGGAATGCCACAGACCACCACCTTCCTTTCAATGGCCTGTATTATCATAATTGCTCTCACGACACACATCCCTGGGGTGGCCCACACTATTCCCTGATCTGTAAAGGAGATTGTCACATTCAGCCTACACAAGAGATCCCGAACTAACACATTTTATGGGGAGGTCTCTGAATAGAGCAATGGGGCGCACAGTGTTCTGCCCCCTACTTTGATGGGTAATTGTTCTGTACAAGGAACCGTTGCTACAGCCCCAGTGAAGTGTTTCGCCCAATAATGGGAATTTGCCTTCACTGATGCATGATTTAGTGGCACCTGTGTCAACCATGAAAATTAATTGCTTGTTTCCTATCTCAGCTCCCACCAAGGGTTCCTTATCTGGCTGGGTAGTCATGGACAGGACTGGGCACGCAAGAGCTTTCTGTGGGCTGTCCTAATCAGGATATGTATTGTGCCTGGGAACGCTAAGGGTTCTCCCCTATGACAGTGGCTCGATAATGTGTCACTGTCACATTTGGAACAACGTTACTATTGGGCACTTGAGCAACATGTGATTGGGCCGACAGTGCTGGTTGTGGTAAATGGCCAGGCAGGGCAGGCATCTGCGCATGAAGGGGTTGTGAGGGTAACTTTGTGTAAACTTGGTGTATTTCATATGCTATTGATGTGGGCATGGGAGCGCTTGGAGGTGTTGCTGCTGAGGGAGTGGGAACGCAGGGGCAGACAGGTTATATCCGGGACTAACCCTACTTTTGCACTCCCTTACAAAACGACTCAGTTTACCACATCACCAACACTGAACTGAACAGCTCCTCCCCTCAGTCCCATTCCCCCAAAGCCACCTCTGCCTCCCCGTCCTCCTTGGAAACCCCCTCTTCCTCGTTGTTGACCACCCGTGATACCACTCACTCTGAGTAATGTGGTTGGGACCCACTGTTCCATTGCCCTCCGTTCTGCCAAACCGCTGCTATTCTTGCATCCACCTGCAGCGCTGCCTGCTCTGCTGAATCCGTTTGGGTCACTGCCACGACCGCTCCTCAACTGACATTTTTGCAAATTCTTTCTGCACCAGTTTCGCTTACTCAGCCTACATACTCTGCACCAATTACAATGGTGTACAATAATGGTCTGTATTTTCACACACGCCTTTGCTTCTATACCTACTACTATCTTGTCGAGAGCTTTCTGTACTTCCTTGGGCAATCCCCTCTTGATGACAAAGTAGAAAAGCGGAACCAACCATTACCACTGCTCACCTGTCTCCGCCTGCCTAATCTCTTGCACTTTTATAATGTATTGGACGGGGTCCTCATCATCCCCAATGGTATATTGCATTATAGACTGCAAATCCAGTGTGTCACGCTATGCCCGCTGCAGTGCGGCCCCCACCTGCGCTGTGATATCATTGAAGTGGGCCCCATCATTAGAATCATCGTCTATTTTTACTCCAGGTTATCTGGCCTTAACCCAAATGTTCCCCGTCTGCTCTACTATAATTGCAACGAGCAAGCTTTTTATTTCCCCACTGCCAAAGGAATACCTGATGTGTGTTTTTCAAATGCATATATGCATTTCCCAGCCCCTGCAGTGAGGGGAAGGGAGCACTTTAATGTGGATGTTTTTGTCCATTTGGGCCCATGGGACATACTGCACTCGTCCAGGGCCTTTATAAAGTAATGGCAGCTGGCTACCTAATCCCTGTTTCCCTCTCCTGCTGCCATTCGCTCTTTTCCGCACTACCGCTGTCCAGTCAAATCCATTTCACAGCTACGGGTCCCACAAGCTCTCTACCGTCTGGGTAATTGCCAGCACTTCCTCTTCATCCTCTAGATCATCCATTGTATTCCACTCTTCATCCCGCAGTTCCCTATTTGCATCTCCATCTGAACTCACCGTCCCGTAATCTACACTTCCGGCTCCTCGTTACTATCCATTCTAAATAAAATGTCTCCTGCCCTCCATCCATCTAGTCCACACCCCTGCTTATTCCCCTCCTACCTAAGGGTCCTCAACCTTGTCAACTCTGCTTTTGCAACCTGCAATACCTCTTCCAACTCCTTCTGCGATTTCCGATTCCCCCTTACTCTCAGCCTGTACCGGTATAGTAGTATTAGTGCAGTATGGGGGTGGTGCTGTGACTGGTGGAGACACATAGGTGGGGTTAGTGTATCCAGTAGCTGGAATGGTGGGATAACATGCTACCGGTGGCGGAGGTAGCGGCTTCTTCTCAGGTGAGGTTACCTTATTTGGAATTGGGGCATCACTCTTCTGGGATTTACACTCATCACTGTCTTCTAAATCCTCCACCATCTTCCAAAATTCCAAAATCTTTTTCCTCCTCTGAAGATTTTTACCCTTACATTTAGCAGCTAAGAATGTATGCATGAGTTCCAATCTCTTTTGGTCGTACCCTGCTTCGGTCATGGGCGGAAACATCCCTCCTTGTGTCTCCCCCACCCACTGCTTATGGTATTTCTCAATGTTATCCTTATACAACGGCAATGCACTGCACATGTACTCTAAAGGTGTAACTACCCAGATGTTAAACCAGCTCTATGCACAAAGAGATGAACAACTTACTTACCAACTGTAACATTCTTTCGACTGGATGTTTCTTCCACGTATTCCTCATCTTGTGATAATTCGTTGTCACCAGCTTCGCTGCTTCAGAATTTGTTTTTCGGCAGAGGGCGCTGTGCTCAAGGTCGTGGCGTCGATTGTCCCTCGACGGGCTTCGTTCCGTGTCGATGTCACTGTTGGTATAAGTAGCTCGAGCTGCGCCCGTTGGCTTCAGTTCTGTTTTTTCGACGAAATACTCTTGGAACATCCAGGCGCATGCTGTGACTGATAGGCCCATCGTGAGAGGAAAGTGTAAGAAAAACGTCAACTGTACTGCGGGGTAGGCTGGGAGGGTCGATGCGGAATACGGGGGAGGAACATCCAGTCGAAAGAACGTTAAAGTTGGTAAGTAACTTGTTCTTCGGATGGATTGTGTCCTCCCACGTATTCCTCATCATGTGATAGACTCCCATAGCAGTGATCAATTTGGAGGTGGGAGTGCTAGTTTTTGTTTTCATGGACGGAGTGAAGTACCGCTCTGGCAAATAACCCCTCATTGGAGGAGGAGGCATCTAAGCAGTAATGCTTGATAAAGGAATGCATTAATGCCCATGTTGCAGCCGAGGAAATGTCTTTTGCAGGGACTCCCCTCTTCAAAGCCGCAGAAGTAGCCATTCCCCTAGTGGAGTGAGCACATAGCCCATCCGGTGGGTCTTTTCCTGCTAATCTGTAGCATTCCAATAAAGCTAGAATGATCCAGCGGGATATAGTTTGTTTTGTCACCGCTAACCCCAATTCACGACCTGTGTACCCCACAAAGAGTTGGTCATCTTGACGAAATTTTGTCATTCTTGAAATGTAAAATCTGAGGGCGCTTTTGAGGTCCAGTCTATGTAATCTGTCCTCTTCTTTTCCCAAATGAGGAGGAGGATAGAATGTTGGTAAAATAATTTTCTGTGACAAATGGAAGTCGGAAACTACGTTCGGTAAGAAAGATGGTTTAACCTTAATAACTACCTTATCCTTGTAAAAGATGGTATATGGAGGTTTATATGAGAGAGCCTGTAGTTCACTAACCCTGCGGGCTGATGTTAAAGCCACAAGAAGGTCAGTTTTTAGTGTTAAAAGCCTCAATGGACAGGAGTGCAGAGGCTCGAATGGTATAGAAGTTAAGAATTTAAGAACTACGTTTAAATCCCAAGTTGGAACATGAAACGGTATTGGTGGAAATACATTGGTAAGTCCTTTCAGGAACTGTATGATTAATGGAATTTTAAAGTAAGAAACCTCTTCCGAGGACTGCTTAAAAATGGACAGCGCAGCAAGATATCCTTTAATTGTTCCGATCTGGAGCCCCAGATTGGCTAGATGTAACAGGAAAGAAAGCACCATTGGGGTGCCACATTGAAAAGGGTCCACATTGCTATCTTTGCACCAGTTACTGAACTTGTTCCAACAACACCGGTACAAGGATTTTGTTGCTGGCCTTCTGGCCGAAAGCAAAATCTCCATAACGTCACACGGAAGATCCCAATCCTTGTATCTCAACCTCTCAGAAATCATGCATGTAGGTTGAGTTTCTTGACCTCTGGATGGAGAACCTTACCTTCCTCTTGCGAGAGAAGATCCTCTCTTTGTGGAAGACGTACTGGAAGGCAGATGGACATGTCCAGAAAGTCTGGGTACCACGTCCTCCTGGCCCAGTCCAGAGCAATTAGGATCATGGTTTTCCTGAACTTTCTCAACTTCCTAATTACTTGAGGAATCACGGGGATTGGAGGAAACACGTACAGCAGGGGAAAATCCCAAACCACCACGAACGCGTCTCCTAGAGCTCCTCTCGGGGGAAATTCCCTTGAGCAATACTGATCGCACTTCTGGTTTACTGTGGTTGCGAACAGATCCACTTGAGGGGTTCACCAAAGGGCGAAGATCTCCAGAAGGACTTCCTGAGCTAACTCCCACTCGTAGGAGACGGTGCTCTGCCTGCTCAGAGGGTCTGCCGCCGTGTTCTGCTCTCTGGCTAGGTGAACTGCCGATAGAGAGATTCCGTCTCGTATCGCCCAGAACCAGAGCTGCATCGCCTCTCTGCACAGATGTAGTGATCTACGCCTCCTGTTTTGTTGAGGTAGTACAGGGCCACTGTGTTGTCAGTCATTATCAGAACATTCTTTCCCTGTACAGAGGGCAGGAAGGCCTTCAGCACTAGTCTGATTGCCCTCAGCTCCAACAGGTTGATGTGTAGTTTGGACTCCGATGGAGACCAACGTCCGCTGATTGTCAGATCGCTGGTGTGAGCTCCCCACCCCGTGAGTGAGGCATCCATTATTACTGTTATCTCCGGCCATGGTTGCCAAAAAGATTCTCCCTTGAGGATGTTGTCGTTGCAAGCCCACCATAATAGATCCTGAGCAACTGCGCTCAGGACTTGCAGAAGATCTGACATATTCCCCGAGAATTGGGACCACTGAGTTCTTAGGGCCCATTGGAGGGATCTCATTTTCAGTCTGGCCTCTGGCACCAATAGAAAAATACAGGATGCCATGAGGCCGAGCAACCTCAGAAGATCGAAGGCCGGCAAATGCTGGGCTTTCTGAAATTCTGTTACCATCTGCTGGATGTGGAGAGCTCTTACCTCGGACGGCGAGGCTTTGCCCGAGGAAGTGTCCAAGACTGCTCCGATAAACTAGAGCTGTTGGGATGGTATCATGTGGGACTTCTTGAAATTGAGGGAGAAGCCCAGGTTATGGAGGAAGTGGCTGGTGATCGACAGATGTTCCTGAGCTTGTTCTGGAGAACGTGCTCTGATCAACCAGTTGTCAAGGTAGGGGTAGACGTGACTCCTCCCTCTCCTGAGACTCGTTGCCACTACCGCCATCAGCTTGGTGAAAACCCTCGGAGCGGAGGTCAGCCCGAAAGGCAGTACTCGAAACTGAAAGTGAGAACCGCCAACTGCGAACCTCAGGTATTTTCTGTGTTTGGGATGGTTTGGCACATGAAAATAAGCATCCTGAAGGTCCAATGATACCAACCAGTCTTGGAGTTGGAGAGCCTGAAGGATCTGAGAAAGGGTTACCATCTTGAACTTGTCCTTCCTGAGGAACTTGTTCAGCTCAGTCCCCCGTCCTTCTCTGGGATGAGAAAATAAGGGGAGTACCAACCTTTGTTCCTCTCCGCTACAGGTACATGTTCTATTGCACCTTTCTCTAGCAGGGTTAAAATTTCCTGCAAAAGCAGCGGGTCGGGAATTTTGGTAGAGCTGGCTCCCGGTGGATGATGGTTAGGTCTTTTTAGGAAGGGAAGGCAGTAACCTTGAGCTACTGTTTCCAGTGCCCAAGCATCTGAAGTAATGCCTCGCCATTCTTTCAGATGCTGAACAATTCTGCCTCCCACTGGTGTTTTGTATGATAAGACCTCAGAGTGATTTGGAGGCGGTTGCAGGAGCGGCTGAGGGCATAGATGCCGTTCCTGAAGATAGCTTTGTAGTCTTTCCTCGTCCACCACGAGTGACATTCCTCTTGCCCCTTTGAAAAGCCCATCCTCTTCCTCTACCAACAGAAGAGTAGTATCGAAAAGGGCGACCCCTCCAGGAAAATGAGCCCGAATAGGGTTTCTGAGGCTGTCGCATGGAGGCACTAAGAGATTTAGCTGCCGCTTTTGAGGTCTGTAGTTTTTCTAGGCTCTCATCAGCCTTACTACCAAACAGCCTCGAGCCATCAAAGGGCTTGTTGAGAAGTCTGGTCTGTACATCTGGTGCAAACCCCGACTTTCTCAACCACGCAAATCTGCGTAGCACTGTGCTTGATGCCATGGATCTGCTAATACTATCAGCAGTATCCAGTCCAGACTGAAGACATTCCCCCATTGCCTCCTTCCCGTCTTTGACTATATTCAGGAAGCCTTCCCTTTCCTCGCCTTCCGGAATATGTTCAGCCGCAGCCGAAATGCATTCCCACAGGGTATGTGTGAACCTGGCCAGGGTACAGGTGACATTGGTTGATTTCAAGGCCATGCTACCTGAAGTAAAAACTTTACGAGCCCAAGCATCAACCTTCTTATCCTCCCTATCCGGAGGTATGGTTGGGTATGCTGTCTGTCTCGAAGTAGTACCAGCCTGAATAAACAGACTTTCTGGAGTAGGGTGTCTATTCAGATATTCTGTGTCAGAAGTAGAAGTTCAGTACTTCCTTGGAAGATTGCTGTCTACTGCAGCAATGTTATCAGGTTTTTCCCAGTTCCTTTCAACTGTCCTTTGAAGCGCACTACAGAAAGGGAGAACTGGATCTTTCTGGGGTCCTCGGACTATTATGTCCGTCATATCATCTTGCTCAAAAGTAGGTGAGGCTCTTCCCCAACCCATATATTCTATCACCCTGTTCATCAAATTCCTGTACCCTGAGTCTGCATGTTCTGCAGGATCAGGTGCAGCAAACTCCAATTCAGGTGATGTATCAACACCACTAGCAAAATGTAGAGTTCCATATAGGTCTCTCATTTTAGTTTCATGGTTTATAAGTTCATCTGGAACTTGTCTAGTGCCATATTTTACTCCAAAAGGAGTGACATCTTCATCCTCTGAGCCAGATTCTTCAAAAATTGAAGACATGGACCTAAAAAAATCTGACTTGGATAAAGGTGTAAACCTTCTCTCTTCCTCCTGATTTTTAGTCGAAGGAATAGGTGTTTTCTTCGAAGGGGTCGAAGGAACCTTCGACACACTCGACGAAGTCTTCGATAAGGGCGTCGACGATAGTATAGGCTTTGTTATCGAAGCTGTCAGCGCCGATGGCGTCGACGAAGTTGCACTCGGCTTTGACAACTTCTGCTTTTTATGAAGGATCAGAGAAACACTTGATCCTTGAGGATCTCTCGACAATTTGTCGCCTCGAGTTTTATGGATGCTACTGGGTTTTACCGCCGTAGTTCCCGACTTCCCTGTGTCCTCCCGTGCAGCGACCGGGGTCTGGCTTTTCTGAGGTTTCTTTGAGGGGGTCGAGGCCGCATTCTCAAAGATCTGCATCATTTTTCTTCTAAAATGTTTCCATTTTGTAGGGGAATCCGATCTTGTTGGACATCGAACCAATTCAGTCGATGTATCGGATGATGACGATGGAGATCTATGTCTCCTTTTTAGTTATTTAGAAGAAGACGAAGAAGATCGTCTCGATCTACTACGAAATCGGGATCTCTTTGAATGTTTTTTATGACATTCCGATTCCTTTGATTCAGACGATTTCTTATGCTTTTTAGACAAGGCCTTCGAAGTGGCCTTTGACGCCTCCCGCCCCACCGTTAACTTACTTTTCCTCTCACGGAGGGCCTTCTCTGTCATCGACTGACAGGAGCCTCAGTCGCCGGTTCGATGATCCAAACCCAGACAACAAAGACAGATACGGCGAGGATCGGTGATAAACATCTTCGACCCGCAGTCGATACACTTCTTAAACCCATTTTTTGGTGTTGAAGCGGTTGATGATGAAGACATTTTCTGACAGAAAATCTCGAAGCGTGCCGTTCACGAGAGCGAAGCAATCGGAAAAACGGAACTGAAGCCAACGGGCGCGGCTCTAGCTACTTATACCAACAGTGACGTCGACACGGACGGAGCCCGTCGAGGGACAATCGACGCCACAACCTCGAGCACAGCGCCCTCTGCCAAAAAAAAAATTCCAAAGCAGCGAAGCTGGCGATAACGAATTATCACAAGATGAGGAATACGTGGGAGGACACAATCCATTAAAAAAAAATGTATATACAATACGATTTTGTCTTGCACAATCCTATTCACGTCCCCATCCCTTCTTTCTTCCTAACTCCACACCCATACACACTCTCTGCACACACAACACCCACCCTCTCCTCTCAGAGGCCCTTGCTTGGCCTCCTCCTACCACAACACATAAATTAAATAACACTCAAACAACAAACTAAAATAAGAAGCTAAAACAAAAACCACAACTTGTTCCCCCGCCCAGAATATATTCGGCACAGGAATTCAAGCCCTATAATTATAGAGAGCCGCTACGTTTGTATTCTCTTTTCTTTACTCAAAATATGGCGCCATCTTCTTCCCTATCTCGGAAAGGATTCCACTTCTCTGGTTCTCTTCTCATATGAAATAATAAAAACCATATAACTACAACATGGTCTCTCACTCAGCACACCGCTCAACAATACCTTCTCGCCTTCCATTTCTCAATTCATTCTCGCACCCACACACTTCTTCCCTGTTTCCCCAATGCACTCTCAAAGTCTTCCCCCGTTCTCACCCGCAAAAGGAATATTCACATGTGCGTCCAACCGCGTTCCTCTGTCACGGGGACCCATTAACAGCCTGCACCATCATAGGAGCTGCGCCCCGCTTCAAAGAACAGACAGGAATTCTGTGAAAATGGCTCCCGTACACCAGTAGGGGTTGCGCGCTTGGGACTGGTCACTGTGGGTGGGTGCGGTCCCTCCAGACGTACGGCCAAGAATTCTCTGTCACTCACGGAAAAATCAGGGTATCACGTCGGGATCACCAATTTGTCTGGCAGACCTCCACGGCACACACATAGAAAAAATACAACCTGCTAGGGGAAAAAAGCACCCGAGACACCTTTTTGCAAGGAGAACAAGGTTTAATAACGCCCAAGAAAAATACATGCCAGAAAAGAACTCTGCTAGCACAGAGCGCACTGATGAAAACAGCATAAGCAACAAGTTATAAAGGCACAGAGTGTCATAATTGACATACATCGCCTGCCCCATAAGGGATGCCAGGCCATTGGTCCCAGCTTCTACTGTTTGTCTTCTTTCACGTGGGGTTCTTCAGGCGTGAAGTTCCTAATCGGCAATTACCAAGGCAAATCATTACATTCCCTATCTGTGGCCAAACATGCACCTGGTACTGCAGACATGGGCGCAGAGGATACTTCCGAGGTCACGATAACTAGCAAACCCCAGCTGGATCCCAGACGCTTCAGTGCCCTCCCAAATTCTCCCACCCTGGTTTTTAGGTGTGTTACATTTCCCCCATGGCACCTCGCAGCACAAATCACAGGGATCCAGGATGTGGTGAACCTGCCTTTCTGCTGTGCTCTTCCTGATAACAGTTTTATGGTCGGTGGTCTGGAGCTGGCTGGTACACAGGAATGCTGCAGCATCTGGGCACTATAATTTAGGATTTGGACTGGTGAAGGTCAGAGGCTTGTGCTCTCCTTCCCGTGGGATAACTTTTCACCGGGAGCTCTCTTCCCCTCATGGCCTTGCAGGGCGCATTCCTTCTGCGAGTGCTAATAGTATGAAGTAATGAGAGGTTTATGAATCTCTGCGGGTTTGGTCTTTCCCACTGCTGCCTACACTGCAACCCGACCCCGCATGCACACACTTATTTCTATGTTCTGGACCCGGGGCTACTGCCCTGGCTACAGCGCGGCGCTTGGCCTCGATTTCAAAATGGCTGCTGTTTTCTAAAATGGCGTTTCACTCCCAGCGCAATCTAGACCCAGACATACAATAACCTACCCCTAATGTGGCTTCTATTGACACCACCTACCCCCTACAACCTCCCCAAGCACCTACAACACACTCTTATGCCTCTGCCTCATCCGGAACCTCTTAGGGGCCTGGGACGATCGACCCTGCTCCCCAACAAGGTTTAAGAGAATAAGAGGTCGCTAGAGAATGGCCGGATCTTGAAGAGAAAGCTGAAATGCTGTGTGTCGACAATTGTGTCAAAAGGTATCCTTTTGTAAGCGGGATATACATGAGTAGTGATCACCAGGCAGTGTGTGGCTATACTTTTCCAGTATACATAATAGTGAGGATTGGGTAAATCATACAAAAAGCTCTAAATTAAAAAGAAACTCGCTATATGATATCTGAATTTATTTCAATAATGATGGAAGGGCAACAACGCTCCTGTTTACAGACAAGTTTAAAAACGGATGAAAGATAAAAAAACAATTCTTGGAAATGTACTATATTGCACAAACAGCACTTTGAAACTAACCTGACAGTATACTATGTTTGCACTTTTGTATGTTGAATGTTTGTCATTTTGTATGAGATATGTTTACGTTTATATGACACCGAAAATTACATATTTTTGTATTGATGTTGTGTAAAAGGAATACATTGAAACTCTACCTCCCTTCTTACTCTCTACTCCCCCTCTCGTTCTCTTCGCTCTGCTGATCTCTTCCTACTCTCCCCTCCTCTGCCTCCCTGCGCCTCCTCCCGTTTCCGCTCTTTCCAACTCCATACTCCATTCCACTGGAACCGCCTCCCCCTACCCATCTGCTCTTCTCCCTCCTACCCTACCTTTCGCTCTTCTCTTAAAATCTTATCTCTTCCATTCCCCCAACACCTCTCACCCCCTCTTCCACTTCTCTACGCCCTTGCCTCACCTCCTACTTCTCCACCTCTACACCCTTTCCTCCCCTCCACTTCCCTCTTATACTACCTCCTGCTCTTACCTAATCTTATTCTTCCCTTTCCTTTTCCTCTCACCCTCCTGCTTCCCTCTAACTCCGCTCGCTGACATCTCCTCTTATCCCTCCTTTCCCTCCCTTTCCTTTGTCACTCTACACTCCCTCCTCTCCCCAGCAATAATGTAAACTGTTCCTCTTCCATTGAGCTGTGATTCAATCATCATCTTATATTGTTGTACCTCCCACTCCCTCTTATTCCCTTGTCCCTCTCCCCTCCCTCCTTACCAATAATATTAATTGTTCCTTTCACCGTTTCAATTTATGTTTCAATTATTACCTGTTGTTTATTGTCTCTCCCCTATCCTTTGTCCCTCTCCACTCCCTCCTCACATCAGCAATAATGTAAATTGTTCCTTATACTGTTTTCGAGTTGTGATTCAATTACCATTTTATGCTTGTTGTATTTCTTCTAGTTCTTATGTACAGCACTTTGGATTAAAGGGCTATATAAATTCAATAAAATACAAATACAAATGCAAAGAGTAGGAGATCCATTTGCAGTAATTGAATTTGTTCTGCAATAATTTCCTTAAATTTTAAAATAATTGTGCAGGAGGGAAGGGTAGCCTGTCACTCTTGTTATGGTACATGGATTGTGATCCCCAATATAATGTAGGCCCCCCATTAACAAAGAATTAGGGGACAACCTATTGGTATTAATAGCTCAAGACTAGACACCAGCTTCACGTACTGGGCATTGAAAAGGCTTCTCCTACCGTTCTACCCCTCTTAAACTGACCTCAACCCTCCCCTCTCCACAAGTATGTTCAATATGTTGTAATGTACATTACCTCTAGGACCCACATGTATGTGAAATCTGTAAATATGTTCAGTACATTATGCTGTGCCACCAGGCCCTTATTGTCTATGTTATTTATGCCTGTTCCCTTGTCTGACACCGGTGTATGTCTCATTACCCTACCCCCTCATCTACCAGTTCCTCTCACTCAATCATCCTGAATCCTTGTAAAGACATGCTATCCTGGGACTGCCTCTGTCATCTGTATTGCTTCCTACGTATCCAATTTCTGATTGAAATAAAAAAACAATATTCAATAAATACAAAGACACAGTAAACACAATAAAGACCCTCTAAAATGTAGGGCCTAATGACCCCTTTCATGCCTAATCGCGGATCCGAAGCTATTATCTAAAATTATTGCTACTCGGTTGACCCTACTGGTGCAGCATGAGGCTGGACTCATACGCCGTTGGCAATTTACAAAGGGCATACCACGATAAAGCCATGACAGGAAGGAATGGTATCAGAATGAGAGCCGAATATATGTGAGCAAACCATCAATAAGCCTAACCAGTTTATGCCAGGTATGTACTGTTTAACTTACTGTATGCATCTTACTTCTGCTAACACCTAGCACTGCACTTAAAGATGCAGAAACCACCACAGCCCTCTGAATTTTGATATGTGGTTACACTGCCCAATCAAAGAACCAAGCACAATAAAATTCAGCTTCGTCTACCAACCAGTATTTCTCCAAGTCAGGCATAGCCAGGCCTCCCTATAAGAATCTCCCAGTGTACTTTCTTCTCACTGCAATCCAGCTATAGTAAGGCACTTTGCAGGATGTGGGAGATTTCTTTCAGAATAATCATTGGAATGTTCAGGAATAAAAATATAAATATAGGAAAAATCACCATCTTGATAAGTTCTAAATAAGAATAGATAGGGCTTTGACCACCTAGTCATCTGATCTCGCGAGCAAGTTAGTGTTGTCTTAAATTAAATCTTATAAAGCACCTCAGCAGTCTATACTTTCATAATACTCAGGTGCCTAACCTGTTCTGCTTCTGATTTTTTCAGGTGTTATTTGAAATGACTGGTTGCAGAATTTGACCAAGCCGACAATCGCTATGAAACAATTAGTGGATGTTTTCAAGCCGGTCTGCTGACCTTTATGTTGTTGGCAATAAGGGTTTGATGTTGACATCGTTTTTCCCAACGTCAAGCTTTTAACTTATTTTTAGTAAATCGTGTCATCAGTCCTGTTCATATTTCGCTGTGCCTGAATAAGGCTTAGAAGATTCATCTGAATATGCAGGTTTTCCAAGTTTACCCTGTGGGGGCATAATTGTAACTATTATGTTGGCCTTTTCCTTACTTTACACCACTTACCTAGCTGATGTAATGGTATTGTCTTTCCCCTTTGTTTAAATTGCTGTTTCTTTTGCATCAGCCTTTCATATTTCTTGTGTTTTGTTAGACATGTGGCTCTTACAATGCGTTGTTCCCTATTTCCTGTCTAATTGACATGCGCAAACATAAATCCCAAAAATGCTGCCTTTCATGTTTTTGTGCCTGGCAGTCCTGGAACAGGTGACTGATAAAACTGGGTTTGTCCTGCTAATACAAACAATTGGTTAAAGGAATACAGGGATAAGTCTCTATGGGTGAGGTTGGCAAAATCCGTTTGGCGGAAAGCACACAGATGATACGGCAGATGGACATCCGCATTGATGACAGGTTTGCAATGTGTATAAAGTGGCAGGAGTCCTCTCCCACAAGAAGGCCTAAACTGAGCATTATGGATGATTCCTATTAAGTTTTTAATCAGTCACATGACAAGTGACCTACAAAGGCAAAGATCTGAAGGGCAGATCAGGTTGTTGCGGTCAGTTCCTGTAAGGTGAAGATGTCTGGGATGTTTTCTCTTCCAAAACAAATAACAGATGTTTCTGGTTTACCACTACCCTAAACAAATGTGGGAGTTTAGTTTCTCTGACATGGTCATTTCTTTAACTTTCCATCTTCATCGTTCCCAAGTTAAACCCAAGGAATTCAAATCCTTTTCCTCAAATCACCACATTAGATTTTTGTGGTTGGTAATGAGGCATTTGAGGTGCATGAGATTTATGGCGTTTGGTATTCTTGTGGGAAGTTACTGTTACAGAACTGTAAATTTTTCACTGGAAGGATTATATCATTAATTTAAAGATCCTCAGACCAATATACTTTTCATCATTGTCCATTGTTGGTTAACAGTTTATAAATGTTTCATTACAAGAACAGGGCTTCTGGGTGTGCCAGGCACATTGTCATGGATCACAGTCCTCACAGGTGTTGGGATGCTGTGGTGCAGTAGGTGGAAGCTGACCCTGGGGATGATAGGCACTCAAATTGCCCAAGGAAAGATGTTATCAATATTCAGAACATGTACTTATTTTTCTTGTTATATGACTGAAAGCTTCGCAAAATACCATGGTGGACACACCCATCCTCCCTGTAATGTGGTTTCTCTACAGTACTATATACAAGGACTGCTCCCTTGAAAAAAGGCAATTCACAGCTAGTTGTTTCTTCATCTCAATAAGTGCTATTGGTCAGGTAGATAACAGGGATAAAAACAAAAAAACACTCAGAAGCATGATTTTGAAGTGATTTATTAAGGGGCCTGGAAAATGATTGGGCAAACTAATAAACTTGGTGGCATAATAGTGGAAAAGAATTGCCATAAAGGTTCCGAGGGTTGTTCACAACTGGGAGTTCAGGGAAACAAAAAGTTCAAAGTGGCTTTACTTCAGGCTTCTGATGTTCCGAGGTTCCCTTCTAATCTTTAGGGTTCTAAATAACTGGGTCTTGCCTTGTCTGGGCCTGTCCTCACTGTACTAGGTTTATGGAGATGCCCACTCATTTCTTCTCCACCTCCATTATAACTTGTTGTGTGGTCTGTTCTTTTTCATTGGTTTCCATCCTAAAATCCAGTTTGCTGACCACATAGAGATGCTGGTGTCCCGTGTCAAGAATACATGGGTCTGGGTCAAGGCCAGGGCAACTCCCAGAGTCCAGGATAAAGGCCAGGAGAGTGTGGCAGGGTAACAGGATAGCCAAATACAATACAATCTTCACCCTAGTTGTGATGCCAGCCACAGCGTCCTAGCCTCTCTCTCTCACTTGCCACTCCCCCCTTCAAGCATTCTAGACCACCACCTCTTAAGGATTTATTTTGTTTGTCTCGTCTCTCACACTCCCTATTCCACTCTTCTAAAGTACGCTCACAAGCTCTACAAACTTCCTGTATCTCACATCCAAGCCTTCCCCTTTACATCGCCACCTGTCATCTGTGGGCCCTCAATCTTGCCCTTATTCACAACTGCCACTGTCCCCTTATTCTTCACCCATTTGGGCACTGCAATTACTTCTTACAAATGGAGCGCCACCTTCCTATGCAGTATTATTGCTCTCCATTTCTTTACCTCTCTGGGCACCATCTTTGCTACTCTGAGTGCCACCCTCCTTTATTTGGTCTCAAATTCTTCAACGCTCCTCCATATTACTATCGCTCTTGGAAACATCTTTGCTCTTCTGAGCACAACTGTCTCATATACTGGGACCACCCCCTTTGGCAACCCCTCGGAATTCCCTGGCCTCTCACTCAAGTACCTCTTAGATCCTTAGTCTGGTCCCCTGTGTCTCGCATACAGCTTCCAGGTTCCAGTATTGTCCAGCCTTCTGAACCTCTACTCCAATCTTCTGGGTCTTGCTCAGTCTCTTGCTTTCTCTTACAACCTTCTCCAAAGTAGAACCAGTAAGTGCTCCAAGCCTGCAGCTCCTGATCCAAACAACTTCACTGCCAGACTGAGCTTGTGGCGTTTATATGGCTGTGGCACCACTGGTACATCAGGATTCCGGTGTGTAAACTGAGCTCTGATTTGGCTGTTGAATTCCGCCACTCGGGATAGCTTGAACTCGGATTTGAGTCTTGTGATTGGTCTGTTCCTCCCCTTAGGTGGTCCCCCATCTGCCTCCAGATCTTGGCTCTGCCTTTCAGCCTCTCTCTGGGTTAAGGTAACCAAGCATGTCTGTTCAGGCAGCTGGCATAGGGATTGGTTGACAGACCCACCCTTGAGGATGGTTTTCAGTTTTGATGTGGGACTTGGGACCGGCTGCTCCCACCTCTTTGGAGGTACTCTCTCTGGTGGTCACATCCTGACCCTGCCCTATCTGTCCTTAACTGTACGAGTGGAGAGGCCTTGTGTGCTGTCTGGCTGGCTTTCCGCCCTAATGCAGGTCCCTCTCTTTCCCTTGGTAGATCCATATAATGGATTCCTATATCTGTGAGAGAGCATCAGAGGGGGTTAGCGCTACCAGAATTTTTAGACCACTGTTCCTCTATTCCATTAAATGTGCGGTAGCTACAAAGTCCCCAGTTCCTGTTGAAGCAAAAGCACCAAGCTATGGGTAGAGCCTGATTTCCCTCATCCCATATGGACTATGTTTGCCAGATACAGGGAGGTGCCCCTTCAAGGGACCTTGTCCTTAGTTGGTGCCATGTGACTGTACCCTGAGCTGAGAAGGGTACCAGGGAATCCTCCCCATACCACTTCCACCCATCATCCGCTAGCTTGAGGAGGCACCCAACACCCTTGGTCACCTCACTGGGGGTCTGCAGAGCGAAGCAGGAGACTTTGAAAAAGTTACAAATGTCTGCTCTGAATGAAGCCTCCCAGGAAATTATTTCCCATCTACTTTACCTTTACTTGGCCCCCCAATAAGAGGTCTAGTCCTTGCGCAGCGCTGCACATCTCTGGGTTTATTATAGAGGCAGAAAAGTGGCATCAGAGATGGGCTACTCATGCATTCACATCAAGAAGGAAAGTGGGCAATTCAAATGCAACAAAAGGCTCACTAAAGTGAAAAATGGTAAACGAACCAGATGAATGGGGTATTTCTTATCAATTAGGAAACACAAGTGCAATATGTTGGAAATATATGCAATAACCTTGCAATGCAATGGTACAAAATGAAAATCTTTGTGCATATAAACTACATAATGACCACACTTACTGTAGCTCTGTGTCTCTCTACAACAGCTTGCACTGTGCCTGCTTTGTAAAATGGAATCTGCAAAAGCAAGAAAGTACACATTTTTCATACCTACGAGATTAAGGTAAAGGTAGCTTTGTGTACACACCACATATGAGGCATCTTTACATTTAGCACTTTGCAGCATCCTTAGCATTTACATTGAATCACAGTTAATGCCTTGGTAGCTTAAGCTATATTGTGAAAAAAAAAATCATGAAAAAAATACAAATCAAATGATAATAGGAAAGAGTTGTGGCGGCATGGAATGAAGAGTCTGACCAAACAGAGTATAGTGATTGCTAAATACGTTTATTTATAGAACAAACAAACCTATCCATCCCTAATGAGAGGTGGTTTCCCTACCTCAAACAAACTAAAAACTCGGGCAGTCAGGAAGTCCACGTAGTCCAAATCAAAGTTCACCATCTTACTACAAACTCTTATTCTATCCCTAGCACCTAAACACAAATCCTAATCTAAGAAAAAAAGAGTTCTTCCTACAACCCAGGAGAATTACTCCCTTCTACTGGGTGTGGGTCTCTGAAGAAGCAACGTTCTCAGCTTCAAGGAATGTTCCTAAATTCACAAATAAAGGAAAGGTTCCAAGGTTCACCAAATTAAAAAAACAAAGTTCCACAATGTCCAGGTGGGGCTAGGAGAATGACTTCCTTCTACTACCATATCCCAGTTCTTTATAAAGCTATTCCGGGCAATCTTATCTTTAACCAATCTTGCACGTCCCTCCAAGGACTTCATTCGCTCTGTACTTGCTCTACTTTCTTTGCTTTCTTTACCTTGTCCAACTGTGACGAGAAAGACACTTGTCAATTGCTCTTGGGTCTTTCGAAGCCAGTGTTTCTTAGCACGTGGTTGAAACCAAGAATTCTCTTCTTCCTCGTTTTCAAAAGACATGTATCCCGTTAGTTTCAGAGAGAACCGACTCTTGGCGGGCTTCCGTGTTGACAAAAACAAAAAGAAGACTTAAAATGGTGTATGTCCTGTTAGTTTCAATGAGGATTGACACTTGGCAGGATCTGCTGTTGATGAAAACAAAATAAAGACAATGGGCCTCATTACGAGAATCCCGCTAAAAATTGAGTCATTACCGACATAGTGGTAATAGCGCGTCCGTGCACCCTTGACGCCGCTAATAGCAGCTGTTTACGAGTGCGCGAGCAGGCGCGAAACCCCATGCCGGTAATGGCTGCACCGCCATGCCGCTAACGGCCCTCCAACCCTCCCGATAGCGTCATCACGGGACCCGCCGATACCGCCTCCGCCAAGGAGCAATCCCTTAATAATGACCCGGTAATAACATCATGCAAATACTGGGCTCATAATACCGGACCCGGAAGTAACGTCATCGCGTCGGAACGGGAAATGCGCCGGCAACCACATTTAAAAACACAATCCATTGCAATCCTCTCAATCCAGCAGTGCTACAGAGTAGAGAGCAGGGCCATACCATCCAGCATGTCCAAGGCTACCTGCAAGACTACCCCCCGCCTGTGCAAGAAGCACTTCTCCGACAAGGAGCTCAACATGCTGGCTGATACTCTTGCAGCCCATGCAGATGAGGTTTTCGCAAACAACCTCAAAAGGAAAGTCAAACTAAGAAAAAAAGAAATATGGGAGGAGGTTGCGCGTAAGGTGGCAGCGGTTGGCACCACCCCCCGCACAGTCAAAGACTGTAAAAAGCGATGGGATCACCTACGTCTCCGGGTCCGTAACATCCTGGCATCTAATCGCAGGAAGGCCATGGCCACAGGCGGGGGTGCCCACTCATCAGTAAAATTAATGCGCTAGGAAGAGACCTGCAGCACCACCATACATATGGAGTCCAAAGAGGGCTTTGGTGAAATGGAGACGGGTGCAGCGACATAGGGAGATGGAGGTGAGTGACCCTGCAAACCCCAGTACGCCAAACCATGATGTAGTACAACATATGTGAAAGTGAGCCAAGCCAATGCATGGAACATCATACACACATATACAGATCCATGTCCAAATGGAGGCCCAAACCCTGGCCCAATGAAATGCATGCTGAGTGCCAATCCCATTACCAACAGACACCCAACACACAGGGACCATTCGCATGTCACACATCACACAAACCGCAATACTACGGTATGTCACCTGGTACACATCAGTACCGAATGGAGAGGCCACGGCTTATGCCAATAATCCCCCCCCCCCTTTAAAGTACCCTGTGTGACACACCTATAAGAATGCAATGCATGAGATATGAAATACTGTACAGCACCAACTCATGCATCTTGCATGTAACACCATCACTGATGCCCTGCATCTCTTGTTCCCCCACAGGCACTGATGCAGAAAGTGAAGGGCAGGACCCGCCCCAAGGGCTTCTACATACTCCAAGTCATCTAGGGCCAGACCAGGGGCACTGGGCCTTCTACCTCCGGGGCAGCAGCGCGTGCCAGAGTGCAACCCAGGGCACCAGTGCAGGCCAGGTCGGCTGAGGAGATCACAGCAGCCGATGAGACTGCAAATACAGAATAGGGAACAATTGCAGAGGGAGAGGCTGACTGTACCCAGTCCGCTGCCACCAGTTCGGTAGATGAGGCAGCAGCCACAGCCCCCCTCAGCGACCTGGATGTGCAAGTGGAGGAATACCAAGACACTGATGACACAATCTAAGGAACAAGTTACTTACCTGTAACTGTTGTTCTCCAGCATGGGTCTGGCATGGATTCACATGCTCATGAATATTCCCCGTCGTCAGGCTGGGAATCCTCGGTAAAGAAAAAACCAGTATCAGTTTCGTTTCTGATCTGTCTTTCGTAGTAATAACCAATCACTGGTCTCTGCGTCATACTGACCACAGCCAATGACTGCCCTCTACCTAAGCCCCGCCTCTGGCAGCCATCTTCAGATTTGGAAGCACGTGAACTGGCAGTATGACCAAGTGAAGAGCCGCAGAGGGGTAGGCGGGAGGGTTCGCATGTGAATCCATGCCAGACCCATGCTGGAGAACAACAGTTACAGGTAAGTAACTTGTTCCTTCTCCAGCATGGGGTCTGGCATGGATTCACATGCTCATGAATAACGAATACATAGCAGTACACACATGCACAACCACGGGAGGTGGCAAAGGCTCAACATTAAGCATTACATCAAACTCAACATTAAGCATCTTACCTCCTCACCAGGCTCAGCTCAGGCGAACAGGTTGCGCAGCACTGCTTGGCCGACCCTGGACTCCTCCCTGGAATCCCGATCGACGCAGTAGAATTTTGTGAAGGTGTGCGTCGACCTCCACGTAGCAGCCCTGCATATGTCCAGCAGGGGCACACCAGAAAGGAACGCCGTGGTAGCTGCGATCGCTCTGGTGGAATGGGCTCTCGGACGGCCAGGCAGCGGTCGGTTTGCCAACCGATGACAGTACAAGATACAGCCGGAGAGCCATCTGGAAATGGAAGCCTTCGAGAGTGCCTTCCCCTGATTGACAGGTCCAAAATTCACAAAGAGTTGTGACGTCTTCCGAAAACACTTCGTGCGGTCCACGTAGAACTTTAGCGCTCTAGCCACATCCAGCGAGTGCAAAGTCCTCTCAGCCGGCGACGAAGGCGACGGGAAGAACACAGGCAACACCAAGGGTTCGTTGAGGTGGAAGTCCGACGGCACCTTGGGCATGAAGGAGGGGTGCGTCCTGAGCACTACCCTCGTGTCGTGAAAAGTCAAGTACGGGGCCTTGCAGGAAAGGGCCTGGATCTCTCCCACTCGTCGTGCGGAGGTGATGGCCACAAGAAACGCTGTTTTCCACGACAGAAACTTCAACGGGGCCGAGTGCAGAGGCTCGAACGGAGGTCCCATGAGCTTGGTCAGCACCACGTTGAGCTCCCACGCCGGGGCCGGAGCCTTCACTGGCGGGAACGATCTGAACAGTCCCTTCATGAACTCTTTCACCAGACGATGAGACCACAAGGACGTCCGCCCCGTGGTTCTGGTGTATCGGGAGATCGCAGCAAGATGAATCTTGATGGACGCGTGTGCCAGTCCAGCTTTGGCCAATGTCAGCAGGTACGGCAGTACTTGGGGAGCCGTAATCCGTAGAGGGTTAATCTTCTGTGCGTGGCACCAGACAGAGAACCTCTTCCATTTGTGTCCGTAGCATTTCAGAGTCGAGGACACCCTGGCCTTTGCAAGAACCTCTCTGCAGTCGGCCGGTATGTCGTATCCTCCAAACTCTAGCGCTGCAGGAGCCAGGCCTGCAAGTTCAGCGATTTCGGGTCGTGGTGGAGGATGGCGCCTCCTTCCCTGGAGAGTAGATCCGCGTCCACCGGCAGCTTGATTGACGGGGACGCTGACAAGTCCAGAAGGTCCGGGAACCATATCTGCCTCGGCCACGCAGGTGCGACGAGGATCATCCTGCACCGTGACCTCTTGAGCTGGTTGATGAGCCGGATCAGCAGTGGCAATGGAGGGAACGCGTAAAGGAACAGGCCCTCCCAGGGGAACGAGAAAGCATCGCCCATGCTCCTCGCCTGGGGAAACCTGCTGGCGAACCTCCTGCACTTGGAGTTCGTCGCCGTCGCGAACAGGTCGATCTGGGGTGTGCCCCACCGTCGGAAGAGGCGATCCACGAGATCCTGCCGTAGTTCCCACTCGTGGCACGAGCGCAGCTCCCTGCTGAGTGAGTCGGCGATGGTGTTTTTTATCCCTGCCAGATGAAACGGCACCAGAAATATCCTTTGGGCGACGGCCCAATGCCACAGGTCCTGCGCCTCCTTGGACAGTGCTGGGGACCTGGTTCCGCCCTGTTTCCTGATGTAAAACATGGTGGTGGTGTTGTCGGTGAAGATCCTCACCACCTTGCCCTTGAGGGACGGAAGGAAGGACCTGAGGGCCCAAAACACTGCACGGAGCTCCAGGACGTTGATATGTAGTGATTTCTCCGTCGGGAGCCAAAGGCCTCTTGCGTGCAGATTTTCGGTGTGCGCTCCCCACCCTTCCAGGGAGGCATCCGTGGTCACTGTCTCCTGGTGGGCTGGGGTCAGGAAGTCCATGCCCGCCGTCAGATGCTCGCGGGTGCCCCACCACCGGATCGCTCGTCGGAAACTCTCGTCGAGTGTGATCCTTTCCTCGAAGCTGCCCGTCGTTTGGATCCAGCGCGCGTCCAGGAACTCCTGCAACGGGCGCATCCGGAGCCTGCACAGGGGAATGAGGTAGATGCAGGAAGACATCATTCCGAGGAGGGACTTGATGGACCTCACCTTGGCCGCGTCGGCCACCAACATCCGTTGTACCTTGCCCAGGATGGCCCTGGTCCTCTCCTCCGACGGGGAGGCCAGAAGGGACACTGTGTCGAGCCTCGCTCCCAGAAACAGTGCGTCTTGCGCGGGTACCAGGTGGGATTTGGCGTAGTTCACGGAGAATCCCAGGTCCGTGAGAAGCTGGACGGTCCTTGCCGTGTGGTCCACGGCGAGCTCCCTCGTCTTGGCTCGGATGAGCCAGTCGTCCAGGTAGGGGTAGACGTGGATCCCCTCTCGGCGCAGCTGCGCCGCCACCGGTGCAAGGCACTTGGTGAAAACCCTGGGTGCCGACCGTAGTCCGAAGGGGAGGGCTTTGAACTGGTAGTGACGCCCTTGGACCACAAACCTGAGAAATTTTCGGTGCCCCCTTAGGATGGGAATATGGAAGTAGGCATCCTCCAAATCCAACGACGACAGGAAGTCTCCTTCCTCCAGCTGACCCAGGACGTGCTGGAGGGTGACCATCCGAAACTTCTGAGCCTTGATGAACTTGTTCAGACGTCGCAGGTCTAGGATGGGGCGCCATCCTCCCGTCTTCTTCTTCACGAGGAAGTATCTCGAGTAAACTCCGGAGCCCCGAAGCCTCTTTGGGACGAGTTCGATGGCGCCCTTCCTGAGCATCGCCTTTACCTCCAGGAGAAGCTGCGGGATGTGAAGCTCTTTCCTGGCCACGGGGAGGACGCGCGGGCACCTTCTTTGAAACTCGAGCGCGTGGTCCCGGGCTAAGGCGTCCAACACCCAACGGTCGGTGGAGATGGACTCCCACACGCTGACGAAGCTCGCCAGCCGGCCTCCCACCGGGGTGCTTCGGTGGGGGCCCGACCACACGGCCGGTTCAATCCTGTTTCGACGAGGCTTTGCCGCCTTGACCTCCTTGGCGACGACGGCAGGGTCCGCCCGACTTGCCTCGTCCCCTATAGGCCTCCTGAGACGACGAGCGGGCCGCTTGACGATAGGTGGAGAAACCGCCGCCGGAACCTTTGGAGGCGCCCTTGCCTCCGCTGCTCCGAAAGGGCGGCCGTCGTTGTTGCAGAACCCCAAGGGCCCGGGCCGTCTCCGTGTCTGCTTTAATGGCCTGAAGGGAATCGTCCACTGTTTTCCCAAACAGGTTGTTCCCATCGAACGGCATGTCCAGGACTCTGGTCTGTACGTCTTGACGGAAGTCCGTAGCCTTGAGCCATCCACGCCGCCTAAGGCACACGCCGTTGCCCAACTGGCGAAATCCCGTATCGGCGATGTCCGTCGCAATAGTGATGGCGTGGTCCGACGCCACCTCACCTTCCTGTAGGATCTCCTGGGCATCCGCCCTCTTGTCGTCCGGTAGGAAGTCCAGCAGAGGAGCCAGTTTGTACCATAGCTCCCTGTCGTAGCGGGCCACGATAGCCAAGGCGTTGGCCGCCTTAATCGTCGTCGCTGCAGACGAGATGACCCTGCGTCCCATAGAGTCCAATTTCTTTCCCTCGCCGTCCGGCGGGGAAGTCGATGTGGAGGCCGCACCCCCCCGCTTTCTTCCTGGCTGCCGCGGAGACGACGGAGTCCGGGGTAGGCTGCGCCCAGAGGCACAGGGGGGCCGCGTCCGGGACCCGGTACTTCTTTTCGTACCGGTCTCTTCTCACTGGCGTCGTGGAAGGGTTCTTGAGGAGGGCGAGGCCCTCATCCCAAATGTCGTCGGGTAGAGGCACCGCGAGGACCGTCTTCCTCTTGGCCTCGCGCCGTTGATAAAGGAATCCTTCCTTTTTCTTCTCCTCAGGGCAGAGTTGGAAAAGATCGGATGCCCTGGCGATCATGGAGTGGAACGATACAATCTCGTCGGGCGGAGAAGCCCTGGTGGGAGGTGAGGACGGAAGATCCTCGTCGTAGACCTCGTCGTCCGTACCCGTCGCGGCCGTGTCAGTCCCCGTATCATCCCCTCGATTCGTGGACGGGGAAGAGGGCTGGACGGGGCGTGACGGCTGAAAATGAGGTGGAGGGTGAATCCTTCTTTTCTTGGGAGGAGGAACGCCAGAAGGTCCCGGTTCTGGGTCCCCCGACGGGAGTGGTTCCTCCGCTGGCAACGGTAGTCTCGTCCTTATCTCCGTGCATAAGGACTGTATAGCCAACAAAATGGCCGCCGAGTTGTCTTGCGGCGCTGGCAGAGGGGAATCCGACGGGCGATCAGGGGCCCCGTCGGCACCCTCGGCGATGTCGTCGTCACCCACGTCGGGATCCATCCTGACGGGCCGGTCTTCTTCCACGCCGAGGCCGTGGCTTAAGACCTCGATCAGCTCTTCCTCCGAGGTTGAAGCTGAGTCTACGACGACACCCTGCCCCCCCTTTTTCTTCTCCGCCGGAGATTTCATGGGGGTCCTATCGATGGGCATAAAAGAGGACTCCCTCCGAGGTGGCAGGGAGACTCTGAGCCCCGAGGTCGCCACCACTGGCGTAGCCTCCACAGTCTGAGCCAGGGCCGCCGCGACAGTCTCGATACAGGCCTTGGCCGGATGGATTAAGGCCTTCACCACCTTAGGTGCGCTCACCGCCTTATCCTTGAGGGGGGGGACACTGCCTCGCTCCCCCTCCGATGGGGCCTTCAAGCTCGACCGGGGCCTCTCCAGGAGCTTCGCCGGGTGCTCGGCCTTCCTCTTACCCGACCCAGAGCGTTGGCTCGTGGTTGATGGTACCGGGGAGGGTGCGCCCTGCCTGGCGCCCGTAGAGCCCGACCGTTCTGCGCTCCCGGTGCCAGCGGACTCGCGGTGCTTGGCCTTGTGTTGGACCCCCGTCGCCGGGGCGTCCTCAAAGGTCTTAGAAGACCGCTCGGATTTCTTCCTCTTCTTCTCGCCGGACGGGCTCTTCCCTTCCAGCCAGTTGGCGAGACGTTGATGGCGGTCCTTCATGGTCCGCTCCGACATGTTGCCGCAAAACGCACAGTCCTTCTCCACGTGCGTCTTGTCCTCATGTAAGCAGTAAAGACAAAAGGAGTGTTCGTCCTCCTTAAAGACGTTCTGCAGCTGGCATCCAGGGCAGACCCTGAACAGCTTTCCGGGCGTCGAGCTTCCCTTCTCCTGGGCCATGTCCGGGACGGGCCTGAGAAAACTTCTGGAGTCCTCCAAAAGCATAGCTCGACGAAATCTTCACCCTTGAGGGGCGCAGACGAATCCGACACGGGTCCCCGTTGATCGGATGGAGAGTCGGTGGAGCTTGAGGCTCTTTTGACCGAAAAAACCGAAGTTTTTGAGAAAAAACGTGAAAGAATAGCACTAACGCTCGAGAGCAATAGCACGAGGATCCCAACACATGAACGTGCGGTAAAAATCTGAAGATGGCTGCCAGAGGCGGGGCTTAGGTAGAGGGCAGTCATTGGCTGTGGTCAGTATGACGCAGAGACCAGTGATTGGTTATTACTACGAAAGACAGATCAGAAACGAAACTGATACTGGTTTTTTCTTTACCGAGGATTCCCAGCCTGACGACGGGGAATATTCATGAGCATGTGAATCCATGCCAGACCCCATGCTGGAGAAGTGGAATGTCCACATACACCAAGCCCTTAGTCCACCCCCCACCACTCCACACAGGGCACACCTGCCTGCCCCTTGCAGGTACCAGAAGCTCTACTGAGGAGACCGCATCTATCCAGCACCTCCGAGGGCAGCCCTGCAATGCTCCGCCCAGCCACAGCACCATCCACCTCCACAGCCTCCACTGACATGGAGGCACGCCTGACAAGGGTAGAGGTCCGCCAGGACTCCTTGATCGAACTGGTCCGCCATTATGTGGCCGAGGGTGAGCAAACACGCCGAGAAATAAGGGAGGCAAATGTGGATACCGTAAATGCCATCAACACTAGCGCAATACTCATCCATGACAGTCTAGGGGCGGTGACGCAGGTCCTCAGCAGGATGCTGGGCCATTTTCAACAGCAAAATCCTGCACCGGCAGTGCCATATCCAACCACCTCCACCCCATCATCCACACCTGCCAGCTCAACTCCCTCAAGCCCTGTGCGGATGATGAGGCGCAGCACAAGGCACACTGACATGCTGCCACCAGACTCGAAAAGAGGCCGGAAATAGCCGGTCCACCCACATTGTGTGTGGGATGACAATGGGTGAGGGGGGAGGTGGGGTTGGCGGTGTTTGGGGGGTGTCTATTGGGGGTTTTTAGGGGTTTGGGGGGGTGTGGGGTGTCAGGGTATTTTTGGGGGAGGGGGGAGGGCATGTGAGAGGTGGAGGGATGATGCACTCTATTGTTATTTTTTCTAATAAACCCGTTGTGTGCAAATTCATTTAATGACTGGACATTGTTCATTTAGTGTGTGTTTAATCAATTCATGACAGCGCACAGTGCCCAACTCCCCACACACCCTGTGTCCATGTCCACACGATCTCAGTGCCCAGTGTAGTACTGACACATAACCATCAACGTCCCTGTGGTTCAGAAATAATCGTCAACCAGTGATTGGTGCACAGCACGGCCATCTTGTGCATCACAAACTGCCAGGGGGGCTGCTTCTCCTCCATCATCATCCTCATCATCCTCAACGGTGCATGCAGGTCAATGTCAGGTGGCAGTGGTACGTTTCGCTGGATGCACATGTTGTGCAGCATGACACACACCATGGTGATCTTTGCCACCTTCTCAGGCCCATAAAGGAGTGCTCCACCAGACCTGCTGAGGCAGCAGAACAGTGCCTTCAACAGGCCAAATGTCTGCTCAATCACAACACGGGTACGGGTATGAACCCGAATGTACTCCTCTTTGTGCCTGTTCTGCGGGTTCTGTACAGGGGTAAGTAGCCACGGCTTCAAGGGATAGCCACCATCACTTGAGGTATGTGTGAGTCAAAATGTTACCTGACACCTTTAGGAATCACTGCCATGGCTGCAGCAATTTGGTATTAACATGCACATGGTGGTCTGCTTGTGCGTCTGGTATGTTGTCATTGCTGTGCAGCATTGGTCCTATGTATGGCATTGATGTGTCATGTTCAGGTTGGGATATTCAGGCGAACAGTGTATAGCTGTAAGTACATTGTCCACTCACTGCCCATTCTCACGCAGGTGGAGTATGCATCCTCCCCCCAATCTCACCCAGGTGGAGTATGCATTCCCCCCCAATCTCACCCAGGTGGAGTATGCATCCCCCCCCAATCTCACCCAGGTAGGCTATGCATCCCCCCCCAATCTCACCCAGGTGGAGTATGCATCTCCCCCAATCTCACCCAGGTGGAGTATGCACCCCCCCCAATCTCACCCAGGTGGAGTATGCATCCCCCCATCTCACAACCCCACTGCACTGCCATGGCCCAGTCAGGCAAGTTACCAAGCAGCCAGGCACGTCGTCCAGCATGTCACTCCATGTAGCGGGGTAGCACCATGGCATCATGTGTAGATCCGGGATATCGGGCGCAACAATGTGTGATGATCTTGCTGGAGTCACATACCATCTGCACATTGATGGAGTGGTATTGCTTGCGATTGCGGTACACCACCTCATTGGCATGTGGTGCCACCAATTCTACATGGGTGCAGTCGAGGGCAATGACGCAATTGGGCATGCCTGCCAGTGCATGGAAGCCTACTTTAGTGTCAGCGAAATCCTGGCCAGTCCGTGGTAGGGATATGTGGATGCTTGCATGCTTCAGAAGGGCATCAAGCACCTGGGTCAGCATGCGTGAAAAGAGTGGTTGTGATCTGCCATGCAGCTGGCCCACTGTGTGCTGGTGGGTGCCTGTGGCCAGGAAGTGTAGCACAGACACCACCTTCAGTAGAGGGGGGATGGCTGTGCGGATTTCTATCAGGATGACGATGTCATCGTGCATCATGTCCACTATGGTGGTGATGGTGTCCCGGTCCAAACGGTACAGGGTGTGGATCTGCATGGGGGTTAGGTTGAATGCACTGGCTCTGAGGCGAGGTATTGGTGGCTGCCTACGTGGTACCACTGGCTGCACTGGTGGGACCTGCTGGGCCTGTCTCACCCTACTTCTCCTTCTGCGTCTCCTCTGTGCTGCCTGTTGTTGTTGTGGTTGTTGTTGTTGCTGCTGCTGGTGTAGGAGTGCAGGCATGTCCTCCAGCCCCAGGATTGCTACAGCTAGTGGGATAATTTTGGTGTTGGAAGGGGTGTGGTGTGTGGGTGTGCTCCTTTTGTGCTGGGAAAGGCTATATTGGCTCCACCTGTGGTCATTGTGTGCACCTGTGGCAGTTGGCTACACTGCGGGTTGCTATTTACGGGTGGTCCGCGATGCCTGTGATACCGCCATCGTGCAGGCCGTATTTACTGCCTTCGGGATGCCGATAAGTGCATGCCTGCGTGACATGTGATGTCCTCCTGTTACCACGGTATTACCGCCGTGAAGGGCCGCATGTACGCGTACATGCCGGTAAGAAGGGGCACGGTACGGGCGGGGGCGGCATTAGCGGGTTGAATGCTCGTAATGGCCCGGACCGGTAAATGATGCCGGTAATACCATTCCGCCTTCCTTTTTTCATTACCTCCATGCTCGTAATGAGGCCCAATCTCTTGCGTACTGTTTTGCAACTGTGTGTTGCAAAAGGTGTTCTCTGGCTGAAACGCACGTGCCCAGGAGACTGGCAGTTTCCGGGCTGTACAGCAGGAGGATACTGCTCTTCTCAATGATGTTCTCTAAGACCCCTGGGAATTCCTCTTCCAGAAGACAATTTCCAACAGATTTGCTTCTTCGATGTTTCGAGGCAATTACTGGAGGATCACACTAGGGTTCAAAGTAAGTCTCCTTCGTATTTTCACTTACATATTCACCGGGCTGTTCCGTATGTTTTCGTTTTTTCCTTCTTCTTTTATTTGGGCCCGTTTGGTTTCCCAGCCCCCGGCTAACGGCAGTTCGGTGCAGACCCAACCGCATAGCCTTTCTGGGCAGTGTACTGCTCGCCCTCCTGGATGTTTTTCTTGTAGCCGCCTAAGCGGCTCCATGGTAGGCCAGTGCTGGAGGTTTTGGCACCGTCCTCACACCGCACAGTCCACCCATCACGGGCCGAGCCATCACCACTACTTCGCTTTGCCCCACTGATGTCGGCTCTCGATCGATTATCCAGATACTCTATGGGTGTCCCACACTCAGGCTTTTCCACTGCACTTGACCTCTTCTCAATGGGCTCACTTTTGTCTCCCCCCGTCTCTCTCTCCCGGACGGGTACGGCATTGGTGATTTCGCCTCTCCTCAGTCTCTTGCTCAGACTTTTCACTTTCTTCTACTACAACTGCAGACGTCCAGCCGACTTGTAAGACACCCTCTCCGCTCTCTACTGCTACTACTGCTACTGCTAACACCCTGTAGACTTTCCCAATGTGCTTGTGTGATCGGACGAACCATACCCTGCACACCATTTTCCTTCTCGGACTCTCTCGTCCCCTTCTTCGGTTTCTCCTTCGAGACCTCCTCCGGTCTCTCATTCGATCTCTTTTTGGATTGAGAACAGCTTCTCGTCGTCCTTCTTGGCTGTTAGATTTCAATAGCATAGACGACCCGGCATACGGTCCGTTCGATTGACAACAGCTGGTCGAGCACTCTTCCTACTTAATTGCCACATTCTCAGGATCTTCTTCGTTCCTGTACTCATTAAAGCAAGATTGTCTGACGCTTTACAGCAACACATTGTTTCCGACTGTATCATAAGTAGAGAAGGCTTTGCTATTGGTATTACCTATGGGATGGGGAGTTAAAAGGGGCGTGTCCCAGACTCACATGCTTATCCCCAGGAGGGGAGTTCCTGTCCATGAGATCCTGCAGCATGTTACCACCCCTAGGGTGACACTTGGCAAGCGGCTGCACCTCCCTAGCCTCTTGGACAGGAGCTTCCCTCTTGTTAGATGTGACACCATCTGGATGATCGTCACAGAGTACAAAGGTATGCATTGTGAAGAATCTTACGGATCCCTCACTGAAACCCTGCCTAAAGTCTCCTCCAGATGGCATGGGGAAGACCGGCGCTTCATGATCAGAACCCTGGGGGTGGTGTACTGCATGAGGATCACCTGGGCGGAGACATCGGCCCAGGGTGGTGAGGAGATTCTGAGGAGATTGATGGAATGAGACACAGAACTTTTCCTCTGGAAGGAAGAATCTTCCCAAAGTAAATAAAGAGGCCTTTATTCATTTTATTGTCCCTAACTCTCATGTAAGATCTCAAACTGTGACCTTAATGTTGTAAGATCTGAGCCAAATTTACCAAAAGAAAGATCCTTTTTGGTATCCCAAACTAAACACCTTCCTCAAACCCAAGGGTGCACTATAAAGGAATGCGGAAATGTTGTCTTCAATAAACTAGCTTCCTCTGTAAAGGATAATCTTCATAACCCCTCTCTTAATAACTTTAAGGGAATGAAACCTACCCTTAAAAATAATTCAAATATGCAAAAACCTAACATTTTTGGAAATAAACTAGAAGTCCCAGAATCCTAGAGGGACTGAGACGAGGAGGAGGGTTGAGGCGGCATGAAGTTGTCAAAGTCAGGCGATTAAGTCTAGTAGCCATTGCAGTAGTCAGGCAATTGAGGTTGTGGTGCAGGTTGTGGAAGTGGCGGCAGGAGGGAGACACGAGGCTGGCAAACAAAGCAGAAATGGGAGAACAAGAGGGGCGGCGGAATGAGGAGACAGCAGATTTCACTGGCATATTCTGAGAGATTCATGTCCTCCCAAACTATGAAGTGCAGGGGCTGAACAGCGGAAGTCATGCTGGAGAAACAGTTTCCCCCATGTGATCCTGATGGCCAAGGTTACAGAGCTGCTAGCGTGTCGAACACTGACGCAAGAAGCCAAGTCGAGGGTCTCAGGAGTAGAGGAAACTCCCAAGAAGTGTGGCCGGACCAGAGACACCTTTTAAGGAGAAGGGAGTGAGTCCCCAGAAAGCCAGAAGCAGTAGAAGATGTAGTACAAGTCCGTAAAGCATTCCGACCCATAGAGAAAACGTTTCAGAAGCCGGTGAGTGAAGCACATCGTTCTAAAGCATTGTGCAAGCCTTACCGTTAACAGTAACAACCTCCTTTGTCACTAGCGTATGATTTTCAGCAAGAAGAAGTGGACCGCTGTAGTAAAGATTCTTTAAACAATGGAAATGCAACACATGCGTATTGAGGAAAAGGCTTCTTGATCGCGTAGGAAGCTAACACTGTTACAACCATTGTTCCTTCAACGAAAGACTATTAACTTTCAAGGAGTGGTCGCATGTCCCTAGTTAAGAAAAGGGAACACTGCAAAGACCATTGCAGAACACTTAACGAATGGTCGCGTGTGCCATATTGTGATTCCCCAAGGAGGCCTGAACTCTATACTTTGCTTCTATGGAATACAATTTCTCAACCACTTTTAAAGCTTGAAAACCACATCAAGGAGTGGTTGTGTGTGCCTAATTGTGGTTTCTCCGGAAAGACTAAACTTTATAGTTTGTATACAAGTGACATACCTTTCATTCACAAGAGTACAAAAGACTGAAGAAGAGAACAAGCACTGCCTAAAGCTAAGAGGTAACCCATATTAATTGTGAAACTGAACCTTTCTAAGAGTTGTGAAGGCATCATGAAGCAGACACAGACAACAGGTTCAAGTTTGGTCCACAAAGTTTTATTAACTTAAGATGCACTGTTAGATAAGGACTAACATGCCTGATGCTAAAGTGGGATTTCCCTACCTAAATAAACCAAGGATAGTCTGTGTCAGGAAATCCAAAGTAAAAGTCTGTCTGTGTCCAAAACCACTTTTAAAGCTTGAAAACTACATCAAAGAGTGGTTTTGTGTGCCCAATTATGGTTTCTCCTGAAAGACTAAACTTTATACTTTGTATACAAGTGACATAGCTTTCATTCACAAGAGTACAAAGGACTGAAGAAGAGAACATGCATTGCCGAAAGCTTAGAGGTAACCCATATTAATTGTGAAGCTGAACCTTTCTAAGAGTTGTGAAGGTATCATTAAGCAGACACAGACAACAGGTTCAAGTTTGGTCCACAAAGTTTTATTAACTTAAGATGCACTGTTAGATAAGGACTAACATGCCTGATGCTAAGGTGGGATTTCCCTACCTAAATTAACTAAGGATAGTCTGTGTCAGGAAGTCCAACTTAAAAGTCTGTCTGTGTCCAAAACCTAAACTTACCCTCACGTCTAACAGTATACAATGTGTAGGGATGCCAACAACAAAACAAAAAGTGTTCAAAGTAAAGTTCAGAACTTCTTACAGCTCGTGGCTTGTAATCAGCTTCCCCTTCCCCAAGTTAAATATAGTTCATAAGGCACAGAGGTTCCCTTCCCCAAGAGTTCAAATATTTCAGCTTTTAAAACAACACAATTCCCTGGGACACTTCCCAGCTTTCAGGAGATTGTCACTTTTCACTAGTTCATATCTGCAGTTCAATCCTTGACTTCAAAACACACAAGAGGTTGTTGCAAAACACAAAACTTCTTTTCAGTGGCTCTCCCACACATAGGTGTATTCAGTCTAGGTCTGGCCACACGGTCCACCCATTACAGGTCACACAACCAATACCCCTTCTTGGCTTCTTTTCCATCAACTCTTTGCCACTACTTCAACTTGACAGTGATGCTTGATTCATTCATCTGTTTCACACTCTTCTGACACTGTTTCGAGGCTTGTTTCGCCACTGTGCATTTGTCACACTTTCTTACACTCTCCTGGCTGTTGATAATACTTGGTTTCACTTATAATGCACAGTTCCTTGTAGCAATCAGATTCCCAATCTGTCTTTCACTCTACTCAATGTTCCAAGAATGCTCAAAACTTGCATTTGTTCTGTTCGGCATTCACAAGTGCTTATGTTTGCTTTTCATTTCATTCGATATTAAAAAGTACTTGTTCTGCTTTGCAATTTATTCAGTATTCAAAAGTACCTGTTTTGCTTTTCACTTCATTCGATGTTCAAAAAGTATTTATTCTGCTTTGCACTTCATTCAGTATTCAGAAATGCGTATTCTGCTTTAATTTCATTGTAAAACCATGTTCATTGCCTGACTGTCATATGCGCCGGCAAGCCCGGTGTTCCCCCTTCTAGTTTCACTCACTGGTTGGATCTTACGGCTCTTCTGCGAGGTCCTCGGCCGCCACAGAGTTTCCCCCTTCTGTGCAGTCCCTTGCTCTCTCTCCTAGCTGCATCTTGTGGCTCCGCTGACCCAGCGATGCTCCAGTTGCAGCTCCCTATTCTTCCAACCACTTTGCTCGGTCGTGCCGGTCTCCCTCTTGCGTTCTGTTACCGGCTTTCAGCATCCTCCCGCTTCGCTTCCTGCTGCATAAACTCTGCATTCGTGAAAGGGTCTAGAGCGCTCCACTTGCCACACCACCGGTCTTGAGAGGTCTGCTTGCATGTAGCATTCCGTTTCACTGCCTCCACAGCTGACTCAGTTTCTAAAAAGATATTGGTTTATAAAGCACCCACCACCATAATGAATCACAAGAAAGACTAGACTGCTCACCATTAGAACGGTAGTTCATCCTTACTCATGCTGTCCTCATCCTCGTCCCAGTACAGAGCTGAGGCTGATATGGATCTGTATTACCAAAATGAGGCTGATATGTGTTTGTATTACCACAATTAGGCTGATATGTCTCTGTATTAACAAAAGGATGTGCCTCCTAGTTGGTCTCTTACTCGTCCCAGTGTTAAGCTGGTGTTACTTGGTGACCGTTTGGGAGGGAGACCAGGGACAGGGTTGACAATAGCCTAAAAGGCTTGATGGGTGGAGGGTTCATTACAAAAGGCAAATGGGGGATACCATGTCTCACCTAAGGACATCCTCGCCCCACTCCCTAAGTCTCCTCCACCCAGGTGATCCTCCCTCGCATATTCACCCCCAGGGTCAGGATCCAAAGGCGATGGCCTTTCCCTGGCCATCCGAGGAGGATACTGAGGGAAAAGTAGTGAGGACGACCTCAGGTTCCCCACATACCCTTCCCCTAGGAATAGGGCCTCCCGCATCAGGGGCATATGCTGATGGATTCTCAGGGAGTGGGGGTTGCAGTGATCGGTTTGGAATCGGGGAACAATCCCACACAGATGTTGTGGTCATAAAGGGTTCTTCTTGCCAGGTTTGGATGGGTGAAATTCGTGAAGGGCGTGGGCTGACTTCCTGTATTAGAGATGGAAAACTAGGGAAGTCAGTCCCAATTATCATTTCTTTTGGTAGTCCTGGGATAATGGCTGAAGAAAAATGGTAGTTGTTCTTTGCACATGTATGGGAATAGCAACTTTAGGGTAGATCTCTTGGTCTACATGGACACAAGTGATGCTTACCAAAGGTGCCCCTTTCAATTTCTCAGATGGAACTAGATCTGCTCGTACTGCCGTAGGTTTACTACCAGAATTTACCAAGGCCTGTACCGGAATCCCATTTACTTACAAGAACTGATTTGTGAGTGGATTTAGCTGATGTCCCACAAAAGAAGTTACTTTGGGTTTCGATATTTTCATAAGTACCTGGATCTTCCCCTTCTTCCCCTACCAAACACCCAATTTGCATGGGTTTTTCCCTTTTATTTAGGAAGCAGTTCCTCGCCAGATGTCCAGACGCTTTACAGGAAAAACATATAGGGATCATTGGTTTAATTTGTCTACTGTCTTCCTTCCATATTTCCTCTTTTAATTTTAGCTCCAGTGTTCTTTCTATTCTCTCCCTTTCCCTGCTATTAAAGTCCAAGAGCAGACTGGGAAGATTCATTCTTTCATTCGAGGGAAAATTAGGACGGGGGGGTCCTCTATTTTCCTTTTCTTCCACTCGGTGTAACAGATGAAAATGTCTATTTGCATCTGAAAGTAAGCCCCTAAACGCTCACTCCAGAGAGAATACAACCCGGTCGGAAAGAAAAGGCCCAATTCGATCTTGTAAGGATAACAATATTAATCGCATGCACAGATGAGAGCAACAGCAAAGAACTCTGCTGCCAAGAATGTTCTGCCAAAGAAGAGTACAAACAGAAACGTATAAAGCAAAACATCATCATAAGTGACGCAATACATATAATAAACACACGCGCAGCTGTTTTGATGGACCCTATACAGGTACTGCCTTTATCCATATGGGATGGCAGTTTATTGGTCCCAGTCCGTCTGTCTTCCATCACGTGGGCGCAGCAGGGCTCATATTCTTCTCATGTCAAAGTTCAGAAAACAAATTAACTCTACTCCTACTATACAGCTTGTTTATCACTCATACTGTGCACTTGGCAAGCTTCAAAACAGGAACACAGGAGGTTCCAAGGCACTCTAACCTTCACACACACATTTCACTCATTCCCTGCACGCCATCCAGCTCCAAGGTCTCCGTCCTCGTTTTGAACTATAATTTATCCCTCCCAGCACTTCTCAATACAAATCACATGATTGTCGCTTTAACGATACACCTGGTCCATCCTCTTTGAACGTTTCAAGACTTGTTACTTTGGGGTTGGTGGTCAAAGGGCACCTGGTGTCATGGAATTCAGGGATCTTAGGATTTAGACAGTTATACGGGCTATAACTCGTGGTCACTCGGGAATGGGCCGGGTCATGCTTTGGCCAAAGTGAGATGACATGCACACCCGGCGCTGGCCTCCGATCGTGGCCTTGGAGGGCACATTCCTCTTGGGTGAAAAAACACATCTTCGCAACACTTTAAAAAACAATGGACAAACAGTGCAGCGAGTGGGGTCGCAAACTGGCCTCATGGGAGCTCGGGCATGACTGGAGATTTCCGTTGCCTCCTGGATTTGGGCCTCAGGCATGCAGTGCCACATTTACCGGGCTTACCACACAAGCCTTCTCTTCTACCTAGGAATATTAATATCTACGCAGAATAGCGATGCCGCCCGCACCTTGGGCCAAACCATATGAATACGCTATCATTGATAATGATAGCATGGGGTCCTGCTGGACGGAAAAGCGCCCCTTTCATTGACCCCCATACCCCATGGTTCATTACAGGGCCTCGAATGCATCTCGCATTACTTTGAAGCACCTAGGGGGGTTGGGGCTGCCCCCTTCCCAACATTCCCCCCTTTCGTTACTTCTAGAGTAACAAATTCTGGAATTTCTCTGTGCTCCCACTCACCAGTTTCTACATCCACATATGGCGTATTCCTCTTTACTGGCACCCACGCCCTACACACTGATCGCAAACTTTCCCACCTAAACACGTACTCTTCAGGTGAACAAGTCATATAAATACAACCCCCATACCCCACCAGGTCCACCCAAATCTCTGTGAAATTTTCTGGATCAGGGGTTTGGGAAATTACAGTGTGGTATAAAGGATCAACTTCATCTCCATACGGGATGGTACACATTTTATGCTTTGGGCCACCCTGTGGGACATCGGTCTGCACTTCAATGTTTTTTGTTTCGCAAGGTGCTTTTGGACTCCCAATCGATACCATCATTCTTGCGCTATCGGGTGCCACAATGGCACAGCATCGAAGAACCAGCTGGCACATGCAAACAAGGACCAGAATGAACACAATGATGGGCATTAACATTTTCACGTTTTCTCCTAGCCACGATGGGGCCCAGTTGAAAGTTTTGTTTAGCCAATCATTGCACTGAATTCCTCCCTCCTTTTTCATATGAACGCCTAGGCCATGGAGAGCTGCAATGATGTGGGATAATGATGCATTTTCTGCGGCTTCTGGAGGTGCGAACGTGCAACAGGAAACGCCAAACCTTTTGCAAACCCACCTTCCATTTCGTTCAACATGTCCAGCACATACCTATTATGCATTGTCATAAGCCTTAGTGCTCGTAACTCAACCTTGATCACATTGAACCCATTATCTGTGTCGTTTGAGAGCTGGACCAGTTCCCACTGCACTATTTGCAGCTATTTGGCAATGGCTGCCGCCTGTACCCCTGGAAACAGTAGGGAAGCGAAGAAGGACTCTGCTGAGCTGAAAAGCCGATACTCTTCTGGTATTTCAGAAATCAAAGTGGAAGAGTCTTTAGAAATGTAAGTCGATCTTTTCATTCTCTGCAGTTGCTGGAATTGTACTTTTCCTAAACGGATGTGAGGCTCTTGGTGGGGACCAAGATCTTATCTTCAGGTTGTATTGTGGGGAAACGCGTGGGATTACCAATAGCGCTGAATGCAATGTGGCCAGCGAGCAACAGCCCTTCCATGAAGCTGGAAGGTGCAAGTAGGCTTGTCGGCCACAGATCCGTCAGTGCCACCGTTCCTTTCTTCATATCTGCGATCAAGAGAGTTTTATTACAATGTTCGTTTGTGCTAACAAAGACTGTAGCCTTGCTGCAGAAACAGAGCTTATATTCTTCTTCCTTGTGTACTTGCACCGACTTTTCCATTGTTGAAATCCACGTCAGTTTTGTGATGTGCTGAGGTGTAGCCAGCCGCGATGTGAGCAGCACGCAACCTGAACAAGCTCCCTGCCTGATTCTGATAACTCTGATCCTTTGTGCGAGAAAGAGATTGCTAACCTTAGATGGGAGATCCTCTGCGGCACCCACCGCTCCGCTTTTCAGAAGATTTGGCTGCGTGAATGAGAAGGAATCCGCAGTGATAGCCTGGGGAGGGAGGGCCACAAAATGGCGACCACAACCCAATGACGACGAAGACAGCGCGGAAAACCCCTGCAAGGAGCCTGCATACTGGAGAAGCCCTCCCGGAGCCCCGACAGACCAGAGAGAACCCAGCATCCAGTGCTGTGGACCATGCAGTAAGCAAGTATACACCAGCTCTCGCAGCGCGCAGTGACAGCACATAGTGGCCGCCGCAGGAGAGGGAACAGACAGACCAGCAGAGTGCATTAACAGTGAACCAGCGATCGGTCGGAGGAAAGTGCCCCTTCACCCCCTTTCACTCTAAAGAAGCCAGCAGATAGCTACAACAGCCCAAGCACAGCTCTCCCCAGAGCCTTCTCAACACGTGAAAGGCGCGAAGACGGCACAACGCACCAGCCTGCCCGCATACGGACACGCTAACTGCCAGCTCGCCTCATCCTAGATCCGGATAACCGGAGAGTGTGACTGGGCAGGCCAGAAGCCCACACGAGCCTGATAAGAGCACTGAGTGGGACCCCAGCAAGTAGCAGCCCATAAGATGTACACGCAGCAATAAAACACTGGGAACTGCCAACAGACCACCCAGCACCAAAGGAAAAAGGCACCTAAACACACACAGGGCCAACAATAAAACAGTGCAGGGAACCAGACCCAGGATCCTCCATAAACAAAATAAACACACAGACAGGAGCGATCACACCCCCATAGCAAATTACAGAAACAAGGACTAACCCTGATGTCAGAAGGACGGAGAAAGATGGCTGCGCAGCCAAAGCAGACGATGATGGAATCATATACGAAGAAAAGCGACCCAAAGTCGGACCCCACGCACCCAGAAGACCATTCACTGAGCAGAGAACATGGACCCCAACAGAATGATCCTGATAATAAGATCCTAGAGGATATCGCAGCTATGCGAATATCCATGGAAACCCATATACTGGAAATAAAATGCAACATGAGCCTCCTGCGTCAAGATGTGCGCAACCTCGCCAGCAGAGTGGGCAAAACAGAAAAGAAATTGGAAGAGACCTCATCCTCCACCAAAGAACTGCGAATAACGGTCCAAGACCTAACGGCCAAAGTCTGGATGTTACAAAACAGGGCTGAAGACACAGAGGGAAGAGCAAAGAGAAGTAACATTCAGATACTGGGACTACCTGAGGGGGCGGAAGGCATAGACCCCACTAACTTTATTGAAAGTATGATCCTCCAGGAAATAGGGCCAGGAGCCTTGTCACAAGGTTTCACGGTAGAAAGAGCCCAAATAGCACTTACGAGGAAACCCCCCAGGAGCACCCCCACGGTCCATCATAGGAAAAATCCTCAACTACCGGTACAAAGAAAAAAATGTCCCTTTTTATATACAAAAAGAAAGTCCGATATTTAATTAGGTGTCACCTAACATTCTTCCCACATCAAGTGGAATCAATTATCACAACATTTTATTAAGATTCAATACATCTCATAAAACAATCATAAAAATGATGATAGTACATAAAACATATACATTATGTTAAAACAACACAAGTAGAAACACCATGGGTGAGTATTGTTGTAATAGTTTCTTTAGGATCACAAAATGTATGTACATATCACACTCTGATTCCTAAGCCTCACTACTTTTGGCCTATTTCCTATTAGTGTATTACAAACAACCCGACTTGTACAAGTTTCTGTCCTTAATATACAGTCATGTAGGACATTCTTCAGGGGAAAATGTCTTGTGCCGGAATTAAAAATCTTCTTTTGTTGGGGAGAGAACCCTGTTAATCAAAAAATGGACACCCTATTAGTATCTTAGTACCAAAGTATCAATCTCTATTGGCATAAAACTGTAGCCTAATCCTTCAAGGGGTATTTTAATATGTTTTTAATTACATACCTCTCTTTCCCATTAATACATGTTCTGGTATTTACTGCAGATTCCCAATTTCTTCAGGAATTCTTGCACTTCCTCTTCTCTTCTCTACGGTAGTGTACAATTAAGACAAATTAATATATTGGGACATCTACATATTCCCATTTCTATCAATTTAGAATAACAGGTAAATCTATGATGGTGAAGCTTACCTATCTGGACAAATCCAAAATGTCTAGTATTTTCTGGCTTCTCTCAATACAGGATTATGATGAATGAATGACCGCCACCCTGTATGACAGAGTAAATAAACTCTGTTATGAATCAAAGGCCCTCATTACAACCCCGGCGCTAAACCATGGCGCTATTAGCACCATGGTTGGTGCCGGTGTTGTAACTAGTCCGCCATGGTGGAATGGGGAAATACCGCCCCATTCCAAGGTTGGCAGGGCGGTAATTCCCCATGCCGCCATGGCCCTTCCCCATTCCCATTTTTGCCCCATAGGGCTCAATGGGACTGGGGAAGGCGCTAATTACGGCACCGTAAATTACGGTGCCGTAATTAGCTCCTAGGTCCCTTTGCGGGTTGGTTTTTTAACGCCTGCTAAAAGCAGGCGTTAAAGTGCAACCCGCAAACGGACCTCATAATCAGGTGTTAAGGGTTTAACGGCGCTGACACCTTTTACGGCGCCGTTAACCCCTTAACACCTGGGTTGTAATGAGGCCCATAGCCTATGGGGGAATATACTCATGCAGTGATTCACAAAAGGTCAATACACAAGTAAAAACTCACTTGTAAATGGCTTGAAATCTGGGTCCCATATCAGTATTCCAGAAGGGACTCCTAAATGCAAGGATAAATGCAATGGCTCCACTACCCTCTCAGGTTCAAACTCTGTGAGGATAGAAAAAGTTTAGAACCCCTATTAGGTCCCACCTCTCTTCTCTGAATATCAAGGAAAAAAGGCCCCCACACACCAATATAGGTCCTTCCCCACTTACTTTCAAATATTCTTCTTTCACAATGAAAGCGGTCAAACTGCTCCTGTTGTGTTCCAAGGATCTGCACCCTCGTATAGAAATCGCGGGCCAGAACATACCCACGGGACGCCCTGACATCACCACGCGCGTCAGAACGTACCTATGCGACGTCGTGACGTCACCATGCGCTCGCAGCACGCGATGACGTCACGACGCCGCGCGAACGCAGCAAACCGACCCAAACGTGTCACAGAAAAGATTCCAGCACACCCGTGTTTACTCTGGGATATGTAGGCTAAACATTCCCCTATTCAAGAGTCCTCGAAAACAGTGCTCATTGCTATCCCCCTACCAAGCATCCAGAATGGAAATTCATTAGACAGGTGTCATAACAGCTAGGCCAGGTATCCTAAAAGACTAAATATGTCATTGCGAAAAGGAAACATGGAGCGCTGGCCTCATAGAACCACACTGGAAAACCTATTTTCAGAGCTTCCTCTCATTAGGAGAATTAATAGTAACTACACTGCTATACCATGGCGTTCAGCTGCACCAACTTCTGCAAAATACCTCTCAATGTCAATCATTTCGAAAGTAATTAATGGCAATACAGTCATTGGCAAAAACAACTCCCATATTACAAACATAGTAAACATCATGTCATTGAGAAAGGTCACAAAAACATAGGTGTTAAGAAAGTATCACATGTAGTTAACCCCCAAACAAATATTCAAAAGGTGCTTCACAGTGTAAATCCCATTGGCATAATAGAGTGTTGTTGCACCTTAATATTTCATTACCCAGAGGGGAAATAACACAAGCATACCCAGGACGATCACAAATCATGAACACTAAGAAACCAACTTCCACAGGTCAACAGCATTTTCATTTCCCTTCTTGATTTTTCGGTTATTATCAAGAGTTAACTCAAGATCATTCTACTCAGGTCAGACTTCAAACTGTCATGGTTCTCTAATCCCATACTCGGGCATTATGCCATTCAACTCCCTCGTTCAGACCTTTAATATGGCTTTTTGATAAGAAAATTAGTTTCTGTTCCAGATGAACTAGTTTCTTATTAATCACCATTTGCGATTGCCCTTTGATCTGCTTCAAAATGCACCACTCAAAATCGTTACATGAATGTTTCATTTCTATGAAATGTTTGACCATAGGAGCTTGTTCCACCTTATTCCTAATACAGTTCCTATGTTCAATCATTCTAGTTCTTCATTTTCTGTTCGTTTTGCCAATACATATACGTTTGCACGGACATAAAATCAAATAGATAACATTATTTGTGTTGCAATTAGTATGTTCATTAATGTTCCACATCCTGTCGAGGCCCAAATCCACATTCACTGTCTTTTTCGTTTGGGTGCACATTGAGCAATTGCCACAGGAAAAATGCCCTACTACGGGAGGTAGGCCCCACAGATTAGTTTGTTAAGGGGGCTTCTTTTTGACACCCACATCATTTCTCATTATCAAATTAAATACAGTGGTGCTTTTTTTAAAGGCCACAATAGGTCTACCTACTTCCTTGGTCATGATCTTATTCCAATTTCTTGTTATAATGCCCTTAATCTTATATGACAGGTTGCTGAACGTATTAACAAACACTAGAGGTGTTTCTTTTGTCCTTCTTTCCCTCTGAATTTGCTGATCAAGGAGAGATTGCCGGTTGTTGTTGAAAGCCCTCTTAGCTGCTTTTTTTACCAAGGGGGTAGGGTAACCTCGATGTACCAACTTAGTAATCAAATTGTTAGCTCCGTTTTCATATGATTCATTAGTACTGCTGTTCTTTTTCAATTTTAAAAATTGTCAGGACGGGAGGTTATTCTTCACATGTTGGGCATGGTGACTCTTAAAATGCAACAGAGCATTCTTATCGGTAGCTTTAGTATAAGGTTGGACAAGAAGTGACCCGTTCTGATGGTATATACAGATGTCTAAATAGTTTACCTCTGTTACGCTCACCTGGCTGTCATGATGCCTACCCCCGGGCATACAGACCAAGTCCATCAACCCCGGAAGCAGACATCATGTTACCTGGAGCAAACCCAGCAACCCCTGTTAGGGGCTATCTGGGTACAGTCCTGGCGCCTATGGCGCCAGGCTCTTATGGGACATCAGTCCTGGCGCCATAGGCGCCAGGCTCATTTGTTAAAACTTACCTGATGCAGACCATGCTGCAAGGGATCCAAGCATCAAAGCCCATGTGAGGCTTGAAGGGACTATTTTATCTTAGGGACTATTTTGTTACTCGGGTGTGGCTGTGGAGGAATACTTACCTGGGACTACTTTGAAGGCTATTTAAACCACGCCCGAAGAGCAGAACATGCTTCGCGTTATTCTGCATCCAGCAGCGTAACGCTCACTGTGTCTGCAGTCAGCATCCAGCATCTTGCCACGCCCGCCTCGAGTCCAGATCGCCTAGAAAGAAGGGAAAGAAGAAGAAAGGTTAGAACAAGAACTTTACTGGATTTCTTACCTGATTTCGGATTCAGCGCATCTTCGAACCAGAAACAGACTTCATTTTAAACGCGTCGCATCACCAGCAGCAGCACCGCGCCATACTCACCGTTCCTCGCAGCATCTCTACGATCCGGTGCTGCCTCCATCACCTGGTTGCCGCATTCCAGCGCCTAAGGGGGACAAGAAAACAACAAGGTGAGCCAAGGGAACAAACAAGGACAATCACTTGCCACCATATGCTTACCTGATTTTACCGCAGGCGGTATTATCCACCAGCACGCCAAATCTTCCTACGCTGCACCTGCAAGAAAAGAGAAAGCAGCGAGTTAAACCTTGGCATCATTTACCGGACAGTGTTACAAAACACAGACTCTTACCTGAACGCTTTCAGCTGCCACAAGGCGATCATCTTTTGGGTCTAAGCTGCAAAAGAAAAGGAATTGGACAAGAGTGATTAATCGGACATTTTGAACTCATTAGAACTATATACTTACGGCCTTTGGCCCGGAGGTTTGGAGCCAAGATTTGTCCAGAACTCTTCCAATATCCTCAAGCCAGTGAAGTAACTGGCCATCAACGCGCCCCTGCATTCTTCGCAGGATGGAGAGCTCATCATACAAAACTATAAGGTGAGCTTTGTGAAAGGGAATGTCAGAAGTGATAAGTGGGGACGCAGTGAGGTGTTAATACTCAAATCCATGGGTGGCTAATTCCCTTTCCCCGTCTTTAGGAGACTACTTGTACGGGTCAAGCAGACGAAGCTAGGTGGGCCAGTCCAGTCAGTCATATCTGCACTACGCATCACGTTGGTGGAGACCGTGGCTGTCCAGTTCCACTCGACACCCCTGTGGGAGCCAGGTGAGCGTAACACTGGCTCCCACAGGGGCGTCGATCGGTCCCGGACAGCTGCAGCCTCCTCCAACGTGAAGCGTAGTGCAGAGATGACAGACTGGACTGGACCGCCTAATCTCGTCTGCTTGACCCGTAGAAGTATTCTCCTGCAAGTGGATAAAGGGATTTAGCCACCCGTGGATTCTAGTAATGGCACCCCACTGTTCTCCCCACTAATCACCTCCGATATTCACTTTCAGTAATCTCACCTTATGTTTTTAAATGATGAGCTCTTCATCCTGCATGGAATGCAGGGGTGCGTAGATACCAGTTACTTCACTGGTTCAAAGGCGTTGGAAGAGTTCCGGAAGAATATTGACTCTGAGGTTCCTGGCGAGAACCCGTAAGTATAAAGGTCAAAGAGTTCAATATGTCCGATGTTCACTTTTGTACCATTCCCTTCCTGTGTTGCAGCTGGTTCCAAGAGACGATTGTCTTGTGGCAGCTGATGGCGTTCAGGTAAGAGTCTGTATTACCCAACACTGTCCGGTAAGATGCGTGTATTTAACTTGTTGTTTTCCCTCTCCTTACAGGTGCGGCGTAAGAAGTTGCGGGTTGTTAAAGAATAATGCCTCCGTTGGTAAATCAGGTAAGTCTATGGTGGTAAAAATAGACTGTATTTGTTGGCTCTCTCGGCTCACCTTATGTTTCTTTTGTCCCCTAGATGCTGGAGTTCGGCGAAGAAAATGATGGAGGCAGCGCCGGATCGAAAAATGCTGTGAGGACTGGTGAGTATGGCGCGGCGCTGCAGCTGGCGATGCGACGCGTGCAGAAATAATGTCCTTTTCAAGTTCGAAGAAGTGATGGATCCGGAATCAGGTAAGGATTGAAATAATGTCTGTGTTCTAACCTTTCCTTCTTCTTTCCTCTTTTGCTAGGAGCTCTGGATTCGCGATGGGCGTGGCTGAAGACTGGATGCTGACTGCAGGCACGGTGAGCGTTACGCTGCTGGATGCAGAATAACGCGAAGCATGTGCTGCTGTTCGGGCATGGTTTAAATAGCCTTCAAAGTAGTCCCAGGTAAGAAGTTCCCTCAGAACCACGCCCGAGTAAAAAATAGTCCCTGAAGCAAAGTAGTCCCATTCAGGCCTCACGTTGGCTTGACATCATTGCAGCATGGTCTGCATGAGGTAAGTAATGTACATGAGCCTGGCGCCTATGGCGCCAGGACTGATTTCCTCTATGAGCCTGGCGCCAATGGCGCCAGGACTGTACCCAGACGGCCCCTAGTCGGGGCTGCTAGACTTTTAGTAAGCACTTGTATGCCTGCTCCTGGGGCTGATGGGCTTGGTCCGGATGCCCGGGGGTAGGCATCATGACAACCTCCTTATTGCTGATACTGCTGGTAAATTTCAGATATTTGTTTTGTTGGTTCAACCACTGTAAAAAGTGGCTTGCTTCCTCTTCATTCCCTTTCCAAATGACAAATTCATCGTCTATATAAGCCAACAGACAATGTTATTCTGAAAAGGATTGCGTTCGTTATAAACTACAGTTTCCTCAAACATGTTAACATACAAATTGGCAACATTAGGGGCCATAGCTGAGCCCATTGCTGTGCCTTCAATTTGTTTATAGAATTGTCCCATAAATTGAAAGAAATGTTCTGTAAGGACCATTTCCGTACACCATTTAATACAGGAGTTGGATACCGGATTTTCATCAGCCCTTTTCAATAAAGTCTCCTCCACTACCTCTAAGGTTGCCAATTGCGGTATATTGGTACATAAAGCTTGAATGTCCAAGCAAATTAGTAAATTATCCTTAGGGTCAAAAGTGTTACCCTCTATTCTATTTATGGCGTCCTTGGTGTCCTTAATATAGCTTCTCATAGTTGGAATAAAAGGTCTTAAATAGAAGTCTACAAATTTGGAAAGTGGTTCCAGGAGAGAACTCACACCTGAGACAATAGGTCTACCCTGCGGGTTCTCTAAGCTTTTATGAATTTTGGGGAGTGTATAAAAAATGGGCACCCGGCCATTCTCTCTAGTAAGGTATTCGCCCTCTTGTTTGCTAATCATCTGTTCGTCCACAGCCTTCTGTACCTTGTCTCGGGTGTGCTGGAATCTTTTCCGTGACACGTTTGGGTCGGTTTGGTGCGTTCACGCGGCGTGGTGACGTCATTGCGTGCCGCGAGCGCGTGGTGATGTCACGGCGTCGCGTAGGTACGTTCTGACACGTGTGGTGACGTCAAGGCGTCACGTGGGTACGTTTTGGCCCGCAATTTCTATACGAGGGTGCAGATCCTTAGAGCACAACAGGAGCAGTTTGACCACTTTAATTGTGAAAGAAGAATATTTGAAAGTAAGTGGGGAAGGACCTATATAGGTGTGTGGGGGCCTTTTTTCCTTGATATTCAGAGAAGAGAGGTGGGACCTAATAGGGATTCTAAACTTTTTCTATCCTCACAGAGTTTGAACCTGAGAGGGTAGTGGAGCCGTTGTATTTATCCTTGCATTTAGGAGTCTCTTCTGGAATACTGACATGGGACGCAGATTTCGAGCCATTTACAAGTGAGTTTTTACTTGTGTATTGACCTTTTGTGAATCACTGCATGAGTATATTCCCCCATAGGCTATGATTCATAACAGAGTTTATTTACTCTGTCATACAGGGTGGCGATCATTCATTCATCATAATCCTATATTGAGAGAAGCCAGAAAATACTAGACATTTTGGATTTGTCCAGATAGGTAAGCTTCACCATCATAGATTTACCTGTCATTCTAAATTGATAGAAATGGGAATATGTAGATGTCCCAACATATTAATTTGTCTTAATTGTACACTACCGTAGAGAAGAGAAGAGGAAGCGCAAGAATTCCTGAAGAAATTGGGAATCTGCAGTAAATATCAGAACAGGCCCAAGATTTATTAATGGGAAAGAGAGGTATGTAATTAAAAACATATTAAAATACCCTTTGAGGGATTAGGGTACAGTTTTATGCCAATAGAGATTGATACTTTGGTAGTAAGATACTAATAGGGTGTCCATTTTTTGATTAACAGGTTTCTCTCCCCACCAAAAGAAGATGGGAGTAGTTTCTTACCTGTAACTCCATTTCTCCAGCATTGGTATCTTTCATGGATTCACATGCTTAGAATATTCCCCGTCGTCAGACTGGGAACCCTCGGTACACATATATAGTCGTTTCCTATAGGAAAAAACTTCAGACACTTGTGTGTCCTATCCACATCTACGTCCTCTTTGGGACCGTCCACGTATGCCCCGTAGGACGTAGCGGTATAAAAGCCCCGCCCCCGCGGTTCCTGTCAGATTTCGGCCCCTCCAAAGTATAAAAGGGGAAACCTGCTTATGCATATATCTTGCACATTGCATTCCGGGGAGGTTGGTGGGCGCATGTGAATCCATGAAAGATACGAATGCTGGAGAAATGGAGTTACAGGTAAGAAACTACTCCCTTCTCCAGCATTGGATCTTTCATGGATTCACATGCTTAGAATAGATTGTATAGCAGTATCCTAAAAGAAGGCGGTGAGAATGCAATGCAACATATACCGCAAAAACCAAAACCTAATTATATAGGTACATAAGCAACAACATATTTTCCAATATATACATATTCATCATATATACAAATACATATATATATATATATATATTTCTACTCAGAACATACACGCTAAAAAACCAGTATAGCCAAGGCAAAAGACAAAACAACCTTCACAGTTTTCTGGCTTACCTCATTGAAACAGATGGCGCAGAACTGCCCTTCCCATCTGTACTTCATCCGCATGCTGCCTTTCCAGGCAGTAATGGCGTGTGAACGTGTGTGGGACTGACCATGCCGCCGCCTGGCAGATGTCTGTCAGAGGAATTCCTGCCCACAGCGCCGTGGAAGAGGCTGTCGATCTTGTGGAATGGGCTCTAGGGTGCTCTTGTAGGGGTCTCCCGGCCTTGGAGTGACTAAAAGCAATCGACGAGACCCATCGAGCCAGTCCTTGCTTGGAAATTGCCTTTCCTCTCGTCGACGGACCGTATGCGATGAACAGCTGTCTGGTAGTTCCGAGTTCTTGCGTTCTTTGCAGATAAAATTTCAACGCCCTTTTCACATCTAGAGTATGAAGAGCCTTTTCCGCCGACGATGAAGGGGTCGCAAAGAAAGTAGGGAGAACTATGGTCGAGTGTTTGTGATAGACCGTCTGAACTTTCGGGACGAAAGAAGGATTAGTTGATAGTACCACTTTGTCCTTAAAGAATCTCATATATGGAGGGTCTATGACTAATGCCTGTAGCTCTGATACTCTTCTAGCTGATGTAATGGCAATTAAGAAGGCCAGCTTCCAAGATAGGAACTGCATGGATGAAGAGGACATTGGCTCGAAAGGTGGCTTCATTAAGGCCGCCAACACCACATTTAGACTCCATGTTGGTGGGAACCGCTTCGTTGGGGGAAAAGTTCGAAAAAGACCCCTCATGAAATGTTTCACCAGTCTGTCGCTGAATAACGGAGAGGACTGTCTCCTCCTCGTGAACCTTGAGATGGCCGCCAGGTGCACCTTTATGGATGAGGAGGATAACCCGCTCTCTGCCAGGTGAAGAAGATACGGTAAGACTTGTTCTGGAGTTACTTCTAAAGGCCGTATTTCATGTTGCGTTTGACACCACATACAGAACCTTCGCCACTTGCAGATGTATGACTTGTTGGTGGCAGGAGCCCTAGCCGCCTGTAGAATTCTCCGGCAATCCGACGAAACTTTCAAAGTGCCAAATTCCGAAAAGTCAGGAGCCAGGCCGTCAGGTTGAGGCTGTCCGGATTGTGATGCCACACCGTTCCCTTGTCCCTGAACAGGAGATTCGGAACCTTCTGGAACGCTATCGGTTGTTCCAACGACAGATGCAGCAGGTCGGAAAACCAAGGTTGTCTCGGCCAATACGGTGCCACTAGAATGACCCGGCATTTGTATCTGCGTATCCACTGTACTGTTTTCCGTATAAGGGGAAACGGAGGGAAGGCGTACAGGAACTTGTCTGTCCATGGAAATGAGAACGCTTCCCCTAGGGATCCTTTCTGAGGCCATCTGCTCGCAAACTGCTTGCATTTCTTGTTTTCTTTCGTTGCGAAGAGATCCACTGAGGGGTGACCCCATCTTTTGAAGATTTTCTGCAGCTGAATGGTGTGCATCTCCCACTCGTGTATCTGGGCCATGCTTCTGCTTAGGGAATCCGCTTGTACGTTCTTCACTCCTGGAAGATGATGAGCCACTATAGATATGTTGTGTTTCAAAGCCCAATGCCATACCTTTTGAGCTTCCACGGACAGGGTCCTGGATCTCGTGCCGCCCTGTTTTATCAAGTAGAACATGGCTGTCGTGTTGTCTGTCAGCACTCTTACTCTCGACCCCTTGATATGTGGGAGGAATGACTTCAAGGCCCATCTCACTGCCCTCAGTTCCAGTACATTGATATGTAGGCATGATTTGGTCGGGGACCATCTGCCCTGGGTTTGGTAGTTGTCCATGTGTGCTCCCCAGCCTGTCAGGGATGCGTCCGTGATGATGGTTCGCTGAAATTCTGGTTCTTGTAGAGGTACCCCTCTGTCCAGGTTGTGAACGTTTTTCCACCATTGGAGGGCTAGGATGATTTTGTCGTCGTCGACGGTTATCCTGTCTGACCACCGACCCGTGGCCTGCTTCCATCTGTCCGCTAGGAATTCCTGAAGTGGCCTCATGAACAATCGACAGTTGGCTACTAGATGGATGCAGGAAGCCATGGAACCTACGATCGCCACATACTTTCTCACTGAGAGTGTGCCATGTAGACGTAGTTGACTCGTCAGTCGATTGATCTTTGACATTCTGTCTAGGGAAGGTTTCACTATTCCCGACTGGGTTTCGAATTGAGCTCCCAAGAACTTTAAGTTCTTTGATGGCCTTAGAGAGGACTTTTCGAAGTTCACTGCGAACCCCAGTCGTCGCAGAAGCTGTAAGGTGACCTGTACGCTGTCGTTGGTCGACGCCGAGGAGGATCCCCTCACAAGCCAGTCGTCGAGGTACGGGTATACATGATGCCCTTTCTTTCTCAGCCAGGCTGCCACGGGAGCCAAACATTTTGTGAACGTTCTTGGGGAGGATTTGAGACCAAACAGAAGCACTGCGAATTGGTAGTGTGTCCGATCTACCATGAACCTCAGAAACTTTCTGTGTTTTTGGCACACAGGTATGTGGAAGTACGCGTCTTGTAGATCCAGAGACGCCAAGAAATCTCCCACTTGAACGGACCTGATTACTTCCTGCAGCGTGAGCATTTTGAATTTTTGGGTCTGTAAGGTCTTGTTGAGGTCGCGCAGGTCGAGAATGGGACGCCACTTTCCGTTTGGCTTCTTTACCACAAAACACCGTGAGTATACCCTTGGCCTTTCTGCGATGCGGGAACCAACTCTATGGCACCTTTTTGTAACATAAGTGCTACTTCCTGCAGTAAAACGCTCAGATGTGATTGGGGTAGGAATAACGGTGGACGTTTTGGAGGTTTGCATTTGAATAGTAGAGCATGTCCGTACCTCACTGTGTCCAACACCCACTGATCTGTTGTGATGTCTTCCCATTCTTTGACGCAGCTTGACACTCTTCCTCCCAGAACGGTGCGCTTCCCGTCATTGCTGGTCTTTTTGCTGGTCTTTTTGTTTGTTCGTCGACGAAGGATAGGACGGTCGTCTCTTGGATGACTGGAAATTTCTGCGCCGGCTTGAGTTTTGAGAGGCGCGTCTATATCCCTGGGAAGGGTATGCTGATCTGCCAAAGGATCTATCCCTGGATGCAGAGAATCTTGAATTGCCCGATGCCCCTTTAAAGTCCTCCTTCATGCCTTTCAGGGCCTCATCCACCTTTTCTCCAAAAAGAAGGTCACCTTCGAAGGGCATGTCCAATACCTTATACTGCACCTCGGGCCTGAAGTTGGTGCACTTAAGCCAAGCCTGGCGTCTAAGAACAACCCCGTTGTTTACTTGTTTAAAGCCCGAATCCGCCCGGTCCACCGCTATGTTAATAGCATGATTCGACGCTTCTTCGCCCTCTCGCACCAGAGACATAGCCGTTTTTCTATGTTCCTCCGGAAGATGGTCCAGTATAGGGGCTAATCTGTGCCACATTTCCCTGTCGTACCTGGCGACAATAGCCAAAGAGTTGGCTGCTTTCACAGTTGTAGCACCCACTGATAGTACCTTCTTACCAAACACATCTTGGCGCCTTGCCTCATTATCCGGAGGGGTAGAGCACTTGTGTTGGGCCCTCGCTTTCCTTGTCGCTGCTGCCGACACCACTGAGTCAGGTGTAGGTTGGGACAAAAGGCATTTCGGGGTAGAGTCTGGCACTTTAAACTTCTTTTCAATGCGGCCTTTGACGGCCGGTTCAGAAAACGGGTGACGCATGGTTTGAACACCCTCTTTCCAGACATGATCTAAAATGGGTATAGAGAATACTGAACGTCTATTCTTATCCATATGGTCGAACAGAAAACAGTCCTTTTTCTCCTCCTGTTGGACCACGCCAAATTCCTTGCATGCCTTTTCCATCATTGAATGAAAGGCGCCAATATCGTCTGGTGGAGACGGGTGAGTGGGGCTCTTTGGTGTTTCCAACTCAACATCCGACACCCAGGATGGATCCCTAGATGGAGACAGGGAGATATCCGATACTGATCCTCGGTCAGATACAGAGTCCGACAGCTCACCCTCCTCGTGGACCACTGGAGTCACCGGAACTCTGGTCGTTTGGGTTGGACGATGTGACGGGCCTGGCTCGTCGACGGGAGGCGTTGACGGGTTCACTGGTGGAAGCCTTTCATCCAACGATTTCAGCAGCGAGTGCAATGAGGACAGGACCTCCATAGACAGGGCCGACTGTGAGTTTGAAAACTGGTAAACACCTGAGAGCAGGTTTCTCCTGATGGTGACCTGGCTCGGAGCCCAAGATCTTCCGGGCCCGCAATCCTGAAGCCGTCGTCTTCCTTCGAGGAAACCGAAACTGCTTGTTCCTGCAGTAACGTGTCCGGCAACACCAGATCAAAAACCTCTGGCCTCCAGGCCTGAACTTCGGTCGACGAGGACATCGTCGCCGTCGTCGTCAGCGGGTTGATGACGGGGGAAACCAACTGCGTTAGAGGCAGTGAGGACACTGACTGGTTCGTCGTCGTCGTTGACGACGGTGGGCCTGCAGGTGGCTTAGGCGGTCCCGCCTTCACAGAGCTCTCCCTGCGCTTTTCCGACTCTCTACTCGTGGCAGATCTATGGGGATCGCCCGAGGAGGATTTTGGCCTTTCCTTTCCATGTTTTTTCGACGATGATGCCTTTTTTGAAGATTCTTTTGAAGAGTCTTTGGAAGAGTGGCTTCGTGGAACATCCTTTTCCGCCGGTCGAGTTTTCTTTGCCGGTGGTTCCGACGAGGCTGAACGGCGCGGGGCCCCCGATGTTTTCGTCGAGGCCACGCTGCGCACAGAGCCAACCTCCGACTGAGGATATGCTCCCGCCCCGTCATTTAACCACGACACCAGCCGCCGACTCCGATCCTTCAGGGTTTTCTGGGAAAAACCTTTACATATTTCGCACTGGTCTGCCGAATGGTGAGGGTGGAGGCAATATATACAATCTAGATGGCCGTCCCCCTCGTAAACCTTTTTCAATCCGCATGTGGCGCACGGGCGGAAGAGCGGTTTGCCCGACATCCTGGTAAGACCAGTCACCTTTCGATCAAAAAACGAGAAATTTCAACAATAAACCTAGAAAGTAGAGACTACGCGAGGAGATCCCACTATCTTTGGAGACGGTTGAAATCTGACAGGAACCGCGGGGGCGGGGCTTTTATACCGCTACGTCCTACGGGGCATACGTGGACGGTCCCAAAGAGGACGTAGATGTGGATAGGACACACAAGTATCGGAAGTTTTTTCCTATAGGAAACGACTATATATGTGTACCGAGGGTTCCCAGTCTGACGACGGGGAATATTCTAAGCATGTGAATCCATGAAAGATCCAATGCTGGAGAATTTTAATTCCGGCAGAAGACATTTTCCCCTGAAGAATGTCCTACATGACTGTATATTAAGGACAGAAACTTGTACAAGTCGGGTTGTTTGTAATACACTAATAGGAAATAGGCCGAAAGTAGTGAGGCTTAGGAATCAGAGTGTGATATGTACACACATTTTGTGATCCTAAAGATACTATTGGAACAGTACTCACCCATGGTGTTTCTACTTGTGTTGTTTTAACATAATGTATATGTTTTATGTACTATCATCATTTTTATGATTGTTTTATGAGATGTATTGAATCTTAATAAAATGTTGTGATAATTGATTCCACTTGATGTGGGAAGAGTGTTAGGTGACACCTAATTAAATATCAGACTTTCTTTTTGTATATAAAAAGGATATGCTCACAGAGCAAGAAGTCTGTTGATCCCTACCTGTGACTTAGAACCGTTTTGAGAATAGAGTTCGGCTGATTTCCCCCCAGCTCTCTGCCGAATATTTGCCGATTTTCAGCGCGTTTACCGCCGGCGGGAAATCCGCTGGCGGTAAAAGTGCGAAATTTCCCCATTGAGCCCAATGGGGAATGGGGAATTCCCAAATGGGCTCAATGGGGAATGGGCAATACCCGTTCCGCCAAACCCGTGATCCGGCGCTAATAGCGCCGGTGGATTTGGCGGTAGGGCTAATAACACCAGCGCCCAACTCGTGATGAGGCCCACTGTCTGCACGACCAAATTGGGGCAATCTAGGCGGGAACCCCACACATTTGGTTTTCGGGAACTCACACAGCCAGACGAGTCCCCGGCCAAGACCACCGAGAGGGGCGCAATAACCAGGAATCACCACTGTTAACCCCAGGACCCCTATCCAAAAAGCTTGGGAACTCGATCCCACACCTCCATTTTAAAGAACTAAGAGTACTCCTCAGTACTCGGCCACCGAATCCCGAGATGCATCGGGGAGAATTGGTGGTTGAGCCTCTATGGGTCTACACCGGTGGGCAGCATGTTAGAAGTTACACCAAAGTTTTAGTTGAAGTTACTTTGTTCAAGTTACAACACGGTCTAAACAGTCACATGGGAAGGAATTTGACAAGAACCTATGGGTCAATACCACGAATGGAGACAATGAAGTCAGCTCCCTGGGGAACTGAGGATGCACAGGAAAGGAAACGAGAGAAGTACCTAATGGGAGGGACATTGCAAATTGTCATCCAGCTCACAGAAGGGCCACTCTCCACGGCAGGAAGGAGGGACATCACAAGAAGCTCCCCCGGGAAAGAGCGAACCACGGAAACAGGGGATATAACCTAGATGGCCGAGACCCTTAAGATAGCCACATGTAATGTACGTGGCCTAAATCATTACTTCAAAGGAATACGAGTGGTGGCATATCTACGCTGCAAATGGATCCACATAACCCTGCTACAAGAAACACACTTAACGCGAGCAAAGCAGTCGCAGATACTTGGGAAATGGAGGGGCAGTGGGTTTGGGTCTGCATACTCTAACTACACTAGAGGGGTACTTATTTGGATAGCAACTGGAGTGCCTTTCCACCTATTACATACTCACACAGACCCAGAAGGGAAGACTAATACTAGCACATGGATTGCTTGACAAAAGAGAAATCTGCTGCACCCAACCACAGTGCAGCAGCATTCTACTGTTCTCTATACGCCAAACTGACCCATTATAAAGGCATGATGTGGATTTGGGGAGGGGACTTCAACTGCACATTAGACCCTGCCCCCTGCCCTAGACATATCAGACAATACACTTGGATTCCCTTCCCCCGACTAAAGCTCTGAACACATTAATAAAGGAACTAGAATTACAAGAGATATGGAGGTGGATACATAGGACAAAGAAGGAATTCTCGTTCTTCTGGAGTGCTCACAGGATAAACACGAGAATAGATTATGTATTCACAGGGAGAGGACAGCTGGGAAACATTGTGGGCGCTTCATACAAAGGTAGAACGCTTTCCAACCACTCGCCACTGATAATCAAATGGATACTGTCTAATCACCCAGCCCCCATGGAAATTATGGACAGGTGGAACACTATTTTGACCATAACCCAGGGAGCGTTAAATGTATGTGGACAGTATGGGACGCTTTCAAGGTAGTAATAAGGGGTGCAGCCATAGCCAAAGCAGGAGAAGTCCAAAAAGACCTAGAACGACAAATTGTGGGCTCAGAGGATAAGATCAAAAAGCTGGAAGGGTCTGAAGCCACAGGAACAAAGGTAGAAGAAACAGTCCTAACACTCAAACAAGAATGCCTCGACCATTGGGAAAGATTGGGTAACTACAGTTATGCAAAATATATGGAAAAGCTACATGGGCAAGGTGACACACCTGGTAGACTATTAGCTTGGTTGAATAGGGACAAAAACACTAGAGAGGAAATTGTACAGATAACGGACTAATGCAGGGAAAATTGGAGATCACAGAAAGAGATAAAAAAGACCTTTAGAGTCTTATATCGCAATCTCTATGGGGACATCTCCGACTCTAGAGAGATAGAAATAATAGAAACCATAGAAGATATTGGCCTGCCCGTAGTGTCAGCAGAACAAAAGGAAATGCTAAGAGCGCCAAACACAATAGAAGAGATGAACAAGTTACTTCTTACCTTGTAACGTTCTTTCGATGGGATGTTCCTCCGACGTATTCCTTATCTTTGATAATACGTTTCCAGCTTGCTGGCCTCGGAAATTTTTTCTGTAGAGGGCGCTGCGCGTCGACGTCCGCTGGGTCGATGTCCCTCGATGGCCACCGTATCGGTGCCGACGTCACCATGCCCATAAATAGCCACGCGCGGCATCCGTTGCTCAGTTCCGTTTTGTAGCATAAGAAAAGTCATGCCTGAATTGGTTATTGACCTTGAAGGAGCGTAAACTGCAACCACAAGGGAAGTATTACTGCGGGGATGGATGGGTAGGGCGATAAGGAATACGTCGGAGGAACACCCCATCGAAAGAACGTTACAAGGTAAGAAGTAACTTGTTCTTTGAAGGGATTGTGTCCTCCGACGTATTCCTTATCTTTGATAGACTCCCATAGCAGTGGCATGTAATTGGAGGTGGGAGTAAGAATGTCATGTAGCCCTTTAGGGATGGACCGAATGTAATACGGCTTTGCCAAATCTGGTCTCTTGACTAGTGGAGGAATCCAGGTTGTAAAATTTTGTGAATGTATGTGCGGACGACCATGTGGCAGCCGCACATATGTCTCTGACCGGTACCCCTCTTTGGAGGGCCGAAGAGGCTGCGATACCCCTGGTTGAATGAGCCCTAAGATTTTGGGGTGGCTCTTTCCCTGCCAGTTTGTAACATTCCAGAATGGCCAAAATAATCCACCTGGAAATGGTTTGTTCTGTTATGGGTAATCCCAACTTGTGACCTGAGTATCCTACAAACAGTTGGTCTGCTTGCCTGATCCTAGCCATTCTGCTGATGTAAAAACTTAGAGCTCGCCTTGGGTAAAGCCTATGTAGCATTTCTTCCTCTTTCCCCGGATGGGGAGGAGGGTAGAACGAAGGTAAGGTAATTTTCTGAGTAATATGACATTTAGAAACCACCTTTGGGAGGAAATTAGGCTTCACCTGTAGGACAACTTTGTCCTTGTGGAAAATTGTATGTGGGGGTTTACAGGAGAGAGCTTGTAGCTCGCTCACCCTCCTAGCAGATGTTAGTGCTACCAATAGAACAGTTTTAAGCGTGAGAAATCTCAACGAACAAGAGTGAAGTAGTTCGAATGGAGTGCCCATTAGGAAGTTTAAGACTAAATTTAAGTCCCATAAGGGAACTTGGAATGGTTTTGGAGGATAAACATTAGTTAATCCCTTGAGAAATTGTATCACTAGAGGTAGTTTGAAATACGACGGTTCCTCCGCAGTGCGCTTGAAGATGGAAAGCGCTGCGAGATAGCCTTTTACAGTGCCAATTTGAAGGCCTGAGTTTGCCAAGTAGGGTAGAAACGATAACACTGTTGGTGTACCACATGAAGAAGGGTCGATATTCACTTCTCTACACAAGCTGCAAAATTTGCTCCAACGGCAGCGGTATAAAGACTTTGTTGCTGGCCTTCTGGCCGAAAGCAACACCTGAATGACGTCATCAGGGAGATCCCAATCCTTGTACCTCACCCTTTCAGAAGCCAAGCGTGAAGGTTGAGGGTTCTGATGTCTGGATGGAGAACCTGACCTCCCTTCTGCGAGAGAAGATTCTCTTTGAGTGGAAGACGGATTGGAGGGCAGATGGACATATCTAGAAGGTCCGGGTACCACGTTCTCCTGGCCCAGTCCGGGGCAATTAGGATCATGGTTTTCCGGAATCTTCTCAACCTCCTGATCATTTGAGGAATAACACGGACTGGTGGAAACGCGTAAAGGAGTGGAAACTCCCAGTCCACTACGAACGCGTCTCCTAGAGCTCCTCTCGGGGGGAAATTCCCTTGAACAGAACAGATCGCACTTCCTGTTGGTGCTTGTGGCAAACAGATCCACCTGAGGGGTTCCCCAAAGGGCGAAGATCTCTTGAAGAACTTCCTGAGCTAGCTCCCACTCGTGGGAGACTGTGCTCTGCCTGCTCAGATCGTCCGCTGTCAAGTTCTTCTCTCCGGCTAGGTGGACTGCCGATAGAGAGATTCCTTCCTGAATTGCCCAAAACCAGAGCTGCATTGCCTCTCTGCACAGTGGCAGTGACCCTACGCCTCCTCTTTTGTTGAGGTAGTGCATGGCCACCGTGTTGTCCGTCAATATTAGGACATTTCTACCCTGTACTGATGGCAGGAAAGCTTTCAGCGCTAGTCTGATCGCTCTCAGCTCCAATAGGTTGATGTGTAGTCTGGACTCCGATGGAGACCAACGACCGCTGATGGTCAAGTCGTTGGCATGGGCTCCCCACCCTGTGAGTGAGGCGTCTGTGACTACTGTTATCTCCGGCCATGGTTGCCAAAACAGTTCTCCTTTCAAGATGTTCTCTGTATAGGCCCACCATTGAAGGTCACGGGCTACCTTGTCCGGAATCCGGAGGAGATCTGTCATTCTCCCTGAGAATTGCGACCACTGAGTTCTCAGTGCCCTCTGAAGAGATCTCATTCTTAGGCGAGCCTCTGGCACAAGGAAGATGCAGGATGCCATGAGGCCTAGCAACCTCAAAAAGTCGAAGGCTGGGAGACGTTGGGCATTTTGAAACTTGTTGACCATCTGCAGAATATCATGAGCCCTCACCTCTGGTGGCGAGGCTTTTCCCAGGGAAGTGTCCAGGACCGCTCCAATGAACTGGAGTCTCTGGGATGGTATCATCTGTGACTTCTTTAAATTGAGGGAGAAGCCCAGTTTGTGAAGGAAGTGGCAGACATAATCTAGCTGGGTCTGAGCTTGTTCCGAAGATACAGCCCTGATCAGCCAATCGTCCAGGTAGGGGTAGACGTGGATCCCTTCTCTCCTTAGACTCGCAGCCACTACCGACATTAGCTTGGTGAAGACCCTCGGGGCCAGGTCAGCCAAAATGGCAGAACTTGTAATTGATAATGAGAGTCGCCATTTGCGAACCTCAGTTATTTCCTGTGTTTGAGATGGATTGGCACATGGAAATAAGCATCCTGGAGGTCCTGAGATACCAGCCAGTCCTAGAGCTGGGGGGCCTGAAGGATCTGAGAGAGAGTTACCATCTTGAACTTGTCCTTCCTGAGGAACTTGTTCAATTCTCGTAAGTCCAGGATGGGTCTCAGTCTTCCGTCCTTCTTTGGTATGAGAAAGTAGGGGGAGTACCAGCCCTTGTTCCTGTCCGCTACAGGTACCGGTTCTATGGCACCTTTTCTCTAGCAGGTCTATAATTTCCTGCAAGCTTAGCGGATCTGGAACTTTTAGAGAGCTGTTCCCCGGTGGATGACGCTGAGGGATGTGTAGAAAGGGTAGGCAGTAACCCTGGGCAACTGTCTCCAATGCCCAAGCATCTGACGTAATAGCCTGCCATTCCGTCAGATGGTGAGTTAACCTGCCCCTTACAGGTGTCTTGTGTGGAAAGACCTCAGAGTGGTTTGGGGGCGGCTGATGCAGATGCCGAGGGTAAAGAGGCACCTGCTGCTGCTGCGGCCTTAGTACTTTTGACCCGTCCACCTCGGGTGGATCTCCTTTGGCCTCTTTGAGCCGGCTGTCCTCTGCCTTTCCCGAATGCGGAATAATAGCGAAAGGACTTTCCTCTCCCAGAAGTTCCTGAGGGGCGAAAAGGAGTTTGGCGGATAGCAGCTCCTAAAGATTTAGTTGCTGCTTTAGATGTCTGCAACTTTTCCAGACTGTCATCAGCCTTTTTTCCGAATAATGAAGAGCCGTCAAAGGGCATATTCAAAAGTCTGGGCTGTACATCTGGAGCAAAGCCAGACTTTCGTAACCACGCACGCCTGCAGATTGTTGTACTTGCCGCCATGGCCCTGCTGATACTGTCAGCGGAATCGATGCCAGTTTGAAGTGACTCGCACATGGCATCCTTGCCATCTTTAATAATGTTAAGGAAGGCTTCCTTTTACTCTCCTTCGGGTATGCAGTCAGCCGCTGATGAAGCACACTCCCACAGTGTGTGACTGAACCTGGCAAGCGTACAGGTGGCGTTGATGGACTTCAACGCCATACCACAAGCAGAGAAGACTTGCTTTGCCATAGAATCGTACCTCTTGTCATCTCTATCCTGTGGGACTTTAGGGTAAGCGGTCCTGCTGCTTGATGAAGTTGCTGCTTGGACCACCAGGCTCTCTGGAGTCAGGTGTTTCGATAAGTATTCAGGGTCAGCTGCAGCTACCCTATACTTGGCTGATAATCTTTTATTGACAGCAGGGATAACTTCAGGAGTTTCCCAGTTAGATGCAATCTTTCTTTGTAAGGCTGTATGGAAGGGGACCACAGGATCCTCCTGTGGACCTTTGTCTAATATGTCTGTCAGGTCATCTGTTGAAAAACAGGCGACGGCGCAGACCAACCCATGAATTCAATAATTCTTGCCATCAGGGTTCTATAGGGTGTTTCGGCATGTTCCCCTGGGTCTGGTTTAACAAAATCCACTTCAGGGGAAGTGTCCAGCCCACTTGCCTCATGTAATGACTCCTGTAGGTCTTTCAACCTTCTTTCCTCAGAGGTCAAATCCTCTGAAACAGGTAGTGTGGTCCTCTGCAACCCAAAGGTTTCCTGGTCAGAATCTTCCCCTTCTTCATAAATTGAAGATAATCCAGGGTACTCTGACCTCTGAAATGGTATAAAACCCATTTCTAAGGCAGAAGGAGCCAAACGCATCATTATTGGGCGAGAAAACGTCGATGTCGTCGACGCCGATGTGACAGGCTTCGAAGGCGCCGAGAACGGCGTCGAGAAAACCGGAAGAGGCCTCGGAGAACTCGAGAGGATCGGGATCCTACACGAGGATATCGAAGACGGTGTCGGCGTCGTGCCAGAGGCTCTTGGAATCACTGTTGGCTGTGGAGTAGCCGTGGTCTTCTCTTTCATCTGCGTCGATGTCGACGATGGCGTCGAGTCGATCGACCGATGCGTCGAAGAACCCTTCGACAACGGCGTCGATGGCGCCGATCCATGCGTCGGAGGGATCTTCGACGACGGCGTTGAAGACAGTGCCTTCTTACCCGATGGCCCGTGGCGCTCTCGGGTGGAATGTTTCGCCGGGTGCTGCGACTCGCAGCGTTTTGTTTTTTTTGGGTTTTTCACCCGGGGTATCACCCTCAGCTGTCTTCGAGGGGGTCGAGGCCGCTTTCTCGAAGACGCTTAACATTTTCTTACTGAATTCCTCCCACTCAGCCTGAGAGCTGTGTTTTGTGGGGCAGGAGACCCTTTTTGGGGAAACAGAAGACGAGGAAGGGGATCTTCGACGTCTCTTCTTTGAGTGTCTTGATCTCGACGAATGGTGGGAGCTACTTCGAGATCTAGAATGGGAATGTTTTCGACGGCGAGGAGACGAATGCCTCGACTCGGCCGAAGAAACTTTCGAGGAGGCTTTGACTGACTTACCTCTCTCGAGCTTCCCCTTGCGCTCCTTCAAGGTTTTCACCATCATGGACATGCAGTCCTCACACTCTGAACAATGGTGCTCGGCTCCCAAGCACCACAAGCAGATCCTGTGTGGATCCGTTATCGACATTTTTTTACCGCATTCTTGACATTTTTTGAAGCCGGATCGCGGCGTTGTCGGTTTCGATGAAGATGCCATCGAGAACGAGTTGGTATATTCGAGTAGATGTAGATTAGATTATCTGAATGAACTGAGCAACGATGTTCCGAGGCCCCACGAAGCGCAGAAAAACAGAACTGAGCAAGGGACGCCGCACGTGGCTATTTATGGGCATGGTGACGTCGGCGCCGATACGGTGGCCGTCGAGGGACATCGACTCGGCAGACGTCGATGCGCAGCGCCCTCTACAGAAAACATTTCCGAGGCCAGCAAGCTGGAAACGTATTATCAAAGATAAGGAATATGTCGGAGGACACAATCCCTTCGAAACAAGGGATAATAGCCACACTACAAGACGGAAAAACTCCAGCAAGCAACAGCCTTCCGGCAGAGTTCTACAGGGAATACACAGACCTAATAGCCCCACAGCTACTCCTAGTTCTAGAAGAGGCATACGAGAAAGGGAAACTACCTGACAGCATGGAACAGGCAGTCATACTCCTGATCCTAAAGCCAGGTAAAGATAAAAAGCTATGCGAATCCTGTAGACCATTAGCACTAATAAATCAGGACACCAAAATCCTCACAGCCGTACTCGCAGAGAGACTTAAGAAAGAAGTCACAACACTGATACATCCTGACCAAACGGGTTATGTCTCGGGCTGGGCCAGCACAGAAAACCTGAGACGACTCCAGGAGGTGATAGACAGAACACGTAACTGGGCCGAAGGCTGTGCGGTAGTAGCACTGGACGCTATCAAAGCATTCGATTCGGTCAGATGGGAATGGCTGTTCGCGTCCCTGGAATACTACAGCCTGGGAAGCCGGTTCATGAGATGGATATGCATGCTTTACACAAGCCCAACTGCAAGAGTGTGCACAGGGAAATACATTTTAGACCAATTCTTAATCCACAGAGGTACCAAGCAGGGCTGTCCCCTGTCACCCATATTATGTATTCTGGCACTAGAACCCCTAGCAAGGCACTTTTAGAATCAAGGGCCAGTGCATAGGACAGACGAGGACCCAAGCAGACTTATTGTCTGCGCCACTCCCCACTCACCTGTGCTTGGGCCCAATGACATGATTCCCTACTAGGACTCAGAATCTCTTATACCTATAAATAACCTGAATTAACGAAACTGCATGGCCCTTGATTCTAAAGGTTAAGATCAACAGGCATTTCAATTTGGCACATCGGCCGCCATTTAGTGTTACATGGAGGTGAGGCATAGAGTTAATAGACTAGTACATGACCATGGACTTACACCAATATAAATGATGGGAGTCCCGAATATTCCAACAATTAACACACCATCAGGGTTTCTTAGACTCCATCGGCACTGTAAAATGAAAAAATCTGAAACATTCTCAATTACCGGGTAGGAACGAGTAAGGAGCACGCACGCAGAAGCACGTAAGCTCACGGACCGGAGGAAGCCCCTCGTTTCCCGGATACCTGATGGCTCTTGGCACACACACGCCTCGCACATAGAGGTGAGTGAGAGATTGATACCCAATCAGCAAAATAGCCCCTTCTTTGCGATTGAGATAAGGAGTTACTCTGAACCCTGCTAAAAGTCAGAATTACCTTTAGGTGAAGCAAACAAGGTAGAACTCGCCACCTAAGGAGGGTGTGAGGGAACATTAAGTTCACTCCATTAATACCAAGGGGTTCGCCATAGGAACCAAACTTATAGATGATGGCATCAAAATGTACCATAATCCCTCTAGAAACATGCACTGAATCCACATTCCGTTCTGTTTTTTCCCCAGAAATTCTTGTTGTGAGAGTCTTCTCGAGGTGAAACCAATTACACACACGGCGAGTTATGCACAATCAATCCCACCTACAGGGTGTGTCCAAAGACCAGAGATAAAGGTGCTAGCGGCACTAAAAAAGAGGTACTTTGAATAGTATGCTTGTAATTATTAGAAGTATAACTTTGAAAGTGTTAATTTGTTTGGAGATGAGATTGCCAAAATTGAGCCAGTTTAATAACACTAATAGCGGAATACTTTCTATGGCCCTCATTACGACCCTGGCGGAAAGTGACTGACCGGAGCGCCACAGCGTAAATAGCGTTTCCGCCATTGCACGAAGGAGCAAAGTGCGGCCCATTCCGACCCATCGGGCACGAGCACCACGCCACGGCGGAAGTGCAAAGTCCGCGATGGCGGAAATGACCCCAAAACGGCCCACACGCCGCCGTACGGCGCCCTAGGTGCTATACCGCCACCCCTCTTAGCGGTCACCGCAGTGTGCGCCTACCGGAAAGTACGGTGACCGGAAATATACGGAAACGGAAGTAAAAACATGGGCCCGGAACGGGAAACATCCCGCCGTACACCTATAAAACCACTAAAACCACACAACCACTAAAATCACTACCCTGAAACACACCCCAACCCGTCACCCACCCTAGCGAAACCAAGAAAAATGGGAAAAGTAGCGAAGAAAGCGTGCGACCGCAAGCGGCAGGTCCACTTCTCCCGTGAGGAACTCACCGTGCTAACAGAGACCCTCCAGGAGAATGCTGCCGTCGTCTTCTCCACGCAAATGACCAGAACGGCACTTGCAAACAAGAAGACCATATGGGCTCTGGTGGCACAGCGGGTAAGTGCGGTGGGGACCGCACCCCGCACCCCACAGCAATGCCGCAAGCGATGGGACGACCTGCGGATACGCGTCCGCAGCATACTCTCTGCCAACCGCAACATTGCCACAGCCACCGGGGGAGGTCCTGAATCACCCATCAAGTTGACCCCCTGGGAAGAAATCTGTGCCTCCACCATCGGAATGGAGAGCATAGAGGGAGTCGGAGGGATGGAGAAAGGAGTGCAGACATCCGAAGATTCAGGTAGGTGGGCCAGATAAAACAATGCCAAATCCACACAGTCCATCCATGTGAAGTACCATGCGTCCACATAGTGCAACAGAAACACATGTCCAGGAGAACGTCCACACACATCGGCCTGATAGCGCACGTTAAAACCCACAATAAATACATAAATAATTAAAAACCCCTAATAAACGCACTACACGAGCAGCAGGCACACCCTAACTGCAGGCTGCCAAACAACTGCACCCTCACTCCACACACAAATTAAAGCACCTCCAAGGCCCCGACCCAAATCACCCTCAGGTACCACCCCAAAGCATGTGATACAATGCCATTCCAATTCCCACAGACCCATCAATAACCCTCGCCCTCCTTTACTCCACCACAGGGTCCGATCCAAACGACGAGCTACAGGACACCCCTACCAGCACACCTGCAAAGAGGGCCAAGACCAACGGCCAGAGACCCTCCACCTCAGCTGCACGCATCAAGACACGGCAGCAGCACAAATCAGGTGGCAGCACAGAGGAGGGAACATCAACAGGCACCCCAGCAGCCAGCATGCCCACAACACCACCACCACAGGGCCCCCAATGGATGCCACAGAAGGCACTGCCTCTGGTGGCAGCAGCACCATAGGTGACACCCCATTAATGGCAGCATGCTCGGACACAGAAAACGGGGATGTCGAAGTCAGACTCATCCATGACCTGTCGCAATCCCCCTGTCTGTCCCATCCCGTACAACATGAGGATACCACGCAGGGGCACCCACAAGACGACGACTGGCCATCCCCCACAAGCCCTGTGGCAAGGCAACATGAGGACAACAGCCCCTCTGTGACACCCCCGCAAATGGCCATGGCCCAGCAGAGGCAACAGTCCCTCGACCAGTTAATCGTACAACAGCAGCAACTGGCCACGCTCCTCAAGGACCATGCCGATGAATGTGGGGGCACTAAGGCAGACATAGAAACATCAACTGAGACACTTAGGGCAGAAATGGAGAGAGGTACAGAGACGCTAAGGGCACAAATGGAGAGTAGCACCGAGAGCCTGAGAGTCCAAATGGAGAGTAGCACCGAGAGCCTGAGAGTCCAAATGGAGAGTAGCACCGAGAGCCTGAGAGTCCAAATGGAGAGAAGCACCGAGAGCCTGAGGGGGGAACTGCATGCGACGTCCAAAGACGTATGTGCCGAACTTGCCGCAGTGCGCCGTGTGCTCACTGAGCTCTCGCAAACCCTTAGGGACATGCATGGACGTGAGCAGGCAGACACATCATCCGTTGCAAGTTCCGTCCAGGGCAGCCCCCAACGTAGATCTGGAAGGAACCTGCGCTCCACAGGCAGGGGTGCCCCTGATACCCGCAGAGGGGGCTTGCAATAGCGACAGCCCACTGACAATGAGCATCTTTGGACACTGGTGTTCGGGGGGGAGGTAGGAGGGTGGAGGGGGTGTGTTGGGCTCACTTGGGTGGCGGGTCGATAGGGTGTTCAACATGACATCACATATGCCATAAAAAGTGCACGATCAACCAATGAGATGTGTGGACATTGATCTTTGTGTACTAGGCCATCATAGGCGTACAGTCCATATTGTGCATGTCCCAGACACACGCAGTGCCACGAGTCCCGTGTCCATGTATCAGCCACCAGGCGTGAGTGCTAGAAGCATACATCAATGAGATGCTGACGAATGTCACGGGCCTCCGGTGCCTCGCAGACTCCATGAGGTGCTGCCACATCCCCACCCTCATCATGACCATCATCAGGTGCTTGCAGTTCTGCGTCAGGGGGCATGGGCACATTTCTACGTACGCACATGTTGTGGAGCATGACACATGCCATGACCATCTTTGCAACCTTCTCATGGCGGTACAGGAGTGCCCCGCCAGACCTGCTGAGGCAGCGGAAACGAGTCTTCAGTAGGCCGAATGCCTGTTCAATGACTACACGGGTACGTGAGTGGGCATGGTTGTAGTCCTCCTCATGCTGGTCCCGTGGGTTCCGGACTGGTGTGAGGAGCCATCTCTTCAGTGGATATCCAGCATCACCTGTATGTGGACGAGAAACGTATGATGTGGAATGCCATTGATACGTACGCACACCCCCCCCCTTCCTGCCAGGTCATTGCCAATTCACATACCCCACATAATCATGCATGTAATGAGACTCACCGAGTAGCCAGGATCTGTTCCCTGCGTGTCGCTCCATGTAGCGTGGTATTGTAGAGTTCCTCAAGACCATAGAATCATGGGTTGATCCAGGGAATCGGGCACAACAATGTGTAATGATCCTGTTGGAGTCACACACCATTTGTACATTCAGGGAATGAAATTGTTTTCGGTTGCGGTACTGGGCCTCCATGGCATGTGGGACGACCAATTCCACATGGGTGCAGTCGATGGCACCAATGCAACCCGGTATGCCGGCAAGTGCATGGAATCCCACTTTTGTGTTGGTAATTTCCTGCTCCGAGCGTGGTAGAGAGATGTAGTCGTCTGCGTGCTGCAGGAGGGCATCGAGCACTTGCAATAGTGTCCGTGAGAACAGTGGCTGAGAAATGCCATGCAACTGTCCACTGTGTGCTGGTAGGTGCCTGTGGCCAGGAAGTGGAGTACAGACACCACCTTCAGTAGGGGTGGGATGGCGGTTGGGCTATCTATCATGCTGACAAGGTCAGCCTGTGTCATGTCCACAATGGCGGCTATGGTGTCCCGGTCCAGACGGTAGAGGGTGTGGATCTGCTCATCAGTGAGGTTGAACGGATGTGCTCGGAGGCGTGGGATTGCGGGCTGCCTGCGTGGTGGTAGTGGCTGTGCTGGTGGGCCTTGCTGGCCCTGCCTTGGCCTCCTCCTCCTCCTGCGTCTCCTCCGTGCGGCTGGTTGTAGTTGGTGTTCGTCTTCTTCTTGGAGTTGGAGCACTTGCAGTGCTATCAGGTCCCCCAGGGCCAACATCGCGAGTCCTGCCGGTAGCATTTCGGTGTGGTTGTGGGAGGAGACTGGCTGTGCAATTTATGTGTTTTCAGGCTGTATGGCCTCCACCTGTGGTGATTAATTCCACCTGTGCAAACTGCTCTCCCCTTTGGCCGAGCACGTCCCGCGCACAACGCTGCAATTCGGGGAATGGTATCTTGCTATTGCAATCATGTATTTGTACCCGATGGCCGTGTAAGATTGGTTGATATGTTCATTCTGCTGTGGTCCCATTGTTTCACATACTATCTGTGCAGTCGCGAACAGACTTGTGAAGGGTCAGTGGAACGTAGTACTCGAGTAACGGTGGGCCCTCATGCATCACTGTACCGAGTTGCAACGACGGGCGGGGCGTCCCATTTGTGGGTGAAGGCAGTTGCCATTTTCACATACAGCCGCACTCGATGGAATAATTAGTGATTTCAAACGGCCACAGATGCCTTTTCGACGTGATGTTGCAAATGAGGAATTCGAAGGGCGGCGCTTTCGGTTTCCAGCTAGCGGCGAGGAGATGCCCACAGGTCTGACTGCAAATATAACGTTCTATTGTTCAATGTCCTTGAGACAGGGCCCATGGCGAGGAAGCAATGATTGATATGAATAGTTTGGGATGCGCAATAGCTACGTGGGCGATGAGGCCGGCAGTTCCCAAATACATGTTACTTCACAACACTGGAATTACGGGCTGGGGCACTGTGGATTTTGCAGGCTGCATAACGCACAGACTCAATGGATGTTTCTAATGTTATGTGAGTAATTATTCAGGCGTTTTGATCCCGGGATGAGGGAATGATGACTGGATGCATGGGCAGGTGATTTGATACAGAGTTTGCCATGTACAGGGCTTCTTGGGATCTATCCGCCTCCCCTACGCTATGTGATGCAGGGCTGCCATAGTGGGACCATCGTCTATCTGGCCTTGTTGAGCCCTCCCTGTCTCGACGCGCCCTCAGACACTTGTGTCCATGCACGTTAACATTCCCATCTGATGGATTCTGTTTTGACAGACGCATGCACAGGTACACTCGTTTGTGATGGTGTTTGCACCTCGATATAGATGTTTATGAGTCGCAAGTGGTTTTGGGGTGGTGATGATCCTTTGGAGTGGGCTAGCATGCATATGGCTGTGGATTTCGTGTGATCATTGAAGTGAGTTGTTGGAATGTAGTTCTGATGGCCATTCTGTTCTTTTTCTTTTCTTTTGGTTGACAGGTATCTCCTCCCCTTTTGCCACTGCCATCTGTATGCCACTCCTGCAGATGGGTTTTACTCCCGACACCTGCTGCTTCGTGTTAATCAGTGGAGCAGCATTACGATCTTATGGGACGATCGCCAATGGCCCACATGCCCTTACGCAGTACTGGTGGCTCGGAGCAACATTTCGGCCTTTCAGCTGGACTAGTGCCTCCCCATTGGGACGGCCCTGCGGTTCTGTGCGCTTCCATGTTGCCTTTTCGTACGTGAATGTGGCTCTGTGTACCATGGGGGAACAGGGCGACACACAAGTAGTGGCTGGTCATTTCTTGCGGATGCAGCCCACAATGGTGAAATGTGTTTTGGAGTTCATGGCCTGATGGCTGTATGGGCTTGGTGACTTTGATGTGCATAAAATTTCTATTCTGATTTGGCCCGTGTAGCGTTTTTCTTTGCAAGTGATGTGGCATATGCCTATTTGGGGGGCGATGTATTGTGAGGAGATCTGCATTGGGTTCCAGCTTCGGGGTTTAGTTGCGTGGTACTGTACTGGGCGCGTTTGCCTACTAAGCCCGTGAGGTCAGGGATGGGGGCTGCCAATATGACAGTTTGAATGTTGTCATGCTCAGGGGCGGGGGATTGGGTTTTGTGTAACAGATGCCGGTCAGCCAGGTGGACTGGTGGAATGATGTGATTCTCGGAATATTGCTGGTCACAGGTGCCTGTGTTTGCGTGCGTTTCTTGGTGGGGGACTGTGGTCATGTCCATTGGGATGGCTTCTGTATTCGTGCCATCTGTGCCCTGCAGCTCCCATTGGCCCCTCTTGTGTTTCTTTTGTTCGTTGCCATGCATGGGTGACTTGTACATTTCAATGGTTGCATTGTGACTTCATTGCACCTACGGGGAGTTGTACTTTGTGGGCAGGGAGCGGTGTACAGGCACTCAGTGGGGCCGTTTACGGTTGATTCGCGATGCCGTACTTCTCACCATGGCGGAATGGTACATTACGCCATGCCTGATGGCGTTAGGTACATGTCCGCTAGGGTCGGAATTGGCGTACCCTTGCGCCATGGTGGTGTTTGCGGTTTCGCATGGCGCGCGCGCGCGTGCTTGGTGCAGTTAGCGTTGGCGTTCACTACGGTGTCGCTAATGGCTTCGTACTTTGCGGTGACGGGTCATAGTCGCACCGAGCGCTATTCGATGGCGGTATTGCATTTCCGCCATCGTTTTCCGATTTCCGCAAGGGTCGTAATGAGGGCCTATGTCTTTTGCTTTAGGAATTGAAATCATGAACATATAGAATTTTAGGAAACAAATAGTATCATTGGCCCTGAAGATGGACTGTTGTAAAGTCCGAAACGCGTTGGCAATTCACTGAAACTCCCTGATACTACTTTGGATTGGTGACTTTGAACCAAAGAACATTATTATATTATTTCATTCTGTTATTATTATACTCAAGAAAAAGGGACTTTGCAAGTCTATGGGCCTCATTAGATGGTAGGCGGTGAGCCATGGCGCTATTAGCGCCATGGCTCATGCCGGTAAAATACCGGCACCGCCTTGGCGGAAAGGGGATTTACCGCCCCATTCCAAGGTGAGTGGGGCGGTTAATCCCCTTTCCGCCATTGCCCTTCCCCATTCCCATTTCTGCCACATAGGGCTCTATGGGAATGGGGAAGGCGCTAATTACGCCACCGCAATTTTGCGGTGCCGTAATTAGCTCCGAGGTCCCTTAGCGGGTTGGATTTTAACGCCTGCAAAAAGCAGGCGTTAAATCCTCCAACCCGCAAAGGGACCTCGTAGTACGGCGGTAAGGGTTAACGGTCACCGTTGCCATTACCAGTGACCGTTAACCCTTACTGCCGTCCGTGTAATGAGGCCCTATGTGTGAAACAAAAGTCTTACAATTGAGAGCGTACTAGAATAAATTCTGTGAGACAAACCAACTATGGTTAAACCTTGGTTATGTTTACCAAAAATGTTTTGAAAAACTGTGCACTTTGGTTGATTAAAATAACCCCTTTAGGGGCTTCTGATTTTTTCAAATGTTGTGAATCATTGTATGAAGGAATTGATTATTACACTCTGTGAACTAAGTTAGGTGCATGACACACAACCAGTTGCTATACTAATAATTAACTAGATGTTATATACCCATCTTAACTCTATTGAACATCTGCACTTTGAAATCCTTATACATAAGACTATATAACAATACACAAAACTTCGAACAGCAAGCAGTGGGACCTACATTAGAACCCACGTGCATGCAACCTTAATGATTTTGGGATTGAACTCCCCTTGGAGTGCACTAAGGGTTGGCACGTAGCAGCAATACATGCCCTCTTTCCTAGCATGGAACAGGAAGTCATACTCCCGATCCTAAAGCCAGGTAAAGATAAAAAGCTATGCGAATCCTGTAGACCATTAGCACTAATAAATCAGGACACCAAAATCCTCACAGCCGTACTCGCAGAGAGATTTAAGAAAGTAGTCACAACACTGATACACCTTGACCAAACGGGTTACGTCTCGGGCTGGTCCAGTACAGAAAACCTGAGACGACACCAGGAGGTGATAGACAGAACACGTAACTGGCCGTAGTAGCACTGGACGCTATCAAAGCATTCGATTCGGTCAGATGGGAATGGCTGTTCGCGTCCCTGGAACACTACGGCCTGGGAAGCCGGTTCACGAGATGGATATGCATGCTTTACACAAGCCCAATGGCAAGAGTGTGCACAGGGAAATACATCTTAGACCAATTCTTAATCCACAGAGGTACCAAGCAGGGCTGTCCCCTGTCACCCATATTATGTATTCTGGCACTAGAACCCCTAGCAATGCACATGAGGAAAACACTTAAAGACACAGTTGGAGAACTTTGCAATGCTATCAAGAATCTCAATCAGCAAGATGAAATCCGGTCTCTTCTCCCTCGTGGGGTGACTAGGGATTGAGGAAGATCAACTCCCTCATCTAGGACTCCAATGGAATGTCCAATCCTTTTGATACCTAGGAATTAATATATATCATGACATTAGAGACACTCATGCACCAAACAAAATATAAGCAAAATCGGGTCTAGAGGCCTAAATTAAATTCTGGGAAAAACTGCCCCTCTCGGTGATGGGCAGAATTTCCCTCCTGAAAATGATAGCCCTCCCATGCTTATTGTACCATTTCATAAATGTACCATATCTCATACCAAGAGCCTTCTTCAGAGAGATAAACTCGACACTGGGCGGTTTCATATGAGGAAGTCATAGGAGGGGAGTTGCACTTGATGTCCTATGCAGAGATTACACAGAGGACGGAGTACACGTTCCAACACGTGGCAGGATGGCTAGCAGACTCAGAAACAATAGACCATGTCCTGATGAGCCCCATCATAGCCCCCTACCTCTTAAAAGAAGTGTTGTGGATGAGGGAAAACACAATTATCGACCCACCGATACTCCTTCAGCTAGGCAGACAGATATGGTCCAGAACCAAAAAGATACTGAAGGTGTGGGAGCCCTACTCCCCCAGCTTCCATTGGTGGCCATACACGGAGTCAACAGAGAATACTTAACTCATAGTAGGAAGCACTGGAAAGTAAAGGGGGTAATAATAGTGGGAGATCTCTGTCCCGCAGGGAAACCACAGACATTCCAAGACTTAGTAAACACACACGAGATACACAAAGGCCAATTTTTAACATACACCAGACTAATATGCACTCTAAAAAACACATTGCCAACCTTGCCGGATCTAGAAGATGAAAATCCGACATTGGGACTGCTATATGATGTATCTGAAGGAGGACACATGGTCTCAAGAATATACCAGGGACTGTTGGAAGTAATACCCAAAGACTTAAATAGAGGCAAACTATCATGGGAACTAGAGGTGGGGAGAGAATTACGGAAGATGAGTGGTTAAATGCAATACTTTACCCCAAGAAAGTTTCGAGAAATGCTAGACTAAAATTGACCATGGGACACATGTTCTGGTCCTGCCCAGCAATACGGGAATACTGGCAGGAAATTGAAACGCGACAAAAAAAGGGAGGGTTAAGTGGCCAGGAATGGACAGCAGAAGCATGCCTTCTTGGGATTTACAAATACCCCAGTAGGGATAGAGGAGTGAGAAAAATGATAGACCTTGCATGGGTACTGGCCAAAAGGAGATTATCGATGACATGGAAGACCAAAAAGGGGCCGAATGTAGAGACATGGTGGAATTATTTGAAAAGATGGACCATGGCAGAGAGAGCAGTATGGTACGAAGCACTCCAAACATGCATAAGAGAAAGCTCTGAGGACATAATAACATGGAATACACTCATACAAGACCTATTCACCTCGCCAGATGACAGACCCCCCCTGAAAACCAGCACCCCTAGATTAACACTCACTAGAGACCAATGATGGACACGAATGAATATAGCCATGTACTTTTCACCTAGAAAGAGGTTCCAATAACGCGAATGGTTTAGATCCTTGCAATATACCGTGTTTACAGTCACAGTTCGTATTGGGGTTAGGGAAGCAGTTGGGGTGGGAGAGAGAATTAAGAGACGACTGCATGCAAAATATTGGATATGGAAAATGCAAATAACTTGTTACAACATGAGAAATACCCAATAAAAATATATTTTTTTAAAGGCTTTGTGATGTGCTCTGTCCGAATTTGTATACAGAAGTTGACGATTTGTGCTATTCTGTCCTTGCTATATGTTACCAGTCCTTCTACCAAGCAAGGTAGTGTGCTGTCCTGCCAGTTATTAGTGACATACGTCTGCCCCTTCACCATCAGATAGGGTAACTCCACACACTTGATGTTTCTTTGGTCATCGGGACATTTTATGAAATCTGGGCCCACCATTTGCAATTCCACACTATGGGCCTCATCGCGAGTTGGGCTGTATTCCCGGGTGTAATACCGCCGACTGTAATAGCCTTAGCAACGACCAGCCCGGACGTATTACCACCGGATCATGGGTTGGGCCTTAACGGTAAATCCCCATTCCTGATTGGGTCCTTTGGATCCAATGGGGAATTTTTCGGTGCTAATACTGCGGGCTAATACAGGCGGCTGTAATACTGCCGAAAACAGGGATTTTCACCTCCAGAAAAAAGCTGGAAGTAAAACACCCTGTTTAGCGCCCAACTCGTGATAGGGCCAGCCCTTAAATGTGGCTGTAATATTGTTACCACCGGATTTAAGGGCTACAGCCCAACTCGTGATGAGGACCTATGTGCCTGGAATGTTCTTTTTATTCTGCATAGCGCAAGATGAACCGGGCCTTGTGCCTCTATAATTGGGACTGCTTGAGGGACTAAAACCTTGGGAGCCCCTGACGCATGCAGATCAGTGAACACACATAACAGCTCCAATTTACAGCACTTCTCCCCACACCACTCATATCAGAGTACCATGAATTAGAGAATGCGGGTTGGTGAATATCCTCAGTCACATCAAAACCCAACCCTTGATACATGTCATACTTTCGTCATACCTCTCTTTTCATTCTTTCATACACATTCTCAAGGATAGCAGCTTTAGTAATACTCTCAGAAAAACCATAATACCTTTCCATAGTGGTTGACAGTCCCCTGCTTATTTAAACACTTTGTTCTCTACTTCCTTTACAGACGAAACTTGCATATTGGAATCATTGAATCTGTTTCCGTTATTATTATTTGTGTTCACATTGGTCCTAATATATGTGACTCCACTTGTGTTAATGACATTTATATATCGTTCCCTTTGGATAATATACAATCCTATTTCCCCCACTGCCCCCTTTATATGTCCTCCTCCTATAAATTCCTCCCCCAAAACACCCCCAATAGTACTAGCAATATCACACACAATCCTCAAGCAAGTGCTAACCAACAATAATAGATCTATTTCCATAGTCTTTCCTTTGCGTCTCAAGGACTCAGGTCCCTACTTAACAACCTATGTACATGAGTTGCGCCCATTTTCTTTTAAGATGCACAAGACAACAAAAAGGGAGGGACGTCCAAGGCGCACACTATACAAAACAAAATAGAAATGAGAGGAAATAAGGGGGAAAAGGGGGAGAGAGAGGTGAGAAAGAGAAAGAGAGAGAGAGAGAGAGAGAGAGAGAGAGAGAGAAAGAGAGAGAGAGAGAGAGAGAGAGAGAGAGAGAGAGAGGAAAGAGGAAAAAGGAAAAAGAGAAAAAGCGTTCCCAGAAAAAGAAAGGTGCAGAGCTAGCAGCTGATCCTTGGCCTGCCACTCGGACATGCCACTGTGCCCGTGTCTCCTCTGGACAGGCCGGTAAGGCACTCAGGGTACAGGTACTGTTACCCCTGTTCTCAAGACAATTGATGCATCTGGAGGTGCCCTACGAACATCAGAGAGGTGGACCGACTAACGCAACTCCTTGACTTAAACCGTAAGGGAGTTCAAAACACCACCTCATACGGTCCTTGAAACCGAGGATTGTTCCAACAGTGCACGAAGTTGTGAACGTAGACGTAATCCCCTGGCAGCAGTGGTCTAGTCGTTATATGCTCAGTATCTGTCCCTGTTGTCTGTGCAGCATCGGGCATCTCTGTGGTCACGATCCTCAGAGTTGCAATCTGTCGGGAGACATTTTTAATGGTCCGAGTTAGTGTTGTCAAATATTCCCTGAATTTCTCTCCTAACACCGCTGCAGTCTTATGCGCATCAGAAACCCTTCTCACAGGGGACATGGGGGTATGTATTCGCCGACCAGTAACCACCCTGTGAGGTGACAGGCGATGGTCTTTACTTGGCTACGTGTGTAGACTGAAAAGGGCTGGGGCAGACAGTACGCCCAGTTTTTCTTCAATGTGGTGCACAAATTGGACAACTTGCTCTTAAGGAGGCCATTTATTCTCTCCACAACACCATTGGCCTGTGGGTGACAAATCGAACACATCCGATGCTTGATATCAAGTATTGCTGTAACATGTTGGAATAATGCATTGAAGAAATGTGTGCCATTATCTGACCTCAAAACCACGCACACACCCCAGCACAGGAAAACTACCTGCACTAGAAACCTTGCAGCACATTTGGCATCCGGATACCCACATTGCCCTGCTTCCACCCACCTCGAAAAGGGACAGACAACCACAATGAGGCACCTAGATCCATTGCAATGCTCCCCCATATCGGCGGTCTATATGTAACTCCCGTAACGGCCCAATAGGACGGGGCAAAGTGCCCCGTAATGTCCGTAGTGTCAGCATTGCACAAACATTTTTACATGTGGTGCAGCGGATGACCATACTAGTGATGCTATCCTCAAAATTTGGTGTTAACCAGTCCTCTTGTATGTCTGTGGCTATGTGTTGTTTCAAACTATGGGACAGGTAGTGAAATTGTTCAAATGCTACTGCTAGCAATTCTTGGGGCATCACTGTCTTCCCCGAGCTCTCCTGTTTCCATAACAGATCTGTCGAAGACTGCTTACATCCTTAACTACTTTTCCCACTCAGGCGTTCTTCCTTGTAGCTCAATAATCTGGGAGATGGGCAATGCAGTATAAGGCACTGGATGCTCGTCTGTCCGTGGGGCAGCTGCAACATACTCAGTGGATGTTTCGTCTTGCTGGTATGCCGCCATTTTGGCTGCCGCATCAGCGGCTGCGTTCCCCCTTGATATTTCGTCTGTCCCGTGAGTGTGGGCGGCACACTTGACGAAAACCACAACAGATGGCTGTAATAGCGCTTCTATCCGCTTCTCTAACAGCACTGCATGCTGAACTTGAGACCCATCCGCACTCCTGAATCCCTTGCTTGTACCGTTGTTGTAACGTACGCTAAATGGGAATATATCGTAACCTGACACCCTTGCAACGCTCTCAGTGCTTCGATGAGCACCACAAGTTCTGACGCTTGCGCAGAATAGTGTATAGGCAACCTTTCTTTTCATGACCAGCGTCTTGTACTCCCCTCCCTCATGTCGTACCACTGCTGCCACTGTCCGTCTCTGTCCATCTTCCTGATCATTTGTGGACGATGCATCAACAAAAAGTACCACACCCTCAGTCAATGCACGATCACTGGCTTTGGGAGTGTCATCCTCCTCCCCCTCATAAGTGGCACAGTCATGTGCAATCAAGTCATCCGCCATAGGGGGTCTGTTAAAAAGGTGGCAGGATTCACTGTCTTACACCTAACCGCGTGAATGTGGGGTTTCGAGATGATAATCTCATATGCTGATGACCTTTGCGTAGTAAGGGTGGACTTCGACCGTTCTAGGGTAGAAGAGAATAGCGAATAGAGAATGATCTACGTACAACGTTAATGAACACCCCATTACGATCATAGAGCTTTACTCTATAGCAAAGGTAGCGGCTGCTAATGCTTGTTCGCACGCAAACTGACCTTGCATCACTGCATCCAGAGTACCACTAAAATAGTCCAGTGGCTTATGCCCCACAGTGCTCTTCTGTGTCAACACTGCTGTCATAAACTGACCATCAGAATGTGAAAACAAATAGAATTCCTGTGTATAGTCTGAGGTGGCCAGTACGGGTGCCGAACTGATGACTTCTTTTAATCGTCAAATGGTCTTATCATTTCTGCCGTCCACAATAACTTGTGGTCCTTTGTTTTCTGTGCTTCCCTTAGGGCTTGAAAAAGTGGCCTGTTGTATGCAGCGTAATCGAGGATCCAGGCCCTGCAGTAATTGTACAGGCACAGAAACCTCTTCAGCTCCTTAACGGTGGCGGGTCTAGGGGTGGCGCATACCGATGCTGCCCTATCGGGTAGAATCCTCTTCCCATTCACTGATATGAACTGTCCCAAATAAGTTACGTTCTGCTGGAAATATTGCAATTTGGCCTCATCAACCTTGTACCCCTTACAAGCCAGTAATTGTAATACAACTGAGTCTCTTCGACACTGCTGTTCATTGTCACTGCACACTAGCAGATCGTCCACGTACTGGATAATCGTGCTGGGCACTTGAATATTCCCTAAATCAGCGTGCAGTATTCTGTTAAATATGCTCGGCTCTCACAGTATCCTTGAGGTAATCTAGTATACTCTAATCTCACCTGACCCTGCGTAAATGCTGTTAGGTACCTCGACTCTGGATGGAGTGGAATCGAGAAAAATGCATGTTTCAAATCCACCACAGTGAAATATGTAGCCTTGTTGGGGATGCTGCATAAAATCGTTGCAGGATTTGGAACCACTGAAAACTCTTTCTGTACCACATCATTTATGGGGCGCACGTCTTGGATCATTCTCCAATTGCCCCACGTAGATTTTATTCCATGGTGAAAGCATTTGTGAAAAGTAGAACATTTTAACATTGAATAAACAAATTTAAATATCGATAACATATTAATAAATAATTAATGTTGTGAAAGAGAATGTGAACAGACAGGGTAGACAGACAAGACGCATAACAAAAGGGAAGGTTATGGGAGGGACAAGTCATTGCTATAAAAATCAATATCATCAATGCATATTCGAGTATCATTAATCAGATCACTAAGCTATTGGGTGAAAAGAACCGGGTATATCGCTGTATTGCACGGGGAAGTAGATGCACGATAATCCCCATGTCCAGTATAGCCTGTATGGTCTATCTAATGCCTTCCTACGCCTCTCTTGAAAGTGGATATTGTCTTACCCGTGGCAGCATCGCACCTGGTATTAGGGTTATACGCACAGGTGTTACATCCTTCAGCAACCCTACATCATGTGGATTTGAGGGCCACAACTGCGGGGGCACGAGCTGTAAATCTTCTTTGAAAAATGGGGATGGAGTTACTACTGCCATTAAGGGACACTGCACTCTTCGGTACTGTATAATTACGTCACATGGGATACACCTTTCCAGTATTATTTCCCCCTCTTTGTCGTTATTCTCAAACAATTCATCATCCGTAACCTCCTTTAACTGGCCTGTTGGGTCTACACAGTGCTCCACTCACACCCGTCCCTATCCATTCCTACTAGCACAATCCTTCTGTCCGACACTACCAAACTCTGCAGGTCAAGCAACAATATTGTTCATGCCACCACATCCGGCGACACAGCTGGACGAAAAATGAAATCTGCAGGCGGGGGCTGTTATGCCGGGCAGGTATGACCTGCCGGGCGCAACAGCATCCGCCTGCAGAGTTGTCACAAAAGCACTGGCACCATTAACAACGGAGCCAGTGCATCTGTGAACCCATTCCGGTGGAGTCCTATTGGACTCTACAGGAATGGGGACTTACCAAATCTGACGCCTGACTTCTCGCTCCACAGGGACTTGTAATGTCCCGGTGGCACCGGGAAGTCAGGCGGCGGATTCAGTGTTACGAGGATGGCGGCAACCCATCGGTAGCACCTGCTTGTTATCGCCGTCCTCGTAACGAGGCCCATTGTGTTCTTAACTCTCTCTCCCAATTACACTGGTGTTTCCCCAGGATTTTAAAGCTTGAAAACTACATCAAAGAGTGGTTGCGTGTGCCAAATTGTGCTTTCTCCTGAAAGAGTAAACGTTATACTTTGTCTACAAGTGACATCCATTTCATTCACAAGAGTACAAAAGACTGAAGAGAACAAGCATTGCCTAAATCCAAGAGGTAACCCATATTGCTTGTGAAGCTGAACCTTTCGCAGAGTTTAAAACAATCAAGCAATACTGTGAAGCTCATTGGCATAAACCAACAAGTATACAACTGTTACCTGAGGCTAAGAGAGTGGCACCAAGGCTTCCGGGTAATTGTTGGGCTGAAAGCTGGTAGAAATGTGCAGGTGAAGCAGGGGAAGGATAATTGGCTGCTTGTGAAGAACACTTTGAAGTAGACTCAACCTGTAATGCCCAAGAATGTTGAGGCGAGAGAGAAGGGAGTCTTGAAGGCAAGAACAGGTTACCATTGTTGGCAGTCAGACAAGAGAGGCTAAGAGGCTACCCCGTTGAAGAAAACAGCTTGAAGGAAGAGGGCCTAGCCTACCTGAAGATGCTAAAGTATAGTCAAAACTATCTTGTCAAAGTCTGTCTAAAGGTTACTGAAATTGTGGCAGTAGTCCAAAGTATTGAAACTTCCAAAGTACATTTGGTTGTCAGTAGATGATACATTGCAGTTGTTGAAATCAAGCTAAACTACTGTGGGACAAAGATGACTGGTCTCAAGGTAAAATAAGAAGAAATATAGTTGTTGAAGTAAAAGCAGTAGTATTAAGAAGTAATCCTGACAAATATAATTTTCTTTTGAACTGTTGCAAATCTTCCTGTGGGATTGACAAAGCCTTGTGGTCAGGATTACCCTTGGGGCTATATTGCTTGAAGTGAAAAGTGGAAAACTTCACCCAAAAGGAGATGTGTTGCTAGTGGAACTTTTGTTAAAAGGAGGAGATTGCTACCAATGGAGCTTTTTGTTGATGAACTTTTGCTTTAACTTTACATCTTTAAGGACAGTTAAGACATTTCCATTCCAAGGTTGAACACAGTGGCCCTCACATAGGGTTACCAATCCCAGGTTCCTTGAAATTTAGTTTGCAAAGGTAGCGGGCGCCCCTCTCTCGACAGAACAAGGCCTGATAACCTGTTCAGTGGTTATTAACCACTTGAGAGTTCGCAGCCACTGCTTTTACTCACTTCGATTGGTAATCCTAGGTCTCCTGGGGGCAACCAGACGTGGTCTCCCTCTCACTGTGCTTAGAGAGGCATCAGCTTCACCTCACTGATGATCCCCAACAAGGGTGAAACACGTGTATGGGGTTGCTGGTGGTACTCTCGTTCAGGTTGGAATTGCCATTGCATTTCGGTGCTGGACTGCCCCTGGGCAGGACAAAGACTGATATGCAAATGGATATTTCCCATCTGTGAAAGGCACAGTGAGTAAAAGCAGTGGCTGCGAACTCTCAAGTGGTTAATAACCACTGAACAGGTTATCAGGCCTTGTTCTGTCGAGAGAGGGGCGCCCGCTACCTTTGCAAACTAAATTTCAAGGAACCTGGGATTGGTAACCCTAGGTCTCCTGGGGGCAACCAGACGTGGTCTCGCTCTCACTGTGCTTAGAGAGGCATCAGCTTCACCTCACTGATGATCCCCAACAAGGGTGAAACACGTGTATGGGGTTGCTGGTGGTACTCTCGTTCAGGTTGGAATTGCCATTGCATTTCGGTGCTGGACTGCCCCTGGGCAGGACAAAGACTGATATGCAAATGGATATTTCCCATCTGTGAAAGGCACAGTGAGTAAAAGCAGTGGCTGCGAACTCTCAAGTGGTTAATAACCACTGAACAGGTTATCAGGCCTTGTTCTGTCGAGAGAGGGGCGCCCGCTACCTTTGCAAACTAAATTTCAAGGAACCTGGGATTGGTAACCCTAGGTCTCCTGGGGGCAACCAGACGTGGTCTCCCTCTCACTGTGCTTAGAGAGGCATCAGCTTCACCTCACTGATGATCCCCAACAAGGGTGAAACACGTGTATGGGGTTGCTGGTGGTACTCTCGTTCAGGTTGGAATTGCCATTGCATTTCGGTGCTGGACTGCCCCTGGGCAGGACAAAGACTGATATGCAAATGGATATTTCCCATCTGTGAAAGGCACAGTGAGTAAAAGCAGTGGCTGCGAACTCTCAAGTGGTTAGTAACCACTGAACAGGTTATCAGGCCTTGTTCTGTCGAGAGAGGGGCGCCCTCTACCTTTGCAAACTAAATTTCAAGGAACCTGGGATTGGTAACCCTAGGTCTCCTGGGGGCAACCAGACGTGGTCTCCCTCTCACTGTGCTTAGAGAGGCATCAGCTTCACCTCACTGATGATCCCCAACAAGGGTGAAACACGTGTATGGGGTTGCTGGTGGTACTCTCGTTCAGGTTGGAATTGCCATTGCATTTCGGTGCTGGACTGCCCCTGGGCAGGACAAAGACTGATATGCAAATGGATATTTCCCATCTGTGAAAGGCACAGTGAGTAAAAGCAGTGGCTGCGAACTCTCAAGTGGTTAATAACCACTGAACAGGTTATCAGGCCTTGTTCTCTCGAGAGAGGGGCGCCTGCTACCTTTGCAAACTAAATTTCAAGGAACCTGGGATTGGTAACCCTAGGTCTCCTGGGGGCAACCAGACGTGGTCTCCCTCTCACTGTGCTTAGAGAGGCATCAGCTTCACCTCACTGATGATCCCCAACAAGGGTGAAACACGTGTATGGGGTTGCTGGTGGTACTCTCGTTCAGGTTGGAATTGCCATTGCATTTCGGTGCTGGACTGCCCCTGGGCAGGACAAAGACTGATATGCAAATGGATATTTCCCATCTGTGAAAGGCACAGTGAGTAAAAGCAGTGGCTGCGAACTCTCAAGTGGTTAACAACCACTGAACAGGTTATCAGGCCTTGTTCTGTCGAGAGAGGGGCGCCCGCTACCTTTGCAAACTAAATCTAAAATTTAATTCACACAATTTGAAAATTGAAATCACATAATTTATGCATCACATTAAAGGCTGCCAATTCAGAGCACATAAATCTGTGCTATTCATCCATGTTGAAGTTGTCGGGACTAGGATAACGTTAATTTGGAATGCTAAATTCAACACAAAGTTTAGTCCCCCAACAAGTCTGTATTCATATTTGATGAAATGGAGGGGCAATTGGATCCCCAGCTGCGATCAGCTACACTGTGTCCTGGTTACCGCACACAGTATTCAATAACTAGGAAGCAGCGTAGATGACCGCAGCTGGGGGTCAGTAGAACCTCAACATTCTTTTTCCGAGGCTGTGATTTTGTGACCAAAAGGTTCACTTTAGTTCTGCACCACTGTGCTTTCTGAAGAGACAATTTTGCACCTTTGTTTCTTAGTTGGGGCAACATGTGGTGGATCTCCACCAAGCATTTTTCGACAGTTTTACTTATAATTAGTGGATCATCTACGTAGGCAAAATGACCTTTCTACAAGATCAGGCATGGCGTTATGTGGGAATTCTAATTTCCATTAGTAATATACCGAGTTTGTTTCCAGGTGTATTGCTGCCAGATACCAAGACAGTCCAATACCCTTTAGTCAAATCAAGTGCAGTATATACTTTAGAGCACTGGATCAGTGCTAACGCCTGATCAATATAAGGAGAGGCCCCTGTGGCATGTGTACCCTCTTATTCAATTTCTTAGACCACCACAGAATCCCCATTGACCACAGGGTTTCAATGGGCCTAGTACTGTGTTATTAAAGCTACTGAGCATTGGTCAAATAATCCCCTGGGATTCCAAATTTATGATAATCTCTGTGAGTGAATCCATGGACGCAAGAGGTAACCAGTATTTTCTTTCAAATACAGATACCATCTCAGGGTCCTTAGATATTGTGATATAATGAAGGGACGTGTGTCCACTATCAAAGGAATTGTAAGAGAAAATGTTCTAGAAATGCAGGAATACCTGCCTGAGTTGCTGTTTCTGTTCTTCAGTCTCACAGACGTCTGCCATCGTGATCTGTTTTTTGAGCATCTGACAGAAGCCTGGAAATATTTCTGGAGTAGAAGTTTCTGAAGTATCTTTAAGCTGGGTTGAGAGTTACTTGTTTATGTGGTCTGCCTTGTTGGGTTGTTCCCTGGTATCTAGGTAGCTATTAGTAACTCTGAATACTATCTCATGTTCTACAATGTCACAGGTAACATCCTGCGCACCCCAAAGGCACAGGGAGTCCACCATAAAAATCCCATTGGTTGAGTATAAATCGTTTCTGGTCTGCTACCATCAGTATTGGTACAACAATCTTCATGTATTGGACCAATGATGGGGTTGGTTAAATCCATGGAAAAGTGCTCGTAATCAACGGCCTTTCAATGGTGGTGTCTCTACTTGGGTGTGAAGACAGGCCTTGTATACGGAAGATCACTATGAAAATTAATAAAAGCTTCTTCATTAAACAAAGTCTGTCCTTTTCTAATCTTTACTGGGAAAGTATATTGTAAAATATTTCCTGGAATAGGAAGTTCTTCAATTTGAACTTCAGCAGCATAAGGCATCAACTCTGCTGACATAAATGTATTTTCTAAATCATTGAAGTATTTCCCCAGATTCTAGACCAGACTGTTATTAATAAGATCCATATTTATTGCGACTTTCTGTAATATGTCATTAACGATATAAAATTAGAAATAACATTTCTTACAACCAGCAATTATAATTTATATATTTGTTTCCATTTTGATCTCCAGCATACACCTGCTGGTAATCGTGTGACTTAAATCCATCACATCAAGTGCAGATTCCCATTTATACATCAGAATCCTTTTGTAATTGCCTCAGCAATCGCTCACTAATGAAGCTTCTTTCTTGAAATAGAAACAAACTTCGGAGAGAACTGGATCCTTACCTTCATTGAGCTGAATTTGAGTTCTCCCTTCTTGTGTAGAATAGCTAAACTGTTGATTTTGTCTTCCGGATGACCTTGATTCCTATTGAAAGTATACCGCAGATAAAGTTTCAGTATATTTGCCTCCAAAGTGGAGAACCAGTCATTATTTGGAGAAAGATTTCTTCTCAAATGTGCTGCAGGAATCCTCTCGATGTCATCGTGTTCTTTCACAGATATCATAATGATGTCTGCGGCTTGGGTATTTTTTAAATTAATCTCCACTTGGGCAGTTTGTTTTTCTATTAAATGACAGGTGCATTCAAACTGGCATAGTTGGTACATCTTTTTATTTGATCGGGCGGCGGGTTTGGGTAAGGAAAACCTGTTTCATGCAGTTTATCAGAGGCAAAAGCTTCTGAAGTAAATAGTTTCAAAGTAAAACAGGTGTACTCTTGAGGAGCACTAACTATCAACATATGGGTGTTCAACTATTTTGATTTCCACTTCAGTAACCCTGTCTACTAGGATTTTCTTTCCATCAAAATTATGCAGTTCCCCCAGAAGAGGTTTTAGGGTAAAACAGCGATTTTCCCCCCTTGCTTGGTTCAGAGCTTTAAGCACTTCTCGAAATATCAAGTTCACCTGTGTCTATGAGAGCCAATAAAACACAATGCCCTTGAACTTGAATAGGTGCGAAAAAAACTTTGATCTCTCATCTCCATTTTACAGAGAAATTGTGAGTTAGTGGATAATTCTGATTGGATTCTGGGGATGTTTGTGATTTCATGAAGCCCTTCAGGGGCATTCTCCCCCGATCAAGTTAATTTGGGTTGGTAAAGGATTCTGTAGGGCTAAAAATTCATGCAGAGATCATCATTGGTACAGGAACCCCCCACACCCCCATATTTTGGGTTCCAAATCACTGTTACCCCTTGTATCTGGAGAGAAAGGAAAATCCTTTTGTTCTAGTAGCTCTGTGGGAAATTATTGGGTTTGTTTTATCTTGGGTCTCGTGTCTAGGACTTTCTTTGCTACTCTCTTTCTTTTCTGACAGTTTCTTGGCCGTACTTCTTTTAACTCAGATTCTTTGTTCTTTCAAAGGAGGCCTTACCTTTGGGAAGGAAGCAACACTAAGCTTTATCACCACAGAGTTTGTTTTCAAATATAATTGTCACATTTTTCTCCTCACTAAACTTCACTTTTTTATTTTTCTCTGATTAGGTTTCAAGGAATAAAGAGGGTTCCACACTGGACTTTGACAATTTTTCAGCACACTTGGGGACATGTTCAGGTGAAGTAAAAGAAACTTTCTCTAAGGCCGAGCAAATCTTATCCCCCCAGTCTTCCTCTCCTTGTGTATTTGTAACTGAAACATTTCCTCTTGTCATTGTCATCCCTAAACTGTCGGATCATTATACCAAGGGTTTTGTGAGCTTTATAATCAGAATTTCATGATTTAACCAATGTTCCATGTCAAATGTTTATCCACCTGTTGTGAGAATCTTTCCCCACTCCCCAGACTGTAGGCAGGTCTTTGGTCATAACTCTATTCTTACCTAGAAGTGTAGTTTTGGTAACTCGGTTAGCTGTTATTGCATGTACTGCTTGGTCTCCACTCAGCTTGGTATTTGGATCTGTTATCCTGAACCGTAGGAGCAAGAGGGTGACTTTCACAGCAATGGTTATAGGATGTGGTGATTGGCTTCCTTCCATAGGAAGATTCCGATTTGGATTTCCCTGGGAATTAACTCCTGGGTTTTGACTATTTCTCTCTGAAGGAACAACATATTTGTAGCCTGAGATAGGCCTAGAACCTACATTTCTAAGGCTAATGTTTTAAGTCTTGGGTTTTGCGGGGTCAGTATTTTGTCTGTCAGATGGGGGATTACTCGGCTGGCTTTGAACTGACAATCTTCTCTGTCTGTTAGGATCCTTAAAAGTGGAGGAATAAGTATTTGGACTCTTTGTAAGTCCAACTGTGGAGTAATCTTCACATCAACTATTTTAAGGGCTGCTGGAGCAGGCATTGATTTGGGGTTCTTGCCTTTGTTTTTGAGAGCTGTTGTGTTTTGTACTTCATAGATCTTGGTAACTTGCGCGATGATCTACTCGAGACAGCAAAATCACAAACAGTTTTTTGGCAGGGCGTGGATGAATGTTGTTTTGAAATCTTTACTTTTGTTATTGACATGTTGGTAAATCTGAGCAAATGCACGCTTGAGTTCTTGAGATAACTCTCAAGGAGATTAAATTGTAGGCTGCCAAGTGGGCTTCTTGGCGGTTTCTGCGAGTTTAATATTATTTCAAAATGGCAGCATTGTAAGACGACAATTTATTTTAATTATGATCTTCCAGCCCAGCAAAGAAACTAGAAAACTCTTGAAAGAACGCCCATTTTATGAATTCAATTTTTGTTTTGGTTATTCTTCCAAATAATGGCATCATCTATTTGTGCAATACTAAATATTCACAAACAGAATGTTTAGCATTTTTTATGGTAAAGAGTCATAAAGCTGTTGATGACCTTAATCTGTTTGATTAGGTCTTTCATAAACTGTGAGTGTGATTTTCCTTTTCTATTTCTCCTCACTTAAGTCCAACTACTTTCATCAGAGTCAGAGCCACTACTTGAATCCCCCTCAATGGGTGCATATTTGCTGCCCGCCCTAATGACTATAAGGAACAGGTTTCACAATTGACGAGATCTATTTAGCTCCCGCATATAGCCCATAAGAGCCTGGTTAGCTTGGCATCTACAGATACCGACTGATGCCAGAAAAACACACCTATGTAACATTAACTCTGTGCGTTTCGGACAATCTATAACTAAACATTAGTAAACATCTATATGATATTAAAAAAATTATATGTTTGCATCTTCTGTAGAAGTTAAAGTTGTGAAATACTATGTACTAGCTCCTTATTCCCCAGGGGTAGCTCCTGCTCACTGGTTAATGCTGGATATCAAGATGCTGCTTTTAGTTCCTGCTTATTCAATCTTGATTTTGATCCCTGAAGAGGTTTGCTATGTGTCGAGTACAGGGGAACCTCACTCTTCTCTCTTGCCACTGCTCCTCTGGGTTATGGGCCTCAAATCATTTCATAGAGCCTGGAAAATATGGATCTAGGGTATCCCCATAATCCTTGGCATAGATAGGGGTCTGTAAAATGGCCTTTTTAGTTTACAGTTTGTGACTCTCAACGTCAGCCAAACAAGCTAAACAGTCTCTCTTCTAAATCATACTCTGTACTTCCTGTATCTGGGTGACTTTTGGAAGAGGAAATGGTATGTCTGGCATCACATATATCCTGGCTATGGCTATGTGTGCCAAAGTCACCAATATGACTCTGGAAAGGTCTCGCCAGTGGAGAGGTAGTCTCGGGAATTGGAGATGGTCTCCCTTTTTCCGTGAAACGTATGTCTGTAAGGTTTAGATTGTGATTCCGATCTCATCTGAATAACTTTGATTTCTTGTCTCCATCCAGCATTAGCACAGGGGCGACAGGAGCTAGCCAATCAGGTGGCTAGGAATGGGGGCTTCGAATATTTGAACACCTTTGTTTTATTCCATACCTAAAATCCTCAAAAACCCGGAGAATCCCCCGGGGCTCTCAATAGTTTCGGGTTGTGGTTCCAGTCTGGAACCAATTTATAGATTGCTGCTTAAAACCTTCGAGCATTTTGGCTAGATCATATTTAAGGGACAATATGGAGACTATAAATTGTTTTGAGGGTCAACCTTTTGATCCAACCGAGGAGCTATTGGTGACAATGGATATAACGGCTCTGTATACGAGCATCCGGCAAGGAGAGGCACTGGAATGTACACTAACAACATTGAATTCCCATGATCTACAAAGCAGAGTCCCTGTGGAATTCATTATCGAGCTTCTCCAAATAGCTCTAATGAAGAATTTCTTCAAATTTAACAATTTATTCTACCAACAGGTAAAGGACACCGCTATGGGAGCAATGTTCACCCCAAGCTTGCCATAATTTATATGGCTTACTTTGAGGAGAAATTAATTTGCTCCAAGACAAACCCCTTTGGGGAAAACATTGACCATTGGAAGCGATTCATTGACAATATGATCTTTATATGGAAGGGTAGTACAACAGCTCTAGATGAATTGTGGCATTGGGTCAATGAACAGGATCCTCACATTAAATTCATCATCAACTGGAACACACAAGAGATCCACTTCCTGGATTTGAATATCTTCAACAGGAGGGAACTCTATAATGTACTCTTCTTGGAAAGGAAACGGACAGAAACACCTTACTGCAATACAACAGCTTCCATCCATTAACATTGAAGGACAATTTGCCATTTGGGCAATACTTGAGGGTGCGCAGAAATTGCTCTTCTCTTAACTATTTTCAGACACAAGCAGCATCTCTCACTCAGAGATTGAAAGCCAGGGGTTACCCCAAAAAACTCTTAAATAATTCACAGAAAAGAGCAAGGTTTATCCCACGAGAAACACTCCTCACAACAAAGATCAGAGACAGAGAACATGAGGACCTTAAAATTACATGTGTCACCGCGTACAGCCAAAGCACATCCAAGTTGAGAGCAATGATAAAAAAATACTGGCCCCTGGTAAGATTGGCATTACAGGACGAGCCGCTGCCAAGGATGGCATTGAAGAGATCTAAGAATTTTAAGGAATATCTAACGCATGCCCACTTTCAAAAGAGAACAGCGAAGACCACATTATGGAATTTAAGACTACTAAAAGGACATCACCCAGGCAGCAACTGTACAGTCTGCAGGTTCACAAGAAAAATGTCATCATTCCCAGTGGAAGGCCACCATTGGAGACTCAAAACAATTCACCAACTGCAAGACACCAAACAGCATTTACTGTATACAATGCCCATGTGGCAAAAAATATGTGGGACAAACCAGAAGATCAACCAACGAGAGGATAGGCGAGCATTGCTAACGCAATCGGTGCAGAACAATGTCAGCACCTCTGGTGGATCACTATGTGGCATATTTTCACTCACCAGATGACATAAGGTGGTGGATCCTAGATACTGTAAAAAATTCATCCAATACAATCAGGGCGCTCCTCCACAAGGAAGCTTGGTGGATTCACAAGCTACAAACCCACATTACCGGACTAAATGAAGAACTATTGTTTCTGTATAGAACTGAAAACACTACAAACGAGAGAACGCGGGAAATAATCTGCCACCATGAAACAGACAGGGGTCCTTGGGAATGAAGGAGCTCAATGTTGGAGCCTGTGGGACCAAAGATTGCGGAGGGGACCATGCCCAGGGGCACACAGACTTGAATGACATACCTCGAACACTGAAACACTGTATTTTTGCCTTAATACAATCAGTCTGCACTTGCTCCACTTAATGTAGGAATTGACATTCCTGTACACATTCACACATACATACAGAGTTGAAAGTATAAAGTGAAGAGTCAGCTGTGAATGCATACTCACACACTCACACAGTGGTAAACACATACAGGAGCACTCACTAAGAAAGAAAGTAAATTAGATCTCCTTCTAAAATCATGCTGCCGAGCAAGAACAGGGACAGGGCCGATAGAACACAGATGCTGATCCTGCTATGCACTCGAAGACAACAGCCCAGCAGGAACATTAAAGGGCTGACAATTATAACCATAGGAGAAGGATCACGAAAGCAAGGAAGGTCTGACAAGATGCGCACAGTCGTGTCCATGGGAACCTCCAGGCACCTCTAAACACTTGAAGGCATTCACAGTGTCTCCATGACAATGCTACGCAACGGAGAGTACTTCAGACGCACCAAGTGACGTCAGTTTGCCCAGAGCAACGCATCGTCACAACTAACCACTGCGCTGAGAACGGGAAGAAGAGAGTAAGTGCTCCCCACTCGCCGTCCTCAGCGAATGGAGAGAAAATATATGAAATAACCGAGGCGTTTTATAAGCAGCCGCCGTGGCCGTGTTAACCAGACACAGGTGTGACCGGGCTGCAACTTTTTTGCCTCATAGCACTCTCCCCAAAAAGGACACGGCAAAGCAAGGATCCTGAGCGCAAGCGGCGACTACGAGAATGAAGAGTTCATGGATGCTACCAAGGAAAGACACCACGATGGGATCGGCACCAGGGAGTTCGCCATTTATACAAACACAGAAACCAAGCATTGGGCAAAAGCGGTACAGCAACGACTCTAAATGGGCAATATACAGAATAATAAGTACAGAACGGAGGTAAAGCTGGGTAACATGTGCAGCCCACACAGAACTTTGTCAAAATAATCACGAGGGGGACATTGTAGTATGGTTTCCGGAATGGCTCCTGGGCCGCCACAGCAAGGGTAACAAACCAACTAGGACTTGCAGGGATCCACTGACCCCCAAGGGGACACCACATAATAATTTAACACCTTAATGTATTTTGCCACCGTTAGGACGGCACATTTGGTGCAATGACTCCTTGGGGCCAGCGACCATCACATAAATGTACACCACACATGTCTTACAGGCTCCATAGAACTTATTGAGAACCTGACGGCTCCAACCAGAGAAGAAATACACCACCATGCTTTAGCAGACCATACATGCTGTTGCAAGAAAGGCGCTGCAGGAGCTAGAAAGAAATACACCACCAGGTAAGCAACTTCTGAAATAAACTTAGACTAATTGAATACCAATGAAACAACAAGCAAGGAAAGAAAAAAGCCTGCCCCCGCTTCTTAATTAGAACCTTCATATATACATATACTGTTTTGTCATTATTCTCTCCACACAGTGCTCCACAGTGGCACAGATATTGAACAAAAAGGGAAAGAGGAAAAACAGGAGGCGAAGAGGAAAAGGGAGCTGCCGAGAAGATTGAGAGGCAAGTGCTTTGCTAACTTACACATGGATATATATTGAAACTCAGGAAAATATCATATTAGGAGTTTTTTTTATCAATATAAGATTAGCTTATAAAGTTTTTATATTATTTTTTCAGAGTTCAGTAATAACGAGAGGTCCTGAAGAAGGTGGTCTAAGTATCACTCCATCGAAATGTCAGACAGGTAGAAGGGGTCGATGTGATCCCTCTGCCAGTTTTCCAGAATATACAAGAGAAATGTCACCAACTGATTCTCTGTGATGTAGACCCTGGATAGCATGTGGGAACGGGCGTGGTGATGGGGTTTGTCGTGACCGGGGGCACTCCGGCAAGGAACATAGTTCCACTTCTTCTTTTGGTACACTTCGACCACTGCACTTAGATGTTGGGAGATTTTTTGGTTGTGTAAATATTTTATATAAGTTGTCACTGAGGTGTTTAGAGGAATCATAATATGAGATGACAGTGATGAATGTTTTTGGAATTGTGCTCCGATCACTGATGCTATAATGTTTTGTATTGAGAAAATGTTTGTTTGTTCGTGAAAATAGATTTTAAATTATGCATACTTGGCGGAAAAAAATCAGTTAAAAACAATGTGCATATAATGTAGAGAATGGTTGCAAAAGAAGAAAATGACAACCAGAAATAGTGAAAGATCAATATAAAAGAAAATATACCAATAAATAATACATTTGGTGTTGATATTCATTTACTGCAATATACCTAAAGAGAAACTGTATGAAAATAAAATGAGAAATTGTTAGGCATATCAATGTAAAAAATAGGAACGGGGCTTGAACTGCCAGTGTAGCCCGTGATCCAAGCTGCCTGACGGCCGGCTCCCCATGCCGCCATCTTTCCCCCACATGCCTGTACCCTTTTTTTAATTTGTTTCCCCCCCCCAACACGCCGCCGCAGCCGCACCTTTCTCTTTGCGCAGAACGGCCACCATGGAAAGGGGAGAGGCGCTCCGTACGGAGCCCTGTCTTGCCTTTCCATGGCGACCATGGTGGTAAAGGATTTTCCTTCATACAACGGGATACACCACGCCTCTTTTTGAAGGAAGGACAATCCATTTTTTTTAGCACCCCGGGTTTGCTGCTTTGGTAACCTGGGGTGCTAATGGCCTTAACACCCTCTCCTGCGGACCGGAATGGGTGTTACCGCCACATTATGGTCCATTTCAATCATCATATGCTTCTCACTCTGAATTACTGCTCTCTAGATACATTCAGGCTAGCCTCGCTTGTGTCAAATGCTCTAGTTTTGGAAGCAAAGAGGGTTTTAATGTGTTGTAGCTCCTTCTGCAAGGAATCTTTTTCTTCATGGTAAATGTTTATTTCTTCAGCTGACTCTTCGTCTAAGGACTGCCATCTAGCTAATTCTTTCTTCAGGTGCTCAATCTGTGACATTGCATTATCAAGATCTTTCATTAATGTTCCTGATTTCTCTCTCAATATCACATTTTCTTCTGTCCTTTGCATTAACTCTTGTGAAGTCACATTACTTTGATCAGCCTGTGCTAGTGCCAATGTCACCTGCAAGGTGAGCTGATTTATTTCCTGCACTGCAGCATCTTTTTTCTGTACTAACTGAATCCTTTGCTTCTTAATGATTTTTATATAATTATATAGCTGATTAAATTCAGCCTGTGAATCAAACTCTGTCACCAAAAATGTTGCAGCAATCTCTTTACTCTCTTTCAATTGTCTTTTTATATTTACAATGTCATCTAATAATGCATTGGCATGAGTGGCATGATAGATCATTTTGGCCTTTAATTTATCATGTTTCTGTAGGCACTGGCTATACATGTCTAATTAGTGTTTAAACGTTCCTACTGTAGTGACTGTTTGGTTTCTCTCTTCCCACTTTCACTGTGTCCTACATTGCTTCTATTACACTGTTATTTCTGTAGCAACAATTATTTGTCCCCCAGAGACTCATTCAATTGTTGTATCACCTACTCGCTATGGCCACTAGCTTGTTCTATGAGTATCAATCATGCTAAGGTCTTTTTTGCATTTTCTGTAAATCGGTGCAAATCCTGTAAGCCTTCAGCCTACCTGTCTTCCACCATATTAAGGTGAAAGAAGAGATGGGCAGTTCATAATCATTTGTTTGACTCACTAGCTGTGGATGTTAGGTATAACTTTTGTAATGCTTTATCTAGTGGGCTTTCTGTTGCCCAAACATCTGTTCCAACAATGTCAACAATGTTATACATTTCATCCTTCCATGACTAGAGATCCTGCACCTGCCATTGCTGATGTAGGGACTAGATCTGGTCACTGCATGATCAAAGGCCACTTCCAGATAAGCCCAGACATCCTGTGAAGTCGCGGCCAAATTGCCTATTTGAGAAAAAATATGGCTCAATATATATATCAATCAACAACCACATAGCCAAATAAACAATCTTCCTGAATTATATTTCTCACTTCAAAAGTCCAGTTAATCTTTCAAGATAGAATTTTCGAGAAATGGTTTGGCGCTGCATTAGTTCAGTTGTAAAATCAAGCAAAATCCATGTTTTGATACCTTTTATTGGACTAACAAAATATTGTGCTCAGATGGAGGTTTCATAAGCTTTCGAAGTCCCAGAGACTTGTTAATCATATGGTGTTACAAGACAAATGGGAGGCGTGGCCTGAAGCCGATGGCGTTCAGATGCTGATCCGCCGAGCTCCGGCCGAGACGCCGTTTCCAGATCCTTTATCCCGGCTCAAGCGAAGCTGCAACAAAAATAAAGGACCACGGAGGTGGAGGAAGCGGATCCCTACAAGCCTTGCTTGCTCAATCAGGGAACCGGACCCCCGTGACGATACCAGCGGCCCCGGACTGCACTCCCTCCCCCGCCTCACAAGAACTCAAGATGGCGCCGCGCGCCATGTAGCGAAGCTACGGAGAAGCACCTCCGACAGCGGTCACTGGCCGGGTGGGCGGCAGTGAGGCAAGAACGGAGGAACCCGCATCAGGGCGCGTCCTCCCGTGCGGCAGCAGCCCGAAGCTCATGCCAGACTCCGGAGCCGTCGTCAGGCGGCCCCTTCACTCCGCGACGACTGATCCAGCGGAGCCTTTGAACCATCCCCAGCCCGTGATACGCGGACGCCACCAGCGCTGCGAACAGCCCGACGAGGGAGCACACGGTCCCTGGACCCACACCCGACTCCTGCGCTGCGGCCAACTCGGCGGCGAGAGCACGGGGAGCAGGCCCGGCGGCACACCTCCCCTCTGAATCTCTTGGCGACCCGTACATCAGGAGGCGAGAACGCCGGAGCTACAGAGGAAGCAGCGCTGCAAGACAGACCGCGACCGACCCTGCAACAGTCACAAGAGGTACCCCGACTCATCCACAGTCCCCTGTTGTGAAATTAGTGGCCACGGACACCTGGTGAGTCACTCTTACAACCCTGCAAGTGGGGAATCTAATCCTATCACCACCACTATCGCAGTGCCACAAGAACATCAGTAGCCCTCAAGATAGGGGGGAAGGCAACGGCCCCTAAGAAACAGCAGCTTCTTGGGTCTATATAATTGAGATTGGGAGACCACACAGACCTAAGGATAGGCACTCCTAATCGCCCCCTACCATCTGCACTGAACTTGCAGCCCGTAACAACCTTGGGAATCTCACCTAAGCCCCCGCAGAAGGGACTTGAATTTTCACCCCAACACAGAGCCCTAGATACAACACTAGAGTCGCTCCAAAATGGCCACCAGGAATAAAGCCAAAGCAGCCACCATGGACTCCTTCGTTTCTGCCAAGCCAAAAACTCCCACCCAGGCTAGACCTGGCGCTGCCGAAAACACCCAAACAAAAGAGGGAGAAGTCACGGATAATCACTCTCAAATATTGGAAGCCATTGCTTCATTGAGGACCCACATAGACTCCAAAATAGATGAGTTTAAAATTGACATTCAACTCATCCGTCAAGACGCACGCAACCTGACGGAAAGGGTGACGATTATTGAGAACTCAGCAGAAGAAACGGCCGGGGCAGCCGCAACACTACGGTCTGAGGTTGCCGATCTGAAGAGGAAAGTAAACGCTCTCGAAGAAAGGGCAGAGGAGGCTGAAGGTCGGGCCAGACGGGGCAACATCAGGATCCTGGGGGTTCCGGAGGGAAGTGAGGGCTCAAACACCACAACCTACATAGAATCCCTATTACTGCAAGAGATTGGAGTTGGGAAGATGACACAGGGATTTGCGGTCGAAAGGGCCCACAGGTCCCTCCAGAAACGCCCCCCCCCCCCCCCCGGCTCGCATCCCCGACCAATTATTGCCAAAATACTAAACTTTCAAGATAGGGAAACCATTTTAAGACACTCCAGGGAAGAAGGTCCTATCGAAAGGGAGGACTCTAAGATAACCATATACCCGGATTACACCCAGAAAGTACAGAGAGAGAGGAATTCTTTTGTACCGATCAAAGCAAGGCTCCGCCAGCTAGACCTGAAATACAGGTTGCTCTACCCCTCACGCCTGAAAGTTATACACAAAGGACGAGCGATATTCCTAGAAAACCCAGAGGCCGCCAACATGTGGCTCGAGGATAATAATCTTGGCGATAGCAGAGACGCTCCACGAAATAAGGACTAAGCTCCTCAGATTACCTAAGCAGGACATATACAGCATTGAGAGTGCACAGTAATAATTGAAGCCCGATCCCAGAAGGTAATCCAGTTACAGCATGCTATATGGAAACGGCCCTCGTTCGGCCTCTTCGCTGGACCCCAGCCCCACCCCCAGCGAACAACCCGGCCGGACCAGGTCACCACCAGACCCAAATCGCGCCCGAAGCCCGAATGGGTTTAGACGGCTCGAGAGTGCCTGAGCACCACGACAAGAGAGTAGTCGCTGGGCGCACCAGTTTGAGTTATGTTATTTGTTCCAACAGTTACACAGTCTTCAAATCAATGCTGTCGAAGAAACATATGCCGGGTGTAAGAAATGACATAAGAAGCATGGATCCAGTGCGTCCCTGTCTGCGACCCCGAGTATGGATCATCGTCACACCAGGCCCCAAGGATGGAGCCTCCTGCCGGCCCTGAAACATCGACCCAATGGCGTCACAACTCAACGTGATGACGTGGAATGTGAGGAGGATGGGCTCGTATCTCAGACGGAACCGCATACAATCCTTCCTCCGAAGGAAGAAAGTCTCAATTGCGATATTACAAGAGACCCACCTCACAGAAGATGCCATGGCCAAATTAGCAGACCGATGGGATGGGACGATGAAGGGATCCCCCTACTCCAAATACGCAAGGGGTGTGCTCACATGGGTAAACCCGAACGTCCCCTTCCAGCTACAAGGGTCCGAGACTGATAAAGAAGAACGTTTTGTGATCATATGGGGCACTATAGAGCAGATGCCGATTTGCTTAGTTAACTCATACTTTCCACACCATGGGATACCATTGCACCTCAGAATGATCAGTGCAAAGCTGGCTCAACACCGAAACAGAACTTTTATATGGGGCGGTGACTTCAATTGTGTTGTGGATGTTGCCATGGACAGATCAATACCACCTCCCCAAACAAGAAACCCTGCAACGTGCGCCCTGAAGGAGACACTAGCACAACTTCACTTAGTGGACATATGGAGGGAACAACATCCCATGGAAAAGGTCTACTCCCATTACTCAGCTCCACACAGTGTCCACACAAGAATTGATTACTTTTTCGTTGATAGAGAGCAAATGCCACTGGCGGAAACTTCAGCGTATTTGGGCAGATCGGTCTCCAACCATTCCCCACTGATCATGCAATGGCAGCTTAAAGGACCCAGATCCCGCATCCCTATGTGGAGGATGCCTTTTGCGGCCCTCGAAGACTCAGAGTTCAGAGAGGACCTCGCCGAAAAACTTGAAGAATACATTGACATCAACAAGGGTTCAGTATCCTCCTGGAGCACGTTGTGGGAGGCCATGAAGGTGGTGGCCAGAGGTGAAATAATATCGAAAGCTGGCAGTACCCGCAGGCAACTAAAGGCGTCCCTTGAGGCACAGGAACTGGAGATAACATGCCTGGAATCTTCCTCTAACATCACTCTAGAAGTTGAGCTGAAATTGAAAGAGCTCCGCGAGAATTGCCAATCCTCCTGGGACAGATTAGAGAAATTCGACTATGCAACGTACACTACTAGATCCCACAAATAATCGGATAAACCTGGTAGGCTGTTGGCTTGGCTGTGCAGGAAAGAGCACCCTAAGCATCTCCCCACGGAGATACTAGACGAAGATAGGACATATCACAGGATGCAGATAGGAGTTAACAAGGCATTCGCCAAATTCTACTCCAGGTTGTACACCCACGATACACAAATTCCCAGCAACGAAATCATCGATACACTGGAAGAGATAGGCCTCCCCAAGATAACCAAGAACAGAGAGAAGAACTGGAGAAGGAGATCACGGCCGAGGACGTGAAAGGAGCAATCAGATCGCTCGCCACCAGCAAGGCCCCGGAAGTGACAACCTCCCATCTGATCTGAGTTCTATAAAACATATGAATCCACCCTCACCCCAATCCTGCACAAAGTGTATCAAGAGGCCTACGCAAACGGGGTCCTGCCCAACACTATGAAGGAGACAATAATCATTCCCATGCTCAAGCCACACAAAACACCCACTGATTGCGACTCCTATCGCCCCCTGGCCATGCTAAATTATGACAGCAAGATCCTCAAGATCCTCACCACCATACTAGCAGGTAGACTCGCCAGAGTGCTGGGGTCCATAATCCACGAAGACCAAAACGGGTTTGTTCACGGTCGCAACACCACAGCTAACCTGAGAAGGCTTCAACACATTATGGCAGAAACTTATGAAAAGGATGAGGACCTAGCGGTATTTCACTTGACGCTATGAAGGCCTTCGACTCCATCTACTGGGAGTGGCTTTTGAGGTACTGAGAGGATTTGGGTTTGGCGAGGGCTTCATTAGATGTTTCACGGTACTATATAACACCCCAACCGCAAGAGTAAAGACAGGCAGAACTGTGTCAGAACCTTGGCAAATACAGAGGGGCACAAGACAGGGATGCCCACTCTCGCCTATGCTATATATACTGGGCCTAGAGCCGATTGCCATATACTTCAGGCAACAATTTTTTGACGCTGGAATCAAGGTGGGCAATGCCTAGAACATAATTTCCCTATACGCTGATGATGTCCTACTGTACTTAAGAGACCCCAAGGTCAATGCACCGATCACACTGGAGGTATTAGATAATTACGCGAAATATTCTGGGATACAATTTAGCAGACACAAATCTTCAGCATTCCCCCTGGCTGGCTTGAGAGGCCTAGCAGAGACTGATCTCCCAGCTATAGGAATAAAGTGGCAACTCGATAAGTTCCGGTACCTAGGAATTAACGTGAGCCACACTCCGAAGCCACACTCCGATGCTCACACACGAACACAACACGGAAGCTGCTATACCCAGCCTTCGCCGATCCATGAAATTCTGGTCTAAACTCCCACTGGCAATGGTTGGTAGAGCAGCGATTGTCAAGATGATAATTCTCCCCCGGTTCCTGTATTTTTTCGTGAATATATGCTTCTACGTAAGACCACCCTTCTTCAGGAAACTAGAGACACTTATAAGAGACTTTCTGTGGGGTCCCAACAGGCACAAATTGTCCTTGGCTACACTATCTCTCCCACACAAGGAGGGAGGAATAAAACTACCGGACCTTCAGCTATATTACCTAGCGGCGCAGCTTAGTCACATCACGAAGTGGCTCTCGGACGAACCGTCCGCTGAACTGGGACTCCTGAGACAATTCTCTACCAAATTAACACCCAGGGAAACCCTGTGGAACCCTCTACGACAATCCCCCGACGCCCCCTTGGTCATTGGTCTCGGTAGGCAGGTATGGGCCAGAACCTGTTACATCAGGCAGGTGAAACATCCGTACTCCCCAGACAACCCCATCTTGGTGGACGTGTGCAAATCAGAGACCGACCTATCCACAGCAAGAAGATGGGAAGAGGCAGGCATCTACACATGGGGAGATATGTTCGAAGAGGGAGAATTTAGAGACCTCAAGTCACTGCAGACCAAAGAAGGGCTATCAAGTGGTCAGTTTCTCTGGTACCAACGCATCAAACAAACCACCATGAAACACTGGAGCGGCTGGCCAGAGGAACCCATCCCGGACCCACTGCTACAGGAAATGCACAATCTTGCGGACGGCTGGAGACCGATCTCCAGGCTCTACAACAGACTCACTGATAAACCCAACCCCAAAGGTGAGGCATTGAAGGCGAGATGGGAAGCAGATATCGGAACCACGCTCACAGACAGGGAATGGGAAAGAGCATTAATATATCCTAAGAAAGTGTCTAGGAACTCTAGATTTGGACAGATCCAGCTGAACGTCCTTTACCGAATGTACATGACTCTCCACAGGGTGGCTTCCTTCAACAAACAAGCCTCCCCAGCATGCCCATGGTGTGGGAACGACGGAGCGGACCTGATTCATATGTTCTGGACATGTACTAAAGCGATGGCACTGTGGTCCAAAGTCAAACAGACCTGCACAGACGCTGGAATGGAAAGATATTAGTGGACACCGGGAGAATGTTTACTGGGGACCTACCCCAGACCAACCAAACTCAAAGATCTTGTAAAAATGATGGACATTTCATGCATCCTAGCAAAAAGAACCATAGCCATGGCATGGAAGAAACCAGCCGGCCCCAGACACGAGCACTGGTTGAAGGAGATGGAGAGATGGACAGCAGCTGAAACCAGGGCCTGGCAAGACAGAGCCAGCTCCACTGGAGACATGGCGAGTGGCACCTTAGACTCCTGGAAGGCCCTACTGAGAGACATATCCTTCAGCGCAGACCACAAGCCCCCTTGACAATCCCCAACATCCTGTTACAACTGAGCGGTTGTGCTATCGTTGAGATGATGATCCCTACTTGAGACTCCACCAGTTTCCCGAGACATCCGAACTCTCTTTCCTTACACCCACCCGAGAGACATGCACCATACTTTATGAAGGCTGTCGTTGTTTTTGTTTTTGTTCATTGTTTTTAGTTTATATGTTTGTATTTGTATGCGCTTAATACAAAACACCAATAAAATATGTTTAAAAAAAAAAAAAAACTAGACAAATGGGAAACAAAAGAAAACACACACAGCTGGACATCACATTTACATGGGTAAAAAAGCAAGGTATTCTCCCACTTTAAACTCTATTGTCTGCAGAAACAAATTGGAAACAAAAACCAGACACATGCTCAAACGCTGCTTGCTGAGAAGTTACATTTCAAGCAAATGTTTTGCAGTTCGCAATGTGTTGAAACGTTTAAGCGAGAAGTGTCTAATGAGTGGAACCCGGCCTAAAAAACAGTAATGCTATTGTAGACATATTCCAAAAAGTTAGATTCAAAGGCACGGAGGTTGAGAAGGAAAAGAACATGCTTTTTCACACCTTACTTGCGCACTTGCAGTCCGATTCATGGAAATAATGTGCGCGGAAAAACCGGCGCACGCGTGCGAAAACGTGCGATTCGCAGTGCCACAGAAAAAATCGCAGAATATCGCACAGAAAACAGCGCACATCCATTCATGGAAGCACGGGCACGAGCAAAATGTGGGATGTGCGCTGAAAAAGTGCGCGCCGCATGCTAGCGCACAGGTCACCTAACGCTGTGCGATAAAGCCACAGCGAATTCGCACATAGCGCGGCGCACATCCCAAAAGTAGGCGGAAAACGGGGCGTGACACGCAGAATGGGGAACAACTCGTGAAAATGTGGGCGTCACAGGGGAGGTCCAGGAGGCAAGTGCGCGGAACGCCCAGATGCTCGCCTACAACAGGCATTCATGGAATCGAATCGGGTAAAACAGCGCACGGCCAAAGACGCGCACAGGCCCATACCCGTACGCCACAGAAAGCAGGCGGTAGCGTCCCAATACATGTGCGCCAAAATGTGCGCTTAAAAAATACCGTATACACAGCTCAGCGATTGTGCCTGGGGGAGCATTTCAGGGGTGCGCGCGAAGTCATACACGCGTTTTGGCTGGGTGCATGTATATCAGGGGTGCGCGAGAAGTTTCACACGCGTTTTGGCTGGGTGCGTGTATTTCAGGGGTGCGCGAGAAGTTTTACACGCGTGAGGGCTGGGTGCGTGTATTTCAGGGGTGCGCGAGAAGTTATACAAGCGTTTTGGCTGGGTGCGTGTATTTCAGGGGTGCGTGAGAAGTTTTACACGCGTTTTGGCTGGGTGCGTGTATTTCAGGGGTGCGCGAGAAGTTTCACACGCGTTTTGGCTGGGTGCGTGTATTGCAGGGGTGCGCGAGAAGTTTTACACGCGTTTTGGCTGGGTACGCGAATCCATTGGACCAAAGGCCCTTACAGCGCAGGCGCGTCTGTGACGTGAACTGCACGTCCTAGTTTCAGCTCTTGTAATAGGTCCTTAGCACGTATACGCGGAAGTGACGTTGGACGTGTAGTCCGGTTTAAAAAGGTACGTGTAGGACGTCATTTCCTTGTACGTGCTTTTCGTGGAGAGCGAGTGGGTGAAATCTGTACTTCTTGTCGGTTCACACGCAAATTACTTCACAGCGTTTCGAGTTCGTACTCCCTGTTACCTCTGTCAGTTCTTCTTTTTCTCTTTTTCTCTGGACCTGTTTCCTCAGACAGCGTTTACTTCTCCTGTAGTCCTGTCTCCTCAGACAGCGTACAATTCTTCTTTTGGCGGGGGTGTTGCCAACGCGTGCGCGCGCACGTGCGTCTTCTTCACGCACTTTTTCCAGGCAGACGGTGAGTTGCGCACCTATTATCCAACAGTGCTTGCCCCGTGTGTCGCGTACCCCTTCAGAGGTCATTGTAGGCTGCGTGTGACACGCATACGTTCACTATTGTGTTTCTGGGTGCCACAGCGTAGTGCGTGTTTTTGTTTCCACGCACGTGGTCTACGAGGGGTCGCTTGCACGTCATTTTCTGTTATTGGGGTGCCTGTGCTTTGCGTGACCCGTCATCTTTCCCCAGGGGTTCCATTCAGCCTTGCAAGTGCACTAGGGTACGAATACCATCTAGTACCCTACCCCTTTGACCCCCAATTGCCCAGGACAATACTTTCCTGCTACTCCCATACGCACAGCTACATCAGTGCCATGTCTGGGAGGCGAGCAAGAGGTAAGGGTGGCAAAGGTGGCTGACCCTCAAGAGGTGGGCGTGGTGGGCGCGGTAGGGGACGTGGCCGGGATTTGCAGGCTACCCCTAGCACCCCACGTGTGGAGGACCAGTCAGGGAGACCCATGCCCCCACCCCCCCATGGTTGAGGAAAACGTGGCTGACACCATCGATGCTCAGCCCTTGTTGGACCCGTCCATTGTGGCACCTGACCTGGCACAGGCTGACTCCGAGGCTGATTTCCAGGTCCCCAAGTCTAGGCCACGGGTGGCCGTGCCAGTCAGTGTCACCAGGCCACGTGTATCAGGGGCAGCCATGTCATCTGCTGCCCCAAGTAGGCGGGGTGGGAAGGCTGCAGGGGCAGCTGCAGCTCCGTCCACCCCAGCTCTGACTCTCCCAGCCAGGACAGTGTTGGTCCCAGTCCGTCAGTCTGAGGTTCCCCCTGCCACTATCACACTCGAGCTAATGCCTGCAGGAAGTCAGATGGTCAGTGTGCCATTGCACACTACGACACAGTCCACCGGTGCTCCTGCCCCGAGTGGCCAGAGCGGCATATGCCACTCACAGTCCCCACCACCTTACAAGAGGAAGAGGAAGAGTGCTCGTGCACTACAGGCTGATGCCCCAGACACGGCTACACAGTCCGGCACGCCGAGGAAGCCTAGCTTCAATGATGCCGAACTGAATCAACTTGTGCAGTATGTGTCCGATCATGACGCCGAAATGTTGAGCACTCCAGGGTCTAGGATCACACCTGCTCGTCGTCAGGCACACTGGCAGGCCGTCGCGGACAGCATAAGTTCCCTTGGGTTTATGAGGCGCACAGCTACTGAGTGCTACAAGCGATGGAATGACCTAAAGCGCAGGGCAAAGAGTAAGCTGGCCTCAAGTCATGCCGCAACTCTGGTGACTGGAGGTGGGTCTCCAGTAGAGGACATTGAGCTCACTCTACATGAGAATGTTGCTGGGACCTACGTCACAGAGGAGCAGATCCAAGGTGTGGGAGAACTTCCAGATTACGAGGCATTGTCCGGTGAGTGCACATGCATGTGTGTGTGATCCATGTGTATGTTGCATGTGGGAGGGGTCCAGGGTGGGTGCCAGGTCAGGGTGTGTGTGCCTGAGTGGTTTGGGTCACCCATGTGCTTCATCCAATGCATTTAGCCCCCCGGGATTTGGGTATTGCAGTGTCCCTTCTGGCCACAGCAGGCATTTGCCACTATATTGCGCCAGTTGACCTTGAAGTGGCAACATGCAACAACATTGTACCGTATTTTGCTGTGCACGTTCTGGCTGATTGTTGAAATACCCCCAGTTCTATTGCACATCACTCTGCCCTATTCTCACAAATATGACATGCCTACGGTACATGCCAACTGTGGGATGGCACTGCTAGCCAGCATGCATCTGATGTGTTGCCCTTCCATCTTGGTGTCATCAGTGTCTGACATTTTCCTCCCCTTCCAACTCAGTGACAGTGCATGCATGGGAGGGTCATAGTCATGTGGGACATGTGTCTATCAAGTACTGTTTCTGTAGCTTGTCTGGCCTATTTGTGTGCCATGGTGCTAATGCTTGTTTCCATTTTCTGTCTTTCATGTTTTTTCAGAGGATGACGCACTTGATGCTGTTGAGGGTGAGGAGATGGTGCTCACCCAGGAGGGATCTCTGACACGTCCGAGCACGAGTGGGGGACGTGGTGTGTTGGTGGGTGAGAACCCACTCTTGCTGCAGGGCATTCTCTCCAGGGCTGTATATGGGTGCACCTCCCCAGAACTCTTTTCAAGTGTTGATTCGGATGAGACCCATGTGGATTTGCAGGTATGTGTTTATGGAAGGGATACTGTTCTGTCCGACCCACCTGCACCAGGGGTAGAGCCCACTATGTAGGTGCGCCTGTGGTGGTTACGGATGCAGGGCCACACTCGGCAACATCTGATCCTGTTCCTAGGCCAGCAGATCAGAGGGGAAATGCAGTCCTGCAGCCTCAGGCAGTGCCGACACAGCGAGGCGCAGTTCGCCTTGCCCCAGACAGGTGTGGTGCCCGCCAACGCGGTGGCCGTCCGCCACCTGGCAATACCGTATGGGAGCAATCCATATATGGTATGGCCAACCAACAGGCAGCATCATCAGAAATGATTGCTCAAGCCATGGACAGGGTGGCCACTTCCATTGTCCCCCCAGAAAGGCAGAGGGAGCTACTAGAGCAGGCAACAGCCTCCATTTGCCAATCAGTAAGGGAGGACATGTTTGCGTCCAACAGGGACAGACAGGCGGCCCTGGACAATCTGAGGGAATCAATTTCTCTAGATGCCCAGGGACAGAGGGAAGCCCTGAGGGGAGAGGTCCAGCACCTCAGGCAGACTCTACTGGACCTTGAGGCTTCCACTGTCACCAGGACAGAACAGCTGCTGGAGCGCGTCACCCGTACGCTCTCAGCAGAGATGCAGGCAACTCGGGCGAAGGTCCGGGCAACACGTCGGGTGTTGCATGGGGATCTCCGCACCATATCCCTCCAGAACGAGGCCTTCAACACCCGCATGCTTGCTGCAATGGAGGACCAAACCAGGGCTTTGCGTGGGCTGCCTCCCATAGCACCACCACCTCCTGTGGCAGCAGCAGAGGTTGAGGAGAGCGAATCCAGCAGTGATTCTCCCACAAATTAGTAGCCGTGCAGGCCATGAGCCCATGGAGGTGTTTTATTTTCGCAACATTCACCCAGGTGGCTGTTGGTGAGCATCCTGTCCTCGGACCTCCTGGGTGGCCTCCCCCACCCCCCCTGGCCCCCACATGGCCATTTTTGCTTTTTGATTTTTGAGGTGCAGTGTGTTGCCTTGTGTGGCTCCCGTGGGCATCCACTGTATTCCGTTGGGCACATGCAGGCTTGTCCTGAGTTTGGGTTAGATGCTTGGGTTTGTGAGACACACACCCCTCCTGCTTCCCGTTTCCATGGGCTTGCAAAGAGTGTGCCCAAGTGACAGTGACTTACACAGTGACGTTGGACTCCCATGAGCTATGTGGCCAGTCTGTAGTCAATACTGTGTATACATTCCTAGTGCTTATTGTAGTAGTATTGTACACTGCATGGTGTATTGATGTGTGCTTGTGCTTCCATGTCTCCCTCCTAATTTGCAGGGTCAGTCCTCATGTCTTCACAAGCCCGTCTACTTTGGAGATGGAGTTCATGTTGTAAGAAGTGCACTCACAGATGTGGCTGGCACCAACACTGTACAGAAAGAGGTGGTCGATGTGCTGGCATTATCAGGTTGTAGGGTCAACATATCCTTTAGTATTTGGTCATGTTTGTTGTTATTTCTACATATATGTGGGCATATTGTGTGTGGGCAGTTTCCATTCGGGACACTGTACTTTGTGGCACTTGTGTAATGTTTGGGGTATGAATTTGTTTGCTCTCACATTGCATGACATGCCATGGTGGAGATGAGTGTGGGCCTGCTGGCAGGTGCCCCTCACTGCTGGGGGGTGGGGGTGCAGGGGGACATGGATGGGGGCCTGGGGGGGAGGTGTTGGGTGACATGGCACTGTTGTCATGTAGTATCTTGGATGGTGGTAGTGATATTGGCATCATTGAAGTGTGTCTTTTGATGACACAGTATTGGTGGTGTTTGTGTAGGTAGGGTGGCACACAATGGTACACTTCCAGATGTTCAGTCTCAGGCTGGTATGGTTGTGACAGGTGACTCTCCATTGAGGCATCATCTTTGTCAGAATGAGTCATCATTGATTGTCAGCTGGTATGTGCCAGGGCTGTGCCCACTCCACAGGGGTGTGATTTTATGTGAAGTAATTAGCCACCAGCTGCGTAAGGGCTGCCTCCCCCCGTGCCCTTTCCCCTCCCATGCGCAGTGGGCGTGCATGTGGTTGGGGATGTGGGGGCACCACCATGTCCACGGCCAGGCCCCGGCGTGTTGCAACGTTGTGCAGGACACATGCTGCCACTATGATCCTGCACACTACTGGGGGAGCGTATAACAGCTGCCCGCCAGAACGGTCAAGGGAGCGAAAGCGTGACTTGAGCACTCCGAATGTGCGCTCCACTATGCCCCGGGTTGCAATGTGGGCTGTGTTGTATCTTACCTAGGGTGGCGTGGTGGGGTTCCGAATTGGCGTCATCATGTGGGTGCTGAGAGGGTAGGCACTGTCCCCTGGGGAGGTGGTGATGGGTATCATTAGTGGGGTTGTGACATTACTCAGTATCTGACATGCATGCACGCGCAGTGGCATTTATACTCACCGAGCAGCCATGTATCGCCATGCCGCCCAGCCTCTATGTCCCGGTTTAGGGTAGACATTCTGTAGATGAAGCTGTCGTGGGTGGAGCCTGGATAGTTTGCATATACTGAGGTGATGATTCCCTTGGCATCACATACTACCTGGACGTTGATGGAATGCCAGTGCTTGCGGTTTCTATAGATGTGCTCAGTTGCCCTGGGAGGACGTAGAGCCACATGGGTGCAATCAATGGCGCCTAGCACTTTGGGGAATTGTGCCACCCTGTAGTATTCCTGTGCGACAGCCTGCCTTTCTGCAGGTGTTCTGGGCAGGTATATGTGCCTGCGGACTGATGGGCGTGCAGTGATGATGGCCAAGACCTGGTGTAGGCAGCGTGACTGGGTGGCCTGTGACACCCCCCCCACTATGGCACTTGTCCGCTGAAATGATCCAGTGGCCAAGAAGTGCAGTACATTAAGGACCTTCTCCAGGGGGCTGAGGGCTTGGCAGCAAAGGGTGGGTGATGTGAGGTCATCCTCCCACTCACTGACCAGGTCGAGTATAATGTGAGGTGGAAACCTGTACCTCCCATACACCTGGTCATCAGGCATCCCAAAAAGGCTGGTTCTGGGTGTAAAAATTCTGGCCCGGACTATCCTCCTCCTCCTGCGATATCCCACGGCCACTGCTGCTAGGAACGGTATATTCATCCTGGCGTCTGGGCTTGTTTGTTGTTTGCGCGCACTTTTATGCTGTGCGGGTCAACGTACGCCTGCTTCCTGCTGGCGTACGTGTTTCCGGATTGGCCACGTTCGTTTCCATGAATACGTGTTGTAGGCGAGCGTGTAAAACTTCCCGCGCACCCCTGAAATACCCGCACGCAGCCCAATCGCGTGTGAAACTTCCCGCGCACCTCTGATATACATGCACACGCTCCCCCAGGCCCGATCGCGTGTGAAACCACCCGCGAGCCCCTGAAATGCACGCGCCCAGGCCAATCGCGTGTGGAACTTCCCGCACACCCCTGAATTACACACACATGCTCCCCCAGGCCCGATCGCGTGTGAAACCACCCGCGAGCCCCTGAAATACACGCGCCCAGGCCAATCGCGTGTGGAACTTCTCGCGCACCTCTGAAATACACGCGCCCAGGCCAATCGCGCGTGGAACTTCTCGCGCACCCCTGAATTACACACACACGCTCCCCCAGGCCCGATCGCGTGTGAAACCACCCGCGAGCCCCTGAAATACACGCGCCCAGGCCAATCGCGAGTGGGACTTCTCGCGCACCCCTGAAATACACGCGCCCAGGCCAATCGCGTGTGAAACCACCCGCAAGCCCCTGAAATACACGCGCCCAGGCCAATCGCGTGTGGAACTTCTTGCGCACCCCTGAATTACACGCACACGCTCCCCCAGGCCCGATCGCGTGTGAAACCACCCGCGAGCCCCTGTAATACACGCGCCCAGGCCAATCGCGTGTGGAACTTCTCGCGCACCCCTGAAATACACGCACACGCTCCCCCAGGCCCGATCGCGTGTGAAATCACCCGCGAGCCCCTGAAATACACGCGCCCAGGCCAATCGCATGTGGAACTTCTCGCGCACCCCTGAAATACACGCACACGCTCCCCCAGGCCCGATCGCGTGTGAAACCACCCGCGAGCCCCTGAAATACACGCGCCCAGGCCAATCGCGTGTGGAACTTCTCGCGCACCCCTGAAATACACGCACACGCTCCCCCAGGCCCGATCGCGTGTGATACCACCCGCGAGCCCCTGAAATACACGCGCCCAGGGCAATCGCGTGTGGAACTTCTCGCGCACCCCTGTAATACACGCACACGCTCCCCCAGGCCGCGTGTGTTACTTCTCGCACTGGTACAGGGTTGGCACAGCCCTTTGCGATGGTTTTGCGATCTTGATGGCTTTTCCTTGTGCGAGGGCGTTCTTGGGGGCGTAACTGGCGCTGCTGCAGGGTCGCTGCGATACTCTGCGCCACGTCTGCTTTTGGAGACGAGAATCCATGAATACGCTGTGCGCGGGAATTGGTTTTATCGCACGCGGCTGGCGCAGACATTCGCACGGGCGCGCTGTGCGCCAGCCGCGTGCGATACTTTTGGAAGGGATTCCATGAATCGGCCTGTATGTTTTTTCATATTATCTCCGCTCTCCTCTTTTGGGTTCTCTGGCTCTGTTCTTGATTGGTTTTGTTCTTATCTATCTGACCGTTTCTATTCAGTGTTTTGGGCTGGTAATTCTTCTGTGTCTACTCTTCTCTATGGTGTTCATTAGAGTTCAGTCCTCAGGACCTTTTTATTTTCTCTTTATACTTCACCTTTGGCTTCTATCATTGCTTCCTTTGGAATGTCTCATTATTTCTATGCTGATGAAACCCCACCTCTTCTCTTTTTCTGACTTTACCTCTTCCATCCATGACACTTTAACATCTTGCCTATTGGCCATTAAATCATGGATGGCCGACCACTATCTTTTTCTCTTTCCCCCTAAAACAGAAGTTCTCTTTTTTCCTGCTCACACTATCCCTTCTCCCTCTCCTCCTGTTTCTGTTTTGTTTCCTCCTTCTTTGCTATCTCTTACTCCCACTTCTCAAAATGTGGGTCTCTATCTTGACTCCGATCTCTCGTTTGCTCATCACATCTCTTTGCTCTCGAATTCTTGTGGCTTCCATTTTTTTAACGTTCGTAAGGCTCGGCCCTTCCTTTTAATTCGACCAAACTCTTGATTTCTTTACTCATCTTTTCTCGTCTATCCTATTGCTTGTCTATTCGCTTCGGTCTTCTGGCTTCTTGGCTGGCTCCACTTAAATCAATATTCAATTCCTCTATTCGTCTTCTCCATTCGCTTTCCTCACGTGATGCCATTTCTAGTTCATTGGTATCTCTTGGTTGACTTTTCACGCTCGTCTGAAATTTAACTTCCATTGTATGTTTTTTAAATCTCTTTATAATCTGGCTCCATCTTATCTTCTTTGATTTCTTTCTATGTTCCTACTCATTCTCTTCAGTCTCAGTCTATTTATTTATTAGTTGTTCCCCATCCACTCTGCGCCCAATCCTGTTTCCACTCTTTTTCTCTTCTGGCTACACGGGAAGGCCCTTCCACTTTCTCTCTGTTCTCTGTCTTCGTACTCGTTTTTTCGGGTTGTCCATGAACCCCATCTTTTGCACTGACCATTGATATTGTACCATTTGTATTGTATTTATATGATGTGACATGTAAAGCACTTTGGCATATAGTGCTCTATACATTCAAAATAAATACAAATGCAGACAGGAAGCACCAAGTTGATTCTACAACTTACATTCGGCCAAACCACATCAAAAGTCATCAAATCCATGAAGAAATACTGGTCTATTTTACAAACACACACGACATTAGGCAATATATGCAAAGAATTTCCTATAATTGCTTATAAGCCACAAAACAAACTGACAATACGTTAATCTGCGCTGACAACACCATAAAAGAGCGAAATCAAACTGACCTACAAACGCCCAAAACAGGGACATTTCCTGGTCTGGATTGCATTCATTGCATCAATGTCATCCGTTGAAATATTCTTCATCATCCAAGAACTGAAGAGACTATTTGTTTGAGGCATTTTGCAACCTGTATCCCTAAATATACTGTATACAGTTTAAAGTGTCCTGGTGGCAAGATGTACATTGCAGAAACCACCAGAATTACTAAAGAAAGGATTGGTGAACATAAAGATGATATTAGGAATCGTAACTTAAAATCACCAGTGGCAAGACACTTCGTAGAGATGGGTCATCAAGTGATACAAAATTTTCAAGTCCTAGAAATCTTACCACAACATCCTGGATGTGACATCTGTGAAAAAAGACTGCTGCAACGAGAAGTGTTCAGGATTTATCAACTACAGACTATGTTTCCCGCCGGGATGAATGAAGAATGGTCACTTGGTGGCTTTCTATAAACTCTTAGGAGGATAAGGTCCATTCACCCATATCTGGGTGACAAAGAGTCATTTGTGATTTATGTATACTTCTAGGTGTACCTGCATGAACAAACGTATGAAGTGTTAGGAGACACACGTCGCAGGCACTTGTTTCACTATTTAGCAGACAGGATATATCTTCTCCACAATGGGGAACTTGTCCAACAGTGGATGTTGTTTTTCGTTAGAAGGAACTTGCTGGTGATACAGGTATAGCGGGGTGTTTTGCGGTTCATCATGCATGTTTTACTATTTAGTAGAGGGGATACACTTTCACTACAATTGAGACCTTGCTTTCTGTGAGCATGAACACAATATTGGTGACGTAGGTGTAGCCCGTGCCCCAGACAAGATTTTACAGTGGGAGTATTTTACTGCCTTTTTTTTTAACTTTGAGAGTAAATGTGATTTCAAGAGAGTAAAAATGACTTTTTTCCTTTGCAAGAGAGTAAAATGTGTGTGACATCCAGCCAACGTGTGCAAAAACTGTTTGGGAAATCATTACTATACGGCAGCTTTCTGCATTGTGACAGAATACACCCTTCATTATTTCTCTAAGGTCTGGCCATTTGATCTCTCCTGTATATATTTAAATGTTGAAAACACAAAAACCTAGCTAATTGCATAGTAAAGCAAACATGAATTGTATTGCGTGTTTTGAGGTTTGATAGAAGAATTATCTTTAGATGTTTAATTAAAGTCCTCGTTTTCTGGAGCTATTGCTACCTAATGGTATGCCAATGGTATGATACAACAGTGCAAAGAGGCAAAGACTCCATGCTAAATTATATATCTAATCTCATGGTCACATGGTTATTTATAAAGTGTTTTTCGCAAAGCGCTGTACATAGAACATATTTATCACAATTATCACCAAAACGAAGTCAGTACTCCTTTATCGACCTCGAAAGGATGAGTTGTCCTTGTGGGATTCGAACCTGCACCCTACAGATCACGCAGAGATTACAGCAACGAGCGCTCAACCGGATGAGTTATTTTATTGACTAACATTCTTCAGAGGTCGGTAAACTCAGTATCGAATGAGGTATAATAATCACAGTGCCTAGATTTTGGACGAACCATGTATGAAGCGCTACGTAAAGTTAAAAACCTATCTGGATTATCACAGGGACAGGTTTTTGCTGAGTTTCTATTTCAATTACAAATGTAACTTTCATATGTTTGTTTTTGAACAGCGTTTGCACTTCATGGAGAGTCAGGTTTCGGATGCTTTAATTGTAGTCTTGAGAGGCTAGAACACCTGTGATTGGTGTCACGACAATCACTCACCCTTCAGCAAAGACTGCCACTGACCATTTATAGTAATGTACCTAAGTGGCTGCTACGTTGAATGGATGTAAACTAGACTGTGCATACTCATCACTTCACACACTGTTTTTATAATTAGGGTGTACATTAAATTATAAGTGTAAAAATGATCTGCCTCCGCATGATTATGCACACAGCACAGGAACTCTGAAAAATACCATTGTGCAATCAGGGTTTGCTGTCACTAGAAAAAAAGCATAATTTGTTACAGAAGATTAATTCTCAATTGCAGCTTAATTTTCCATCTTATTAATTATACAATCCTAAAATGCCAGGAAAATAAATATGCACAGTGCTTCTGTGTTCTCCAAGAGCAGCAACACAGCAGACGTTGAATGAGAAAAACCATTCCTTTTATCACAGTGTGCAGTTTCTTTTTTTGAAAGGCTGCAGAGAAATACATTTTGTTTCAGAGACTTTTCTCCATGGCTTGCAATTACATCCATGTAGATAAAAGATTTTCATGGTAAAAAGGCGTGGTACACATCTTATCTGGTGGCCTGGGTGTAGCAGTGTTTTTTTTTTCAAAACTTCTTATTGTTTTGTTAACGAAACATAAAATAAGAAGAAACATACAGCTTCCTGTAAGCCATCGGGTCTAAGGTGACATTGAAGCATCGTTTCAACCAACTGGTAAAACAGCAGAACTGAAGTCCAAAAGGGGACAGTGGGGGGGAGGGGAGACACGGGGAAAATCAGTTTTCACAGTAAGCTGTATCGGGACTCTCTTTTTGCTGCAGTGCCTTGGGGCAGGGGCTGAACCCAAGGTCTGAGTTCGAGTAGCGGCAAGGGAGGTGGGAGGTTTATCAGTGTTGGAATCCGGCTTGGTCTCGTGGGTGTGCTTTCGTCTCGGCTCCGAAGGGTGTCCTTAGTCGAGTTTATCCATCCAGCGCAGGGTTGGGGGCTTTCTTGCCACTCCCGGGAATTGCTGCATGTAGTCTAGGAACGGGGCCCAGATTTGGTGGAATTTACTTCTGTTGTCGAAGCGCACTGCCGTGATTTTTTCTGCTGCCACTATGTAGCAGTGTTTTAAGGTTTATAATGCATGTTGATTCACAATAACACAAAAGGTAGACACTTGGAATTGAAATTTGTACACATATCGGAATTCACTTTTTGATATATGTACCCTTTACGTTACCATAGGTAATTGCATAATTATCCGATCAGACTCCAGTTGTAATATTTGAATCACATTTCAGTCTATGTTAATATCACTGGTCTATGTAAATTTAAAGGTGGTGAGAATTTTTATTTAAAAAATATCTCATCACATAATTAAGAATGTTCATTATTTTTGAAATCTGACATCTGTAGTGATGGAAGTACAGATTCTACACATGGGACCACATGAAATATACCTGGTCAAGTAAGCTCTGTATACAATTTTAACATGGCTGCCAGAAGCACTGACCAACATAGAGAGCGTGTTCTCCAAAAGTCTGTCGTTTATGTTTGATGATATGGTTGCCGTGCTTGTAAATAACATGAGTGGGCATTCCAATGTTGGCACTTGAGGACACATGTCTGTATAACATCGAAGGCGTTCAGGCGATGCACAAACCAGGAGATAAGATAATTGAGCATGCTGAATTTTGAAGACATGGTTGTCACAGCTCGCACGGTGCAACCAGGCACGTCAAATGTTATGGAGTCACAGAGATATTAAGCAGCACAGACAAGGTTGCGGGTAATTAAACGGAAGTCATTCACAGTGAAAACATTGGTGTCTTAGTGTGAGAATTTCTCTAAACATACTGCAAGTTATATGGATCACTTAGAGAGATCTGGATTAAGTTTTATTCATCATGGGTTGCAAGCACTGCTTCCGTCTGTGTTTGATGTATTGCGTCATATTTTGGTAACACAGGTTGGGTGATGTAGAGATTTGAACTATACTCACGAGTATGAATGGCAACAAGCACATATTTAGCACCGATTTTATCTTGGTAAGGTGAAAACTGGATGTGAGAAATGTGTAAAAATATCAGTTTGGCATCAGTGTTATGCAATCAATTGAGATATCTGTTATTTTTACTGTTTGATTTGTTGTAGCTGCCTGATGACGATGTGAACAGATTGAAACATGTGCATGTCATGGCTGTGATTTACAAGAATGTCACCGTAAAAGCAACATGAAAAATATGGCAATCTGTGAATGAATACATAAACATTAAATACAAAAAACTAATTGTATTACAAACTGAAAAACGTGTAAAGCTTGTTCTTTAAACATAAGGGTGTCCTACCCTGCAAGTAAAACCGTCTCATCACCCAGCAGGTAATCCTGCTGTTTCTTTGATGAATTGTCCATCCCTGACCGGCAGATACAATTGAGACATCTAAAAGTTATGAAAATAGGAGTGCTTTTGCTATACATTGGTTGATTAGATGTACAGCAGGTAAACTGCAAAAGCAGGCCTCCTCCCAGAGATGCTGTTGGGATTTGGAGCTGGGGTAATCACATGTAGAAATAACATGCCTAACATGTGTTTGAATTTGCCCCAAACCAACAAGTTCTAAGAAGGCACTTGCCTGATGGGCAGTAACTCAGTTCCAACAAATCTCAATCTATGTCTCTCAGTCTTCAACCATGCATCCCACAACACCTGCAGATACAGTGCAGAAAAGTGTTTTTATATCTCACACCTTTCCTGTTGGGCCACACTGGCCTGTAATGTTATTCAAGAGATTTCCTAATAAGCAAATTCTCCCATGATTTAAATATGAGTTGCAATATATCGACAGCCTCTTGCACTGCCTGACATGTAGCTAACTTGTCCCCAGTCCTATGACATAAAAGTGGCAGCCCACCTGCTCAGAAGTCTTACCATTTCCAAACATCCTCACCTCCTACCAATTTCACTAGCAGATCATAGCTTTCTCACTATGTCCCATACAGCGTCCTCACACCAATTTCTCTGTACTACCTCTTACAGACTGGCCCACAGGGGAACTGGAGAAATTTCCTAACATGAAGTTCCTCTGAGGGACCTATTGGGGGTGGTGGGGCATGTCACTCTGATGTATGTATAATTAACTACCTCAGTTTTACAGGTCTCCACTACCTGGTGTGTACTCAAAGTTTATGCATAGGCACTTCCCTTAGGAACAAATAATGTTAATCTCTCACTCATCTCCTCACCACTCCTTCTTCCCAATATACAAAAAATGTGGACCCTAGTCTGATATTTTATCAGTAATTCTATCAGAGAAGGTTAAATCCCATTTTCCTTTGTAAACTGCTCTCCCAGTGTGCGTTGTACATTGTATTCTAATAAGAAAAACAGGGGTTATTATACAGTGAGAGGAGCCAACAATTAAAGCGTAAAAATTGTTTACACTTTCATTTTCCGCTCAAACTCATTTTCCTGCTGTCCTGAGGCATAGAAGGGCAATAAAATGGAGTTAGCATCTCCACTTTGCTTTTTTCTTCCTTTTCACTGGATTTTCATGAAAGCGTAAAAGGAACGGATTCCAATGGGGTACGCCTTCATTGAAACCCATTATAAAACACCGCCTTGTAGCCAGTGTTTTATATCTATCAAAGAGGAGAGTAAAACTATAGAGTAAAGACGATGTGTTACTCATTAGATTTACTCTCTGCTTTGAGAGTGACGTGGTTGCATGCAGGGGACCCCACACCACGTAGGTGAAAACATAGACGGTCCCCTGGATGCAATTTCCATTTTATTTTTAAATGTCCCCCAAAGTATTCGGCAGGAATCAAATAGCAAGATACTATTTCAGCCAGAATTCGTCCAAATACTTATAAGTTCGGAAGTCCCCAAAATGGATACATTGCAAAAGTTTACAATGTGGTAAGGATAGGTGTACAGCATGAAGTTTTTGGGGATCATAAAAGTGTAAAAGGTACTTGGTACCTCTAATGCATGTTGCAGCTCGCAGTTTCATGGAAAAAAAGATAGAAGTGCTTGTGGTGGTCCTGCCTCTCATTGTATAATCGTAGGTATATCAGTAACATGCAGCCAATTATACACTAGAGCATTGATAAATTGGAGTGTACATGGTTTGAGGCATTCTGTCAAAGCTCGTAAGTTAGATCCCTCCTTAGAGTGGCATTGTGCAAATATGGGCCCAGGAAACCCATATTATGTGGAAGGAGGTAGGCAAGAACTTTGCCAGTAATTGGGGTCGCAATCAGCACTGCACTTTATACTCCTCTCTAACTAGAAGTGTGTTAACCATGGTTCAGTCCTCACTGAACTTCTGCTGTAGAAAAGCAGAGGTGTATTGTCAAGGCAGATATGTGATACTCCATGGGAAGGTACAAGGTTGTGAATGTTTGCTTTTTAACTCTTAGGGTCCAAACCTAGACAACCTGATTTTTATGTATAATGTCAGTCAGTCATATTGCTTTATTCGGCATTAAACCTTCAGCATAAAAAATACAATACAATACAAGGCTTCCAATGAGTATAATAAAAAACCAACACATGAAATATAAAAATAGAGATTAAGAGGGGGAAAAAACAAAATGGATCAAACAGTATACAGTTGCTTACTTACAAAATTACTGTGTAGTCAAACTTGGTGAATACATTTTGCCACAAAATATACATTGGGTCTCAATACGAGTAATGCTGAAATATTCTGGTGTTACCGTGATGGCAGTCTGAACGGGTCTTTCAACGTGCACTGCCGGAAACAAGGTTGCATTAAGCCTTGACGGTCGCACGCATACCAGATTGGCGGAACCGGTGGGACCGCCATCACAGTAACACTGGCGGAGACGGCTGCGCTGCCTCTAAGGTGGGAGGTGCATCCACTTCCGCCGTGTGCATGCCGGACGCAGCGGCATCACGGAAACGGAAACACTGGAACTGGAAAGAGGCCCCTATTTTAAAAATCACAATCCATTCTAATCTGCCTGTTCTGTAAGCCATCCACCCCTACTGAGTGCTGGAACCTAGTGAGGAAGATGACATCACGCATCCCACAAGCCCGCCAGCGCAAGCCAGGCTTCGGAGAGGCGGTGCTGAATATGTTTGCGGACTGCATAGTTAAGCATACCGGGGAGCTCTTCTCGGCAGACCAGCCCCGCAGCACACAGCTGAGGAGAAAGGCCATATGGAAGTGGCAAGGAAGGTGACTGCCCTGGGTACAACCCCGCGTAGTGTGAAGGACTGCCACAAGCGGATGGACGACCTCCGCTTGAGGGTACAGAACATCATGGCAGCACACCGCAGACACTGCACGTCCACAGGTGGCTGACCATCCTCCCCCCTCAAGCTGCTGCCCTGGGAGGAGAAGTGCAGCAGTGTGCTGCATATGGAGGGGATAGAGGGAGTCGGTGCAGCAGAGGCCGGAGCTGGAACACCTGTTGAGGACAGTGAGTACACAAAGCACCCCAATGTATAACCACACACCTGCCCACCCTGCCCCCCTACCACCACTGCACTGAAATGGCCATAGCACTGCCCACATCACCCAGATCCAAACCAGCACTAGCATTGCCCCCCCCACCAATTCAAAATGGTGCAAAGCAAATCACATGCCCTGCCTCCCATGTACGCCCCATAACCAACCACATGGCAAGGCACCACACAACGGCCCACATCCTGAGTGTGGCAGTCCTGAAAAAAGGGTGCCTGTAAGGTCACCAGCACACATGTCACTGGACCGGCACACCCATCATGAGGACCCATCACACTGGCTGCCAGGGCCGCAGCAGCCATGGCAGATTGAGCTGGCATGGAAGCACTGGCACCGCTAGCAAAGGTGCTGGTGTCTCAAACTCAACACTGCCATGGGAATGGGGACTTCCCAAATCTGCCACCTGAACACCTGCGTCACCGGACTAACAATGACCCTGTTGCACCAGGAAGTCAGGAGGCAGATCCGGAGTCACGTGGACAGCCACACCCCGCCCATTGCACCAGTGGAAAATGGCCAACCACTCAATGAGGCGCAGTGTCACCTGCAAACTGCATCACACACACACACCCTGCTGGCCCACCCATACACACCTGCTGGTCAATGCATTCACAAAGAATAACTCATAGCGACACATCAACATGTCAAAACGTCCATGCAGAAACAATGTGCGAAAAAGCACCAAACCCCCCCGCACCCCCATATTCTACGACTGGTGTAATAATATATTCTAACTCCAGTCCTAGAATATGTGGGCAAAGTACTGGATAGTGCATTTAAAAAAGTCGTTGTATAAATGTGTCATAATAACATACATGTACACTGTATACCCACAACTGCATGGTCACCATGGGCACGGTTTTGCCCATACACCAAGGCCCCCAGACAATAACCTGCACCTGATGACTCTGATGAACACCTCTTAGGCACCCTGTATTGCCAAGTTAAAAAAACATAATCCCTGACGCAGACACTGGGCACCCTGGCACTGAGTACTGCATGTGTGCCTGCCATGACGCCACTGCCACCACAGCACAACACTGGTAGCCTTCACCTTCACGCACACATGACCACCCACCCATCCACTGTGGAGGGCATGTCCCTTACATGACCCTGCCAGCCCTACCACGAACCCCCCACTCAGATACTGGGCCTGCAACTGCGTCACCCATAAACTCCAGGCACCCGCCTCCCAAACAACCCCCTTAAAACGGCCTGATCACATTGCAATGACCTACACATGGGCAGACCGGCCTGCCACTGCTCCCAGCCAAATGCAGGTGTACACGCCAGCAGTCCTAGCACAGCTGTGTTGCATGTGCCATCTTCACAATGCCTGCAACTGTGGCCACACAACTCATGCATGAGTGCGGCATACCATGCAGCACTGCACGTCCCCACCATGGCATGCTGCACAATCACCATGTTGCATGTAACTGTCCAATTGGTAGCCACGCTGGTCACTGACATCATGCCTTTCATTAACCCACAGGCACATCATCTGACACCGATGGTGGACAACCGGACACGTCGAGGGGCACCAGACGTGCAAGGCAGACGAGACAACGTCCATCAACAACCCGGGACACGTCCACTGCCACCGTGACTGCCACAGCTGAAACAGACAATCAGACAGCTCCCACAGAGGACACCCCAGCTGCCACACTCCAATAGTCAGCTCATGTGGAGGACACCCCAGCTGCCACATTCCAACCGTCACCTCCTGTGGAGTACACCCCTACTGCCATACTCTAACAAGCACCTCCCATGGAGGAAACACCACCTGCCACACTCCAACAGGCACCTCCCATGGAGGACACCCCAGCTGCTACACTCCAACAACCCCCCCCTGTGGAGGATACCCCAGCTGCCATACTCCAACAGGCAGTGGCCACTGTGCAAGGATTTTGGGGGACGGTCACAACCACCACCCCAGCAGCCCATCTACCATGTCACTAACTATAGTGATGGGGGTGCAGCAGGAGATGCCGGAGTCGACATGGGGGACGACACAGGCCACACCCCGGATGTGCAGGATGCATTCAGCCCCATTGGCATGTCCAGCCCACAGCGCTCACCCTTCAGGCGTCTCAGAGGCATGGACGAAGGGCAGGAGACCCTCACTGCCCTGGTGCAGCAGCACCTAGAGGAGACCTGCCTCATGAGAGAGAGAGCACACAGGACACAAGACGCTGCACTGCTCGTGCACTTGGGCAACTGCTGCCATAGTTTTGTTGGCCAGGAGGGTCCGTGAGGGGAACAGTGCAATGTCCACAGTTGCGGAGACAATGGCACTGGCCCTCCAGACATGCATGGACAGATGGGGTAATGGGCAGACACCGTCGGCCACCACTAGCACCACGCGCACCAGCTCACAACAGGGCTCCCAAAAGAGCGATCTATGCTCCTGTCAGGCACGCCACCCAGTTCGGTATTACCCGAATCATTCGTTTACAATTGTTCGAATGACACAACTGTTCGAATAATAGGGGTCCGAATTGACCTTCTGCACAATTGACCGTATGGTCATTTTTATATAAATTATGGGTTGGGTTGGTGTAATAATAATATAAGGGGATTGGGTGGAGGCTGCGGCGGGTTCCCCCCGCATATATATCCTAATTGACTGTTTAAATTCGGTCAATTGTGCAGAAGGTCAATTGTTATTCGAACAATTGTCATTCATACAATTCGTATACAACCCCCAGTTCGGGTCATGTTGCCAGGCACGGGAACAAGTAGGGCTACCTGATCCAAATGGCATGGAGGTCACATGGCCAGGGAACTCTTGGACTACGTGTGGCAAGTTGGGGAGTGGGAAAGGTAGTTGGGTAGGGGCGAGGGATTGTTATGAAAGGTGTTTTTGGGCCACCTGCAGTTACATTACTTGAGTTTCAATACACTTGGTGTTGCACACAAATCACGACTGGACATTCCTGCTTAGAGTATAATGTGTTTAATTTCAAGGACATAGCCCTGCCGCACGCCCCTGTCCACCCTGTTCTGGCTCGTAATTTCTGCTCCAGGACCCCATCTTACCACCGCAGAGTTACGTGAGTACAATTCTCCCATTAATCTAACCAATTCCGCTGGGACCCCCGCTCAGATATAACTTGGCACAGTTGGCCTTTAGGTACAGAGTCAAAAGAGATCTGAAGATCAACAAAGACTGCATACACTTTCATCCCTTCAACACAGTGGGCCTCATTACGAGGTAGGAGGTAGCCATGGTGCCATTAGCACCATGCCTACCCCCTTACCGCATACCGGGTTCTCGGAATGGGTACTTACCGGGTCATTCCAACCTTGGAGGACCCGGTAAGTCCCCATTCTGAGAACCATTCCCCATTCCCATTTGAGCCCCAATAGGGCTCAATGGGAATGGGGAAGTAGCTAATAACGGTACCGCAATTTGCGGTACCGTTATTAGCTCTGAAGTCCCTAAACGGGTCCCGTCCTTAACACCTGGTCAGACCAGGTGTTAAGGAAGGACCCGATAAGGGACCTCGGAATAGGGTGCAAAGGGATCACCGGCACTGATGTCCTTAACGGTGCCCGGTATCCCTTTGTGCCCACCTCGTAATGAGGCCCAGTGTATTTATATAAAATCAGAGACACATGAAAACATTGATCAATAGTACTGATTCCATTCTGAAACCCAGCCTGAAGGTGAGAGATGAGATTCCTTGAGGTGACACAGTCCTGCAGGTGCTTTAAGACAAGTTTAGCAAAAAGAATTCCGGTAACGTCAAGCAGTGAGATTGGCCTGTAATTGCCAGGCTTCTCCCTGCCCCCTTTTTTATATACCAGAATTATTTCTGCAGTTCTCCGAGAGTTAGGAACTTTATTGCTTTCTGACATTTGCAGTTAAGTATTGCACTTCTAACTTCTAACAGAGTGATGATCATTGGGGAACTGTTACATCCAAACGACACAGTGTGCACACATTCTCCCCACGCTGCATCTTCATATAACCCACGAAAATGGTTAAACAAATCTTCGGGGAGGATAAGACAGTGAATCCCATTGTCGTTGCACCTCTTTTTACCAGCAGCCAAATCCCCAAATGACTTAACATCATTCCTGGAAGCCGCCTCTTGGAGGTTTTCCCAATCAAGCATCTGGCTTTCCTCCTTTTTCTCACGGGATAAAATACTCATACGTAGACCTACAATGGCGTAACTCCTCTTTATTCACAGTAACCACCCCCTGGAAACAATCTAACAATGCCCTCTTAGCTATTCGGCACTCCTCATCAAACCAAGAATTCCTGACCACCATCGCCCCCCTTATTTCATTGGCAATATTTTTAAAAATAAGGGCCTAATACCAGCAAACAAATGATCATACTCGATCAGTACCTCTCCATTGCTCAAACCCCACAACCCCCCTGCCCCCAGATATTCTCAATAATGGGTACTGCCCTAAGATAAACAATGGGCTTGGTTCCTGCCTCCTTGATTTTTTCTGATTTAATGGAAACCTAGCGTTCCCAGTGATTATCAGTGGCACACTAGGTACTGACCTCTTACAATTCCCACCACTTAGTCGCAATTCCAAAAGTAGTGGTTTATGGTCACTGTCTCTGCGTTCGATGATGGAAAATCCTCAGCAAGTCCCCAATCACCAACCGGCTACAATGGTAAAATCGATCCGTGAGGTAATGGTGGGCCGAACGAAAGTATTCCTGGCCAGACGATCCCCACCACATCTCCCGTTACAGGCCCTAGGGTTGAGTCTAGGCAAAATGTGTGGTGAATCCAAGACATATTTTTGTGCCTTTAGCGGGTAGCTTGCGTTCAGATCAGGATTATCCCTTGCCTGGTTAATCTCATCCCATAAACCCTCCAGTTCTTTAAGGGGTTAAAACTGCAGGTTACAGTGGCCCCCAACAATAACATGCAACATACCATTAGTTAAATGTGCCTGGCTAGAAATTAAATGCTGCAAAAGAGTAAGAGTTCCCAAAGGATGGGTACCATACCACCTGTTATACAAATTAAACAAAAGCAGGGTATACAAATCCTTGTTTTTACCGACATCCATTTACAAATCTAATAGTCAATTGGAATTAAAGTTAGTATCCCCCCACCCCGTGCACCCAGTAAGGTCTTCCCCTAGCACCCTTTTTTGGCAGGGTATTAAATGTCTTGAATCCTGGGACCACAATCATGGATAAAGCCCAGGTTTCCTGGATACAAACAATCGTGCTGGCAGAAAGAAAAGCCAACCAATTCGGGTCCACCATGTGCCTGTCGATCCCCGCAACATTCCATGACAATACCCTGGCCACCTTAGCTCTAACCAAAACCTCGGGGATAGGGGAAGGGTCCTGTCAATCGACCTCTTCAATCTCCTAACCCATAGGCTAGGGGTTACACACAGGTTCAGGCCTCTGTTGTTGGCAGAATCCAAATCGAATTCCACTGTTAGTGGTAGACTGCAGAGAGATTATAGTTTAAGGGGGGCAAGGGGATAAGATCTTGCTTCAATAGTCAAAAGGCCCTCTACCAATCGCTTGTCTTCGAGTACCAATTGAAAAAAATAATTCGGATCATTAGGCATAGGCCCTCTTTTACACATGACAATGTCCTCCCTTATCACTGAGGCACACCCTCTAACTTGGCGTACCCAGTATATGCTCTTATTGACTAGCATCTCTCTGTTTTCATAGGACCCAGATCTTTATTTTGGAATATTGCACAAGTAAAGAGAGGCCCTCCTAAATTAGGCCCTACAATCATGGAGACAGGTGGATTCAGGAGTGGAAGGTGGTTACGTCTACCATTACCAGTACTTCCTGGGGGATGGTTAGACTCATGCCAATGAGTCAGATCTGTTAAGGGTTTCACCAAATCAGCTGCCTCCCCCACCTCTCAAAACCCTAATGTTTTCTGTACCCTTTCCTTGTTAATACTAGTAGCCTTATTTTGTTGACAGATTGAGGGAGTTCTTTTGGGCCCTTCTAAACGGACTGCTCGCCCAGCCAAACTGGCCGGTAGTTGAGGGGGTACATGAACACAATCATTATACAACCTTGATAACTGCTCCCCCTGGATTTTGGTTATATTGGTCAGATTGACCACCAGTTCCTTGAGCTTCCCAACTTCACACATCAACTCCTTCAAATCGTCATCAGAGTTACATTTACATCCACAGCTAGGAGACCCTTTCATCAACTCAGGAGACACATTAAACTGTTCCCCAATACTTTCCCCAATAGTTTGCATTCCTGTGCTAATTACTTGGGGCATCCATACCCCCTCCAGAGGGGAATATCACGGCAATAAAAAGAATGAATGCAAATGTAAAATGAAGTCAATTCATACGATGGACCCTCATACACGTCCTCATAAGCGTAGAGGTCAGTATAATCAAGTGGGCAACAAGCCTGGGGCAAAACTCATTTTATGTATTTATGTGCTCTGTAAAGCGCTTTGGATTAAGGCGCTATATAAATAACACATCATTATCATTATCATTAACTCAAAGTTCAGATGTGGGGTTTCCAGTAATCCAATGGTCAGTGTGCCCCGTATATGGTTAATGTGCTATATATGCCCAAGCGATAACAGAAGTGAGTAAGTGGCACTCACAGAAGGATATAACACAGCAGATCACTTTTTATCCAACATCTGACTCGTGACCGTTTGGGCCGATTAGGAAGATATATATATGGGATACATTACTCACCGTAATCGTATTTCTGATGCTTGTATCTGCTTAGATTCACATGCTGTGCATAGGCCGACATCTAGTGGAAGCTGCGGAGTATTACAGTTTGTTTTTCGAAACTCGAAAATGTGCGTCGACACAGGCGTGCCAGTAATACTATCCCTAGTGTGACGTCCACTGTACCCAAGATCCCTCACGCGTCTAGGATCCTCAGATTGTATTTTTTCTGACATGAGGAAGCATGAGGAGTAGCGTGAGTACAGATAATCCAAGCAGATAGACAGAAAGGTAAGACTACAAGCAATCATGCGCCTTCTCTCGGAGGGGAGGAAGGGTGGGTCGCATGTGAATCTAAGCAGATACAAGCATCAGAAATACGATTACGGTGAGTAATGTATCCCTTCTGAGGCTTGTGGAATCTGCTTAGATCACATGCTGTGCATAGATTAGCGAGCAGTACCAGAAGAAGGAGGTGGGATGTGAGAAGGGTCATGAGCAAACAGGTGTCTTAGAACCGCTTGTCCCACTTGTGTATCTGTCTTGGAATGAGTGTCAATGCAGTAATGCTGAGTAAAAGTGTGAATGGAGCTCCAAGTAGCTGCTTTGCAAATGGTGTCGAGGGGAACATTTGCAATGAAAGCCAGAGTGGCCCCAATGCCTCTAGTAGAGTGGGCTCTTGGCGTAAAAGGCAGAGTTTTCCCAGAAAGAGAGCAACACAGCTGTATACAGTTGATAATCCACTTCGAGATAGCGCCTTTAGAGACGAGATCTCCCTCTCTGCCTGTAGCTACGGAGACAAACAGTTGATCTGTTTTCCTTAGCGGTCTGGTTTTATTTACATAGTAGAGGACCGCCCTATGCACATCTAGGGTGTGTAGTTTCACCTCAACCGAGCTTTGCGGGTTCTGGAAGAAAGCCGGAAGCTCGATGGACTGGTTTACATGGAACTTTGATATAAATTTAGGTGAGAACCTAGGGTGTGTGCGTAAAACCAGTTTGTCTTTATGGATAGTAAAGAAAGGATCCTGCACTGACAGAGCCTGAATTTCACTGACCCTTCTTATAGAGGTAATGGCTACTAAGAAGGCCGTTTTATAAGTCAGGTGTTTGAGACTACTTTTATGCATGGGTTCGAAAGGGGGGCCCATGAGCTTAGCTAGCACCACATTAAGGTCCCATCCTGGCGGTGGGTTCGAAATAGGAGGGTGAAGTCTCTTTACTCCTTCCATGAAGGCTTTAACTACTGGTACTTTCCACCACGACACCCTGTTATGGGATGTGGTGTAAGCCGAGAGGGCTGCCAGGTGTACCTTTAGAGAGTTAAAAACCAATCCTGCGTCCAGCAGGTGGAGCATGTATGTCACGATGTTGGAAGGAGTGCAATCAACAGGGTTGATTTGTTTATTCTGGCACCAAATAACGAATCTCTTCCACTTGTCAAAGTAACAGTGCCTTGTGTTTGGTTTCCTGGATTCTTTTAGGATGTCCATACACCTCTGTGGTAATTTGAGATGTCCAAACTCTATGACCTCAGGAGCCATGCTGCCAGGTTCATTGAGTTGGATTGCTGGTGCACTGTTTGACCTAGTTGCTGGGACAGTAGGTTGTACCAGGCTGGAAGTTTGATGGGCTCGCACACCGCCATCCTGCGTAGGTGTGGAAACCATGGTTGTCTCGCCCACATGGGAGCAACTAGGATGAGCGTCGTCGATTCCTTGTTCATCTTGTACACCACTTTCCTGATGAGAGGAGTTGGTGGAAAAGCGTACGCAAACATCCCTGACCAGTTCATCCACAGGGCGTTCCCTTGGGAGTCTGGCTGGGGGAACCTGGATGCAAATCCTGGGCATTGTTTGTTTTCGCTTGTGGCGAATAAGTCTATAGTAGGGAAACCCCACTGAAAGAAGAGATCTTCTACGATCTTTCTGTGAAGGACCCATTCGTGTTCTTCTGGGAGGGAGTCTCTGCTTAGAGCATCCGCTAGGGAATTGAGCTCCCCTGGAACATGTTGCGATGACAGGAATATGTTCCGTTTGAGTGCCCATATCCAGATTTCCTGGGCAAGCTTGGACAGATTTGGCGAACGAGTCCCTCCTTGCTTGTTCAGATAGAACATGGCTGTCGTGCTGTCCGTCAGGATCTGCACCGACAAGTTTAGTAGATGGGGCTCGAACGCCCGAAGCGCTCTGAATACTGCCAGAAGCTCTAGCAGGTTTATGTGGTTCTTGGCTACTGAGTGAGACCAGAGACCCTGAGCTGTGTGGTGGAGATGGTGAGCTCCCCACCCAGTCAGGCATGCATCTGTAGTCACCACTGCTTGTACTTCGGGATCGTAAAAGGTTTTTCCCCTTGCGAGATTCTCTCTTGTCCACCAGTGTAGGCTCTGTACAAGTGTTGGCGAAACGACCACTAGATCGTCCCACTGACCACTTGCCTGAGACCACTGTTTCGCCAACCATTCCTGCATGGGACGCATGCGCAATCGCGCGTGGGGGACCAGGTAAATGCATGACGCCATCATGCCCAGTAACCGCATAGCTTTGCGTACCGTTATTTGTTGACCGGACTGATAATGTGGAATTTGCAGTAGTATATTCTGAATTCTTTCTTCCGAAGGGAAGGTCAACCCTTTCTGAGTATCTAGGATTGCTCCTAGGAACTGTTTTGAGGTGCTTTGCACCAGGCTTGACTTCTTCTCGTTGATTGAGAAGCCGAATTCGTGGAGGAGGTCGATAGTCCTTTGAATGTTTGTCCTGCAAATCCCTGGGGTTTCTCCCGTTATGAGCCAGTCGTCCACATAAGGGTACACTGGGATTGCCTCCCTGCGTAGGTGTGCAGCTGCCACCGCCAGTACTTTGGTGAATACCCTTGGTGCTGAAGTTATCCCGAAGGGCAGTACCTTGAATTGGTAGTGGCGACTGTCCACCTTGAAGCGCAAGTACTTTCTGTGCGCCGGGAGCATGGAAATATGAAAATAAGCATCTTTCATATCCAAGGTTGCCATGTAATCCCCCTTTTTTAGGAGGGGGATTACCTCTTGTAGCCTGGTCATACGGAATTTTTGGGGCTTGACATACTTGTTGGCAGGCCGTAAGTCCAATACTGGGCGCATTGTCAAATCTTTCTTAGGCACAAGGAAGTAAGTTGAATAGATACCCTTGTTTACCTGGTGTCCTGGGAAGAGTTCTATCGCGTCCTTTTCTAGCAGAATGGCGATCTCCTCGAGAAGGATCTTCTGATGTTCTAAGGAGTGTACTCTTTGTCGTGGAGGATGGTTCCGGGGACGCTGCAGTAATTCGATACAATATCCTGTGGACACTGTTGACAGCACCCATCTGTCTGAGGTGATCCCTTCCCAAACCTGGGTGAAGTTGGAAATGCGTCCCCCTACTGGGGTTGCGTGAGAAGGGACCCTGAACTGAGCGTCACTGCTTTGGTGGAGGCGTGCCACCTCCCTTGTTGGGGCTGCCTCTGCCTCTCCCACGACCTCTTTTGTTACCCCTGCCGTAACTTTGGGTAGACTGCTGCTGGCTGTTGTTCCACTGTGTACCCTGTCCCTGGGCATAGTTGCCTCTTTGTGAATTTTGGCCGCGTGGGCGACGAAAATTACTGTTCCCCCTTTGGTTGAGGGTTTGTTGGTTAGTTGGCCAAGGGATTTCAGTGTTTCGTATTCTTCCTTGGCGTTTTTTAGTGCGATTTCGACCGCTTTTCCAAACAATAGATCTGGTTCCACCGGCTTATCTATTAATGAAGCCTGAGTTTCTGTTTTGAACCCCGACTGCCGTAACCACGCAAGTCTTTTGATAACAGTTCCTTCTGCTATCAGTCTCCCTGCGTTGTCCGCGGCGTCGAAAGTTGCTTTTAATATGCAACCAGACACGGCTCTCCCTTCTGCCGAGATCCGAGCCAATTGGCCTTTTAACGGTTCAGGAGCAGAGGCTATGAGTGCCGCGACCTCTTCCCATTGATGGCAGTTGTAGCTGGCCAACAGGGTGGTGGAGTTAGCAATCCTTGCTTGGTAGGCGGACGTTGAGGCTACCTTCCTGCCAAACCCGTAAAGTTTTTTGCTCTCCTTGTCGGGAGGAGCTTCTGACGAAGATAAGGGTGTTCCAGCCCTTTTCCGAGTGTTGGTAACAACTAGGGAGTCTGGTTTAAGATGTCCTCTTATATAGAGAGGGTCAGACTGGGCTGCCCGGAAAAGTTTTTCGACCCTGGGGTTGACTGCTCTGGTGAGGTTTGGGTTCACCAGGGACGGATCTATTCTTCGTTGGATGGATTTAAGGATAGGGATGGTCTGAGCGACCGGCCTCCTCTCTCCCACCAACTCTTCTGCGAAGTCCCTTTCCTCCTGTACACCGTGGGTGTCGATGTGAAAATGTTCTGCCGCGCGAGCGAGAACCTCATTAAGGAGGGGTTGGTTATCGACTGGCGAGTCGGTAATCGGGGCTTCGTTTTCTACCGGGGAATCTACTCTGTAAATTTCCTGCTCATCTTCTCCCTCCTCCTGGTCCTCATCATCCGCATAGTATTCCGCCCCGGTTTGTTCCTCCATAATTTCAAACTCCTGGTCCCCCTCAGGGAAAGGCTCTCCTTGGTACCTGGGGTGTGCAGTAGAGTATGGAGTAGAGTAAGGCTGCACCTCAAAGGGTTCAGGTCTTTCAAACCGGGCCTTTTTACTTAGGGGGATAGGATCAGTGGAACCTGAGGGTGTGGCCCCCTGAGGGTCATACGAGAGGAAATGCTCTGGATTCTTGTCGTAAAAATCTGCCAAGGAAGACATCCTTGACATGACCCTGTCTATGTCTTCACTGGACCATTCTTTGGAACAAGGGATGACTTTTGTAGGCAATTTTGGGGACTTATCAAGGGTACCCTTGCTGGATGTTGCAGTAGACTTGTATTTGTCTGTGTGCTTTGGGGGAAAGGATGGCCTTACAGGAGTGGAAGAATGTGCTTTCCACTGTTTCCCCCCTTCCCCTTGCGTGGAAAAGTGTTTTCCCTGTCCCTTGGAGGCCCCGGAGACTTTCGACGTCTTGCATCGAGGATCGGAAGAGGTATCTGTGTCTTTCGAGCGTGGGGCCTCTCTGGTGTTAACTGCGGGCTCCGTCTCTTGGAAGTCGTCTTCATCCTCCGACGATCGAACTTCCGTTAGTCTAGGGAGCGAGGCACTCTTGGCAAGAGTGGATGATTGCCTTGCGTCATGAGGCGATCTCGATCGAGAGCGCCCAGAGGACACCGAGTCGAACCGTTCTATCTGTGCCTCTTTCCGAGAAGTCGACGTCGTCGAGGTTCGGTTGGACTTAGTGTGTTTAGTGTGTGTAGGGTGTGTAGCGCTTGCGTCGCTGGGGGTCTTCCCCATAGCCGCCCTGCCGGACGACCTTCCGAGGTCGGGGACCTGCGCTCGGCTGTCTTTCGACGCCGTAATGCCCTCGCCGTCCGAAAGCACGGCGTCGCTGCCATCGCTGAAGGCGCCCTCCGCTGCCATGGCCGCCTGCCTGGCGTGGTGGGCCCAACGCTTTGTCAAACGGTCCTTAAGTGTCTTAGGTTTAAACCTACTACACGCTCTGCAGTTCGCTTCGGGGTGGTCCCTCGGCAAGCAGAGATTGCACGTGGCGTGCCTGTCGAAACAAGGGTATTTGCGGTTGCACTTGGGGCAGAATTGGAAAGGGGTACCCTCCATACGCACCTTGAGGCAGCGGGCTGGTAGGTGTAGGAAATATATAAGGTGTACCTATATATCAAGAGTGAAGAGTATGTACCACCCCCCACTCTCCCTACTTGCAGGGCCGAGGCCAGCGGCCTACTAGGCCCGGGCCGAGGCCAGCGGCCTTCCGAGGCCCCGATCCGTCGTGCAGCAGCCGACGGTCGATATCTTCTCCAGCCGTCGTCGAGTGTCGAGGGTCGACGTTGGGGTGGGCAAGGATGTCAATAAGAATTATAAATTTGATTATTAGCAAAAGTATGGCTAAGGCCAGGGGACTCCGCAAAATGCTTCCGACCAGTATGGCGGAAAAAAACAATCTGAGGATCCTAGACGCGTGAGGGATCTTGGGTACAGTGGACGTCACACTAGGGATAGTATTACTGGCACGCCTGTGTCGACGCCCATTTTCGAGTTTCGAAAAACAAACTGTAATACTCCGCAGCTTCCACTAGATGTCGGCCTATGCACAGCATGTGATCTAAGCAGAGTCCACAAGCCTCAGAAATATATATATTGCTTTTCAACACTCCAGAGAGACATTTTCTGATGTTCCTATCCTGCGATGGCGGATGACGGGCTGAAGTGAGTTGAAGATGGAGTCCGTGTGATGAATAGAAGCGCCTGGAAGCACGTAAGTAAGCGCTTGTTGCCTGCTTCACGATGCGCTCTAACTGTCTTTTATTTTGCAGGTACGAGTTCGGAGCGGCTGCAGGGTGCCGGAATACCCACTGGGTTAGATGTGGAAAGGATTAATGGCACGTGAGTATTAAAGTTCCCCAATGTCTTTAAACGCACCTTGTTTTGTCTTTCAGATGCAAGATGCAGCGCCGAAGGCCTCCGGAGCGTGCGAAGAGTTGGTAAACTTTTGTCTTTCAGATGCCGGAATGCAGTGTGAAGACCTCCGGAGCGCACGAAGAGTAGGTAAGCCTTTGTCTTTCAGATGCCGAAATGCTAACCTGTTCTTTCTTGTCTTTATAGGTGTTGCTGAAGACTGGATTCAGGATGGTAAGCCTTTTTCCTTAGGCCCAGGATCCGATGCAGAAGACACGATGAGCGTTCTGCTGCAGAGGATGCAGAATAACGCAAAGCAAGATTCATCCACCGGGTGTGGTTTAAATAGCCTCCTGTAGTGCTTAGGTGTCTCCTTCCACAGCCACGCCTAGGTAAGAAAAGAGTTCCTGCTTTCCAGAAGAGTTCCAGTGTTCTGAATCTAGGGAGTGGCTCCTGCCCCACCCAACAGGAAAAGTAGTTCCAAACAGAAGAGGATCAGAGGCTCAACTGGCAGGCAAGTAAGCAGCATGGTCTGCTGCAGGTAAGTCCACCCAAGCATTATGAGCCCGGCGCTTCCAGCGCTGGGACTGGGCATATTTATGAGCCTGGTGCCACTGGCGCCAGGACTGGGTCCAAAAGGTCCCAATTGGGACTGGTTGGCCCTCGGAACCTGGGTTATGGATCTGCTTCCAAGGGAGTTGGGAAAACCCTGACCTTTTGGAAGCAGAGATCATGACAGTACCCTCCCTCAAGGCCCCTCCCAAACCGGGCTTCTTCGGGGGTTTTGGCTTGTCAGGAAATGTTCGGTGAAATCTTTTGATTAGGCGAGGAGCGTGGACATATTCAGCAGGTTCCCAGGATCTCTCTTGGGGGCCATAGCCTTTCCAGTCAATTAGGTAAAATAGTTTAGATTTGGAGATCTTGGAGTCCAGAATGCTTTTGACTTCAAACTCGAGTTCTCCATCAACTAGGATGGGTTTTGTAAATTTAGTTAGTCGGGTTTGAGGTTGCACGGGTTTTAATAGAGAGATGTGGAAGACAGGATGTATCTTCATGTGCGGGGGCAAGTCCAACTTGACCGCTACTGGGTTTACTATGGTAGTGATGGAATAGGGACCAAGGTATCTTGGGTTGAATGTGCGTGGCCCTTTTAGAGGTAGATATTTGGTGGATAACCAGACTTGGTCCCCTACTTGATATTGAGGGGCTTCCTTCCGATGTTGATCTGCTCCTTTCTTGTATTGTTCTTTAGCCCTTTGAAGGTGAGAAACAGCTTCCTTAAAGGCTTGGGTGATTGTAGAATGCAGGTAGTCTACTGCTGGTGTTTCAAGATCTTGGAGGGGATCCAACTCCGAGGTTCGAGGGTGACTGCCGTACAAAAGAAAAAACGGTGTTTTCCCAGTTCCCGAATGGACAGAGTTATTGTAGGCATATTCGGCTATCCAAAGGATGTCTTTCCAAGTTTTTTCAGTTTGTTGCAGCATGCAGCGTAAATACTGTTCCAGAGTTTGATTGGTCCTCTCGGTTTGTCCGTCGGTCTGAGGGTGGTGACTGGTCGATAGTCTCACATCAATTTGAGCCGACCGACAGCAACTTCGCCAAAAATGAGAAATAAATTGACTACCTCGATCCGAAATTAGAACCGAAGGAAAACCGTGTAGTCGGACGATGTTTTCGAGAAATTCTCGGGCCACAGTTGCTGCTGTTGGCAAGCCTTTGAGCGGAATGAAATGCGCCATCTTGGAGAATAAGTCCACGATTACTAGAATCGTATTGTATCCAGAGCATGGAGGTAGATCGGTGATGAAGTCCTTAGAAAGCGTATGCCAAGGGCGAGGTGGGATGTCAATAGGGCGTAAGAGGCCTGCTGGTCTTTCCTTTTGACTCTTGTTTTGGGCGCATACTCCACAGGACATTATAAAGTCTCTGATATCTTTTTTCCAAGACGGCCACCAGAAGTAGCGCTTGATCTTTTCTGAGGTCTTGGCCATACCGGGATGACCTTCCATTAAAGAATCGTGATAACAAGAGATTACTTTTTTCTGTAAATCTGTGCTGGGTAGGTATAATCGTTCTTGGAAATACAATAAGTTGTCCTTTACTGCAAAGTCCTTTCCCTGCAGATGCCAATTCTGTATGTCTGCTGGAGTTACAAGTTGCCTGGCTTTATCCTTAACTTCCTCTATGGATTCTGTGGCGATTACACCCAGAATTCTTTGTTCGGGAATGATTGGTACAGGTTTAGGGTTGATCAAGTGTTCTTCCACTCCCATCCGAGAAAGGGCATCAGCTTTACCGTTCTTTGTACCAGGTCGATAGGTAATTATGAAGTCAAACTCGGCAAAGAATAATGCCCAACGGAGTTGTCTAGAGGATTGGGCTTTTGCGGTTTTCAAATATTGCAGGTTTCGGTGATCCGTAATCACAGTAACGGTGTGTCGGGCCCCCAGCAGATAATGCCGCAAGCCTTAAAGGCAGACTTGATAGCCAGAAGTTCCTTGTCAGTAATCGTGTAATTGATTTCAGGAGGCGAGAATTTGCGGGACCAAAATGCCACGGGATGCAACTGATTGGTTACCGGGTCCTTTTGTGATAGAACTGCCCCCATGGCAAGGCTTGAAGCATCAGTTTCCACGATGTAGGGGAGTTCGGGGCGAGGGTGTTTTAAGATTGGTGCAGAGATAAATTTAGTCTTCAAATCCTGGAAAGCTTGTTCCGCCTCGGTAGACCATTCAAAACGTTTGTTTTTCTTTAACAAGGCAGTGATGGGCTGGACTATTCGAGAGAATTCGGGGATAAACCTGCGGTAAAAGTTAGCGAAGCCTAACATGCTTTGCACACCTTTTACGGAGGATGGTGATGGCCATTTGAGAACTGCATCGACCTTCTTTGAATCTATACGTACTCCGCCAGGTGATAATATGAATCCCAAGAATTCAACTTCAGTCACGTTGAAAACACATTTTTCCAACTTAGCGAAAAGTTTGTGTTGACGCAATCTTTCGAGGACCATTTTCACGTGTTTCCGATGTTCAGATTCTGATGAAGAATAAACGAGGATGTCGTCAATGTAAACAACAACACACACATCTATGAGCTCTCTGAGGACATCGTTCATAAAATATTGAAAGGCGGCCGGGGCATTGCAAAGTCCGAAGGGCATGACCTGATATTCAAATAGCCCATACTTGGTGCGGAAGGCCGTCTTCCATTCATCGCCCTCTTTTACTCGTACCAAGTGGTAAGCTCCCCTAAGATCCAGCTTTGTATATTTGCATGCTTTTCTGACTTGGTCCAGGAGTTCAGGGATCAAAGGTAACGGATATCTATTCTTAACGGTGATCTGGTTCAGGGAGCGATAATCGATACAAGTTCTAAAGTCTCCTTCCTTTTTTGGAACGAAGAACAAAGCTGAAGAAGCAGGGGACTTGGAAGGACGAATAAACCCATTCGCCAGGTATTGATCCAAGTATTGTCGAAGGTGAAGGTTCTCAGGCTCGGTGAGGGCATAAATTCTACTACAAGGAGGAGTAGACCCAGGTATCAGGTCTATCTGGCAGTCATAAGACCTATGAGGAGGTAGAGAGTTAGCCTGATCCTTCCGGAAAACATCTTGGTATTCTAGGTATTCGGGAGGTAACTGGGGAGACTCTGAAGAAATTGCTGCCAGTGCAACACCAGGTGGAGGGTGACAAGTAGAGACACATTCTGGAAACTGGACCGTTCTTGCTCGCCAATCGATCAGAGGATTGTGTTTCTCTAACCAAGGTATTCCTAGAATAATCTGAAACTGAGGGGCCTTGATCACATCGAACACAATCTTCTCATGGTGTCCATCTTGACTTACTAGCGTCACCTCTTGAGTGGTATGCGTTACTGGCCCGGAGGCTATCTCCGTACCATCCACTGTAGTAATGACGTCCTTTACAGCCTTGGGACAAAGAGTTAGATTCATCCTCAAAACCATTTCATGATCCACATAATTGCCGATGGCACCGCTGTCGACGTAAGCTTCAATTGCATGTAATCGATCCGGATTATCAGGGCTAATGAGGACCATAGGTATCACGAAATGCGAGGTCACGGAACTGGTTTTCACGCTCGGCAAGAGGACCTCTATTCTTGTCGGGCGAGGTCGTTTCCCTGCTCAGAGTTTGTAACTTTGGTAACTGCAGCTCCTACTGCCTTCTTGGCAGGTTTCACCGGACAGTCTCGAAGAAAGTGCCCTGAGTTTCCGCAATATAGGCATAATTGCAACTGTTTTCTCCTTTCCCGCTCCTTTTGTGTTAGAGGACCTTTCAGACCCCCTATTTGCATGGGTTCCCCGGAGTCTACTCCTTTGGAAGGAGTTGGCGGTTTGGAAAATACTCGAGCATCAAACTTGGAACGGTCGGCCTTCCTGTTCTGCAGTCTATGATCTATTTGAACGACCAAGTCTATATAATCCGAACAGTCTTGTGGGGGATTCACTACCTGGGCTAAAACGTCTTTGAGCTCTCCACGTAGACCTCTATAAAACAGCGTAATCCTTTTGTCCTCAGGCCATTGAGTTTCCACTATTAATCTATTGAAAGATGCAATATAAGCCAAAAGGTCTTGATTATCCTGTCGCAACGAAAGAAGCTCATTGTCCAAGGCCTGCCCCTGTGAATGTCTTGCGAACAGTTTTTCCATACTAAGCTGAAAGGCTTGAAAATCATGGAGAACCGGATCATCTTGATTAACTAGAGGGATCGACCAGTCTGCCGCATTGCCACTAAGGTACGAAAGTACAAAAGCTACTTTAGCTTGATCAGTTGTAAAGGCTGCTGGCCGGCATAAGAAGTGCAACCGGCACTGATTGATAAATACTGCAAACCTCTTTGGGTCACCAGAAAATCGTTCGGGCGGAGCCAGAGGTACATTCCCAGGTAGGTTGATCTGCACTGGATTCATAGAGGATGTTGAAGGAAGATTTGCCCCTGATGCGGGTAACGAGGTTTGTCCGGCTTGTGACTGTAGCAATTGTCTAGCAAGACCGTCTGTTCTCTCCTTGGAAATAATTAGTTCCCTTCTTAGATCATTCGTTTCCTGACGAGCTGCATGCACTTCTGCCCTTATTTCCCCAAGTAACCGGGCTAGGTGGTCAGTATCCGAGGTTTCCATAGCGCCTGGGCAAGAGTTTTGCGGTAGGCTTTGCGTTCTGTAACGCTCACCTGATTCTCGCAGAGGCGTCGGTCTTGACTGGGCGACTACCGTATCTTCAAAGGTGATGTGTAGCACCCGGTTGGCTCTTTGGGCTGGACCTCTGTGCACTGTATGCCTGACTTCAAGAGTAAGATGTCTTAGGTAAGTGAATGCCGAGCTCTCCATCTGCCTCGGGGCAGGGTGCTGTAACCAGTTTCTTCACTGGATAGGTAGCGCAGGCCTCTTGACTTCAGAGGACTGCTGTCCGTCGTTTACTGCGCGAACTGTAAGTTTCGAGTAATTCTGTTGTCTTTAAAGTCTTTAGTAATGATGTCTCTTGTTTTGCAGGGTTCCTGCGATGGCGGATGACGGGCTGAAGTGAGTTGAAGATGGAGTCCGTGTGATGAATAGAAGCGCCTGGAAGCACGTAAGTAAGCGCTTGTTGCCTGCTTCACGATGCGCTTTAACTGTCTTTTATTTTGCAGGTACGAGTTCGGAGCGGCTGCAGGGTGCCGGAATACCCACTGGGTTAGATGTGGAAAGGAGTAATGGCACGTGAGTATTAAAGTTCCCCAATGTCTTTAAACGCACCTTGTTTTGTCTTTCAGATGCAGGATGCAGTGCCGAAGGCCTCCGGAGCGTGCGAAGAGTTGGTAAGCTTTTGTCTTTCAGATGCCGGAATGCAGTGTGAAGACCTCCGGAGCGCACGAAGAGTAGGTAAGCCTTTGTCTTTCAGATGCCGGAATGCTAACCTGTTCTTTCTTGTCTTTATAGGTGTTGCTGAAGACTGGATTCAGGATGGTAAGCCTTTTTCCTTAGGCCCAGGATCCGATGCAGAAGACACAATGAGCGTTCTGCTGCAGAGGATGCAGAATAACGCAAAGCAAGATTCATCCACCGGGTGTGGTTTAAATAGCCTCCTATAGTGCTTAGGTGTCTCCTTCCACAGCCACGCCTAGGTAAGAAAAGAGTTCCTGCTTTCCAGAAGAGTTCCAGTGTTCTGAATCTAGGGAGTGGCTCCTGCCCCACCCAACAGGAAAAGTAGTTCCAAACAGAAGAGGATCAGAGGCTCAACTGGCAGGCAAGTAAGCAGCATGGTCTGCTGCAGGTAAGTCCACCCAAGCATTATGAGCCCGGCGCTTCCAGCGCTGGGACTGGGCATATTTATGAGCCTGGTGCCACTGGCGCCAGGACTGGGTCCAAAAGGTCCCAATTGGGACTGGTTGGCCCTCGGAACCTGGGTTATGGATCTGCTTCCAAGGGAGTTGGGAAAACCCTGACCTTTTGGAAGCAGAGATCATGACAGATCCCCTCTCGGCGCAGCTGCGCCGCCACCGGTGCAAGGCACTTGGTGAAAACCCTGGGTGCCGACCGTAGTCCGAAGGGGAGGGCTTTGAACTGGTAGTGACGCCCTTGGACCACAAACCTGAGAAATTTTCGGTGCCCCCTTAGGATGGGAATATGGAAGTAGGCATCCTCCAAATCCAACGACGACAGGAAGTCTCCTTCCTCCAGCTGACCCAGGACGTGCTGGAGGGTGACCATCCGGAACTTCTGAGCCTTGATGAACTTGTTCAGACGTCGCAGGTCTAGGATGGGGCGCCATCCTCCCGTCTTCTTCTTCACGAGGAAGTATCTCGAGTAAACTCCGGAGCCCCGAAGCCTCTTTGGGACGAGTTCGATGGCGCCCTTCCTGAGCATCGCCTTTACCTCCAGGAGAAGCTGCGGGACGTGAAGCTCTTTCCTGGCCACGGGGGGGACGCGCAGGCACCTTCTTTGAAACTCGAGCGCGTGGCCCCGGGCTAAGGCGTCCAGCACCCAACGGTCGGTGGAGATGGACTCCCACACGCTGACGAAGCTTGCCAGCCGGCCTCCCACCGGGGTGCTTCTGTGGGGGCCCGACCCCACGGCCGGTTCAATCCTGTTTCGACGAGGCTTTGCCGCCTTGACCTCCTTGGCGACGACGGCGGGGTCCGCCCGACTTGCCTCGTCCCCTATAGGCCTCCTGAGACGACGAGCGGGCCGCTTGACGGTAGGTGGAGAAACCGCCGCCGGAACCTTTGGAGGAGCGCCCTTGCCTCCGCTGCTCCGGAAGGGCGGCCGTCGTTGTTGCAGAACCCCAAGGGCCCGGGCCGTCTCCGTGTCCGCTTTAATGGCCTGAAGGGAATCGTCCACTGTTTTCTCAAACAGGTTGTTCCCATCGAACGGCATGTCCAGGACTCTGGTCTGTACGTCTTGACGGAAGTCCGTAGCCTTGAGCCATCCACGCCATCCACGCCGCCTAAGGCACACGCCGTTGCCCAACTGGCGAAATCCCGTATCGGCGATGTCCGTCGCAATAGTGATGGCGTGGTCCGACGCCACCTCACCTTCCTGTAGGATCTCTAGGGCATCCGCCCTCTTGTCGTCCGGTAGGAAGTCCAGCAGGGGAGCCAGTTTGTACCATAGCTCCCTGTCGTAGCGGGCCACGATAGCCAAGGCGTTGGCCGCCTTAATCGTCGTCGCTGCAGACGAGATGACCCTGCGTCCCATAGAGTCCAATTTCTGCTACGGCTGAAAAGGAGGTGGAGGGTGAATCCTTCTTTTCTTGGGAGGAGGAACGCCAGAAGGTCCCGGTTCTGGGTCCCCCGACGGGAGTGGTTCCTCCGCTGGCAACGGTAGTCTCGTCCTTATCTCCGAGCATAAGGACTGTATAGCCAACAAAATGGCCGCCGAGTTGTCGTGCGGCGCTGGCAGAGGGGAATCCGACGGGCGATCAGGGGCCCCGTCGGCGCCCTTGACGATGTCGTCGTCACCTGCGTCGGGATCCATCCCGACGGGCCGGTCTTCTTCCACGCCGAGGCCGTGGCTTAAGACCTCGATCAGCTCTTCCTCCGAGGTCGAAGCCGAGTCCACGACGACACCCTGCCCCCCCTTTTTCTTCTCCGCCGGAGGTTTCACGGGGGTCCTATCAATGGGCATAAAAGAGGACTCCCTCCGAGGTGGCAGGGAGACTCTGGGCCCCGAGGTCGCCACCACTGGCGCAGCCTCCACAGTCTGAGCCAGGGCTGCGGCGACAGTCTCGATACAGGCCTTGGCCGGATGGATTAAGGCCTTCACCACCTTAGGTGCGCTCACCGCCTTATCCTTGAGCGGGGGGACACTGCCTCGCTCCCCCTCCGATGGGGCCTTCGAGCTCGACCGGGGCCTCTCCAGGAGCTTCGCCGGGTGCTCAGCCTTCCTCTTACCCGACCCAGAGCGTTGGCTCGTGGTTGATGGTACCGGGGAGGGTGCGCCCTGCCTGGCGCCCGTAGAGCCCGACCGTTCGGCGCTCCCAGTGCCAGCGGACTCGCGGTGCTTGGCCTTGTGTTGGACCCCCGTCGCCGGGGCGTCCTCAAAGGTCTTAGAAGACCGCTCGGATTTCTTCCTCTTCTTCTCGCCGGACGGGCTCTTCCCTTCCAGCCAGTTGGCGAGACGTTGATGGCGGTCCTTCATGGTCCGCTCCGACATGTTGCCGCAAAACGCACAGTCTTTCTCCACGTGTGTCTTGTCCTCATGTAAGCAGTAAAGACAAAAGGAGTGTTCGTCCTCCTTAAAGACGTTCTGCAGCTGGCATCCAGGGCAGACCCTGAACAGCTTTCCGGGCGTCGAGCTTCCCTTCTCCTGGGCCATGTCAGGGACGGGCCTGAGAAACTTCTGGAGTCCTCCAAAAGCGTAGCTCGACGAAATCTTCACCCTTGAGGGGCGCAGACGAATCCGACACGGATCCCCGTTGATCGGATGGAGAGTCGGTGGAGCTTGAGGCTCTTTTGACTGAAAAAACGAAGTTTTTGAGAAAAAACGTGAAAAAATAGCACTAACGCTCGAGAGCAATAGCACGAGGATCCCAACACATGAACGAGCGGTAAAAATCTGAAGATGGCTGCCAGAGGCGGGGCTTAGGTAGAGGGCAGTCATTGGCTGTGGTCAGTATGACGCAGAGACCAGTGATTGGTTATTACTACGAAAGACAGATCAGAAACGAAACTGATACTGTTTTTTTCTTTACCGAGGATTCCCAGCCTGACGACGGGGAATATTCATGAGCATGTGAATCCATGCCAGACCCCATGCTGGAGAAGCATGGCATCTCACAACCAGTATTCCCATGCACGCCGAACCAGGTACACAATGCCCTCCTGAAGCTTAGACATGAACACATATTCCTGCCACGGACTGCCCAGGACATTGCAAACACCAAAATATGCATCTATTCACTTGCAAACATCCCAAATAGCATCGGTGCCAGCAACTGTACCCATGTGGAATTGGTGGTCCTACATCACAATGAAGTAGTCCATAGAAACAGAAAATATTTACACCCAATCATTTTCCAAATGGCATGTGATGCAAACAAGACAATCACACATTGTTGTGCCAGACATCACGGATCAACGCATGATTCAATGGTCCTGCAGAACTCAACCATACCAAGCAACATGGAGCGACAAGCTGGCCAACGATCGTGGCAACTTGGTGAGTAACAGGCCATGCACAGGGCAGTGTGATTGTGGGGGAGAAAACGATACACCAACTGTGAATTGTTTGGCGTGCGTGGGACAAATGGTCATACAGATGTACTTCAATGTCCATTGGGTGACTTCACAATGTACCTGATAAGACCCCACATGAAATGCGAAGCTGCACAACATTGCATACATTCCAACATTTCAAAGATGACACATCCATTCACAACCACATTTCACATCATGCCACACCACATAATACACAAATCATCGTCTTGCCCTCAGGACAGTCATACAGAATTTGGGCAGCACAACATCATTACCGCAATGTGCCCTAGAATGCATGCAAAGGAATCACCCCTAGCCATGGCACATGACCACAAACCCATAGCACCACTGAAGTGATGCACCGCAGCACAGCAACATGGATGTAGGGATGACTGCACACTGGCATAGCGGTACAAAATTTGCCTGGGCCAAAGGACACCTGAGGCCTGGCCTCAGCCAGGACATTTCCATTACTTGCGGGGGCATGTTTCGGGCAAGTTGACTTGCATAGTTGAGCCCAGCTTTGTACATTGCAGTCACGCAGATTGTCTGCATGCATGCTGTCAGTTGTGACTTCCAATCACAATGCAAAGAAGACATGTGTGACATGTACAGTCCACAGCAGGGTGGCCGGTAACAGGTACCCATTCTTCACCCCATACAGGCAAAGCCGGCTATCCCCTGAAGAGGTAGCACCTAACCCCTGTATGGAACCCACAGAACCAGTAGGAAGAGGACAACAATATTGCACATACCTGTATCTGCGTCATGATGGAGCAGGCATTCGGCCTCTCCAACACACAGCTCTGGTGCCTAAGGGTGCCGGGTGAGGTTCTCCTGTACGGCCATGACAAAGTGCCGAAGATAACCATGGCATGTGTGATACCGGACTAAACTTTCATCAGACGGAATGTGCCTATGCCACCTGACATGCAAGCGCCAGATGAGGATGATGTGGATGGTGATGAGGATGGGTCAAAAGGCCCGCAGGGACATGCAAGTGGCAATGTCCAGGAGGGACACGATGTGCGTCAGCATCTGATGTATCAGATTCCATGACATCCAAGGTATGACTATTATGGATGCAGATGGGTATTACTGCCCTGATGCATGTGGTCAGTGCCACAAAGAACCATCTCCCCAATACAGTACACACACACAATGATGAATACCAAGCCTGTGTTTCAACTTTTCAACAGTGTATTGTGAACAAAAGACAATAATTAAGTGCATGGCCCCAACTGTGCAAACGACTTTACCCCCACCCCCCCACAACACTCCCAAGAACACCCTTACCCCCCTCCCCCCACAACACTCCCAAGAACACCCTTACCCCCTCCCCCCACAACACTCCCAAGAACACCCTTACCCCTCTCCCCCCACAACACTCCCAAGAACACCCTTACCCCCCTCCCCCCACAACACTCCCAAGAACACCCTTACCCCCCTCCCCCCACAACACTCCCAAGAACACCCTTACCCCCTCCCCCCACAACACTCCCAAGAACACGCTTACCCCCCTCCCCCCACAACACTCCCAAGAACACCCTTACCCCCCTCCCCCCACAACACTCCCAAGAACACCCTTACCCCCCTCCCCCACAACACTCCCAAGAACACCCTTACCCCCCTCCCCCCACAACACTCCCAAGAACACCCTTACCCCTCTCCCCCACAACACCTGTGAGCCTCATGGTGTGAACGTGTCCTTCTACACATCTGCCACCTAGTCCTACAAGCCCTAATTGTCAGTGCCTCCTCTGCCATTTGGTGGTTGGGGTGTGGTGCGCCTCAGGTTGCGCAGAGACCGGTGTAGGGGGCTAGTTTGCCGGGAACTCCCAGAGGAGGTGGTGCCCGGTTCATCCTGGGTTGTGAGTAGGCATCGGCGCTCAATCGCGTCAGCTATACGGTTCATGGCCTGCCTGAGTTGGGCCATTTCATTGCAGATCCTGTTGGTGCATGCCTCCATGCCCTCCCTTGTCTGCCGTGCATACATACAGAGGTCCTCCCTCAGACGGCCTGCCTTAGCCACATGCTGCCCTACTAGCCCAGTGATCTATGCCTGCCTCTGGATGATGGATGAGAGTTCATGTTGCATGGTAGGTGCTGGTGGGATGACTGCTGCGCCTTGATCCATGGCAGTGGCATCAGGTGAGAATACCTGGGGGCTCTATGACCCTTTGCTAGGCAGAAACCTGTGCAGTTCCCTCTGGGACCACTGCAAAAGATTTAGGACTACAGGTGTTTGGCAGTAAACCCACTTGATAGCAGTCTGTACCACACAGATTCACTTCGTAGCTGTGGCTGAGCAGTCAGACTTCCCTCAAGAAGAGTTAGGCAGTATGTGGAGTACACAAAATAGGGCAATTTACACAGTAGAACAAGCAAACACGGAACAGAGCTTCGGTGTAAAGATATATAGTTATTTATTTATAAAAACACATCTATGAAAAACACACTGGCACTAATACGGCCAACAACTTCAATTACAATTACTATAAGTAAATCAATCCCCCTAACAATAGTTCGACAAGTCTAGGTTCAACGGCACCACTTATTTGCAGACAGAGGTGAATGCTTTAACCTAGATGGCACCCTAGTATTCGTTAGGACGGGAGAGAAAAGGCAGGGTATGAAATCAACTCGGTACCAACACTTTTACGAACAAATGCAAGGCAAGTAAGGCAGGGTCTACTGTAGATCGCAAAGTTCAGAGGCCAGGCCCACTCGGAGAGAGGCAAGGCGATATGTCCCAAAAAGTATCACAGTGGAAATGCACTTCAGGTCTTTGTTGCAAATTGTCACAGAAAGATTGGACCAGTTCAGAACAGAAAGTTTAAGGAGGCTTGGAGGCGACCCAATGGAGAGGCGAGGATTAAGACACCTCACGCTAACCGTCACAAGGGAGGCCAGGCGGACACAGTACCTTGTATGTGGAGAGACCGCTCCGGCGGGGGCAGTTGTTCCTGGTGGTGGATGCAAGTCGGGGCTTTGCCAAGAGAAGAGATGCTCTCGTCGTCGAAGGAAAGTTGAAGATCGTTGCACCACCAGGGAAGAGACCAGCCGCGGAGTGCTCCGCCACAAGGCACCATTTTGGTCGCGGTATGGGTTGGTGGCTATCCGGTTGCCGGGTTGCTCAGCACGGGCAATTCGACCACTACGCCCTGGGAGCGAAGAAAAAGCAAAGGGGACTGGTTGTTCCCACCAGTCAGGGGAAGAAGACTCTCCAGCCGGGAGATCTCCTCTGTCGTTGGGAAGTGGTGAGTCGGTTCAGCAGGGCTCCACCGGAGGTATCGTCGTTGCAGGTCGGCTCAGCTTTACCCTCGTCGGATTCTTAGGTCCTGTGGTGACTTCTGAAGATCCAGTCCTAAAAGCCTTGCTTTTATGCAGAAAACCCCCATTCATTCAGCCTAGCTGTCAATCAAAACACGCTAAGTGGTGAGCGGGGTGGCTCACCACTTGGGCCAATCACACCAGAGTGCGACTACAGTTGGCAAGGCAACTCAGTCCAGGGTGCCTAAACCCCCTCCCACACCCTCTGTGGTACCCAGACAGAATGGCACCACTTTGAAGGGCCTCTGTGCAGAAGCCCGCCAAAAGTGGAACAAAGGGCTCAACCTTTGGTTTAGGAGTCACAGAGACGAACACAGACGTCATTTTAAAAAACGAGTTCTGGCAGAAAATACCAACCGATAGATTTATTTAAGATAAATAAACCGGTGGTATGTTAGAGATTAACGAGAAAAAGTATTAACCTCCAACAATGGGAAGAATCCCATAGAGTTATATTCGGGGTCGAATATAACAAGTAGTTTCCACTGCCACCAGCCAAAACTCGACGAGGGGGGACGGGACAGTGCCCCCTCGAATAACAGACCCAGGGGTAATCGAATTACCCCTACTAGTACGTCCATAATAGGATGGTTTGTACTAGTTCTGTTAGTAAATTTAGGTCTAGTAAAGCCAATGGTGACTTTACATGCCCTGGGAGACAGTAGTCAGTCCCAAGGTATGGAGTCTATGGTGGGGATACTCTAGGACGCCCCAGTGTTACGGCACGGAGGGTGCGGTGTAACACACATAGAAAAACATATGAGACCCTATGGAGCAAAAGACCCCATAGCCCATAGAACACATTGACATTCAAAGGAATTAACCACATTTATGTCCAAGAGTGGGAGAAAAAGAGTCTCACTCTTGGCAGGATGGAAAAAACAAACTCCAGAAATCCAGCAAAGCTGCTGGGGGACTCACTAGGTTAGGAAATTCAGCCTAAACAGAGAATTCTCCCTAACACTCGCCCCCCCCCCCACTCCCCAGACTAAGGGACAGGAGGATTGAATCCACTCCTGGATGAATCTCATACCTCTAGTCGATGACATACATCCTAGAGAGACCATCAGCATTTTGGTGGTGTCACCCTGACCTGTGCTCAATGGTGAAATCAAACCCTTGCAGGCAGATCGACCATCTCAGTAGTTTTGGGTTTTCCCCTTTCATTTGCATTAAACATCTCAAGGGTTGGTGGTCAGTCTGAATGACAAAAGTAGAACCATACAAGTATGGCCTAAACTTCTTCAGAGCCCACACGATAGCAAAGCATTCTCTTTCAATTGTTGCCCACCTTGTTTCAGGATCCTTCAGCTTGCGGCTGATGAAGCAAACGGGGTGCTCCCTACCTTTCCCATCCAGTTGACTGAGTACGGCACCTATTCCTACATTTGAAGCATCTGTCTGCACAATGAAAGTTTGGTGGTAATCAGGAGCTCTGAGTACTGGGGCTTGGCAAAGAGCCTTTTTCAGGTTTTCAAAAGCCTGATGGCACTCCTCGTTCCATCTAACCTTTTTAGGAAATTTGGGAGAGGAGATGACATTCAGAGGAGAAGCTATGGTCCCATAGTTCTCAATAAAATTTCTGTAATACCCAGTGAGGCCTAGGAAGGCTCTCACTTGGGTCTGAGTAGTAGGTGTTGTCCAATTTTGCACAGCTTCAATCTTACTGAGCAAAGGCCTTATTTCTACACCTCCTACCTCATGTCCAAGATAGACTACCTTACTCTGTCCAATTTGGCATTTACTCGCTTTTATGGTCAGATTGGCTCGTCCAAGAGCCTGCAAAACATCTCTCAGGTGGGTTACATGTTGTTCCCAGGAATTGCTGAACACTGCTATGTCATCCAAGTATGCCATGCAGAAGTCCTCCATCCCATTCAGAACCTGGTTTACCATCCGTTGAAATGTAGCAAGTGCATTTTTCAATCCGAAAGGCATTACCTTAAACTGGTATAAGCCAACGGGGGTAGAAAATGCAGTTTTCTCCTTGGCATGGTCTGTCAGGGCTATTTGCCAGTAGCCTGACGTCAAGTCAAATGTGCTGAGGAACTTGGCTGCGCCAAGTTTATCCACCAACTCATCTGTTCTTGGCAAAGGGTGGGCATCAGTCTTGGTGACTGCATTAAGAGCTCTATAATCCACGCAGAATCTAAGTTCTTTAGATCCAGCCTTTGGTACTAACACTACTGGGCTAGACCATGGACTAGTAGAGGGCTCTATTACCCCGAGATCAAGCATCTTGCTGACCTCACCTTTGATGTGGGTTCATACGTTTTCTGACATTCGCTATCCTCTGCTTTTGACTGGCAGACAGTCACCAGTGAGTATGTCATGCTGGCCCCAAGGGGTCAAGCCTGGTGAAAGCGAGAACAGAGAGGCAAACTGATTCAACATAGATTTGCACTCTTCTTGTTGCTCGGGTGTCAGATTTGAAGAGAGATTTACTCCTTCAATTTTTTCACCTAAAGTTAAGCCTCTGAGGAGATCCGGAAGAGCTTCTCTCTCTTCTTCTTCCTCTGATGATGCTAGAAGCAACGCTCCTACATCAGGTCTTGAGACATACGCTTTGAGTCGGTTGGTGTGGAAGACTGTCGAAGCCTCCTTGGGATTGCCCAAGTCCACCAGATAGTTGACCTCTCTGAGTTTACCCACAACTCTGAAGGGTCCCATCCATTTGTCTTGCAAGGCCCACTGCCTTGTTGGGATCATAACGAGAACGAGCTGGTCTTGAGCGAACTCAACCATGTTAGCCTTTTGATCATGCCAGTGCTTGGCCAATGCTTGTCCAGCTTTCAAGTTATCGCTTGCGTCTGTCATCATGTGTGACATTCTCCTCCGGAGACCTATCACGTAGTCAGTCACTCTGACTGGCTTGGGGGAAGGAGCATTCTCCAACCCCTCCTTAATCAGGGCCAATGGACCTCTGACAGGATAACCATAGAGAAGCTCAAAGGGAGAATAACCTACTCCCTCCTGAGGGACTTCTCTATAAGCGAAGAGAAGGCATGGCAGTAGAAGGTCCCACTTACGCTTAAGGGGTTCTTCTAAAGCACCTATCATGCTCTTCATGGTTCGGTTGAACCGTTCTACCAACCCATTGGTTTGGGGGTGGTAGGCTATTGAGAACTTGTAAGTAACTCCACAGGTTTTCCACATGGCTTTCATGTAGTGGGACATAAAGTTTGACCCCCTGTCAGAGATTACTTCCTTAGGAAACCCGACCCTGGTAAAAATACCAAGGAGGGCCTTAGCCACAGCCGGAGCTGTAACAGTCCTCATAGGAATTGCCTCAGGATACCTAGTAGCATGGTCTACTACAACAAGTATAAACCTGTTGCCTGAGGAGGTTGGAGGATCGAGGGGACCAACAATGTCAATCCCTACTCTCTCAAATGGGACTCCCACAACTGGGAGAGGCACTAAAGGTGCCACATTCTTGGAGCCAACCTTACCAGAGGTCTGGCAGGTGTGGCAGCTCCTGCAGTATTTTTCTACTTCGGCCCCCATCTTCGGCCAATAAAAGTAGAGAGAGAGCCTTTCCTTAGTCTTCTTGAAACTCAAGTGACCAGCCAAAGGAATATCGTTGGCTAACTGCAAGAACTGTGGTCTGTTCTCTTGGGGTACTACAAGTCGTTTGTAGTCTCCAGGTGCAGACTCGGTCGGTTCACTGTAGAAGAGGCCATCTTCCCAGTGCAACCTGTATTTCCCAGGCTCTTGCCCTTCAGCCTGAGCTTCTGCCTGGTGGCGAAGACCTTCCAGAGTTGGACATTCTCTCTGTCCCTTACTGACATCTGCCCTGCTGGGTCCACCTTCTGCCAGTAAAGACTGCAGCTCAGGAGGGTCAACAGGATCCAGATCTCCAATGAGTTCCTGGCCTTCCATTAGCTCTTCTTCAGAGTCTAATTCTACCACACAGGGTTGTACCTCCCTCTCAGCCTCAGCTGGAGGGGGAGTTACAGGTGTAACTTTGGACAACCGCGGGGAAGTCCTTGTTGGCTGCACTGAAATGCTGGCTGCTGGTTTCGGTATCGAAGTCTTAGGTTTCCCTTTCGCTTCTGATTTCTTGGAGACAGCAGCTGACAATTCCAGTGGAGCAGGAGTGATATCTTTCTTCATCATCTCCTGGAGAGTACCTCGCATGGTTCTCTCCCTTGCAGGTCTGGTTATCTCCTGTAACCGTTTACCAGGAGGTCTGGGGGTATGCGACACAACTCTGAGAGTTTTCAAGTCGTTACCCAACAGAACACGTCCTGGTACCTCACTCTGTATGCTGACAGGTATCTTCACAGTCATGTCGTTACACTGGATGAGAACTGGTAATTGGGGAAGCATCTGCACAGGCCCTCCAGCTAACTTGGTGAGGCGTTTGGGTGCCTTAGCAACATCCTCAGCCTGAAAAAAAGATTTATCCACCACAGTTATGCTGGCCCCAGTGTCCCTAATGGCAGGAGTCTCCTGACCATTCACCTGAATACTGTCCTTATAATATTCTTTAGTATTATCGGGGATGGAGTTATAGACATCTAAATTCTGTTGTTACAACAAACCCAGAGACACTAACTAAAGAAACACTGGCTGAGACTCCATTGGGTTCATCAGCCAGTAGTAGAAAGTTTCCACATGCCATTTGGACTTCCTCCTCTGCAGCGAAGGCTAAGGAGACAAGCTGGACCCCTGAAGGTTTACCCTTACATCTGGGATCTCCTTTCACGTGGTCAGTCGAGCCACAAACAAAGCATTTACCGGATGCTTTCTGGAATGGTGGCTTGTTCTGGCCTCCTTCCGGTATGGCACCAGAAGGCACACTATTCTGCTGCGGTTTTCCTTGTGGCTTACCCTTCTGGTTTTGGTTGGGGCCCTCTTTGGAATTTGAGTTATTCAAATTCTTTTTTGAGTCTTTTTTAGGCTGTTTTCCCTCATCCTTTTTCTGAGTTGCCCCAGAATCCTTATGAGTGGCCCTGTTGGCAACCCACAAGTCAGCAGCCTTAGCTAGCTTCCTGGAATCCAATTCCTTCGAATCAGCCAAGTGCTGTCTGAGCTCTGGAGAACAGGCATCATAAATAGACTCCAACATAAAAAGTTTCTTCATACCCTCATAAGTGTTCACCTTGTAACCCTTAATCCATCCCTCTAAGTTTTTCAACCCTTCACTCACCCAGGTGGCCCAAGGGGTACCATCATGCTTTTTGAGGGTTCTAAACCTCTTAAGATACTGGAGAGGGGTCTTCCCGAATTTAGCTATCAAAGCTAGTTTCACACTTTCGTAATCCTTCTTATCCACCTCCCCCAACTCCATTACCACATCAGTCGCAACAGGGGGAAGTCTAGAGAACAACCATGGAAGTAACTCATTCCCTGTGATGTCCTGGAGCCCATGATTATATTCAAACAGTTTTAACCAATCCAACACATCCAATCTAGGTTCATACATACCCACTAATTCCTTAGGCATCCGGGGTCTTTTGGGACTGGAACTTTTAGAGGAACCAGAGGAGAGAGAAGCATTTTCCACAGATAACTTTTTCATTTCTAACTCATGATTAAGTTCTATTTCTCTGAACCTTAATTCAGCTTGCTTCTGCTCAGCCTGGGCATTCATCCATCTGAACTCTAGCTCTTGGTTTCTTTCAGATTGAGCTAAAAACCGTTTGTATTCTAACTCGAGCTTCATTTTTTCAAGTTCAAAATAAGCAGGGTTACATGTGGGACCTGGTATGGGCCCCGTAGGTACAGTAGGTAAGGCAGACAGAGGCTCAGAGTGGCTAACTTCATTAGGTTCACTTTCCTCTTCTGACTCATAATCAAGACTTTGATTCAGATCAATACCATCACTGTTTTCTACATTCGCTGGAGAAGTTGGCTCCTCTGAACCAGTACCCAGACTTTGGTTTTCCAGCAGTCTCGCTATCAGTTCTACTTTCTTGCCTCTTTCAGAAAGATTCTCTTGTCTACAGAGAGATCTCCAACTCTCAGTATTTTCACCTGACAAGGACTCTTGACTGTAAACTTCCATAGTAGACATGTTTTTGAAAAGTTGCTTTTTAGTGCTAAGCTTTGTGGTTAGTTATCCTAAAGTGTTGAAAAGCACTCTAAACTGTATACTCGATATAAATCCCACTTCTGTACACCAGTGTTAGGCGAAAACCTGTGCAGTTCCCTCTGGGACCACTGCAAAAGATTTAGGACTACAGGTGTTTGGCAGTAAACCCACTTGGTAGCAGTCTGTACCACACAGATTCACTTGGTAGCTGTGGCTGAGCAGTCAGACTTCCCTCAAGAAGAGTTAGGCAGTATGTGGAGTATACAAAATAGGGCAATTTACACAGTAGAACAAGCAAACACGGAACAGAGCTTCGGTGTAAAGATATATAGTTATTTATTTATAAAAACACATCTATGAAAAACACACTGGCACTAATACGGCCAACAACTTCAATTACAATTACTATAAGTAAATCAATCCCCCTAACAATAGTTCGACAAGTCTAGGTTCAACGGCACCACTTATTTGCAGACAGAGGTGAATGCTTTAAACTAGATGGCACCCTAGTATTTGTTAGGACGGGAGAGAAAAGGCAGGGTATGAAATCAACTCGGTACCAACACTTTTACGAACAAATGCAAGGCAAGTAAGGTAGGGTCTACTGTACATCGCAAAGTTCAGAGGCCAGGCCCACTCGGAGAGAGGCAAGGCGATATGTCCCAAAAAGTATCACAGTGGAAATGCAGTTCAAGTCTTTGTTGCAAATTGTCACAGAAAGATTGGACCAGTTCAGAACACAAAGTTTAAGGAGGCGACCCAATGGAGAGGCGAGGATTAAGACCGCTCACGCTAACCGTCACAAGGGAAGCCAGGCAGACACGGTACCTTGTATGTGGAGAGACCGCTCCGGCGGGGGCAGTTGTTCCTGGTGGTGGATGCATGTCGGGGCTTTGCCAAGAGAAGAGATGCTCTTGTCGTCGAAGGAAAGTTGAAGATCGTTGCACCACCAGGGAAGAGACCAGCCGCGGAGTGCTCCGCCACAAGGCACAACCTTTTGGTCGCGGTACCGGTTAGTGGCTATCCGGTTGTCGGGGTGCTCAGCACAGGCAATTCAACCACTACGCCCTGGGAGCGAAGAAAAAGCAAAGGGGACTGGTTGTTCCCACCAGTCAGGGGAAGAAGACTCTCCAGCCGGGAGATCTCCTCTGTCGTTGGGAAGTGGTGAGTCGGTTCAGCAGGGCTCCACCGGAGGTGTCGTCGTTGCAGGTCGGCTCAGCTTTACCCTCGTCGGATTCTTAGGTCCTGTGGCGACTTCTGAAGATCCAGTCCCAAAAGCCCTGCTTTTATGCAGAAAAACCCCATTCATTCAGCCTAGCTGTCAATCAAAACACGCTAAGTGGTGAGCGGGGTGGCTCACCACTTGGGCCAATCACACCAGAGTACGACTTGAGTTGGCAAGGCAACTCAGTCCAGGGTGTCTAAACCCCTTCCCACACCCCCTGTGGTACCCAGACAGAATGGCACCACTTTGGAGGGCCTCTGTGCAGAAGCCCGCCAAAAGTGGAACAAAGGGCTCAACCTTTGGTTTAGGAGTCACAGAGACGAACACAGACGCCATTTTAAAAAACGAGTTCTGGCAGAAAATACCAACCGATAGATTTATTTAAGATAAATAAACCGGTGGTATGTTAGAGATTAACGAGAAAAAGTATTAACCTCCAACAATGGGAAGAATCCCATAGAGTTATATTCGGGGTCGAATATAACAAGTAGTTTCCACTGCCACCAGCCAAAACTCGACGAGGGGGGACGGGACAGTGCCCCCTCGAATAACAGACCCAGGGGTAATCGAATTACCCCTACTAGTACGTCCACAATAGGATGGTTTGTACTAGTTCTGTTAGTAAATTTAGGTCTAGTAAAGCCAATGGTGACTTTACATGCCCTGGGAGACAGTAGTCAGTCCCAGGGTATGGAGTCTATGGTGGGGATCCTCTAGGACGCCCCAGTGTTACGGCACGGAGGGTGCGGTTTAACACACATAGAAAAGCATATGAGACCCTATGAGTAAAAGACCCCATAGCCCATAGAACACATTGACATTCAAAGGAATTAACCACATTTATGTCCAAGAGTGGGAGAAAAAGAGTCTCACTCTTGGCAGGATGGAAAAAAACAAACTCCAGAAATCCAGCAAAGCTGCTGGGGGACTCACTAGGTTAGGAAATTCAGCCTAAACAGAGAATTCTCCCTAACACCCTTCCAGGGTGGGGGTGGGTGATCCTCCATGGCTACTCGGACCTGATGACAACCTTGGGCTTGCCAGTATGGAGCGTGTTGGTCTGGGGGTCTGGCTTTGATCAACAATGCAATGTGCTTCCTCCTCATCCGAAAGTGGGGCAGCGGCTGCTGCCTCACCAGTTGAACTGGTGGCAGCAGAGTGCGTGCCCTCCATGCTGGTTTTACTTGCAGGGAGACACACTACCGTGGGTGCTACGGTGGCAGCAGGCATGGCCTCAGGCTGCGTGGAACTGGTGCTCCTGCTGCCTTTGTCCCTCTGGTCATGGTCACTCCTCCCGGTTCCCCTTGAGGCTGTGGCGGTGTCCCTTGTGGCATCTCTCCTGGGTTTTTTGGTGGATGGGGGAGCAGGTGTCGCAGTGCGTGGCTCCTCAGTTTCAGTGTGTGATCCTGTAGGGGTGAGAAATGGGGATATTCATCATTTATGGTTCGACCTGCCTTATGCTGAATGATTACGTCATGCCGCTCTATGCACTTGGCCCTCTTTATTGTGGATTCAGGTAATGGTGATGTTGGGTGGGTCATGCATGAATGCATCTGTGTTGCACGTGTTTGTGGTGTTGCATGCATGTATGTTTGTGGCTGGATCTGCGGCATTAATATATTGGGGGGCCCCTCACACTTCACTGTGCATTTTTGGATGCATACACTCACCTCCATCAGACGAAGTGGCCACGCCATGCTCCATTTCTCCAACTCTCTCTATGGATTCCACTCCAATTGTGGATGCACATGTCTACTCCCACTCACAGAGTTTAATAGGCGATTCGCTGCCTCCTCCTGTGCCCATAGCCAGGTTGCGGTTCGCTGCCAGTATGTTCCTGACATGGAGCCGGAGGTCGTCCCACCTCTTTCGACAGTCTTTAACTGTGCGGGTGGTGGTGCCCACCGCGCTGACCTTGTTGGCAACCTCTGCCCAGATGGCCTTCTTCTTGAGGATGGTCTCCCGCCGTATGTCGTTGCTGAAGACCACATGTGCATTTGCCGCTAGTGTCTCGGTCAGCATTATGAGCTCCTCATTGCAGAATTTTTCCTTGCGTTGCCGCTCTGTAGATTTTTTTACGGCCTTGGGCATCTTTAGGGTGTCCTGGAAGGATTATTGTCCGAGTTTCCTGGAAAGGTGTCCTGGATACAGAGGATGGCAATGGATTGTTTTTAAAGATGGCCGCCGCGCTATTTCCCGTTCCTGTGCGATGACGCTATTTCCGCATCCGCGTTTTTACGGTGACCGCAATTAGCGGTGACCGCTAATAGCGTTGACCACAATTTGCATGCAGTAAGAAGGCGGAGGTGCTATTAGCACTTTGGTTGAATCTGTTAATGGACTTTTTGGGGGCTTTTACGACATGGCGGTAGGAGGATTACCGGCATGGCGCTATGCTCGTGTCCGCGTACTCGTAATAGTCCGCAATTTGCGGGCTCTTGCGAGGGCAGAGACGCAAACAACGCCATGCCGGTAAATGCCTTTTTTTACCGCACAACGTGTAATGAGGCCCAATCTCTCAGTAGCAAGGGCAGCTTGGAATAGGCTGTCAAACGGCAAGCACACAGTGGACCAAGCGGCTTGCAGAATATTACTGGAGATTGTCACTGAGAAGTAAATGACTCTTAGATGGAGAAGCGCAGAAGAAGCGTTCGGAAAGGGGGGAAATTAGACAGGTTAGAGCGGCGAGGAGCGCTGTATAATGCCAGGCGGACAAGTAGAAATATTGCAAGGAATAGCAGAAAAACCACAATACTCACTAATAGGTAGTAGCAATGCTGACACCCACCTGTCCTACCTCATTAAGTAGATGTGAGTTTGTGGATCCGTGACAAGACGTGAGGTTAGCACCATCTTGAAATGAGCTATAATGCTCCTATGAAAACATGATGAAATTCAGCAGGTGCCATCTTTAAGAGAAAGATTAATAGGATGTCTCCTTTTCCATCTATACCACAACAAACTGGAAGAGGTATTCCTAACAGTAGGTAGAGGTAGGTAGAGGTGTGGTGAAGATCTGGGTATGTTAAAAAGGGTGCTTGTCACAATGTTGAGGACTTTGTTCCGGGGAACAAACGAGAGGTCATGATTTCCATCATATCCTGCACACCAGAGCCTAACATCACCACAAAGGCGGTCTAAATGCCCACCCAGGGCTTGTGAGGATTAAGTAATGCGAGGAGGGCAACTGTTTGAAGGTCTTTTAAAATATGCCATTTTATTTTAAAAGAAAATGTATTAAAATGCCTCACTTTCCCAACTTTTTGATTAATTCCCTGCCTATTCTAAAAGCTAGAGGAACACACTCTAACATAAGATAACTGGCCCTCACTCTAAACAACAAACACATAAATAAAAAGTATGACAATTCAACATAACATGAATAATATATACATTCCTAAATTACCTTCTGAAGTCCTGGGTGATCTGTCTTCCCCAGGATTAAAAGTCACTTCACCACAATGTTCAACCGTGGGAAGGAAATGTCTTAACATTGTTCTTAAAGATGAAAAGGTAAAGCCAAAAGTTCATCAACAAAAAGTTCCAATGCTAATAATCGCCTCCTTTTAACAAAAGTTCCAATAGCAACAAATCTCCTCCTTTTGGGTGAAGCTTTCCACTTTTTACTTCAAGCAAAATAGATCAATGGTATTTCTGGCCACAATGCTTTGTCAATCCCACAGGATGAGTTGACACAGTTCAAAAGAAATTACAATATCCACACTGTTAATGGTTCTTGATTAACAATTAGGATTCTTTGATTAACAATTAGGATTCTTTGAAATACGGTTTCAAGAGTCAAAATGGTATATTTGTCGGGATGACTTCTTAATACTACTGCTTCTACTTCAACAACTATATTTCATCTTATTTTACCATGGGAACAGTCACTTTCGTCCCACAGTAGTTCACCTTGGTCCCAACAACTACAATGTATCATCCACTAACAACCAAATGTACCTCAGGTGTTGGACTACTGATAACTTCAAATGACTTTTAGACATACTTTGATAAGTTATATTTGACAACCCTTCAATCTCTTTAGGTAGGCTAGGCACTCTTCCATCAAACTGTTTTCTTCAAAAGAGCAGCCTCTTAGCCTCACTTGTCTTACTGTCAAGAATGCCAACTTGTTTTTGCCTCCAAGACTCACTTCTCTCTGGCCTCCACAGTCTAGGGCATTACAGGTTAAGAGTACTTCAAAATATTCTTCACAAGCAGCCAATTCCCCTTCCCCAACTTTACCTGCACCTTTCTGCAAGCTTTCAGCCCGACAATTACCCAGATGCCTTTGTGCCACCCTCTTAGCCTAAGGGAACAGTTGTATACTTGTTGGTTTATGCCAATGAATTGTTAATAACTTCACAGTATCACTGGATTGTTTTAAACTCTGCGAAAGGTTCAGCTTCAAAATCAACATGGAGTACCTATTGGCTTTATTTGGATTTATTTTATTTGTATTATGCTCCTGGCCCTAGGGCATCTGAGCGCATATCTTACATAGATAAATAGCATTACATGAGCAAACAATATTTGTTCATAGGTTACAACATAATGACGACACAATACACAGTATTGAGATGATGCACAAGTTAACAAATAATGCAGAGGATTATTCAGCTGGTATACAGGAGTAGTACAGGCAGGTGCATAACAAAGCTAAGAGCAAGTGAATGTAATGCTGCCAGTTACATAGGAGGAACAAGGTAAATTATGCATTACAGGGAGAGGTAATAGTAGTGTCAGGGGGACTGGGGAGCCCTTCAGATCACCAGGTCAAGAAGTAGCTAAGCTTATGAGTACTTCCCATCATGGCCCAACTCCTGAAGCCAAAGTTTAGTTTTGCTCTTAAATAGTTGGAAGGAGGGTTCAGATCTGAGGGAGGAGGGTAGAGTGTCCCATAGCTTGGCCGTCAAAACAGGGAAACTAGATCCTCCAGCTTTTTGGAGCTTGAATCTCAAAAATGATAGGGTGTGCGTTTTTGCAGATCTAAGGGGTCTTGTGGATGTATGGGCAGAGAACCGGTTGGTGAGGTATCCCGGGGCAAGATTCGCCCAGGCTTTGTGCGTCAATGCAAGGGTTGCAAGGTAATGCTTGTTCTCTTCAGTCTTTTATACCCTTGTGAATGAAAGTTATGTCACTAGTATACAAAGTATAAAGTTTAGTCTTTCCGGAGAAACCACAATTAGTCACACGCGACCACTCCTTGATGTTATTTTGAAGCTTTAAAGGTGGTTGTGAAATTGTATTCCCATAGGTTACTTACCCCTGGTGATGTTCTTTCGACTGGATTTTCCTCCCACGTATTGCTCATCTATGATATCTCCAATATCCAGCTTCAGCTGCTTCTGGATCAATTTTCGGCAGAGGGCGCTGTGTGTCGATGCAGTCGACTCCATGTCCATCGAGGGCCTCCGTCTCGAGGAAGACGTCATCGAAGGTATATATGGAACGAGCAGCGCCTGTTAGCTTCAGTTCTGTTTTTTCGTGTCTTTCTTTCAGTAGAACTACCTGCATTAATGTGGTTTAAAGCATACTAGACTCTGAAGGAGCGTAAACTGCAATAACATGGAAATTCTACTGTGGGATAGGCTGGGAGGGCCGATGAGGAATACGTTGAAGGAACATCCAGTCGAAAGAACGTTACCAGGGATAAGTCACTTTTTCTTCGAATGGATTGCGTCCTCCCACGTATTCCTCAACTATGATTGACTCCCAAAGCAGTATTAGTTTTGGCGGGGGGAGTACGAATTTTGTCATCAAGGGTTGTTATGAACCAAATTAAGGACTGCTTTCCCAAAGCTTCCATCCTCACTTAAGGTGCTATCAAGGCAGTAATGCTTTGTAAAAGTGTGAATGGTAGACAAAGTGGCTGCCTCACAAATATTTTTTATTGGAACACCTCTTTGCAGAGTGGAAGAAGTAGCCATGCCCCTAGTGGAATGGGCTCTCAAGCCTTCTAGGGGATCTTTCCTGGTCAGTAATAGCTAAAATAATCCATCTGGACAAGTTGTGTTTAGTTACAGCCTGTCCTAGTCTATGACCAGTGTATCCTATAAACAGTTGGTCATCTAGACGAAACATTGACATCCTTGAAATGTAGAAACTCAGAGCTCTTCTTGGGTCAAGTCTGTGGAACCTTTCCTCTTCCTTGCCAGGAGGAGGTGGAGGGTAAAAAGTAAGTAATACTATGTTAATGTTAAAGGCATTTGTACCGTGCACCGTCACCACCGGAGTGGTAACTAGGCGCTCTGGCGGGTCTGAAAAGGACAGTGTGAAAAAGGGTTAGTAGGGTGTAGTGGGAATAGGAAAGTGAGAGTTGTGATGTCCTGTTGGCAGCTTCAGTTTGGTTTGCACCGTTCGCTGAGCTTAAGTGTGGTTTTCAGGTCAGTGCAAATTCCCATGTGCTGTTGTGCTGGGTTATGTGTTGTTAGTCTGCTGTTGCAATGTGGTGAAGTACGTGCGGATTGCTGTGCAGAGAGGTGGTTGTGTGAATTTCTGTATGAGAAATGTATTGTTTTTTATAGGTTGGTTAGCAGGTTTTCTTTACCTCTTAGTTTTTGCGTTTTCAGCGCTCAACATCTATGATTCGTGAGTGATTGGATTGTCGTTTGGCCGCCTACTTGGTTGGGATGTTGAGGGATGGCAGTTTTCCTCTGTATTACTCTAGTGGTACATGTACTTGGCTGATGCAGGCATGTTTCCCCCGCACTGGGGTTGACGAAGTTTAGGTTAGAGGATTCTGGTCCCTCCCTCTCCATCCCATGTGGGATACTTACCTAAGTTTCCTCTGTGGACTAGAGGTATGAGGGCATGGGTGGTCGGGGCGTCCACCCCACCCTCATGAGGGAAGATTAAGTTACGGGTCATGGGTTCCTCCCTGTGACTCTTGTTTCCCGCTAGGTCTATGCTTCCTAGTCTTTTCCTTCTGATTCCCAAAATGGTAAACAATGAGAATAGGACTGGGTTGCACAAAGTGGTAGAAAATGAGAAACACACCTAGATTTGAGGATTTCTAGATAGTGGGAGAAAAGGCCTAGGTTTTGCAAAATGGTACGCAGTGAGAAACTTCACAATTCTATCTAGATGCGACACCCGTCAAACCTCACAACTCCATGCAGGTGCGAAGCAAGCCAAACCCCACAACTCCATCCAGATGTGGTACATGCCAAACCCTCAAAAAACAGAAGAGGCAGGGGATACCAGGATTATCTTAGTACTATGATCTGGCCTGGATAGAAGCGATATATTTATATTGACATCAACAATCATAGTACTTGTGTTTCTATGGGGTGAGCTCCGGCGTGGTTAACTCATATAGACAGTCATCATTTCATCATAACTCCAAACAATTATGAAAAAAACAGAAAAAACGTGTCTTAAAACAATGAGATGAAAAGCATTCAATTCAAATCAATAGACACTCTCTAATAATTCGACATTTTTATTAATATGCAGAAAAAACCTTATAAAAGACTGATCTCGTTATTTTAAAAAGACATCACAAGTATCAAAATCAGTGCAATCATTTACCAGTCAGAAAAATCAATAGTTCACCTGGTAAAGTACATCATTCTCATCTAAAACCACAACAAACCATATCATTTCATTCACAAATAACATCTAAATCATCACTGTAAAACAACATCCTAAAATACAACAATACAACCTCATGTCCATTACAAATATGCACAGTACGATTTTGACAACTGTCAGTTATACGGTCTAGTACATCAAAAAAAGTCTCAATATCATTTATATCAGTGCTGTTACTAATGACAGCACATTCCAAAACCCGACTTGTTTCTTTCTGTACAACAGTTATTTAACAGAAATTCTTCAAGGGCACAAAAGTCCAGCGTTGTCAAAGGAACGTCAGTGGAATTAGGAACATGTAGACCACACCAACAACTCACCTATAAGTAAAAACATAGAAACACTTTGTCAATAGAACTAAATACACAAATCTCTCGATTGATCATTGCTACCACTGCACCATAAATGCACAGAGTGCAGAGTAAGGGTCATTAATACCCCTCTACTTCCTTCACCATTACAGGGGTCATGCAAACCGCCAAGAGAATCATGATTGGTACGCCATATTAATTAGTGCGTTCAAAAAACACCACCATCACGGACACCGCATGACACATCAGGACATCCAGGACTCGTATTATTAACCCACGGGGTAAAGAATTAACTGGCCCACACTGGGTGACATATCCACCATGTAAACAGTATATAAATGTCCAACGGACACTCACAACTCATCTCTAGTTCTAGTCTTCACGATGATTCAGAGTTACCACTTGCATGGTCATGACCCGCAATCTTCGGGGCGGATGCAACAACGTGGAACCCGATAATTCACAAAAGCAGGTCCTCACAAACCTAAACTCACACAGAAATAGGAGCGAGTATAAGGGAAATTTAGGAAAAATGACTCGAATGTCACCCCCTCATCATTCAGTTGGCTTTTAGTTGAAATTAGCACATTGTGTACATGAATAACAAATGTACACCCAATGTATAAATGGGGGCAGGATGTGACTGGACACACATCAACGTGGCTTACCTTCACTAGAAAAATCTGCCCCATCCGCGATAATGCGTATATGGAGACTGCCTCTGGCTCAGTCTCTTCTCACGGCACGGATCGTGGAACCGATCACTACTTTCCACTTGAATTCATGGCGCTTCAAATTCCTAAAAAATATAACGCGAAGACACCAAAAGAGCCAAATCAACACCCTCCAACATAAAGTCGGTAACATATGGGCATGGACTGTTAGCATCACGGGGCCCTTTTTCAGTAAACGAGTGCACTCGTAATATTACCAGCTGCCCTCTCCGTAAGCACATGAAAAACATGTACTAATCACTACAACATTCCCTAACCTACACGGTCGGGAAATGCTGCTTACCTCTTATTCCAGAGAAAGTGCTACGGACCGCGCGGCAGTAATTCTGCGAGTCGTTGAAGCAACATACGAGCTCCGGAACACAGGATAAAATGAGCTCTCGTCTTGTCACGTGATCTTTACGTTACGTAGACTTGAACGTGTTCAGTTCTTAAAGGCACAACCTCATTTAGTGTGTCATAAAGGGTAACTGTGATCATGCCCGGTTATCAAAATCGCCACTCTATTTGAAGTGAATCCTGGAATAACCAACAGTTATTTCAGTCTATAGAAATGCCAATTAATATAACAACTTATTATAAGGATTTATATCAACCATTCAACACATGTTGAGGTAAAAACCAAGCCTACTCAGACAGAGTTATATTACATGGATTTAGACCATTATTGTAATGGGACATGTTATGATTACAAATTCCAGTCTATTGACTTGTTTAAACCCACCAGGTGGCTCCTGCTCAAAAAAATAAGTTTGGTCTCCTCCCTGGAAAGAGTCTGTTTATCCACAGAGGTGTTATTGGTAACCAAGATCCGTTTCAGCACTGTCCATCTCAGATCATCACAAACATGGTCACGCATCATAAAGTGCCCTACCATGGGGGCCGTTAAGTTCTTCAGTCTAATGCAACTTCTGTGTTCATTAATACGGGTTTTGATTTTTCGTTCTGTTTTACCGATGTATATCTTCTGGCAAGGGCACCAGATAGCATATACAACAAAAATGGAGTTGCAATTAGAGAACCCTCTTTGTTCCCATGGTCTAGACAAGCCAATGTCTACCTCGGTGGTACGTTTGGTCAGCGGACAACATACGCACGCACTACACAGGGCATGTCCTCTCAGTTTAGGCAACCCCCACTGTTGGGTTATAGTGGCCTGCGTACCTACCTTGTTGCTGATGTCATTTCTACTGATCAATTCTTTGACATTACATCCCCGTTTAAAAGCACAACGTGGGCTTACGACAGGTATTCTTGCTTGTGCCAAAATGTGCCAATGTTTCTTTACGATCTTCACCACATGGTTAGATAGGTGGTTGAACATACTGACGAAAACTAATGAGTCGGATCTAGCTGAACTAGGTTTGGGTCTGTATTCCAACAGCGCTTCGCGATGGTTATTCGAAGCTCTCTTAAAAGATCTTTTAATAATATTCTTAGGATAGCCTCTTTGGGTCAAATTGTAACTCAATGTGGATGCCTCAGACTCAAACATGTCCTTCTCACTACTATTTCGTTTAAGCCGCAGAAATTGGCCAAACGGTAAATTGTCCCTCAAGGCCTCGGGATGGAAGCTGTCATATCTGAGAAGGGAGTTACGGTCAGTGGTCTTGTGGAATGGTTTCAATCCCAATAGATTGGTAGATGGGTTGGAAAAAATGGTCAAGTCCAAAAAATCTATCTGATCCTTATGGTAGTTCATGGTGAATTTAAGAAAGGGATTAATCCCGTTCAGCCACTGAAAAAAGGCTTGTTAAGTTGTTACATCACCATGCCATATAAGAAGCACATCGTCGATGTACCTTCGCCACAACGAGATGTGCTCTCTGAACATATTATTCTCACTGTAAACACTCATATGTTCCACATAATCCACGTACAGATTAGCCAGTGAAGGTGACACAGCCGACCCCATGGCAGTACAGTGGACTTGTTGGTAAAAACGACCATCAAACTGAAAATAATTCTCAGTAAGAGCGAGCTCTGTACAAAACAAGATGAAAGAGTTGGGTGTCATGCCAGAGCTTCGTTTGGTCAATAGCAACTCCTCGATAACTTCAAGTGTGGCAGTCTGTGGAATTTTAGTGTAAAGTGAAACAATATCCAAGCTGACTGTTATAGATGGCGTCACTAGGGCGCAGCGTACCTGTACGTCCGGAAGTCGGCTTAGTAGATGTTGCCAGAATGCCAGAAGTTCTGTGGCGATGTGAGAGCGACACAAGGAACCAGCCCAATTCCCGTCGAAATGGGTACTGGACTGGAGGTGAACCAGCTCCCGATGCCATAGGTTTGCTCACCCCTGATTAATGTGGCATCAGGACAGTGCAAGCACTGACAGGGGGAGCCTGATAGTCTTTGGCTAGAAGTTCTCTGTAGACAACTGGAGCAAGAAGAGTTGCGAGTCGAATCCAGGAGCAGGAATCCAGGAGGCAACAGAATGCAAGGGAAGGCGGGAAGGCAAGGAAACCAAGGAGGACCAATAACCCAGAGGAAGGAGCAGAGAACAACTAAGAAGGGGGGGAACCACCCCAGCAGGAAGGGAGCAAAGAGAAGGGAACCAGGGAGACCCCCTATCCGGGCAAGGAAGGGCAGGTCTGACCAGAAGGGAAAGGAAAAAACCAGGCAGGGCAGAGCGGGAACTCAGGACAAGGCAAGAGCAAAACAACGATCCGGTCAGACCACGTTGAGACGCGATTTGATCAAACCGCCGGGCTCCTTAAGTAGGACCTCCCACACCCGGGAGGCTTGGAACGCAAGCCGTGCTGTTTCCCAGGTGCTGGGAGACCCAAAGCAAGGCTTGGGCCGCAAATCGGCCGGGAGCCGAGAGCATTGTGTACCGCGCATGCGCAGAAAGCAGGAAGAGGTCGGCCGCGCATGCGCGGAACGGCACGCCCCGTACCCCCCAGGCGAAAGCGGGGGTAAACCCTCCAAGGCGTGGCACGCCGCATCAGGTGAGTGGGCTGGAACAAGCCCGGGTTGGGCGGCGTGACACCATGCCCCCTCCCAGAAAGACCCGGGGCCCCAGGCTTCCAGGGAAACCGGAGAAAAAAGTCACGGACAAGGCGAGGTGCATGCACGAAACTGTGCGGTTCCCAGGTACGGTCACAAGCAGGATAACCCTTCCAATCTACCAGAAACTGGAGCATACCTCGACGAATCCGGGAGTCACATATCTCCTGCACTTCGAATTCCGGAACCCCCTGAACCTGAATTGAGGCTGGGCGTGGGCTGGAACGTCCAAACGTGTCTTTCACAAAGGGTTTTAACAGGGAAACGTGAAAGACTGGGTGTACCCGCCAAGATTGGGGCAATACCAATCGAAAAGCTACTGCAGATTTGCACTTGGAAATTCTGAAAGGCCCAAAAAACCGAGGTGCTAGTTTAGTGGGCAGATTACGTACAGGTAAGTTCTTGGACGATAACCAAACCTGATCTCCCACCTGAAATCTGGGTTCAATGGTCCTTCCCCGGTTAGCCTGCTCCCTCATGCGCTGTTGTGCATCTGCCAGGGCACTCCGAGCCAAATCATGCTGCTTCTGGATAACGTGGATCATCTGGTCAGCCGATGGGACGGCGCTGGATGGCACAGGACAAAAGGGAAACAGTTTAGGAAGCTGTCCGGTAGAGCACATATAAGGACTGACACCAGTGGCCGCGTGGGTTGCATTGTTGTAGGAAACCTCCGCCAAATCCAGGTATTTCATCCAGTTGGATTGGGTGGCGTTAGCGTAGCAACGTAAATATTGCTCCAAGGTCTGATTTGTTCTTTCAGTCTGCCCATTAGTCTGCGGGTGATAACCCGAACTCAAAGCTCTGTGTATTCCAAGGTGGCTGCACAACTGACGCCAAAAGGAGGAGAGAAACTGAGATCCACGATCTGAAATGATCTTCTCTGGTAACCCATGTAAACGGTAGATGTGATGCAGAAAAGCCAAAGCCATTTGAGAGGAAGTAGGAATCCTGGAAAAGGGAATGAAATGCGCAGACTTAGTGAAACAATCCACCACTACCATGATGCAGGTGTGTCCCTCTGATGGTGGAAGCTCAACGATGAAATCAGTGGCAATGGTATGCCAGGGATAGGGTGGTAGTTCAGTGGGTCTGAGCAACCCCAAAGGTCTTCTCCTGGGCGTCTTGGTCTGGGCGCAAACTGGGCAGCTCTCCACGTATAGTTTGGTTTCCTTAGCCCAACCCGGCCACCAGAACTGCCTGGCAATCAACTCCTGGGTCGCCTTGATGCCCCGATGACCTCCTACTTGCGAATCATGGAACCCATGGAGAATGTCCAAGCGACGAGATCTCGATGCTATGTACAACCGGTGTAGGAAGAAAAGAAAACCTTCACGTTCCGTGATTTGAGGACGTTTCAGTAGATTGGTGCGGTCTGGGTCTGTCTGAGTCTCTTGGAGGATCTTCTGCAAATGCGGAGAGATCGTGAGAAGAAAGTGCTTGGGGGAAATCAACGGAATGGGTTGGTTGACCTCCTCCACCTCTCTTTCCAAGGAGCGGGATAAAGCATCAACTTTTAGATTCCAGGCACTCGGAATGTACGTGATGTTGAAATCGTAGTGGGAGAAAAAAAAGGCCCATCGAGCTTGACGGGCGGTATGACACTGCAAAGATCGCAAGTACTGCAGGTTGCGGTGGTCGGTGCGGACTTCTACTGAAAAGCAGCCACCAAGCAAATGATGCCTCCATTCCTCAAAAGCTGTCTTGATTGCCAATAGCTCTCTTTCTATGACTGAGTAGTTCTGTTCGCAAGGAGAGAGTTTGCGTGATTAATAGGCCACAGGATGTTCGTCACCCGTAGAGGGATGTTTCTGCAACAGGACTGCACCCACAGCAAAGCTGGAAGCATCGGTTTCGACGATGTAAGGCATCTCATCATTGAGGTGACAAAGTACAGGTGCAGTACAGAATGCAGACTTCAAGGCATCGAATGCCACTGATGCCTCAGTATCCCAGAGGTAGGGTATCTTCACACTGGTTAGATGCGTCAATGGAGCTGTGAGTCGTGAAAATTGTGGAATGAAACGCCGATAAAAGTTTGCGAATCCCAGAAATCGCTGAAGTGATCTCACGTCCTGTGGTTGTTTCCAGTTCTGAATAGCCCGGACCTTACTGGAATCCATGCTAATTCCTGTACCAGTGATTATATATCCCAGGAATTCCATCTCATCCCGATGAAAGGAACATTTCTCAGCCTTGGCAAACAGATGATGTTGTAACAATCGTTGAAGAACTACACGAACGTGGGAGATATGTTCCTCTAGGTTGTCGGAGTAGATCAAGATGTCATCTAAATACACCCAAACAGAGATGCCAATTAAGTCACTGAAAACATAGTCCATAAACCGTTGGAAGACAGCCGGGGCATTACACAGCCCAAAGGGCATGACCCTGTATTCATAGTGCCCGAAAGGTGTCTTGAAAGCCGTCTTCCATTCATCTCCCTCTTTGATTCTGACGAGATGATAGGCTCCGCGGAGGTCTAATTTAGTAAAGACCCTGGCTGAACGTAAGGACTCCATGATATTCCAGATCAATGGTAACGGGTACCTGTCTTTAAGGGTGATGTCGTTCAATTGGCGGTAGTCAATACAAGGCCGTAAAGATCCTTCCTTTTTCTTCACAAAAAACAATGGGAAACCTGCAGGTGACTTGGAAGGAACGATGTATCCTTTCTTGATGCAATCATCGAGATAATCCCGAAGGACCTGTTTTTCAGACTGGGTGAGGGCATACACCTTTCCATGTGGCATCACGGCTCCGGAAACCAAGTCTATGGAGCAGTCAAAAGGCCTGTCAGGCGGCAGTGCGATGTCCCTTGGTTCAGAGAATACTGACATCAAATCAGCATATTCAGATGGTATCATAGACAAGGAAAACAAACCAGATGATTCTCTACCTGGGACTAAGGCTGTCGAGACGGACGTCTCTGAGGACGTGTTAGGGCTACAGCATTCTTGAAGGCAAAAAGAGGAGGTGAACTCCAGAGTACGTGTCTCCCAGTTTATTGTGGGGTTGTGTCGCTGAAGCCAAGGTAGCCCCAAGACCACTTGATATGAAGGTGTCCTTATAACATCCAGCGCGATTCTCTCCTCATGTCCTTTGATGCGTAACAACATACCCACAGTATGTAGTCGTATGGGGTCAGAAGCCAATGGGGTTCCATCAATGACTTCAACTGGAATCGCTTCTTTCTTGGTAAGCAATGGTATGCCGTTGTTGATGGCAAAGCGCTCATCAATGTAGTTCCCAGAGGCCCCACAATCCAATAACCCATGGATCTCGACTGTCCTATTCAGCCACTTGAGACTGACCTTCAGAATCATTAGGACTGCAGGCAACATGGGTGGAAACACAGATTCAGAGCAGGAAAGGACTGGTGGTTTAATCAGACCTGTCGGGGCCTTTCCGGAGCACGACAGGTCACCTAGTTTCCCCCTTTCTTGATTGGTCGTAGAGGACAAGTACCTAGAAAATGACCTGCGGCTCCACAGTACAAACATAGAGGTTGGCTTCTCCTCCGCTTCTTTTCTTCCTCAGACAAAGGGCCCCTTACGGCGCCTAGCTGCATAGGTTCTTGAGTGGTGTTCGAGGACACTGGTGTCCCAGCAGGCGGAATTGGAAGTCTGAGGTCCGATCTCTCAAAACGGCACCTTTCGCCTCTTCTCTCTGCCAATCTCTGATCAATCTTTAGCACCTGTTCAATGAGCTTCTGTAGATCTTCGGGTTCAGGAATGTGTAACAACTCGTCCTTGTACTCTTCTCTTAACCCACGGCGAAACAAGGTCTTCTGTGTTATCTCAGGCCATTGGGAATCAGTTGCTAGTTGGCGAAAACGGCCTATATAAGAGATTATGTCTGTGTTGGCTTGTTTTAAATCCATTAACTGGTTCTGTGCTGCTGAAGCCAGATTGGGGGACTGAAACACTTCCAGAAATACCTTTTCAAAGGCCACAAAATCGCTGAGAATGGGACTGTTAGAAACCACAAGCGGTGTCACCCAAGCAAGAGCGTTGCCAGACAAATTGCCCAAAATATATCCAATCTTGGCTCTATCGTTATTGAAGTGGGCTGAACGATACAGGAAATGTATCCGGCAATGATTGCAGAATTCCCCCACACGTCTGGGGTCTCCATCAAAATTGATGGGAGTGGTGTGTGCCATAGCGCTCTCAGGTGGAGGAACAACATTTGAGCTTTGGGTTACCATCTGGCGTAGGGTCTGGTTCTCCTGGCGGAGTGCAATCATCTCAGCACGTAAGGCCTGCATCTCATCACGAAGACTGGTGTCCTCATCCATCTCCAATTCCGAAGAGCCTGAAGTCTGGCGTCTCAATCTGTTATAGATGGCGTCACTAGGGCGCAGCGTACCTGTACGTCCGGAAGTCGGCTTAGTAGATGATGCCAGAATGCCAGAAGTTCTGTGGCGATGTGAGAGCGACACAAGGAACCAGCCCAACTCGCGTCCAAATGGGTACTGGACTGGAGGTGAACCAGCTCCCGATGCCACAGGTTTGCTCACCCCTGATTAATGTGGCATCAGGACAGTGCAAGCACTGACAGGGGGAGCCTGATAGTCTTTGGCTAGAAGTTCTCTGTAGACAACTGGAGCAAGAAGAGTTGCGAGTCGAATCCAGGAGCAGGAATCCAGGAGGCAACAGAATGCAAGGGAAGGCGGGAAGGCAAGGAAACCAAGGAGGACCAATAACCCAGAGGAAGGAGCAGAGAACAACTAAGAAGGGGGGGAACCACCCCAGCAGGAAGGGAGCAAAGAGAAGGGAACCAGGGAGACCCCCTATCCGGGCAAGGAAGGGCAGGTCTAACCAGAAGGGAAAGGAAAAAACCAGGCAGGGCAGAGCGGGAACTCAGGACAAGGCAAGAGCAAAACAACGATCCGGTCAGACCACGTTGAGACGCGATTTGATCAAACCGCCGGGCTCCTTAAGTAGGACCTCCCACACCCGGGAGGCTTGGAACGCAAGCCGTGCTGTTTCCCAGGTGCTGGGAGACCCAAAGTGAGGCTTGGGCCGCAAATCGGCCGGGAGCCGAGAGCATCGTGTACCGCGCATGCGCGGAAAGCAGGAAGAGGTCGGCCACGCATGCGCAGAACGGCACGCCCCGTACCCTCCAGGCGAAAGCGGGGGTAAACCCTCCAAGGCGTGGCACGCCGCATCAGGTGAGTGGGCTGGAACAAGCCCGGGTTGGGCGGCGTGACACTGACTAGGATGTCCTCACCAGGATTGAAATGAAAATTATCAATCAGATTAATCACTGCCATAGAATCTTGAACGTACAAAGTCATTTTACTTACAAATCCTTTTAAAAAGGAGTCAGCAAATTTGGCTAGTGGTTCCAACACTGAATTAGTACCCTCAACTCTATCCAGTTGTGGTACATGCCAAACTTCACAATTCTATCCAGGTGTGACACATGCCGAACCCCACCATTCTATCCAGATGTGACGCATGACAAACCTCACAACTCTATCCAGATGTGATACCTGCTAAACTTCACATTATTTTATCTAGATGTGGTACATGCCAGTCCTCACAGCTCTATCCAGATGCTATGCATGCTAGACCCACAATTCAATCTAGATCTGACGCAGGGTAAACCTTACAAATCTATCTAGATGTGACACATGCTAAAATTCACAATTCTATCTAGATATGACATATGCTAAACTTCACAATTCTATCTAGATGTGACGCATGATCAAATTCACAATTCTATCTAGATGTGACACATGCTAAACTTCACAATTCTATCTAGATGTGACGCATGCTAAAATTCACAATTCTATCTAGATATGACACATGCTAAGCCTCACAATTTTATGTAGATCTGGTACATGCTAAACTTCACAATTCTATCTAGATGTGACTGGTTACAAGACGGCTAACCTTATTGATGTGAGAGGAAAGCTGGCTGTGGCTGATAGGGGAAGAAGGCTAAGTGCCCTGGGGGGGTCAGAGTATGTAGGAGAATTTGAGGGTTGGTTATAGCCTGGCTAGCTAGCATAAGGGTTTAAATGCGAGTAAAGGCTACCATAACACTGTGGTCTAACTTGGGAATAGGCTATAACATACAAAAAATGAAAAGATAAATGGATAAGAGAGATGGGTCAGTTTAAAGGGGGGAGTGATTGCTGTCACCCCCGGTCGCACCTCACGTACCTTGTTAATCGCTTCTTGGTGACGCCTGCTTGCTTCCCCTCTGACACGTTCAGACATTATTGGGAGCTGCTTATCCAGGACTAGTCCCCTGTCTTGGCTCCTCCACCTTAGGGGCTGCAATGGGCAGATGGTTGCTGTAGTGATGTGAGTCTTGTGGGCCTCTGGTCCGGTCACAGCTTCGGGTGGGATTATGCTTTGGTAACCACCAAGAAGAGTAGAGGGATAGCATGATAGCACAATGGATTGTTGCTTGGAGGGGAATCAGAGGGAGCACACCACAGTAACAGGGGGCACTAAGTGCCAGACACCCCTCTCCTGCGCCTTGAGTTTAAAGTGGGGTGGAGATGCGTCCAGACAAGTGGGAGTGGGAAAGTCTATGATTTGCTTTTCGGTGGGTACATGAGAATGAAAGGTTGATATGCTACAGTGGCTCATTGGGGTGATTCTTTTGGGCAGTGTTTGTGGGCACTTGTTGAAAGGTGGCTGCCTGCATCCCTTGCTGACACCTGCAGACATGGTCAGGGGCTGCTTTTTTGGGAGCTGCCCTTAGCCACAGGGGCTGCCCGGGCAGGAGGGCTGCCCTGGGTGGCTGTACCAATAAGGACCCAGACAGCCAATGGATGGCGAGGGGAGGGCTATGGGGCGGGAAAGCAACACAGTCCAGGAATCGCAGAGGGGAGAGGGAGACGAGCGTATGGAGCTGCGAAATTAAGTGAAACAGGCAGGGACAAATGAAAGGGGCTACAACGGCGGTCGGAGGACACAGGGGATTCACACTCACCTGCACTCCTGAGCTAAAGTGGAGGCAGGTGGAGGCTGCAGGGTGGGAAAAAAACACTTGCAGTAGCGAGTTTCGCAGCCAATGGACGGTGGGTGAGGGTTTTGGGGCGGGAAAGCAACACAGTCCAGCAAGCACAGAGGGGAGGGGGAGACGAGCGCGTGGAGCCACAAAATTAAGTGAAACAGGCAGGGACAAATGAAAGGGGCTACAATGGGGGTCGGAGGACACAAGAGATTCACACTCAACTGCACTCCTGAGCTACTATGGGGTGCAAGTGGAGGCTGTAGGATGGGAAAAAAGCTTACAGTAGCGAGGTTCGCAGCTAAAGGACGGCGGGGTGAGGGCTATGGGGCGATAAAGCAACACAGAAGTGAAGAAGGGAGGGGAGACGAGCGCGTGGAGCCGCAAAATTAAGTGAAACAGGCGGGGACAAATAAATGGGCCTACAATGGGGGTCCCTATCTTTTGTCCCAAATGAAAATCTGATATAATCTTAGGTAGGAATGAAGGTTTGACTTTAAGGACGACCTTGTTCTTACAAAAGACTGTAAAAGTTGGTTTAGAAGATAGTGCCTGCAACTCACTCACCCTACGGGCTGATGTGAATGCTACTAACAAGATGGTTTTGAATGTTAATAGTCTTAAGGGACATGAATGGGGTGGTTCAAATGGTGCTAACATGAGAAACTTCAAAACAAGATTAAGGTCCTGTGGAAATCAGGACAGTAGCCGATGTGGAGTTTTTTGTAGACCTTTATTACACACTGGTTAAATGTAATGTCTTAACCACGGTAGTTGGGCTCCAGGTTGTCCCCACAGTTTCACTGTGAGTAAAAGGCACCAGGAGTTCCTCTCCCCTTGAAGTGTCTCCTGTTCTCACGGACCCGGATAGGCCCACAAGTTGCTCTCACTCTCCTCTCCTTCTCCCTGCAAAAAGCAACAAAACTGCCATTAGGCCAGTCCCCTTTATACCCGGTGCTTGGAGGGAAAAAGGGCCAATCAGGGACAACTTCCCTCCCCCCCTTTCCGATTGGTGGGGGCTCTAGGCACCCACCCTCTATGAGTAGAGCTGCCCTCTCCCCTCCTGCTCCTTTCCCTTGGCTGCCTGGTTCCGGCTCCCCCTCCCTGTTGTCAGCCACTCCCTGGTTGCTATCCCACCTGGGTCGTGTCTGACACACGCCCTCTCCATAGGCCCTGCCCCCCCAACATGGTGTCTCCCTTGAGTCATGCTCCCCGGAGGCCCGTCCTGCTCGAGGCCCCATGCTGCTGCTAGGGGTCTGCCCTGCTCGAGGGAAGGAGGGGGTTCTGGTTTGTCCCCCCTGTCTGGTTCCTGACCGTGTGTCTGGCGCTCCTCCGACGCCGAGCGGTCGGCACGAGCCAGGCTCTCTATTTCCCAAGCCCCGCCGCCGCTCGCCGCCGGAGGCCGCCGATGTACGCCGTGTTCGCGGGTCGCTGAGCCGCAGCGCTAGTGGCCCGGGTCCTCGTGGGCACACGCAGCGCTGCGGTTGCAACGCCGGCACCGTCGCGGCACGCCGACAAGGCTCTCCCTTTGACAGGGACACCTCCCCGGCGCCCGCCCTCAGCGCCGCACACGCCCCCGGTACAGCTGGCTCCTCTGGCCGGGCGTCCCGCTCTCCGGCGGCCACCCTCACATCCTCACATACCCCCACCACAGATCCAGGCCGGTCAGGCCGGATCGAACTCCTGGACAAGTAATCCACCACCAGCTGGAAGCTGGCAGGTCTATGTAAGGTAACGAAGTCGAAGGGCTGGAGGGACAGGAACCATCGCAGAACTCGTTGGTTGGTGTCCTTGTGTCTCGCCAACCACTGCAGCGGTGCATGGTCGGTATACAACGTAAACTTCCTCCCCAGTAGGTAATATCGCAAGGAGTCCACCGCCCACTTAATGGCGAGACATTCCTTTTCGATCGTGGAATACGCTAACTCATGCGGAAGGAGCTTCCGGCTCACAAAACAGATCGGTTGTAGGAACCCGTCCACCTCCTGCGTCAGGACCGCCCCCAACCCCATGCCAGAGGCATCCGTCTGCAGGAAGAAATGCTTCCGGAAGTCAGGGCATACCAACACCGGGTGGGATGATATACTGCGCTTCAGCCCCTGGACGGCCAGTATGGCTGCGTGATTGGTCGACAGGTCCGGGGAACCCCCGATTTTTAACGCCTCCGTCAGCGGCGCAGCCAGGGAAGAAAAACCGGGAATAAAGCGTCTATAGTACCCTATAAACCCCAAGAAGGCCCTAATTTGTTTTCTGTTGGTTGGTAATGGGATCCCCTGAATAGCCTCGATTCTGGACACCTGTGGTTGAATCACGCCGCCACCGACTATATGTCCGAGGTACTTGGTTTCCTGGGTTCCTAGGACCGTTTTCCCTGGGTTGATATGGAGTCCGGCCTGGGTCAGGGTGCCGACCACCTCGCGTAGATGGGTTAGGTGGTCACTCCATGATGCGCTGTATATCACAATGTCGTCCAGGTAGGCTGCAGCGTACTGGTCGTGGGGCTGTAGAAGGACGTCCATCAGCCTCTGAAAGGTGGCCGGAGCCCCATGCAACCCGAATGGTAGTACTTTATACTGAAAGAGCCCCTGGGGCGTAGCAAAGGCCGTCTTTTCTTTGTCAGATTCCCGTAGTGGGATCTGCCAGTATCCCTTGGTGAGGTCCAAGGTACTGAGGTAACGGGCAGCACCCAGCCTTTCCAGCAGTTCATCCATCCTGGCCATGGGATAGGCCTCGTAGTGAGATATCATGTTGAGCTGCCTGAAGTCCATACAAAATCGTACAGCCCCGTCTGGCTTGGGTACGAGTACGATTGGAGAACACCACGCACTGGTTGATGGTTCAATAATGTCCAACCTAATCATTTCTTCGATCTATTTCTTAATGATCAACCTTTGGGCCTCTGGGATCCTGTAGGGTCTCAGCCGGACTATGTGTCCGTTTAGGGTTTCGATACGATGCTCCATTAGGCTGGTCCTTCCAGGTAAACGGAGAAGGTGTTGCGGTGGGGTTTGAGCGTCTCCTGGATCTCGTTCTTCATGTGTTCCGTGAGTGTTTCACCCCACTGCACCGCATCCAATTGGCCAGTTGCGTAGATCACCCCCGTACCCTGGGTGGCCAGAATGTCGACCGGGGCAGGCTCAGTCCATTTCTTCAGTAGGTTTATATGGTAGACCTTATGTGATGGGCTTCGGTCAGGTTGGTATATCCGGTAATTCACTGGTCCCACCACGTCCTTCACCACATAAGGACCTCTCCACCGAGCCAACATTTTGTTCGTACTGGTGGGTGGCAACACCAGTACCTTATCCCCTGGTTCTAGCTTTCTTAGGCGACAGCTCTTGTTGTATGTCCTCTCCTGCCGGTCTTGGGCTATACCTAGATGGGATTCTGCTAGTCCTCTCAAAGTAGACAGATGTTCCCTAAGGTCCTCGGCGTACTCGGTGAGGGACGTTTCCTTAGCGTTTTCCCAGTCCTCCTTGACCAGATCTAGGATTGTTCTGGGCTGCCTTCCAAACAGCAGCTCGAACGGGGAGAATCCTGTCGAGGATTGGGGAGTGTCCCTCAATACCATTAGGATCAGGGGTATGACTCTATCCCAGTCCTTCCCCTCAGGGCCTGTTACCCTTTTCATCATTTTCTTTATCGTTTGGTTGTACCTCTCCACCAACCCATCCGTTTGGGGGTGGTAGACCGAGGTACGCAGCCGTCTGATCTGTAGTCTTTCACAGACTTGTCGCATGACAGCCGACATGAAGTTTGTACCCTGATCGGTGAGGATTTCGGTGGGTAGGCCTACCCGTGCGAAGTAGGGGATGAGTTGGTCACATATCTGGTTAGCCGACGTCCCCTTTAGGGGGAAGGCCTCGGGGTCCCGGGTGGCATAATCCACAATGACCAGCAGGTATCGATATCCACGACTGACTGGCTCGAGCGGGCCTACCAGATCTATACCTATCCTTTGAAAGGGTATGGTGATCAAGGGCATCCGCTGAAGAGGTGCCTTGGCTGGCTTTTCCCCACTCGTCAACTGGCAGGTTTTGCATTCCTTACAGAATTTCGCCACCTCCCCATAAACCCCTGGCCAGTAGAAACATTTTAGAATATTTTGCTGTGTCTTTAGGGAGGCCATGTGGCCCCCACATGGGTGATTATGTGCCAACTGGAGGACAATGCCCATGTGTGTTTTGGGCAGGAGTAGTTGTTCCCTTCGTGCTCCTCCCTCCTCTTGGTAGACCCGATAGAGCAGGCCCTGTCTAGATGTAAAACCGGCTCCCTTGGTCAGGTCTGGGTCCCCATCTGTGATGGCTCTTTCGCGGGCAAGTGTTAAGGTAGGGTCCGTCAAGGTTTCTCCCGGGATGGAATCCTCATGGTCCTCCGGGTTCCAGGCTATCCGTTGGGTGGCATACATGGATGCGCATTTAGCAAGGCGAGCTTCCCTTCTTTTCCTAGCGGGTCTCTCCCGTCCCTGGGTGTTCGGGGGGATGGGTTCCCTGGCAAAGGGTGCTTCTTCCCACCATCCCTGGTCTAGGGCTTTGAGAGTCTGGTGGAAGTGGGGCAGATCGGTCCCAATCACCACTGGGGCGGGTAAGGAGGGGAGGACGGCAGCTCTCATCTCTGCAATGTTAGGGCCCACCTCTACTGTTATGGTTTTCATGGGGTAGGTCCTCACATCCCCATGTATACATCGAATTGGGATACTAACATTGGTGAGGTAAGGAGAATCACTTACGGTTGGTAGTACTGCCGTCTGCCGACTTCCACTGTCGAGTAGGGCCCTGGCCGGGTTCCCGTCTACCCGGACGTCCATCTCGTAGAGACCTTGGCATCGTGGTCCTTGCTCGGTCCTCATGAATCCGATCTCCATCGGCTCGGTGCCTCTCTTCCGGGGACAAAACCGGGCTATATGGCCCCACTCGCCACAGTCATAACATTGCGGTTGCCGGTATCCCGTGGACAACAGGGTGGACCGCGGGTCGGGACCGCTCCTCTTCTCCTCGGATCCAGAAGGGCGTCCTTCCATTGCTCTCCATTTGGGAGGCCCTACTCGCAGGCTCTTGGTTGTGAGGGGTTCCAACGGTGGCATTGGGTTGCGATTGTAAGATCCGACTCCAAAGGGTTTACCCGCCCCCCTGGCCTTTTGGTAGGCTGACGCTATGTCCACAGCCTCAGATAAGGTGGGCCTGTGATGTTGTCGGACCCATCTTTGCATCGGAGGGGGTAGGGCCTCGATGAACTGCTCCAGGGTGACCTTATCTAACACATCTTGTAGGCCTGTTCCCGGTGCTTGCAGCCACTTCTCGGTGAGGTCCTTAACACAGTAGAAGAGTTGTCGGGGGTTCTCCCCCGGTTTGAGTCTAGTGTCGCGCAGCCTCATTCTGTAGGCTTCTTCGTCATTCCCAACCGGTCCAATACTGCCTTTTTGATTTCAGCGTAAGGCGTGGTTCCGTTTGGGTTAACTGCCTGGTAGGCACCTTGCATGATGCCAGACAAAAGGGGAGCGACATACTGGCCCCAGCGGTCCACCGGCCACTGAGCGTTTCGGGCGATCCTCTCGAATGTGGTGAAAAAGAAAGCTGGGTCTTCGCCTTCCTTGAATTTCTGCAACACTGCGGAAGGGACCATGGGCTGGTTTCGGGTGCCGGTCACCGCATCCGTCAGGTGTTTTATCGTCTCTTGATGTTTGTCCTGAGATGTGGACTGCAGGGTACCCTGCATTTGTATTGCCTGCTGAAAGGCTTGGCGATCAGCGGCCGCCTGCTGGGCCTGAAGTTGGAAGAGCTGTTGTAACTGTTGTTGCCCCTCTGACAGTGTCTGTATTATTTTCTCCATCGCGTTCTCCTTAACCCTGCCGACTACGCCACTTGTGGAAATCAGGACAGTAGCCGATGTGGAGTTTTTTGTAGACCTTTATTACACACTGGTTAAATGTAATGTCTTAACCACGGTAGTTGGACTCCAGGTTGTCCCCACAGTTACTTCACTGTGAGTAAAAGGCACCAGGAGTTCCTCTCCCCTTGAAGTGTCTCCTGTTCTCACGGACCCGGATAGGCCCACCAGTTGCTCTCACTCTCCTCTCCTTCTCCCTGCAAAAAGCAACAAAACTGCCATTAGGCCAGTCCCCTTTATACCCGGTGCTTGGAGGGAAAAAGGGCCAATCAGGGACAACTTCCCTCCCCCCCTTTCCGATTGGTGGGGGCTCTAGGCACCCACCCTCTATGAGTAGAGCTGCCCCCTCCCCTCCTCCTCCTTTCCCTTGGCTGCCTGGTTCCGGCTCCCCCTCCCTGTTGTCAGCCACTCCCTGGTTGCTATCCCACCTGGGTCGTGTCTGACACACGCCCTCTCCATAGGCCCCGCCCCCCCAACATGGTGTCTCCCTTGAGGCATGCTCCCCGGAGGCCCGTCCTGCTCGAGGCCCCATGCTGCTGCTAGGGGTCTGCCCTGCTCGAGGTAAGGAGGGGGTTCTGGTTTGTCCCCCCTGTCTGGTTCGTGACCATGTGTCTGGCGCTCCTCTGACGCCGAGCGGTCGGCACGAGCCGGGTTCTCTATTTCCCAAGCCCCGCCGCCGCTCGCCGCCGGAGGCCGCCGATGTACGCCGTGTTCGCGGGTCGCTCAGCCGCAGCGCTAGTGGCCCGGGTCCTCGTGGGCACACGCGGCGCTGCGGCTGTAACGCCGGCACCGTCGCGGCACGCCGACAAGGCTCTCCCTTTGACAGGGACACCTCCCCGGCGCCCGCCCTCAGCGCCGCACACGCCCGCGGTACAGCGGGCTCCTCTGGCCGGGCGTCCCGCTCTCCGGCGGCCACCCTCACATCCTCACAGGTCCCAAACAGGAACCTGAAAAGGAGAAGGAGGGAACACGTTAGTGCCTTTAGAAATTGTATCACCAAAGGTATTTTAAAATATGACGTTTCCTCAGACGAGTGCTTGAAGATTGAAAGCGCCGCTAAATAACCTTTAATGGTTTCAACTTGGAGCCCCAGATTGGCCAAATGCAGCAGAAAAGATAACACCTATGCTTATCCCTGCACCAGCTGCAGAATTTGTACAAAGACTTTGTTGCTGGCCTTAGGGTCAAAAGCAAAATCTCCATTAAATCATCCGGGAGGTCCCTATCCTATTACCTCAGCCTCTCAGAAACCATGCGTAAAAGCTGAGTGTCAAGACCTCTGTAGGGAGAACCTGAACCTCCTCTCGCAAGAGAAGGTCCTCTCTTTGTGGAAGACGTATTGGAGGGCAAATGGACAAGACCAGAAGGTCCACGTACCACTTCCTCCTGGCCCAATTTGGGGCAATTAGGATCATGAATTTCCTGAACTTTCTCAACCTCCTGATCACGTGAAGAATGACGGGGATGGAGGAACGCGTACAGGAGTGGAAACTCCCAGTCCACCACAAACGCGTCTCCTAGCACTCTACTTGGGGGAAATTCCCTCAGCAGAACAGTTTGCACTTCTGGTTTGACACTGGTCGCGAACAGGTCCACCTGAGGGGTTCCCCAAAGGGTGAAGATCTCTTGAAAGACTTCCTGAGCTAGTTCCCACTCGTGGGAGGCTGTGCTCTGCCTGCTCAGAGCGTCCGCCGCCGTGTTCTCCTCCCCGGCTAGGTGAACTGTCGATAGAGAGATTCCTTCTTGTATTGCCCAGAACCAGAGCTGCATTGCCTCCCTGCACAGTGGAAGTGACCCTATACCTACTCTCTTGTTGAGGTAGTACATGACCACTGTGTTGTCCGCCATTATCAGGATATTCTTTCCCCATACAGACGGCAGAAAAGCCTTCAGCGCAAGTCAAGTCTGATTACTCTCAGTTCCAAAAGATTGATGTGTAGTTTGGACTCCGATGGAGACCAACGACCGCTGATTATCAGATCGTTGGCGTGAGCTCCCCACCCCGTGACTGAGGTGTTTGTCACTACTGTGATCTCCGGCCATGGCTGCCCAAAAGGTTCTCTCTTTAGAATGTAATCCTCACCGGCCCACCACAGGAGATCCTGTGCAACCCTGTTTGGAACCTGAAGTAGGTCTGACATGTTGCTCGAGAATTGAGACCACTGTGTCCTGAGAGTGCATTGGAGGGATCTCATTGTCAGGTAAGCCTCTGGCAGCAGGAAATGCAGGATGCCATGAGGCCGAGCAACCTCAAGAAGTCGAATGCCGGGAAACGCTAAGCACTCTGAAATTTGGTGACCATCTGCAGAATGTCTTGAGTCCTCACCTTGGGTGCCGAGGTTTTTCCCAAGGATGTATCCAGTACAGTCCTGATGTATTTGAGCTTTTTTGAGATGGTATCATATGGGACTTCTTGTAACTGAGGGAAAAGCTCATTCTGTGGAGAGAGTGGCAGGACACGCTGAGATGATCCAGGACTTGTTGGGGAGAATGCACCCTGATCAGCCAATTGTCCAGGTAGAGGTAGACATGAATGCCCCCTCTCCTGAGACTCGCTGCCACCACCGCCATTAGTTTGGTAAAAACCCTCGGTTGGAGGTCAGCCCGAACAGCAGAACTCGAAACCTCAGGCACTTTCTCTGCTTGAGGTGGATTGGCACATGAAAATAAGCAATGTGTAACAGAAGGCTGGGTGATAATACCAAGCCACACTGTCGCTCTCTGTTAGTCCCAGATTGGGATATAGAAGTTTACAGTTTATAGATCACAAGTATAACTCTTCTTATCTTGGAAAAAATAAACTCAAATTCAAAAATAAATCAGTCTATGCTTTGATTCTTCAAAACAAGTTTATATCCATGAAGTCACTAATGATGTCTTAGTGAGGAAGCAGTCAACATATCCATACAGTTAGACTTAATTGCCATTGCATTTTGGAGTTTCCTCCTTCGCCAGGGCGAGTCTTACATGGTGTAGTTAAAACATCAGGGTAACATAAACATAAACAAATAGTTAAAATGTAAAATAGCACCACAAACCATGTTCAATAGTTGTCAAATGTCGTCAAAGCACCCGTGCCAAAAAGAAAAAATAATGACAAAACCGAAATTAATAAAGTGTGAATAGTTCAGGATAAATAGAATAATATTCTAAAAATAAATTACCTTTTATGATAGTTGACCGTGTGAAAACCAGGATGAGATCCTGATAAATGCTGTGAGGACGCCTTGGAATCAGTGTTGCTGCCTTATGTTATTAATGCAGGCTGCAGGAAGCGCCCCTACTTAATGTATTCTATGGATTGAAAGAATTGCGTGTCAATACTATGTGGCCGTATTAACTGTGATGTGGAGAAATGTTGTGCGCTTTGTGTTAAACCCACCTGCCAGAGGGAATATCTTCTGTTCCTATTCGGCAGCTAGCAATCCGTGTGCCAAGAGCTCGTAACTATGCTGTTTGTCCGTTGGCATGGTAATGGAGCCACTTTGCTGCACGTAGACGTGTCGCGTTGCAGACAACGTGGCGCGGACTACAGTGATGAAATATATGCGAACTACCATTTAGGCATTAGAGAGGGGGGGTTATCCTACATGTGGGATAGTAAATATAATTCTGTGTGTGATCCGAAAAAAATAAATGCGTGTGTAATGCGAAGATGCAAATAAGATAATAAATAAAATAGAAATGGAACTACTATATGAGCAAATGACTCTGTAATACATCAAACCGAATCAGATTGATTGATGTTACGCTGATTAATATTGACATATTATTATTAATGCATATTCATGAGAGTTAAGCGGCCAGAGACACAAGCGGTGTCGCTGTGGGCGGCTCCTCAGGACCCAGACTGTAATAGTCCGGGAAAAGTCAAGAGGGTGCATGATCACAGTACTATGGTACAGAATGAAATACAGCTTAAATATTACTTAGATGGTCCTCCTAGGGTAATCAGAGTGATAGCATGACAACACATCCCATCTGTGTATCATAAATCATGATTAACAATGTGTTCACAAGGTGTGTATACATATAGAGTTTCTGGTAGTGTTGGAGAACCATATTGTGTAAGCCAAAGTATATGTGGAGAGGCCACAGGGGCTACAGCTTACAAGTGGCCACTCTGGCTTCCTTTCGAGATAGGTTATCCACTCCACCTCAACGCCAGTGCCGGGAGCCCATCCTCTACAGCATGGATTCCAGTTCAACAGGTGAGGAGACGGAGGAGGGTAGTGGGTCTGAAGAAGTACAATCATCATTTGACAGTTTGCAATGCCAACAAGACATGGCAACCCCAGAACAAGTTCAAGAACTTCTGGGAGCAGTACACATGCTTTCACAAGAAGTACAGACTCTGAAGGGCGAAAACCAGGTCCTTCAACAGATTTGTCAAGAAGTCCAAACTCTAAAGGCCGAAAACCTAGTACTCAAACAGATGATGACTCTTCGAGAGACACAGCCTACACTCGAATTACCCCCTATGCCCCTTTCATCGGGTAAATTTGACGGAACCTCTAAGAAGGTGAGAGAGTTCTTGGATGCATGTAAGGTGCACTTTACTTACAGGCCCACTTTGTATGCCTCTAATCAAGCCAAGGTGTGTTTTCTCATTTCCAATATGACGGGTAACGCCTTAGCCTGGGCGACTCCTCTGGTTACCAGAGAGGATCCCGCTTTACAGGATTATGAAGGGTTTCAACCTCTTATTCGACAAACCTTTGAAAGAGCAGAGACCACATTCTCGGCTTGCGAAGATTTGTTAGACGCACACCAAGGAGCAATGGGTGTGTTGTCATACATTTCTGTCTTTAAGACCTTGGCCTCTCAGGCAGGGTAGCCTGAACAAGCCCAATATGCAATTTTTCGGCGAGGACTTAAAGAAGAAATCAAGGATGAATTGCCAAGAACACCTAGACCCACCTCTTTTGCTCATCTATTGTCTTCTGTTCTCCAAATTGAACACCGCATAGCAGAAAGAAGAAGTGAACGCTGAAGATTCAGAGGCAGAGCTACCTTGGGTGGACCCATACCCTACTCCCCGACACCCTCCGCCCCAATGCAGAGGGAAGAACCTATGTAGATAGGAACGACTCGAGGACCACTTTCCGCTGAGGAGAGACGACACTGCATAGAAAGGGGTTTGTGCGCCTATTGTGCCTCGGATAAACATTCGATTCAGAACTGTGAAGAGTTATCATCTCGCAGGTCGGGAAAGGACAGTCCTCTGTGCTAAAAGGGACAAGCATTCGAGGGACTACCTCTACTTCCAGTCCCTACGTTTCTTTGTCTATCTCACCATTTAGTCAGACAGAAACAGAAGACTCCCGGCTAATGGTCATAACTGTCCAGGTGAAAGGAAAGCTTGATTGGATAGAAGCATTGGCATTGCAGGATTGCGGGGCTGAGAGCAATTTTGTGGACACACATTGGGCTACTCAGATGGGCATTTCTAGGGTTGAAAGACTCGAAGGCCAGAAGGTAGAAGGGGTAGATGGATCTCCCTTGTTCTCTGGACCCATCACACATAGGACCGAAGATCTTCAACTCAAAATATTTCAACATACAGAGGTCATTACGTTTGACATTATCCGCGCCGCCCATTTCCCAATTATCCTTGGCATCACCTGGCTCCGAAAGAAAAATCCTCACATCGATTGGACTCGGAACCAATAGGCCTTTGTTTCTGAATATTGCAAGGAACATTGTCTATCCCAACCTAGTACGGTAAAGGTTCAAGCTACCAACACTGACCTAAGCACAACAGTAGGGATTCATTCCTTACCCTTGTAATATACCCAGTTTAAACAGGTCTTCACAGATCACGTACCTTTGGAACTCCCTCCACATAGACCGGAGGATTGTGCGATAGATCTAATTGCTGATGCTTTGGTACCTTTCGGACGATTGTTCTCCGTATCACTTACAGAAAAGAAAGCACTCCGAACCTACTTAGACAACAATCTCCAAAATGGTCTGGTCCAACCTTCCAAATCTCCAGCTGGAGCTTCACTGTTCTTTATTCCCAAACGTGACTTAACTGAATTAAGACCATGTATCGACTTCCGTGGCCTCAACCGGGTTACCATTCGAGATCGGTACCCAATGCCACTTATCACTGATATCTTGGAGGCTGTACAGGGAGAAAAATATTTACCAAGCTGGATCTCTGCAGTGTCTACCATTTGCTTTGCATTTGCGAAGGGGGCGAATGGAAGACGGCATTCCGCACTCCATTCGGCCTCTATGAATATAGAGTAATGCCCTTTAGATTGGTAAATGCCACGGCCATCTTCCAAAGGTTTATGGACAGAGTTTTTTCCGATTTACTGTTCATTTCAGTGATCATATTTCTTGATGATATTCTGATATTCTCAAAAGACTCAACTGAACACGTCCAACATGTCCTGGAAGTTCTTAGACGCCTCCAGAAGAATCATCTATTAGCAAAGTTGGAAAAAATGTGTATTCAGAGTCACTTCAATACAGTATCTGGGATTTGTCCTCTCCAATGAAGTAATGCCATGGACAAGAAAAAGGTCACGCTATACTAGACTGGCCATCGCCTAAGTCCGTTAAAGAGATTCAAAGGTTCTTAGGACTAGCACATTTTTATAGCAGATTTATTCCTAACTTCTCAGAAGAAGTGCCCTCTATCACTTCCCTCTTAAAAAAAAGAGCTCAAGTCCATTCTGTCAGGGTCCGGCTTGACGGAATTCGACAGGAGCTGATGCTGGCCCCACAGACCCTCACCAGGAGTTCACCTCTCAACCCTAAAGTAAAAGCTGAGCTGACAACCCCAAGAAAGGGAAAGGGGAAGTGGAGAAAACAACAAATGAGACACAGCTGCCCTGCAACCTTCTGGTAGGCTCTGGTATCTGTGGTAAAACAAATATGCTTGATTACTTATACATTAGTATACATTTCCTTTCTAAACATGTTTTTAAACATATACTAACTTCTTTACCTCTTAAACCTCTGTTAAAACTTCATGTATTCATGTAGAATACCCAGTACACTGCTGTGATGCACTAATACATCTTGCCAATATGCCATTCAAAGTCTCTTTAGTACTCTAAAGTAAATGACTCTTGCTTGTACTTATCAGTCTTGGATATTCTTCAATACTTTTCATTACATTAAGCTCTGTAAAGTTTGCATTTAAATGCTTTGAATGAATGCAGTCTTTTCTTGAAGTATAGAATCTCCTATAGCATGAAAGTTACATAAAAAAGGATATTCTTTAACTTCCTTGAATGCTGCTCCTCCTGCGTGTGAATTTTCTATCTACACGCGCATATGCGACGAGAAAAATAACACTAGCTTTTCAAAACTCGGAAAATAACTTGCGCTAGTTATTTAATCGACATGCGTTTCAAAATCACGTACACGATTTATCACACGTACGTGATTAACACGCGACGCTACTAAGTCGTGAAATCTATTCTCGCGCTGAAAACAATCTCACGCACTGTTCATCGGTCTCGCGTGCACTTTCGCTCAACGCACACATGCACGCACGCGATTTGTACGCACCGCTGCTAAAATGTGAAACCTGTACACGCACTGAAAAACGAACTCGCGCACATTTCATTTGGACTCACGCACTATCGCTTACCGCGCTTGCGCTTTGATTACACGCAACGTTACTATACGTTTAAACTTGTACACACGCAGAAAACGATCTCACGCACAATTCCTTTGGACACGCGTACTATCGCTCTCCATACCCGCATGCTCCCATTAATGACGTTGCTGAAGAGGGGAAGACTCGCGCACGCGCTAAAACTGTTTGAGATTTTATCACACAGAAAACAACCTTTAAAACTTGCGCGCAGTCTTAAAACTTCTTTTCTCATAGTCTTAAACTGTACAAAGAGATATCTCACAGTATAATCTTTAAATAAACTTCTAGTCACTGAAATTCCTTAGAAAGTGAAAATTCTCTGTGAAAGTCTGTGGGCCTTATTACACGAGGCTACTCCCTTACTGCATACCGGGTCTGGGTAGGCGGTATGGGGACTTACCGGGTCATTCCGGCCCTGGAGGACCGGTAAATCCCCGGGCCAAATACCATTCCCCATTCCCATTCCAGCCCCCATAGGGCTCAATGGGAATGGGGAAGGAGCTAATAACGGTACTGCAATTTGCGGTACCGTTATTAGCTCTGAAGTCCCTTAGCGGGTCCCGTCCTTAACGCCTGGTCAGACCAGGCGTTAAGGACGGGACCCGCTGAGGGACCTCGTAGTATGGCGCTAAGGGATTACCGGCACCGGTGACCTTACCGGTAATCCTTTAGCGCCTACCGTGTAATGAGGCCCTATAACATTTAAAGGAACAATCCCACCTGATGTCTTCTAGTTCTCTCAGGCACAGCAATCGGTTTCCTTACTTCTTTAGTAGATCTTCTGAACTCTGAAAGGCCTTATTTAAGGAGCTTAATAAATATACAACCAGCCACTGAATTACTATGGATGAAAGGCAGTTTAGAATCTTGCTCAGCTCCCAAGAATCCAACCCATTATCCCTTCCACCAATCAGACAACCAAACATATAATTGCTCCTTAAACCAATCAGATAAGGTTTCTTTCACTCCATCTTGACTTGGGCAACTCACAATCTTCATTCTATGTACAGGCCTCAACTCACAATGTTCATTCTATGTACAGGCCTTTTCCTGTTACTAACCCACCTACTCCAGCCAGCCCTGGCAGTACCTCCTTCTCAAAGCCCAGTTCCAGGGCCTGGCTTAGCAGGGAACTTCCTGTGAAACTGCCTTATCAACTGACAGGCATTTACATCTGTCTGATCCTCCCAAGATCTTTCTTCTGGCCCGTAACCCCTCCAATCAATAAGATACTGCAAGGTACCTGTAACAAACCTGGAATCTAAAATCTTCTTCAACTCAAATTCTTCCTCTTTTTCCTCTGTGTAAACTGCTGGTGGTGGTTTTCCCAATCGAGTTCCTGACACACAAGGTTTCACTAAACTAATTTCAGCCTGATTGCCACCGGATTTATTATTCTTTCTATTTCAAATGGTCCAATAAATCTTAGACTAAATTTAGTTCTTCTTCTTAGACGTAAATTCTTTGTGGACAACCAAACATTTTGACCCACTTGATACTAATGCCAGTATGGAACTGGCATTTTGACACTTTCCATCAGCAAAGGTATTAAACCTTAATTTACTTTTCTTCAGTCTCCTTAGCTTTCGCTAAACCATCTCTAATACAAGTTAATCGATGCTCAACCTCTGGATTGGAATACTCAGATGGTAACACTTCCTTCAAAAACCGTGGGTGAAAACCATAATTACTGAAAAAAGGAGAATAACTAGTAGAATCCTTGACAGAATTGTTAGAACTAAACTCTTCCAACTAAAGAAGATCTACCCAGCTCCCCTTGTTCTGCCAAAAAGCTCTAATGTATTTTTCTAACTCTTGATTTACTTGTTCCGTCTGGCCGTTAGTTTGTGGATGATAACCTGAAGAAAGCCTTATCTCAATTCCCAACTCCCTACAAAAAGCTTGCCAAAACCTAGAAATGAACTGAGACCCTCGATCTGATACAATTTGTGATGGCAATCCATGCAGTCACACCACTTCTCGCAAAAAACTCTTTGCCAAATTCCTTGCAGAGGCCTCTCCTTTCATTGGAATGAAATACCCAGCTTTGGTCAGTAAATCTACCACCACTAATACTGTGGTGTAACCTTGATCTTTAGGAAGATCTACTATATAATCCATAGAGATTGTAAACCAAGGACTAGGGGGTACAGGTAACGGGTTAAGTAGTCCAGATGGTTTTCCTCCTCCAGATTTATCTCGAGCACAGATTTCACAAGTTTTCACATAGTGTTCAACATCTTGTTTCATATCTTTCCACCAGAACTTCCTTTTCACCAATTTAATTGTTTTACGAATTCCAGGATGACCCACCAACTCTGATTCATGACATTGTTGCATAATTTCCATTAGCAGTTCTTTACTTGGAAGAGACATTTTAGAATAGAAACATGGATATCCATCAATTAGATGTCTTCCTGAATCCTCCGCAAGCCCAGATTGAATCGCCTCCTCAGGTAATTCCTTTCAAATTTTCTTAAGAAGCAAATCCTCTTCCTTTGTAGTACTCAGAATAAATCTATTCTCTGCAATCACTGGTTCTGGTAATAACTGATTTTCTACCTCTTCAGAAGAACCTTGTCGAGATACAGCGTCCGCTTTACCATTTAACCGCCCTGGCTTGAATGTTATAACAAAATCGTATTCAGAAAAGAAAAGTGACCATCTAAGTTGTCGAGGCGATAAGGTTCTGGCAGATTTCAAAAACAGGAGATTCCTATGATCAGTTAAAACGGTCACGGTAAATCTTGCTCCTAACAGATAATGCCTCCATTCCTGAAATGCCTTCTTGATTGCCAGGAGTTCTCTATCTGTAACTGTGTAGTTCATCTCCACTGGAAGAAACTTCTTGGATAAATAGGCCACAGGATGTAATTGCCCAGTTTCAGGATGCCTTTGAGAAAGTACAGCTCCAATTGCAGTATTAGAAGCATCTGCTTCTACAAAAAATGGTTGGAAAGGGTCTGGATGTAATAAGATTGGTCCTGATGTAAAACTTTTCTTCAATTTTTCAAAAGCCTGATCCGCTTCGTTCGTCCATTCGAACTTTATTCCTTAATTTCATAATTTGATGATTGCAGAAACAGTCTGAGAAAAATCCTTTATGAACCTCCTATAAAAATGTTCAAAACCCAGGAAGCTTTGAATGTCTTTAACACAAGTTGGTATTGGCCAATCTTCTACTGCTTTAATTTTCTTCATGTCCATTTCCAAACCCTTGGGAGAAATTATGAAACCCAAAAATTCCACCTCCTTGGTATGGAACTGGCTCTTTTCAAACTTAGCAAAAAATGTATTCTCCCTTAATCGCTGTAACACCTTCCTGACATGTTCCTCATGTTGTTGTATATCCTTGGAATAAATGAGAATGTCATCAATGTATACTAATACAAAAATGTCAATAAAATCTCTCAACACTTCATTAATAAAAAATTGGAAAGCCGCTGGGGCGTTGCACAATCCAAATGGCATTACTTGATATTCAAACAGACCGAATGTTGTTCAAAATGCTGTTTTCCATTCATCACATTGACGCACACGCACTAAATGGTAGGCTCCACGAAGATCTAATTTGGTAAACACTGAAGCCCCCTGAATCTGGTCTAACATTACAGAGATTAAGGGCAGTGGATATTGGTTCTTAACTGTTTTCTTATTCAATGCCCTGTAATCGATGCACGTACGTAAGGTACCTTCGTTTTTTGGAACAAAAAATAGTGGAGAGGCTGCTGGCGATTGTGAGTGCCTGATGAACCCCTTAGTCAAATTCTCTTGGATGTAATCTTTTAAATGTTGATTTTCTTTCTCGGTCAGGGCATAGATGCGACTGCAAGGAATGTGAGCACCTCGTTCTAAATCAATCTTACAATCGTATTCTCGATGAGGAGGTAATTCATTTGGTTCCTTTTCACTAAACACATCATTGAAATCTTAGTAACACTTTGGTAATTCTCCAATTGCAGTCCCTATAGAATGTGCTATTGCTCCCAATTTCACCAATCCTTCCACAACTTCTGAACACCTACTGGGAACATTTTCCTGAACACCTTACTTTACACAATTTATAGCACAAAATGAAGAATCCAATTTCACTACTCTCCTTCCCCAATCAATCTGAGGGTTATGATATGTCAACCAAGACATTCCCAAAAAAACAACCAGCCACTGAATTACTATGGATGAAAGGCAGTTTAGAATCTTGCTCAGCTCCCAAGAATCCAACCCATTATCCCTTCCACCAATCAGACAACCAAACATATCATTGTTCCTTAAACCAATCAGATAAGGTTTCTTTCCCTCCATCTTGACTTGGGCAACTCACAATGTTCATTCTATGTACAGGCCTTTTCCTGTTACTAACCCACCTACTCCAGCTAGCCCTGACACATTCAAATGGACGGAAGACGCAGAAAGCAGTTTTCAGCATCTCAAAACCTTATTTTGCTCAGCTCCCATTCTCAAAGAAACCCGATCAATCCAAACCATTTATCATCGAAACTGACGCCTCAGCAGCTGCCCTTGGAGCCGTACTACTCCAGGAGGAAGATGGTATAGAACACCCTATTGCGTATCTTTCCAAGACGCTTAATCCCAGTCAAAGGAATTACTCTGTATTGGAAAAAGAGCTGCTCGCGATGAAACAAGCATGCGAAGAATGGCGGCATCTTCTTCAGGGAAGTATACAACCTTTTACAATTCGCACAAACCATCGCAACCTCAAAGTACTGGAAACGATGGAATGTGTTAATTCCCGTCAGGCCAAATGGGCTCACTTTTTTGCGCAATATGATTTTTCCATTACCTACTATCCTGGAAGTCTGAATGTGCTAGCTGACGCTCTATCCAGGAAAATAGCCACGGATGACACACCGGCAGCTACTCCAGAACGCATGTTTCCCAATAAGTTTCTGATTGCATCTGTGAATTCTTTTCTTCAGCAAATAAGACAAGCCACTGCCCAGGAATGTACTCCACCCAAGGGGATGACCGAAGAAGACGGATTCTGGTTTAAGGATGACCCCTTATATATGCCTGCAGGCAAGTGTCATGATCACAGTAAGGAGCAGTAGTGTAACACATAAAAAGAATTGGACATCTGCTTATCACTGCTGGATAGTGAGACAGCAACACAGTGCAGTGGTAGGTTTAAATAGCCACTTCCTTACTCCACAACATGGCTGTCCAAATTGTTCTTCTGTTGGTTCAGAGCAGGTCTAGTTGTTTGCACTCCAGCAGTTTATAAGCCCCTCCAAGCGTTTGTTCAGGGCTTCGCGTTGCGTCAGTTAAACTAAACGCTTACCGATGTCACGTCACTTCAGTTAAGCTGTAGTTATTGTTTAGTTTAACTTTTAAAACTACGGTTACGTTGTTTTAGCAATGCACAGTAGGTTTTCTAAGTCTGGTGACCTAGACACCTTGTTATATATTTTCCTTCAGTCAGCGAGTATTCTCTGCCTGCGCTCCTCGTTCCTGTTAGGGAGTTTGGGCAGCGAGCGGTTCCGCGTACAGCCTTCTGCTCTTAGTGACAGCTGCTGCCAGTTTCCTGCCACAGCAAGTATAGTTATTTACAGTAGTTATGTTGTAACAGCCGTTCTTCAATCGTATTTTCCAGCGTTATGTGAAGAGTTCGTAATGCAATTTTCGAGCGTTGTATTCCTTCTTAACTACGACACGCTCTTAAACTGCGTTGCGTGAAGTGTTTCATGACGCAATATTGTTAAAGGGTGGTTTTCCTATTTATCTATTTATGACCCGCTCTTAACCAATTAGAAGAAACTCTTTTCCCGAGACCCTATTGTTACGTTCCTTCTTTTTATGACACACTCTGCATTCCGGCTAGGAACTCTATCAGCTGTTAATTCTCAAGCTCCACTTTAGCTGAACTCAATCCCAGGGATGTACATTAGATAACATTGTGAAAGGCTATTCTTAGTTTCCATTCATTTTCACCTTGGTCACTAGGAGATATGTAATCAGGCTAGAGTAGTTTTCAACCCTGAGTAGAGCCATATTCAGTTCCTTGCATGATATTCATTTTCAATGAGCACTAGCCTACACCAAATAATATTAGGTGCAGAATCCACTCTCCACATCAGTACATCTCAGTATCGCGATTCTCCAGAACATAGAGCCCCTGCACAGATGCAGGATGGAGAGCTAACCATTATAGAATATTAGGTAAGATAACCACTGAAAAGAGTGTTGTAAAGAAACCAGATACCAAAACCAGTTGCTGTATTCTATGTATAATACTACATTCACACCAAGGGAAATTATTGTGTATTTATAGGTCACATATTCACAGAAGAAGTTGTAGATTGTGAAACATCGCTAGCTGAGAAGAGTCATAGAAATTGTTCCTTGTGCGTGTTCCCGCAGAGTCAAGGTAAGCGTTACAGAACGCGAAGCCGTGCTGTTACATACTCTGCCTGGACACCATGGGAACTCTCGAGGTTGATCAGTTGGTTCAATTATTGGGGGAATTGAGAGCTGAGGTTCATGCCGCTCGTTCTTAGACTAATCCCCTGAGGAAGGAGTTAGTGGTGAACAGAGATAGAACTGAGGAATTAGCCCGCCAACTCCTACAGACTCAAGCTGGACAGGTTCCCTTGCCCTTGGGTAATCCGCAAGCATCGGCCCCTACTGCACCATCTGTCCCATTTCAAGTGGTTGTTCCGGGTAGTATTCCCTAGGCTCCTCTGGAGCGTTTCATGGGAGATCCTAAAAGGTTTGCAGTATTTATGAATCAATGCAGATTACATTTCTTATGCAGACCAGGAGTTTTTACTACTGATCAATCCAAGGTGGCATTTGTATTATCGTATCTGGGTGGATATGCTGCTGATTGGTCCATACCCCTTGTCAATAGAGAATTTTAACGGGAATTGGAAAAACTTTTCGCTCGCCACACTCAAGGGCAAGCTTTAGATAATGAATTGTTGTCACTTCGACAAGGTAATCAAGATATGCTGGCATATGTGGCAACCTTTAATAGGTTGGTGGTCGAAACCAACTGGCCTTCGGAGAAAAGAACAGGCTTGTTTTACCGTGGGTTGCGGAGCGAACTAAAGGATGTCTTAGCACAGGTAGTGAATCCACCCGAGGGTATCGCAGAATTCATTGATTTGACCATACAGTTAGATCATCGCCTGCAAGATCGAAGAACTGATCGTGCTCGGCCAGATGGTCGGGCATATTTTGTTCGCTCAAAGGAGTCTGTTGGAAGATCGTCATCAGAGACTCATCCTGAACCCATGCAGTTGGGTGGCATACGAGGTCCTATCTCTCAGGCTGAAAGATATAAGGGGCGTCAGCAGCAGCTATGTTTATATTGCGGAAAGGTTAGCCACTTCCTGAAGGACTGTCCAGTGAAACCTTTGAGAAAACCTTTGGGAGGAATCAGCCAGGAGAAGAATGATCAGGTTCCGGAAAACTTAAGTGCCCGACAAGTATACAGGTCAGCTTGTCGAGCGTGAAGAATGTTTTGGTGACCTCACACTTTGTGTTTCCAATTATCCTGTTTAGTCAGCAGCAGCCCATGAAGAGATTTGGGTTGAACGCTTATGTAGACAGTGGGGCAATTGGCAACTATATGGATCAACACTTGGCTGGCAAGTTTGAAATTTCTTTGATGGAAAAGTTGGAAGCCGAAAATGTTTCCGGGGTGGATGGCACTCCATTAGTGTCAGGTCCTGTAACACAGTGCACCAACAATCTGATTATACTCTGCCAGGAAGGACATAAGGAGGGGATTTCCTTTGACCTTATTCAAGCGCCACAATTCCAGGTCATCCTGGGAATTCCCTGGTTGGAAAAACACAATCCTGTTATTGATTGGTGTTCTAGAACCTTGACCTTCAGTTCGGAATGTAAGAGAACGTGTAGTACAATAGAAGATCCAGTGGAATTGGAAAAACCCAAGAGCACTACAGAAATCACCTTAGGTCTTCTTGGTTCATTGCCATCAGAGTATCGGAAGTTCCAGGACGTTTTTCAAGAGGAGCAGCAAGCTGAAGTTTTACCCCCACACAGACCATATGATTGCCAGATAGATCTGGTTCCTGGAACTCAGCTTCCTTGCAATCGTATATATGCACTAACGGAGAAAGAAAACATCCATCTGGAAACATATCTCGACCAGTATCTGGCAAATGGTTTCATCAGACCATCCAGGCCCCCAGCAGCTTCACCTCTGTTCTTCATGCCTAAAAAGGAAGGAAATTTAAGAACCTGCATAGATTATCGGGCTCTGAATCAAATCACTGTTACAAACCGCTGCCCTCTGCCGCTCTTCTCAACTCTACTAGACCAAGAGAAAACAGCCCAAATTTTCACAAAGCTTGATCTTCGAGGGGCATATCACCTTATTCGAATAAAAGAAAGAGACGAATGGAAAAAGGCCTTCCGCACACGTTATGGACTCTTCAAATACCAGGTGATGCCCTTTGGGCTATGTAACGCACCAGCAGCCTTTCAGTCGTTCATGAATGACATCTTCTGTGAACTCTTGGGCATCTGTGTGGTAGTTTACGTAGATGACATTTTGATCTTCTCAGCTAATCCTCGAGAACATGTTAGTCACGTAACTTCAGTTCTTCAAATACTCAGAGAAAACTCCTTGTATGTGAAATTGGAGAAAGGTCATTTTCATGTATCTGAGGTCGAATTTGTGGGATTCGTGTTATCTTCACAAGGAGTGAAAATGGACAATAGGAAGGTTGATGCTATCCTTTCCTGGTCAGCTCCCATATCAGTAAAGGGAGTTCAAAGTTTTTTGGGGTTCGCAAACTTTTATCAGCGATTTGTGTCAGATTTTTCACGACTGGTCCATCCCATCACATCCCTGCTTCGTAAAAACAAGACCTTTGCTTGGACAAAAGAGGCGGAAGAGGCCTTCCAAAAATTAAAGGAGCGATTTACTACAGCTCCAGTTTTACAACATCCTAGACCGGATCTTCCCTTTGTGGTGGTAACTGATGCTTCAAGTGTGGCCATGGCTGCAGTTCTGTCTCAGCATGATCCAGTCTCTCAAGAGTTGCATCCAGTGGCATTTTGGTCAAAAAAGTTTTCCACGACAGAGCTCAATTATACAGTCACAGACAAGGAGTTGTTGACAATTAAATGTGCATTGAAGGAATGGAGACATCATCTGCTTGGAGCTAGACACACTGTCACCATTTTCACGGACCACCGGAATTAGCAGTATTTACGCTCTGCTAAAGCGCAATCATCGCGACAGTTAAGGTGGGCCCTATTCTTTGCAGAGTACGATTTTGTCATCACATTCCGGCCAGGGATTCGTAATGGTAAGGCGAACGCTCAGTCTCGAATTGGTAAGGGAGAAGAAGCTTACATTGTATCCACTCCCGTGGAAATAATTGCAGGTGAGAAAATGCTGGGAGTCATGAACACTACAGATTCTTTCTTTGAAGAAGTGAGAGATGAAATCAAAGCAAGTATGAGTCCGACGGAATTGCAGGAATGGGAATCTGAGAACGAGCATGGGAAGGTGCTGGATGGTTTGCCATTTTTTCAAGGGCGATTATATTTGCCCACTCGTAAATTATAAGATCAAGTAATTGAAAGTTACCACTGTGCCTTTGTGGAAGGTCATCCAGGAGTTACCAAAACTTTGGAAAAGGTCAAGAGATCGTATTGGTGGCCTACTTGGCGTAAAGATGTGAATCAATTCATCAAAACCTGTGGAATTTCCGCTCAAAATAAATCCCAGAAAATGAAACCTGCTGTGTTTCTCAGACCGTTGGAAGTGCCACCACTTCCTTGGCACACTCTCTCTTTAGACTTCATCACTGATTCACCCAAGAGCAATGGATTTGACACTATATTGGTAGTGGTGGATCTTTTTTCTAAGATGGCGCACTTTGTGGCCCTAAAAGGGCTTCCTTCGGCAACAGTCCTGGCAAAAACATTTTTGGAGAATATTGTAAGACTACATGTCTTCGCATCAATTGTAGTTTCAGATCGGGGAAGTCAATATGTTTCTGAATTCTGGAAGAAATGCTGCAAATTAGCCAAGATAGATGTACGCTTGTCCACCAGTTACCATCCACAAACAGATGGACAAACCGAGCGCACAAATCAGATGTTAGAACAATACCTCAGGTGCATGCTCCATCAGACTAAAGATACTTGGTTCAAAATTTTGTGCATAGCTGAATATGCTCACAATAATTCTGTTAATTCTTCCACTGGATTGAGTCACTTTTTCACTTTGTATGGTCGGCATCCCCGAACCTCAGTTTACGATCCGCCAGAAGCATTGGAAATGCCAGCAGTAAAGACCTTGAACAACAATATAGTCACCGCAATTGCAAGAGCAAGAAAACAGTTGTCTTTAGCAAAAACTTCTCAGAAAAGGTTTGCAGATCGCAAGCGAAAGGATGCTCCGGAATACAAGGTGGGAGATTCAGTTTGGTTAGCAGCCAAGAATCTTGCTTTAAAAGGAGCTCGTAAGTTTCTTCCAAGATTTCTGGGACCCTTCACTATAGAGAAGATTATCAATCCAGTGGCTATGAAATTGACTCTCCCCAAGAACATGAAAATCCGTCCAGTGTTCCAGGTGTCCTTGTTGAAGGCTGTCAATCCCCATAGACGTATCCAAAGGCCTCCTGCCCCAATCGTTGTGGAAAAAGATCATGTTAGGGAGAATTCTCTGTAAAGGCTAATTTCCCAAACCTAGTGAGTCCCCCAGCAGCTTTGCTGGATTTTTGGGGTTTATTTTCTTTTTAAAGTTATAGGGGATCTGGTTGACCAGTCCCTTAGAAGTTGTTACAACTTCTGAACCTGTGTTAGGCTTTTTCAATGGGTCCTTATAAAGGATTCCCTTAGATCTAGAGGGGCCTCCAGAGGTCCTCACCACCTCTCTGTTGGGAGATGGTTGGGTTTTAGGCCTCTTGGTTGGAGGGGATGGAGATAAGCAAGGTACATGCTTCTCCTTCCTCTTAGATCTACCCTTACCAACTTTAGGAGTGTGTCCCTTATGACTAGGAATTGGGTTGGAGTCTTCTGTGGAAGGTCCAACAGTCTGAAGGTTTTTGGCCTTAGACTTTTCTTTTCTGGTTTTCCACCAGCACTGAGAAGTACCAGTTCCCTTAGGCCTAGTTAGGGTTCCAGTAGGTCTATCCACCTCGTCCTCAGAAGCAGGGGGAGTCACAGACTCTATAACTGGGGGAACAATGATGAAGCTTGGTTGGGGCCCCCATTTGCCTAACATTTTAGCCTGGAATTTGCCTGGGTCAGAGGTCAATTTACCAACACCAGGGCTTGTAGTGGGGTTCTCAGTAGAGGTTCCCACAGGCTTAGAGTGGTTCCTTAAGGTGGCCTCTCTAGCCAATTTGGTTTGGTTCTGGGTCTCCATACTGGGAGGCCTGGGGGTACTGGATACTACTCCTAGAGTTCGTAGATCATTCCCCAACAGGTCCTTCCCAGGCACCTCAGTCTGAACACTGACAGGAATCAACACTGATTACACTGAATGAGGGCTGGTAGAATTGGAACCATTTGGACAGGGCCTCCAGACATCTTAGTGGGACCTTTGGGTGCCTTAGCAACATCCTCAGGCCTGAAAAAGCTTTTATCCACTACTGTTCTGCTGGCCCCAGAGTCTCGCCTGGGAGGAGTATCCTGGCCATTGACAAGAACACTGTCCATATAATAAACTTCAGAGTTTTCTGGTATGGAGTTGTACACACTCCTTTTCTGATCACTAACCAGACCCTTGGACTCTACTGTTACACTTGCTTGAAGACCCAAAGGTTCTTCAGCAAAGACTTCAAAGTGAGCACTAGCCATTTGGACTTCCTCCTCAGGGGTGAAGGCTAAGGAGACTGTGCTTATCCCTGTAGGTTTACCCTTACATCTGGGATCTCCTTTGATGTGATCAGTTGCCTCACAGAGATAGCATGTTCCAAATGCTCTCTGGAAGGGTGGCTTGGCCTGACCTCCTTCTGGTTTGTGACCAGAAGGTACACTAGCCTGTTGTGGTTTACCCTGGGGCTTACCCTTCTTATTTTGTTGTTTGGGGCCCTCTTTAGGTTGGGAGGTATTAGCAATCTCTTGGTTCCCTTTTGGTGGCTGCTTTCCCTCGTCCTTTTTCTGAGTGACCCCTGAATCCTTGTGAGTAGCCTTGTTGGCAACCCACAAGTCAGCAGCCTTAGCTAGTCTTCTAGGATCTAATTCCTTTGAATCAGCCAAGTGCTGTCTGAGCTCAGGAGAGCAGGCATCATAAATTGACTCCAACATTACAAGATTTCTCATTCCCTCATAAGTGTTCACCTTGTAACCCTTAATCCATCCCTCTAAGTTTTTCAAACACTCACTCACCCAGGTAGCCCAAGGTGTACCATCATTCTTTTTGAGGGTACTAAACCTCTTAAGGTACTGGGAAGGGGTCTTCCCAAATCTAGCTATCAAAGCTAGCTTCACACATTCATAATCCTTTCTATCCTCCTCCCCCAACTCCATTACCACATCAGTTGCAACAGGGGGAGCTTAGAGAACAACCAGGAAAGTAACTCATTTCCTGTAATGTTCTGGATCCCATGATTATACTCAAACAAACTCAACCAATCCAACACATCCAACTTAGGCTCATACATACCCACCAACTCCTTAGGCATCTGGGGTCTTTTGGGACTGGAACTCCTAGAGGATTCGGAGAGAGAAGCACTTTCCACAGACAATTTTTTCATTTCTAGCTCATGGTTGAGCTCCATTTCTCTGAGCCTTAGTTCTTGGTGCCGTTGTTCTGTTTGAGCACTAATTCTTTTGAATTCTAATTCAAGCTTCATTTTTTCTATTCCATATATTGGGGATTAAGTGTGGGAGCTGTTAAGGGTCCAGTAGGTACAGCTGGCAGGGCAGGTAGAGGCCCAGGGGAGACAACTCTAACATCTTCCCCCTCCTCTTCTGCTTCTGACTCAAAGTTATCAATACTAACATTCATATCAATATCATTGCTGTTATCTACAGTTGCTGGAGTGGTAGGTTCCTCTAAACCACCATCCAGACTTTGGTTTGCTAACAACCTTTCTATTAGCGCCATTTTCTTGCCCTTAGTCAGGAGATTCTTATGCTTACAGAGAACTCTTAAACTCTGTAACAGCCTCTATCTGAATCTGCCTGCCTCTACTCTCCGCCCTTTGCAACTCATCCAGAACAGGACTGCGAGACTTGTCCTTGGCCTAAAGCCCAGGGACCGTATCTCTCCAGGACTGAAATAACTACACTGGCTCCCAGTGACTGCGAGGATTAAGTTCAAAACCCTCTGCATTGTCCACAAGGCCTTCTGGGGCCTTGGGCCAAAATACCTTCAACTCTCTCTTCCTAAATATCTTCCTTCTCGAGCTCTTCGCTCATCCGCCTCCAACTCCCTCAGGGTCAGCCGCTTCTCCAAACAACGAGTTGGCGGCAGATCTCTCTCCGCTGCAGGGGCCTCCCTCTGGAACAGCCTTCCTGCCTCCCTGAAACTTGAGGAGAACCATCTCTGGTTCCGGAAGCACCTCAAAACCTTCCTCTTCGCCTCCGCTTTCTCTCCCCCTCTCCCCTGCAAAAGTTACTGAAACTGCACTGAATCTGCAACTGGGCCACTTGCCGTTCTCGGTCCTTGGCCCAGCCACTCTCCCCTGCACTGCCTCCCTGGCACCCCCTGCACTACGGGACTGTGTCTGTATCCCACAGCCTCCCCTTCCCAGCACTTATCTGCACTTACTCGCACTGCCACTAGTTGGCCCTTGTTATTTCCTGTATGCTATTGACCCTGTAATGCACGTTCCCCTCTCCCTTTCCCCCTTGCACTTCTCCCTTTCCCCTCTAGCCTTGCACTTGCGCGATCTGAATGACACCTGGCCTAGTAGGATCGTTGTCTGTCTCCCTTAGTTTCCCCCCTTGCCTCGTCGCGCCTTGAAACACTTGTGTATAGGCGCGTTACAAATGCCATATCATATCATATCAATCAGCAGTTTTTGTAGCAAAGGACTCTTGACTATAACTTTCCATAGTTGACAGGTTTAGAAAATAACTTCTTTAGTTCTAAGCTTTGTGGTTAGTTGCACTAAGGTATCTATAAGCACACTAAAATGTATACTCAATACAAATCCCACCGCTGTACACCAGTGTTAGGCAGAAACCTTGCAGTTCCCTTAGGGACCACTGCAAAAGATTTAGGACTACAAGTGGTTGGCAGTAAACCCAGTTGGTAGCAGTCTGTACCACCAAGATTTACCTGGTAGCTGTGGCTGAGCAGTCAGACTTCTCTCAAGATGAGTTAGGCAGTATATAGAGTATACACAATAGGTACAGAGATACAGTAGCACAAGCAAACACTGACCAGAGCTTTGGTGTAAAAGTATATAATTATTTATTTAAAGACACACTTGTAAATTACACTAGCACAAAGAGAGGTAAATAAATTCAACACACAGTCACTATTATATATAAAGAACCCTGATTACTTATTAGACAAGTCTTAATGAGAAATACCACTTATTTTCAGAGAGAGGTGAGCGCTTAACATAAGATGGCACTGTAATAAGTTATTAAAAAGGGAGGGAAAAGGCAGAGTTATGAAAGCACACAAAGTTCAATACTTTTCAAAGAACCACAGTGAGGCACGTTAGGCAAAGTCAACTGGAGAGCAAGGAAGTTCAAATGCCAGGCCCACTCTTAGAGAGAGCAAGCGAAATGTGTCCAAGATCACACAGTGGGGTTATGCCCAAAGAGTCTTTGTAAATAGTTCACAAAAAGATTGAGATGAAGTCAGGAAAAGTTAGTTAACAGGTCCCAGGCTAACCCAGGTTAGAAAGTCGAGGATTTACTGTCACCCCGAACGATCTGTCGCAAGGGAAGCCAGGCGGGACACAGTACCTGAAGATGGGAAGAACGCTCCAGCGGGGGCAGTTGTTCCTGGCAGTGGGTGCAAGTCAGTGTTTCGTCCAGAGGAAGAGGAGGCCTCGACGTGGAGGAAAGCTGGAGGTCGTTGCGCTGCCAGGGAAGAAACCAGCCGCGGAGTTTCCCGGTTACAAGGTACCACCCTTTTCTTCGCAGTAGTGGTAAACCGTGGTATTCCGGTTGCCGGGGTGCTTGGCACAGGCAAGGCGGCCACGAGATGGTCCAGGAAGGTGAAAAGACAGGCAAACTGGTTATCCCCACCAGTCAAAGGAAGAAGACTTTCCGGGCTGGAGATCTTCTCTGTCGTCGGGAAAAGTGTTGAGACGGTTCAGCAGGGCTCCACCGGTGGTGTCGTCGTTGCAGGTTGGCTCGGCTTCTCCCTCCTCGGATTCTTTAGGTCGTGTGGCGACTTCTGAAGTTCCAGTTCCCAAAGCCCTGCTTTTATGCAGAAAACCCCCATTCATTCAGCCTAGCTGTCACTCAAACATGCTAAGTGGAGAGCCGGGCGGCTTACCACTTGGGCCAATCACACAAGAGTGCGACTTGAGTTGCCGAGGCAACTCAGTCCAGGGTGCCTAAACCCCCTCCCACACCCCCTGTGGTACCCAGACAGAGTGGCACCACTTTTGGAGACTTCTGTAGAGAAGCCCACCAAAAAGTGGAACAAAGGGAGGACTTGGGTTGGAGTCACAGAAGCGAACACAAACGCCATTTTGGAACCAAGTTTCGGCAAAAAATACCAACCAGTGAATTTATATTAATTTAATAAACCGGCGGTATGTTCGAGGCTATATTAAAAAGAGGTAGCCTCGAACAATGGGAAAATCCCATAGGAATATATTCGTGGTCGAATATAAAAAGTAGTATCCACTGCCACCAGCCAAAACTCGGTCGGGGGGGACCGGACAGTGCCCCCTCGAACAACAGACCCCGGGGCAATCGAATTGCCCCGACCAGTACGTCCACAATATGATGGTTTGTACTGGTTCTGTTCACAATTTGAGACTAGTAAAGCCAATGGTGAATTTACATGCCCAGGGAGACAGTAGTCAGTCCCAGGGTATGGAGTCTATGTTTGGAGGTCACTACTACACCCCTGGGTTACGGCACGGAGGGTGCTGTGTAACCCACATATCAAAAACACACGAAACCCTATGGGGAAAAGGACCCCATAGCCCATTGAACACATACAAAGTCAAAGGAACACCTCAAATCATGTCTAAGAGTGGGAGGAAAAGAGTCTCACTCTTAGCAGGAGAAAAAAATAAACCCCAAAAATCCAGCAAAGCTGCTGGGGGACTCACTAGGTTTAGGAAATTAGCCTTTACAGAGAATTCTCCCTAACAGATCAGCCCGAGTTTGAGGTTAAAGCTATTCTGGACTCCAAAGTAGTTTGCAAAAAGAAGCTGTACTACTTGGTGGACTGGAAGGGTTATGGGCCACAGGATAGATCTTGGAAACCCCTAGAGAATATTCACGCACCAAGATTGATAAAAGCCTTCCATCAGAATGACCCTAGCAAACCAGGGGGGGAATGTTTCCGCTTAGGGGAGGCCTTGGGGGGGAATACTGTCATGATCACAGCAATGAGCAGTAGTGTAACACATAAAAAGAATTGGACATCTGCTTATCACTGTTGGATAGTGAGACAGCAACACAGTGCAGTGGTAGGTTTAAATAGCCACTTCCTGACTCCACAACATGGCTGTCCAAATTGTTCTTCTGTTGGTTCAGAGCAGGTCTAATTGTTTGTACTCCAGCAGTTTTGTAAGCCCCTCCTAGCGTGTGTTCAGGGCTTCGCGTCAGTTGAAGCGAACGCTTACCGATGTCAAGTCACTTCGGTTAAAGGCATGGTCTAGTAAAAATGTTTATTGTCCCTACGGGTCGGCCATGTTTTTTTAAGCCTAAGTGGCTCGATTTTAGAAAACTTTCCTATGGACCTTACCCGAGTTTTCATCCATTAAACGCATGCGAAAACAGGCACCAGGGAGCCGCCATTTTGTGATAATCCTATCACTTGCCGCATCGCACTGGCTGACCTGCTTCTGCGGCACTAAATCAATTCCCCCGCCCCTGAGCCTGTCATCAGCAGACTCGTACCGCCCATTTCCCAACGCCAAAGCACGTCTTCTGTCAACATTCGCTGCGCTTCAGCTAATGACGTGTCGCCATGGAAATGGCAGGACGCCTCTTTCCTCAATAAGTATAAACAGACCGTTTCACAACACACAGCAGCAGATTTTCGATTCCATTCCTCTCTCTGTGTTACTTAGAGTATTTTGTGACTCGTTTCTGTGCTCTGCTCAGCTACCTTCGCCGCTTGTAGCCCGTGTCAACACCTGTACCATCTTGGTAAATTATTTTACTTTGTTTACCACACAATGGCTACAATAATGCCCTACATGTACGAGCCCGAGTATACCGAGGAGGAACTACTGGAAAGGGAAGCACGCGAAAACGATGGGGATTCAGACGGTAGTTGGCAGGACGAATCAACAGATGAAGAGCCTGGGCCTAGTCGCATGGACGGCGTCTCCACCTGGTGCACATGCAATCGGTGCGAGCTAATGCCAACCAAGGAGGAGAACTGCTGCTGCCGAGAAAACTCGGGATGCCTGGCCTACATTTCGGAAGGTGAGCCACGACCGCAATGCATCACCGAGCTGCCAGACTTCAGGGCAGCCTGCCTCACACGGGCCGTGTTGAGAATAATGATGGTGCTTATGCACGAACTTCGCGCAACTGTTCGTCCTCGTAATCCGAGTAACGAGTAAGTATACTCTGCTTGTCATGCCACTCCTATTTCATGTTCTTCTACTATATCCAAAATTACATCTACATATCATTGGAACGCATGTAAGTCGTTCAATAGTGTGCATTGTCTAGATAGCATTTGTCCGTGCAGAATGCCATTAGTTACAAGAATTGTCACTGACAACAAACGTTTATTAAACTTATCTTGGTCATTTAAAAACAGTTTGTTTCATTCCTTTTCACAGGTGGTACAGGCTAGTGGCCTATTGTTCCTTTACATGGTGGCTCCACGGGAGTCTTGGACACCGCGTTCGAAGAGTGATACCCGCCTGTGCCGTTCGTGCCATAAGAGAAACGTTCCCGAGTGACAGCGGTCAGTACAGGGGATTTTCTCTCGCTGTGCTGCAACCTGACCTGTATAATCTTTAAAGTATTGTATTTTTGTGTCATGAAAATAAGATACAAAATAAAACACCAAATATATTTTAACAACGATTGTTTCGATTTTTTTAAATGAATCAAGTGTCTCCATTCAAGGATGGACGTCAGACATCTGTGCTCCGAATGGGTGACGGTCTGGTCGCTGTGAAGCAGGGTGGTCACTATCTAAGCTAACATAAAATATTCTCGATAATGCATGCACTAATAACACTTGTTCAAAGTCTTTCAGTAGGTTATGTCTCTATAAAAGTCACACATATACCTATACTAACAATTAACATTGGATTATACAGGCCTTAGGTTAGGGGTCTTGACCACTGTAATACACCGATTGAAGTGTGGGTCTGTGCTCACAAGAATCTCTGGTATGTGGCATTTGTTATTGATAAGCAACGATATACTGCAGTAGGGGTCTAATGTTAATTGGGGATCTGCTAGGTGGGCATCATGTCGTGGTCTGGCACTTGAAGAGAATACCTTGCAGGTACACAGGGTCACAATGGCAGTAAGTTTCGACTGGCGAGGGTGTGTGGGCAAGGACACGTTTATGGAGATGAACGAGCAATGTGCTTAGTTCAGGCTGGTTCACATGCAGGACAGTGATCTCAGAGGAAGAGTCATGCTCAGTGGTCCCATCTACGCGATTGTCAACCAATGTTATCACATAAGGGCAAGGGGTGAACCCACTACTGGAGGCACTTGGTCCGAGTTTCTACTGAGAAGTAAAGCATGAGAGGGGCCATCGAGAGGGGCCTGATGGCCCCTCGTTCCCACACACTTATCTGCACGCCCACCGGCCCATCCATCCAACCCCCCCCCTATCAAAGGCAGTTCGCACCCGTGGATGAGCGCTGGCATGTGGGGATGTCTGGGGCGCGAACGGCCAAGTTGCCAAACAACATGTACACTTCAAAAGGTATCTTACGCCCAGGGGCCATCGTTCACATGGTCTCCTCAGACCCCGTGTCTCCAGGCAGGCCTCCCCCGAGGTAGGCCGCCCCCCTGCAATCCACATAAGTGTGTCTCCATTCAGCAGTCTTCCTGTGCCTTATCTGCACGCCCCAGGCCCATCCAGCCCGCCCCCCTCTATCAAAGGCGGTTCGCGCCAGTGGATGCGCGCTGTCAGGGGCGAGAAAGGGCAAGGTGCCGAACAACATGTACACTTCAAAAGGTATCTTACGCCCAGGGGCCATCGTTCACATGGTCTCCTCAGACCCCGTGTCTTCATGCATGCCTCCCCCGAGGTAGGCCGCCCCCCTGCAATCCACATAAGTGTGTCTCCATTCAGCAGTCTTCCTGTGCCTTACCTACACGCCCCAGGCCCATCCAGCCCACCCCCTCTATCAATGGCGGTTCGCGCCAGTGGATGCGTGCTGTCAGGGGCGCGAAAGGCCAAGGTGCCAAACTACATGTACACTTCAAAAGGTATCCCACGCCAAGGGGCCATCGTTCACATGGTCTCCTCAGACCCCGTGTCTCCAGCCAGGCCTCCCCTTGAAGCAGGCCGCCCCCCTAATACCACGACATACATACGTCATTCATTCACAAACACACCCCTGTTTCTAATACTTTATAAACCACTTGATATGTCTCATGAGAACATCTTTGTGCTTTGCAAGTCAACTCCTGAACGTGCTACCTGGCAACCACTGAGATCTACGCTAATCTACTCGTCGTCGTGCTATCCGTGAACTTCTGTGACCGCTTAGAGCAAACCCATCAGTGTGCTACCTGTGGCCACCCACCTATTCTCCTGCAACATACTGCTCTGCTTGCTGAATCCAACTGTTTGTTGGTCAAGGTAAGGCCATGTATCTTAGTCATATTTTGCAGATTTTTACATTTCTATCTATTTGCGAGTAGAGTACACAATAGTGCTATGTTCATTGGTCTCATTGCTATTGACTTGAGTTTCCATTGCTATGCTATCAATAGATCTATTTATTTTCATCTTTGTCTATTGTCATCGAATTGCATCCTTCGGGGGTCCAGTCTATAATGTAAGCATGTTTCCTTCTCATGCAAGACAGAACATCCAAGGGACGAGTCACATGTTCAGATTTTAGTCACATCATTTATACATTTCTGCAATTTATGCAAATACTTAGCCGCACATAATGAACTGGTATAGATCCTGCGACGAAAACAAACCTTGCATTGATCATTGTATGATTCATTTACTTTTGTATCAAATCTTTATTCATGAAGATTGTATAATAATGTCGATATTTACTTATCAACAATGCCTGCCTGTTCGATTAGCGGTTGCCCTTCGAAGACCCATGCGAAATCTGAAGGCACTACAATGCATGTATTCCCAAAAACTGTTGATCGAATAAGAGAATGGGTCAGACATTGCGGATATCCACTGGATGAGCTGGAAAGTAGAGTCCAACAAGTCTTACAGGACAAGAGGGGTGATCGATACCGCACCTGCAGCCAGCACTTTTCCTTGGACATGTACACAACATCTTGGGTAACAAAGAAGAATAAACGGCGAACGACACGGAAATTGATCGAAAACGCTATTCCCACTCTATTCGTCCACATTCCGCCACAAGTGAGTCAAGTATCCAGATGTAGCTTTAGGCCTTGAGGTAGTGTGTAGGTAGCCGAATGGATTAATTGATATTGTAGGGGTTCTATCCCTTGTATTAATTTCGATATTGATATGAGTGTATAGTTTTTGGAATAATGACATTTATCATATATTCTTTTTCGATTTCATAACCCACAAACGCAATGTATATATATATGGGAACAGGGAACTGTGCTGTATTGAGCATTTTTCAAGTATTGAGTCGCCTTACATGGCTATTTTTAATATTGGCATTTCATTATCAATCATTAATTTACCTTTACAACTTCTTGACTATCCCTTGAATCTGAAGCAAGAACATTCTACATCCTTGACGTGGTCGCAGTTATCAACCACTTCTAGCGCGTATCAGGTAATCTTACTAGGCTAATCCGCTACATACTTATTTTATGCATGTCAAGTAATAGTTTTATTCTATCGTGTAATTATTTTACCGAATGTTTGATTAGTGCTTTCCAATTGATATACACCTTAGTTATCGTCCACTGGTGTTTGTTTTCAGTTATAATTAGTGTTATCCATACTAATGCAAGTACTGTCTTTCAGGGAGATGCTGAAGCGTCCGCCACATCTACAACATTTCTAGATGTTCTTCACCAGCAGGAGGTATGGATACTGACAGCTCCATCGAGCGTCATCATCAGAGCTGGAATTCTTGTCGTTTGATTGTTCTACACAATGTTTCATTCGTGGTTAGCCGTTGATATGTACCTGTGCTGTCGACCCCAGGTGTGTGTTATGTTTTCACTATTGTAATCCTCACTAATGCAAGTACTATGTTTCAGGCAGTTGATGGAGCGTCAACCCCTGCACTTGATGCAGAGCCTGACATTCAAGTAATTCCAGGGGAAGTGGAAGCGGGACCATGCGTATACGAATCGGCGCAACAGCTTTCGGAAGTGAGCACTACATTTGCAACATCCATAGATATTCTTCAGCAGCACGAGGTATGGATACTGACAGCTCCATCATGCGTGATCATATAACGTGATTCCATTTGCTATACTTTCTTCCCTATTAACGCAAGTGCTGTGTTTCAGGGAAACGACGAAGCTTCCACTACAATCACAACATCCAATTTAGATGATGCAGATGTAAATAAATCGGAGAAATAAGTCGATGAAATGTGATCATATTTAGATTTTTCTTTATTCTTTTAGACAATGCATCATTTGTGGTTATCTCTTTATATGTACCTGTGCGTTCGACCCCAAGTGTGTGTTATGTTTCCAATATTGAAAACCATACTAATGCAAGTACTGTGTTTCAGGGAGACGACGGAGCTTCCACTACAATCACAACATCCCATTTTGATGATGCAGATGTAAAGGAATCGGAGAAATAAGTCGATGAAATCTGCATACTTATATTTTCCTTGATTGTTTTAGACAATGCATCATTTGTGGTTATCTCTTTATATGTACCTGTGCCGTCGACCCCAAGTGTGTGTTATGTTTCCAATATTGAAAACCATACTAATGCAAGTACTGTGTTTCAGGGAGATGCGGATGCCTCCTCTCCAATACAACCATTCATGGCAGTCCATGCAGAGCCAGAGGTATGGATACTGACAGCTCCATCGTAATAGATCATCACTGGTCGAATACTTGTCGTTTGATTGTTGCACACAATGTTTAAATCGTGTTTGGCTATTGAGATGTACCTGTGTGTTCGTCCTCACGTGTGTTTTATGCTAACAATATTTTGATACATAGTAATGAAAGTACTATGTTTCAGGGAGACGATGGAGCCTCATTCCGTGCTGTCTACGCGGATACAGAAAATATAGTCATTGCAGCGCAAGAGGAAGGGAGGACATGCGGAAACGAATCGGAGCTACAGCGTGCAGATGTTGAAGGTCGAGTCAAAAAAGTTGCAAAGAAAAAAAAAACAAAAAAAGGTTAGTTACAAACAGTTCATAATTTTAAAATAATGTTTGTGCTGGGGACTATTTTATGTTTTTTTCCAGTCAATTGGACTACACTTTATCTTGTGTTTAAACTGAACATCCCTTTTCCAATCTCTCCTCCAGTTACCCGTGGGTGTCAGAACTATACATACACAGACAGTGAAGCGAATGAGAGATGTTGCTTGCCAGACCATGTACACTATGGAGGAACTATTAATTGAGGCGAGGTGTGTTCAGGCTCGAGATGCTCATGTCCAATGGCCAGAACATGAATTAACTGTGTTTGGAGACTACAGCAAAGTTGCATCGCACCACCACAAGAAGATGTTATTGAATGTATTGAAGATAGCTCTGAAGTAGTTGCAGATCAATTCACACAATCTACACCCGCCAAAAATTTGCCACCCAAAAACCTGTCGACATTGTTGTGTTCTCCCATCAATGTTGAAGTAATAGATGTCGAAATGACAGAGAATTAACCAGCCGCAGCATCCATAGACGCATCAGAACTTGATATCAGCGATATTACTTTCCAATGTGTTGAAATCTCCACAACGTCACAGGCCGAAACAACGTTGACGCAGGATGACAGTCTAATGAAAGAGAGCAAATACATTGTATTCGACAGTTGTTTGATGGAAATTATAAGTATGCTGAAATGTGTGCATTCCATTAGAGGGAAAGTATGTGGGAAGCCATTGATTAATGTGACTCGTCAAATAAAAGGCAGTAACGTCAAAATAAATGCCGCCTGTAGATTAAATCATAGGTTCTCATGGTCTGCACAACCGATGCTGGGGAAACTGCCAGCAGGCAATCTACTGTGTGCAGCTGCATCACTTTTTAGTGGCTCCAGTTTTAGAAAGTTAGAGGCTTTCTTTCAGTTTGTGAGACTCCATTTCATTTCTAAAGCGCTGTACTACATATACCAACGTGATTATCTGTTTCCGGCCATTAGTGATGCTTGGAAAATTGAACAATATTCTCTAGCAAGTACATTCGAAGACAAACGATTCAGGCTAGCCGGCGATGGACAGTGCGACAGCCCTGGATTTTCTGCCAAGTACTGCACCTACCACTTTCAGGACATGGATAGTAAGAAAATTGTGAGTTCGGTGGACGTGCAGGTAACACAATGTACATCGTCAGTGGCCATGGAGAGACTAGGATTTATAAAATCTGTGGAATATCTACAATCAAGGGGAGTGCACATCGACCTCATAGCCACGGACAGACACGTTTCAATTGCCAAGACAATGAGAGAGCAGTTCCCACATATTAATCATCAATTTGACGTATGGCATCTTGCTAAATCAATCAGTAAGAAAATCTTGGCTGCAGGAAAAAAAAAAGGTTTTGAAAGTATTTTGCAGTGGTCGCATTCTATCACCAACCATCTTTGGTGGAGCTCAAAAACTTGTGAAGGGTCAGTGGAAATACTACTTGAAAAATGGCGGTCACTGATGCACCACTGTACCAATGTTCACCGCTGGATAGCAAATCAACGTTTCCACCAATGTGAACATGGCCCTTTGTCCCCAGAGGAGGCACGGAAGAAGTGGTTGATTCCATCTTCACCGACACACAAAGCCATTGAGAAGATTGTTTTCGACAAAACTCTATCAAGAGATTTGAGAGGACTGACAGAATTCTGTCACACAGGAGATTTGGAGGTGTTCGACAATATGTGCCTAAAGTACAGGCCAAAGCGCTTGCATTTTAGCTTTCGGGGCATGAAACATCGCACTCTACTAGCGGTCTTGGCCCATAACAGCAATGTCGGACGTGAACAATCTAGGATTAGGGGTAAAGTAAGGATGCCTCGCTACACTAAGGTGTTTTCAAAACGAAGTAAGCAATGGGTGATCAAACCAGTCTATGATGAAATGCAGTTCGACTTTGTGAAAGGCCTTATTGTTGCTGTGTTAGAGAAGCACAGATATGGAATTTTGGACATTTCTGTGCAGGCAGTGATCCATTGCCACCGAACATTGCGACTGTGCCATGCCCACCCGAAGCACAGCTGGTTGTGAAGTACAAATCCCGGTTTAAATAATTGCAATACGATTGTCTTTTTGTAAATAAATGTTATTGTACAATGTACCTGTAACCCTAACCCCTACCTTCACCATCATGGGTGGCGAACAAGCTGTGTGTCATCTTTGAATTCTCTATATTCACCTCATATATGTGTATGTATATATTTTTCTCATGTCTCATCTCATGTAAATGTAAATGCTGCGCACTGTTGCGCACTGTTAACGGAGGGGAGGCTTGCGTATTGCAAATAATAAAACAAACAAACAAACAACAAATCTCACTTTTAACTCAACTCCTGTGGTACTTTATACTTTCCCTGACCTTCCGCCAAAAATTAAATGTCTCAATTTGGGCTGCAAAGCTCGCAGACAACGGGGACAAAATTGGGGCACTTAGAACGCGCCAAGCGGGCCGTGGCATTTGGGAGAGAAGCCAGTTCGCATTTGCACATTGAGGCGCACTACATAGAGGGATTCTAAACTTCAAGTTCTCACAGATGCCTATACTACGTGATGTTGCAAATAAAGAATGCGAAGGACAGCGGCTTTGATTTTCAGCTCGCGCCCAGATGAGGCCCACAAGTCGCACTGGAAGTATAAGGGTCTATTGTTTTTTGACCTTGAGACAGGGACCATGCCGAAAGAACTACATTTGAAGGGGGTGCGCAATAACGTAAGAGACTATAAGGCAGAAAATTCAGAAACTAGACCGAGTTTCATTTTAGTTCAGTATACGAAAAATCGTTGTCAAGAGCACGGTCCGTTTTACAGACTGCATTACGAAGAGACACAATGGAAATTTCAAATATAATGTAAGTACATTTTTACACGCTTTTATACCGGAATGAAGATTTAATGAATGGATGCATGAATAAATGAATGAATGAAGAGCTAGGAAAAGCAAGGAAAACGTGTTCACATGGCCATGCAGGTCCACTGGTCTCACCGATCTCGGTCCTTGGCCCAGCCACTTTTCCCTGCACTGCCTACCTGCACTACGGGACTGTCTCTGTATCCTTCAGCCCCTTCGCACGGCATTTACCTTGCACTTGCCACCAGCTGGCCCTATTATTTAATTTGTATTCAACTAACCATGTACAGCACTTTTATCCCCCCTCCCCCCTTCCCCATGCGCGATCAGAAAGACACCTGGCCTAGTAGGATCGTTGTCTGTCTGCCCTTGTTCCCCACCTGTCTCGTCGCGCCTTGAAACACTTGAGTATAGGCGCGTTACAAATGCCATATCATATCAATCACGCATGTAGACTAACTGTCGTTTATCATTGTGTGTTGGCCTCGATTTATTTTGTTACTTTTCGCATTGATTTTAGAGCCGAACATACTCCATTGAACTATCCTTGCAAGCAAATAGTTTCTGATCGGCTGTAATAAATAAAATGAGTAATATTAATGAAGATCGGCTGGCGAGACTAATTATAATTTTTTTGTTTTCATAACAGGTATTTGCTCCCCTTCTGCTACTGCCATCGGTTTGAGACACCAGCAGACGGTTTCTTCGTGAGACACCTGCAGCTTCGTGTGAACAACTGGAGCACACTGACAATTTTATGGGACGATCGCCAAGGGCCCACATGCCCTTACGCTGTACTAGTGGCTAGAAGCAACATATCAACCTTTACGATGGACTAGTGCCTAGTTGATGGAACAGCTTTGCGGTTCACCGTGCTTCCAAAGTGCTTCTTTTAACGAAAAGCAACACCCTGTGTACCATTGCGGATACAGATAAAAGAAAATAAATGGCTTTCGGAGTTCATATGGCAATTGCTGAATATTCTCTAAACATTTAATGTCAAATAAATGTACTTTACCAAATGTACTGTGTTGCTGTTTGATTTTAAAGTCAAGTTTCATATTCCGAATTGTGGCGCGCTGTGTTGTGAGATGGTCCGTGTTGGTTTCCGGGTTCTGTGTGGGGTCGCGTAGAAGACGACTGGGCGCGTTTGCCTACGCAGCACAGTAACATCACGGAGAGAGGCAGGGAATATGAATGTTTGGATAATGTCAGGCTCAGCGGCGGGGGAATTGATTTAGTGCCGCAAAAGCAGGTCAACCGGGGCGATGCCGCAAGTGATAGGATTATCACAAAATGGCGGCTCCCTGGTGCCTGTTTTCACGTGCGTTTAATGGACGAAAACTCAGGTATGGTCCATAGGAAAGTTTTTTAAAATCGAGCCACTTAGGCTTAAAAAAACATGGCCGGCCCGAAGGGACAATACAAATTTTTACTAGACCATGCCTTTAAGCTGTAGTTATTGTTTAGTTTAACTTTTAAAACTACAGTCACGTTGTTTTAGCAACGCACAGTAGGTTTTCTAAGTCCGGTGACCTAGACACCTTGTTATATATTTTCCTTCAGTCAGCGAGTATTCTCTGCCTGTGCTCCTCGTTCCTGTCAGGGAGTTTTGGGCTGCGAGCGGTTCCGCGTACAGCCTTCCGCTCTTAGTGACAGCTGCTGCCAGTTTCCTGCCACAGCTAGTATAGTTATTTACAGTAGTTATGTTGTAACAACCGTTCTTCAATCGTATTTTCCAGCGTTGTGTGAAGAGTTCGTAACGCAATTTTCGAGCGTTGTATTCCTTCTTTACTACGACACGCTCTTAAACTGCGTTGCGTGAAGTGTTTCATGACGCAATATTGTTAAAGGGTGGTTTTCCTATTTATCTATTTATGACCCGCTCTTAACCAATTAGAAGAAACTCTTTTCCCGAGACCCTATCGTTACATTCCTTCTTTTTATGACACACTCTGCATTCCGGCTAGGAACTCTATCAGTTGTTAATTCTCAAGCTCCACTTTAGCTGAACTCAATCCCAGGGATTTACATTAGATAACATTGTGAAAGGCTATTCTTAGTTTCTATTCATTTTCACCTTGGTCACTAGGAGATATGTAATCAGGCTAGAGTAGTTTTCCACCCTGAGTAGAGGCATATTCAGTTCCTTGCATGATATTCATTTTCAATGAGCACAAGCCTTCACCAAATAATATTAGGTGCAGAATCCACTCTCCACATCAGTACATCTCAGCATCGCGATTCTTCAGAACATAGAGCCCCTGCACAGATGCAGGATGGAGAGCTAACCATTAAAGAATATTAGGTAAGATAACCACTGAAAAGAGTGTTGTAAAGAAACTATATACCAAAACCAGTTGCTGTATTCCATGTTTAATACTACACTCAAACCAAGGGAAATTATTGTGTATTTATAGGTCACATATTCACAGAAGAAGTTGTAGATTGTGAAATATCGCTAGCTGAGAAGAGTCATAGAAATTGTTCATTGTGCGTGTTCCCGCAGAGTCAAGGTAAGCGTTACAGCAAGCTCCGGAAAAAGGTGTTACACTGGTGTCATAATCATCCTGCTTCAGGACATCGGGAGTGGCTGGAACCATGGATCTCATCCAACGTTCCTATTACTGGCCTAACTACAGACAGGAAGTGGCAGCCTACGTCAAGGAATGTCTGATCTGTGCAAAAAGCTAATATCTTTCGGGCAAACCCATCGGACTTTTGGAACAGGCTCAAATTCCAACTCGTCCATGGGGTACTATTACAACGGATTTCATTGTTGATTTGCCACCATCGAATTCCTGCACCTGTATAATGGTAACCATAGACTCTTATGCCAAGATGGCACATTTTTCCGCACTACCCAAGATTCTGTCAGCGGAAGAGATGATCAGAGTCTTCATCCCAGATATTTTACGCCTTCACGGGTTGCCTGATTAGATCATCTCGGATAGGGGAACACAGTACACATCCCGATTCTGGAAGGCGTTGTGCCAACAACTAAGAATAGAAAGAGCCCTCTTGTCAGGATTTCATCCACAGTCTAATGGTCAGACGGAGAGAGTTAATGCCACCTTGGAGCAATATCTGCGCTCCTATTGTAACCAGCAACAAGACAACTGGGTGTCATTGCTTCCCACAGTAGAGTTTGCGTATAATAACTCAAAACACACTGCCACAAACCAATCTCTGTTCTATTGTACCTATGGAGTGCATCCTAGAAGCATCAACCCGGTGGCTAGGAGACAGACTAATTTACCAGCCATTGAAACCATTCTCGAGAGAATCAAGGAAGCACACGTAACAGCCAGTTCAAGCCTTGAGACTGCCGCTCAGACCTACAAACGGCAGGCTGACGCTCATCGTCAGAAAGGACCTGACTGGTGCATTGGTTCCAAAGTGTGGCTCTTCACTAAATTCTTCCCTAGATGGGCTCATCCATCTAAATTATCTCCTCGATTTCTGGGACCTTCCCTATAATCTCTAAAATTAATCCGGTGGCGTTTAAACTCAAGTTACCTCCTAACCTTAGGCGAATCCACCCTGTCTTTCATTCTTCCTTGTTCAAACCTTTTGTATCACATTCTCATGGGCGCTCCGACCCCAACTACAAACACTTGCAAGCAGACTAAGATGAGGAGTATGAGGTGTCTCGCATTTATGACTCCAGATATCATAAAGGAAGGTTGGAATACCTTATTGGCTGGAAGGGGTATCCCAGATTGGAGGATTATTGGGAATCCTCAGTCCATAACCATGCTCCTATTTTGCTAAGAAAGTTTCATAAGTACCATCCGGGTAAGCCTGGGGGAGTCGGCATTACACAGGGGCATACTGTCATGCGTGCCGGCTCATGGAAGCATTGGCACCGGTTTCGTTGGAGCGGCTATTGAATGTCCCATCACGCTGTTTTTCGGGTAAGGTAACAGTCTAGTCTTTTTCATTTCAGTTGCCGACGCACGGCTAGCTGGGAGGTACTTATTTCCTGTTTTCCAGGCTATCCGTGCGTTGCAATATTTGGAGTTTCGCTTCTGCACACTCCTGTGTTTTGTTCCAGCGCTCCGCTTTCTCTGCTTTCACTCCGGTGCCTGTTCGTTCTACGCTCCGGTCTCCGGACCGCAGCCCCTCCTTTCACCTTTCTCTCACGTGCTCCTTCGCCTTGTCTGTTTCGCTTCTATCATTTCCCTTCTTGTTTCCTTGACGCCTCCTTGTGTCCTTAATTCCATTCTTGTCTGCATACTTTCACTTTCTCTCTTTGTCTTTCCGCTAGTATCTTTTCCTGCTGCCTATTTTTTGAGGCCTGCCAATATCACCTGCTGCCTTGGCCCAGTCTCCGGCCTGCTTGCATCTACCTTTTTTGGATTGTATTCTTGTGAAGTTCCTAACAGTACACTTACCTTGCGTGGCATCCTCTTGCTGCTTGGACTGCTTTTCGACCACGCTATTGCAATCCCGCTTACCATATCCGGAATTGTACCTGAACTTACGCCATCTGTTCTCCTGAATATCTCAAGCCACCTAAGAAAGAGGACTCAAGTGGCAGTGTTTTTTTTTTTAGCCTAAGACTTTTTTGCCCATTTTTCGCCTGTCTCGGTGGAGGGGTCACAGGGGCTACAGCTTACAGGTGGCCACTGTGGCTTCCTATCGAGATCCACTCCACCTCAATGCCAATACCGGGAGCCCGTCCTCTACAACACGGATTCCAGTTCAACAGGTGAGGAGTCGGAGGAGGGTAGTGGGTCTGAAGAAGTACAATCGTCATTTGACAGATATGAGAAAGTGTGACCATCTTGAACCTGTCCTTCTTGGGGATTAGGAAATATGGACAATACAATTGTTTGTTCCTCTCTGTTACAGGTACTGGCTCTATGGCACCTTTCTCTAGCAGGCTCAAAATTTCCTGCAAAAGGAACGGATCTGGAACTTTCAACAAATGGCTTCCCGGTGGATGATTCTGAGGTCTCTGAATGAAGGGGAGGCAGTAACCTTGGGCTATGGTCTCTAATGCCCAAGCATCTGAAGTAATACCCCGCCATTCTTTCAAATGCTGAAACAGTCTGCCTCCCACTGGGGTGTCGTGAGTCAAGACCTCAGAGAGGTTTTGAGGCGGCAGAAGCAACGGCTGATGGTAAAGATGCTGCTGCTTGGGCAGGCTTTGCACCTCTCCCTCGTCCACCACGAGGGAATCTTCTTTGACCTCTTTGACTAGCAATTCTTAACGCTCTTCCAACTGAGGAGTATTAGCAAAAGGATCTACCCCTGCAAGAAGGTCCACTGGGGTGAAATGGCTGAGGCTGCCTAATAGCAGCACCTAGAGACTTGGCTGCCACCTTCGAGGTCTGCAACTTCTCAAGGCTTTCATCAGCCTTGCTGTAAAAAAGATGAGACCCGTCAAAAGGAATATTAAGGAGTCTAGACTGCCCGTCCGATGCAAATCCAGACTTCCTTAACCACGCAAACCTGCGTATCACAGCGCTTGCAGCCATGGCTTTGCAGATACTGTCAGCAGAATCCAAACCCGACTGTAGAGACTCACACATGGCCTCTTTGCCATCTTTTACAATGGCCAAGAAGCTGTCTCTTTCTTCCCCTTCGGGAATATGTTCAGCCACCATGGAAGCACAGTCCCATAGGGTAAATGTACATTTTGCAAGGGAAGGGTACATGTAGAGTTGGCTGATTTGAGAGCCTTGCTCCTGGCAGAAAAGACTTTCCTTAACCAGGCGTCTATACGCTTATCATTTTGATCTGGTGGAATGGTTGGATAGGCAGCTTGCTTGGAGGTAGCGATTGCTGCTTGCACCACAAGGCTTTCTGGGGTAGGATGTTTAGACAAGTAGCTGGGGTCACTACTTGATGGCCTATATTTTTTTGTTAAATTTTGTATTGACTGCCAGACTCAATTCAGGTGCCTCCTCCCAGTTTGCACTTACTCTCTTTTGTAGTGCGACATGAAAAGGTAGGATTGGATCCCTTTGATGAGCTTTGTCTAGGATATCTGTGAGGTCATCCTGCTCGAAAGGGAGGGCAGGCCTGCTCCATCCCATAAAATCAGTGACCCTGGTCATTAAATGCCTGTAAGATGCATCTGCGTGATTATCTAGTTCTGGCTTGCCAAAACCCAACTCTGGAGAGGTGTCCACCCCACTGGCGGTTTGTAAATTCTCAGGCAGGTCCTGCAACCTAGATTGCTCCAATATAAAACTATCAGGAACATTAGGAGTGCCATATTGTAATCCAAAAAGTGGATCATTGTCGTCTGAAGGCTCATTGTCTTCATGAATGAATGTGAGAGATTTAAAAAAATCCTTTCTAGGCAATGGTGTAAAGAATATTTTGAATTACTGTTAAAGGCGTTGATAGCTTTGATGGTTTCGAGCCAGATGCCGATGGGAGTCGTCACCAAATTTGATTATTGCGTCAATGTTTTCGATTAAGACGTCTTGGGTGTCGATGGCGTCAACGGCGCCGATGACTTCGACGTCGACTTGTCCATGGAATTTGTCTGTGACGAACTTCGATGGCTCGACCAATTCTTCGATTACTTTTCATTGTGTCGAGGCCTCGACAGCTCTTGATGAGAATCTGGCCTTCATCCCGGGATGGAGGGAGCGTGGGACTTGGCTCGAGCCCTTTCCTTACGGCTTCAGAAGGCACAGTAGGAGCATGGCCTACTTGCTTCGAGGGATTCTGACTGTCGAAAATGTTTAGCATTTCCTGTCTGAATGATTCCCATTCAGCCGGAGTAAAGGCCTTAGTAGGGCAAGATATACTCCTCTGTGGAGAAGAGTGGGACGAGGAAGACGAAGAAGGCGATTTATGATGCCTTTTCTTTCATTTCCTTGACAACGAGTGGTGAGAGCCACTACGTGACCTGAACTTTTTAGTTTTCTTCTGTCAAGGAGAGTCGTCTCTCGATTCGTTGAAGGAATGTTTTTGACGGGGTGGTCGGAGGGGATTTCTAGGGGAGTGTACCTACTGCTAATTTCCCTTCATGCTCCTTCAAAGCTTTTCCGGTCATCGAATGACACTTCTGACAGGTCGAGTTATGGTGTTCCACACCAAGACACCACAAGCACAACCGATGTGGGTCCGTCAGCGACATTTTAGTGTCGCAGTCTTGGCATTTCCGAAACCCAGTCTTCAGGGTTGTCGGAGACGAAGACATTATTCACAATCTCGAAGTAATATATGAAGCAGGCCTTAGTTCATGAAGTAAAAGCTTACTTGGAAAAACTTAACTGCAGCCAGAGAGCGCTGCGCGTTCCATATATACCTTTGATGACGTCTTCCTCGAGACAGAGGCCCTCGAGGGACATCAAGTCGACACATCGACGCACAGCTCACTCTACAGAAAAAAGAATTCCAAAGCAGCTGAATCTGGATATTGGAGATATCATAGATGAGGAATACATGGGAGGAGACACTCCATTCGAAGTAAAGAATAGAGTTCAGGCTTCCTTGAGGAATCACAATAAGGCACACGCGACCTTGCGTTAATGTATTTTTCCCACAATAAAGATTGTAACGTTGAAATTGACACTGTTAAGTGTTCTGCAATGGTCTTCGCTGCGTTCCCTTCTTTTAACTACGGACACGCGACCACTCCTTGAACATAGTCTTTTGTTAAAGGAACAATGGACTGTAACCACATTAACTTCCTATGCGAGCAAGGAGCCTTTTGCTCAATACGCATGTGTTACAATCTTTAATACAGCAATCCACTTCTACTTGCTGAATATCTTACGTGAGCGGTAAAGGAGCTGGTTACTGTTACCGGCAAGGCTCGTAAAATACTTTAGAACATTGTGCTTCACTCACCGGCTTCTGAAGCGTTTTCTCTGTAGGTCGCACTGCTTTCCCGACTTCTACTACAACATCTACTGCTTCTGGCTCGCTGGGGACCCACACGCTTCTCCTGAAAAGGTGTCTCTGGTCCGGCCACACATCTTGGGGGTTTCCTCTGCACCTGAGACCCTCGACTTGGCAATCACTTCTTGCCTCAGTTTTCAACACGCCAGCAGCTCTGCAACCACAGCAATCAGGCCCACATGGGTAAAACCGTTTCTCCAGCACGTCTTCCGCTGCACAGCCTCTGCAATTCAGAGCTTGGAAGAACAGGACTCTCTCAGTACAGACAGATGAAATCTGCTGTCTCTTTGTTCCGGCACCCCTCTTGTTCTCCACTTCTGCTTAGTTTTCCAGCCTTGTGTCTTCCTTCTACTTCCACTGCCACAACCTGTACTCCAGCCAATGTTCCAGCTCCTTCCACTCCTTCTTTCTTTCTCTCCCTGAGGGGGCCTTTTATGCCTCCCAGGTTCAGTGATAATTTTAAGGTGTGGACTGGTAGCCTTAATTGCCTGACTACTGCAATGGCTACTAGGCTAAATTGCCTGACTTTCACAACTACATGCCTCCTCAGCCCTCTTCCGCGTCTCAGTCCCTCTAGGATCCTGGGGCTTGTAGTTTCTTTCAACAAAGATCGGTTTTAGCATATCTGAACTACTTTAAAGGGTAGATTTTATTCCCTTGAAGTTATTAAGAGAGGGGCTATGAGGGTTAGCATTTACAGAGGATACTAGTTTATGGAAGACAACATTTCCACATTCCTTCATAATGTACCCTTGGGTTTGAGGAAGGTGTTTAGTTTGGGATAGCGAAAAGAACTTTTCTTTTGGTTAAGTTTGCTCTGATCTTACAACATTAAGATCCACAACTTGCGATCTAACATGAGAGTTAGGGACCTTAAAATGACAATACACCATTACCTCTTGAGGACCTTAGGAACATTCTTCCTTCCAGAGGAAAAATACTATGGGCCTCATTACACGGATGGCGGTAAGGGTAAATCCTTACCGCCTTACTACGAGGTCCCTTTGTGGGTTGGGGAATTTAACGCCTGCTTTTTGCAGGCGGTAAAAACCAACCCGCAAAGGGACCAGGGAGCTAATTACGGTACCGCAATTTGCGGTACCGTAATTAGCACCTTCCCCATTCCCATAGAGCCCTATGGGGCAAAAATGGGAATGGGGAAGGGCAATGGTGGAAGGGGGAATTACTGCCCCGCCAACCTTGGAATAGGGCGGTAATTCCCCTTTCCACCAAGGCGGTGCCGGTATTTTACCGGCATGAACCATGGCGCTAATAGCGCCATGGTTCACCGCCATCTGTGTAATGAGGCCCTATGTCTCCTCACCACCCTGGGCCCTGTCTCCTCCCAGGTGATCCTCCCACAGCAACCCTCCAGGGTTAGGATCGGGTAGCGTCTGCCTTACCCTGGCCACCTGGGAGGAGACCTTAGGCAGGGTTTCAGTGAGGGATCCATAGGATTCTTCACAGACTGTAGCACGTTTTGCGGCAGAGAATAGTACAGTACCAAAAGCAAGGCACTGGAGAAAGTTGGGTCTGCACTTTAGTGCAAGAGAAACTACTACCCCTGAGCACCTGACAGGCTTACTATTGTACAGCAATATTGTCGTGTGTCTACCTTCTGGGGGAATCTATGTATCAATGTGTATTACCCTTGTTTGTATGATAAAAAATAGATGCTATCAATACCTTGCCCACACAATCTTATCACTAAACCAACAAGTGTTTGTCCTTGCAATATAGTGGTCCTCATTACGAGTCCAGCGATAACCCTGCCGGTGCTCCGAGAGGGTTATCGCCACCGGGACATTACAAATCCTGGCAGACCGGGAAGCTAGGTGCCAGTAAATGTCCCATAGGACTTCACGGGAATGGGTTCACGGAAGCACTGTTGCTAACGGTGCAGGTGCTTCTGTGACGGCTCTGTCTACTGTGGCCTCTGCGCCTAGCAGGCAAACTTGTTATTTGCCGGTCCAGAAAAAAGGGTGCTGGTAATCTTACAAGCACCCTTGTTTCCAGACCGGCAAGGTCGTAATGAGGCCCAGTCTCTTTTATACTCATAAACAGAAACACATTCATAATGCTCTCAATCTCTTGTTTAGCATTTATGTCTACGTATTCTCTTGTAGAAATAGCATATGAGCATTCAAAAAAGAAAAGTCAAACAATATAGAGGTTGAGTTGAGTAGAAACTGTGAGAAACCTGAAGGTGTCTCCCTAGCTGGTCCCCGGGATTTGTCATCCAGGTAGCCAGCACATGGCCATCGCTATTGGATCAAGTTCCTGGGGGTGGACCAGTGAGGGAGGATCACCTGGATGGGGGGTGGGAGTGGGAAAACCAACGGGCGAGACGCAGTATCCCCCTTCTTCTTTCAACACCTTTTCCCCAACCTACCACGTAGGATATTCCAAAACACTGCCTGCCCCCTTTTTCCACACTAACACTTTCGCACAACACGAAAGACAACGGACTAACACCAGGGCCGTTTACCTGACGTGTCCCAATACCAGGGTCAGGCAAAGTCAGGCAATAGACCAGAATCACACACACCTGACGGCCCTTTCCCTTCCCCACAGGGGTAAAAGGTGGCGCACAAGAGCACGATACGAGCAAGGTAGTTCGCACGACATAAAAGCTAACTCAGCACGGCAGTTCAAGAGGAGGATAAATTTGGCGCAGACCGAGGGGGAGACAAGGAGAGAAGTGACTTTGCCCTTTCCGAGCCAGGCCTGTGAAACCTCTGCAAACGAAAACATAAGACCGTGAACAAAGGCCAGCGTGTGTTGCAGCAGCTGTCTACGGTACGCAAGACCCTCCTCCGCTGATAACCAAGCCGGAGAAGGACGCTCGTCTCGGAAGTACCAACCTTGACTCCAAGGATAAAGAAAGACAAGCGGTTCATCACAGCCAGTGAGTCGAGGGGAGAATCGATAAGAAACCGAACTCTGTTGAACAAAAAGTAGCCAACGGCTAATTTGAACTTTGAGAAGCTAAAGAGGGGGAAAACCAGCGACAGAGGAGGCCAGCACCACGTGGGTGCTCAGGCAGGAAACTCTGGGTGATTTTCCGATGGTAGAAAGACTACCGTAACCAGAAGCCCTTGGGAAGAAGCACAAAGAGGTCGAAGTGGTCCTACCGGGGTCTTTTGAAATCCTCTGTACTGTCGAAAGTCTTTGACTGGCAGATGATTGCAAAAGCTAAGGGAAGTGAATCTGACATGGTGAAAAGTTAAAACATTAACTGTATTTTGGAGAGCGTGAACGCGGCAGAAGGAGACCAAAAAAAAGGGGAAAAGCCCTAAAGGCTGTTTACAAAAGACATTGAGATTTGTGAAAGGAAGAAGTATTGCAAGACAAGGGAAAGGGAAGTGCCCCCCTTGTCATTTGGGATCCGAGCTCGGCCGAGATAGATCCAGTGGGTGGAAAACTATGACCCAAAGTTCACTGAGAAGGTAAATGTCTTGTGAATTTGTTGAATACAAGTACTGAGGGTTTTGCGCCCAGAAGAGGGCGACCCACGGGTGAAGCCGTCACCCAAAGTATACTTGAAGCAGAACCTTTTGTTTGTTTGTTGAGGAAAACATCAGGCCCTCGAGGGAAAGAAACTTTTATTGAAAAGAGACTTTGCGGTCGAAGAACCTGATAGCTGGAATGGAACTGTCGGCTTGTGTTGAGAAAACTTGAGCGTGTGCTGTGCTCCAAAGTCCCACCTTGTCCGGTGCTAAAATCGTGGGGAAGGGAAACCGCAAGGTAATCACATCCTGACTTATTACTTGAACACTGTTTCCTTTATTTTGATACCCTATCCCACACTCTTTCTGTAATTAGTTGTAAGGAATTGGCAATAGGTTTTTCTTACTATAGGCCCTTTTATTTTGACACTTAGATTTAGGTTTAGGTTAGGCATTTTTACACCATGCGTTTATAGTTCAATAAACACCCTTGAACCGTGATCACTTGTGTCTGTCTTTACTGTTGCCACCATGGGTTCCTTACATATGGTGTCATGAGTGGGATGTGACTCAATTGAAACTAATTGGGAAACCCTACAATTTCAAAAACTTAGTCAGTGACCCTCTAGCCCTTCCATCGCCACCAAGGAATCAAATAGGGTGTGACATCTGTAGCAGTAGGGAAGCTGCCATTCCCCCTTGTAAGAGAGGAATGATTCCTACAGACTTGGTTTGATACCCCCTCTGGGCTGTTACATTTGATTAGCCCCAAAATCTGGCCTGGCATGGAAGTTTGGGATAGACGTGTTAGCAGGCGTTATTGATCCCGACTTTAGGGAAGATGTGAAGGTTCTCTTACAAAACCATGGCGAGATCCCTTTTGAGGGTACGTCGGGAGATGAAATTGCCCAGGCAATTTTGGAAAGAACTCTATTTCCGCAGTTCAAAGCAACTGAACCAGATAAAACAGAAAGAGGTAATTTAGGCATTGGGGAAGCCGAAGAGTCAATTGATGTCGAAGAAAGAAAGGGAGAGGAACCCACCATTTATCCAGACTTGGCCTTCGCCCCCAGCAAAATGATCCAGTTCTCGCTGAAGCGTTTTTACAAGCAATACCAGAAGACAAAGGCTTAGAGAAAGGGAGTACTTTTTTCTTTATAAAACAAGGACTGCTTTATACAAAAGAAACCTCCCCAGGAGGTCTGGTAAAAGCACATTTGGTAATACCCAAAAGTCATTAAAAGGTTGTACTGGAAATCGCGCATTCCCACCTTACTGGGGGGCATTTAGGACACTCTAAAACCCAGGCACACATTAGTGGAAAGTTTTACTGGCCAGGCATCCACGCTAATGTAAAAACATTCATCCAAACGTGCAAAATGTGTCAAAAGACCATCACGCACATTCCATCACCTGTTCCTCTGAATCCGTTACCGATTATAGAAGTCCTCTTTTCCAGAATTGCTATGGACATAATTGGACCACTGGAAACCTTCAGATTGGACAATGAATATGTCCTTGTGAACGTGGATTATGCAACCCGATATCCCCAGGCATTCCCAATGCGAAATAGAACCACCCAGCAGATCCTTAAACATCTACCATATTTCTCTAGAATCGGTTTCCGCAAGGAAATACTAACGGACCAGGGCTCCAATTGTATGAGTAAACTTATGGCCGAAGTCAAAGAGCTACTCCACATTACCACCTTGCAAACTTCTGTGTACCATCCCCAAACTGATGGCTAGGTATAAAGATTCAATAAGACCTTAAAACTAAGTCTCCAAAAACTGATAGACAAGAACGGGAAAGACTGGGACCACATGATCCCATGGGCACTATTTGCCGTGAGGAAAACCCTCAAAGCCTCCACAGGTTTCTCTCCCTTTGAATTGCTCTATCGAAGAGAACCGAGAGATGTACTCGACATGCCCTGGGAAAGCTGAGAAGAACGCGAGGAGGCCCCTACACCCATTTCGCAAACCGCCACCCGAATACGAGAACATATGAAGTTGGTCCGAGACTTAGTTTGCACTCACATGGCAAAGGCTCAAAGCCAACAAGAGGCCACTTATGATAAAAAAAAGCGAGTTTAAGATAATTCTCTATAGGACAGAACGTATTAGTCCTCTTACCAACCTCAGACAACAAACTGGTATCCAAATGGCACAGACCTTATGAAATTGAAGAAAGAAAGGGAACCTTCACGTATAGAGTAGCCCAACCGGATACGAAACAGAAAATCCGATTATATCATGTAAATCTCTTGAAAGAGTGGAAAGAGAACCCATCAGCCACCCATGCCAAAGTACTAGACTGTCTGGTTCCCGAAGACATAGATAACTTTCCTTCCGAGTTATCTACTCAACACCAACAAGATTTAAAGGATGTAGTAATGTCATTTACCGATGTATTCTCAGAAAAACTAGGGAGAGTAAAGAGGTAAAGAATACATACCACTACATCAGAACACATATGGGTAAGTGGTACAATTAAAACCATATCGACTCCCAGAAGCCTGTAAGCAGATAGTGATCGAGGAAGTCAACAAAATGTTGAAAGCCAACATTATTGAGCCATCCTCAAACCCATTGTCCTCTCCTATCGTGCTGGTCACTAAACCTGACCGTTCATGGAGATTCTGTATTGACTTCAATCAAGTTAATGCCATATCGGACTTCTATGTCTATCCCATGTCACGCATTGACGACCTAATTGATCAACTCAGAGTAGCCACCTTTCTATCGACCCTAGATTTAACCAAGGGATACTGGCAAGTTCCCGTCCATGGACCAGATAAGGAGAAGACAGCACTTTCAACGCTGTTAGGATTATTCCAATTTAAAGTCTTAACTTTCGGTCTACACGGTGCGCCATCCACTTTCCAACGCTTCATGGATAAAATCCTTCAACCCTATTCTGATTTCTGTGGAGCTTATATTGACAATATCGTCATTTATAGCAGGACTTGGGAGGACCATCTCTTCCATCTTTATACCATCATGAAAGTCCTCAGAAACGCTGGTCTTACTGCTAATCCAGCTAAGTGCAGATTGGCCCAGTCAGCCGTTAAATATCTTGGCTTCTTTGTAGGAAACGGAAATCTACAACCACAACACGAGAAGGTAAAAGCTGTCTTACAACCACCAACTCCCAAAACTAAAGGAGATCTTAGAGCTTTTCTCCGATTAATAGGGTACTACCGAAGATTTATCCCTAGCTTTTTGGACAAAACAGCCCGGCTGACAGATACATTTAAGAATGCTGAACCCCAGAAACTTCAATGGAATGACGAGGATGAGATATATTAGAACACCTTAAAACAAACGCTGTGTCAGAACCCAATCCTAAAGGTAGTCGACTTCTCTAAGGAGTTTGCCTTACAGACAGATGCCTCCCTTAGAGGATTAGGAGCCGTCCTATCCCAGGTTTGCGATGGATTAGAACATCCCATCTTGTTCACCAGCCGCAAGTTTTTCCCACGTGAAAACAATTACTCTGTGATGGAACTAGAGGCCCTGGCCATCCAGTGGGCCATTATCCATCTTAGGTATTACCTATTAGGATGAACGTTCACACTCATACAGACCACTCACCCCTCGTTGGGATTAGCCAACGCAAAGAATCCAACCCTAGGGTCATGCAATGGTTTCTAGACCTACAACCCTATTGTTTCACTGTGGAACACAGAAAAGGAAAAGAACAGGGAAATGGAGATTTTCGTTCCCGGTTCCCCTGTGAAACAAATGTGGCTACATCGCATGGAGGAAGGGTATGTGAGAAACCTGAAGGTGTCCCCAGGATCTGTCATCCAGGTGGCCAGGACACAGCCATCGCTAATGGATCCAGTTCCTGGGGGTGGACCAGTGAGGGAGGATCACCTGGATGGGGGTTCTTGGGGAGTGGAACACAGACTGGCGAGACGCGGTATCCCCCTTCTTCTTTCAAAACCTTTTGCCCATTTTACCACGTAGGACATTCCAAAACACTGCTCCCCTCCTTTTTCCACACGAACACCTTTGCACAACACGAAAGACAACAACCTAATACCAGGGCCGTTTACCTGACGTGTCCCAATACCAGGGTCAGGCAAAGTCAGACAATAGACCAGAATCATGCACACCTGATGGCCCTTTCCCTTCCCCACAGGGATAAAAGGTGGAGCACAAGAGCACGAAACGAGCAAGGTATTCCGCACAACGTAAGAGCTAATTCAGCATAGCAGATCAAGAGGAGGAGAAAGTCGGCGCAGACTGAGGGTGAGACAAGGAGAGAAGTGACATTGCGCTTTCTGAGGCAGGCCCGTGAAACCTACGCAAACGGAAACATAAGACCTCAAACAAAGGCCAGCGTGTGTTGCAGCAGCTGTCTACGGTACGCGAGACCCTCCTCTGCTGATAACCAAGCCGGGGAAGGACACTGGTCTCGGAGGTACCAACCTTGACTCCAAGGCTAAAGAAAGACAAGCAGTCATCACAGCCGGTGAGTCAAGGGGAGAATCGATAAGAAACCGAACTGTGTTGAACGAAAAGTAGCCAACGGCTAATTTGAACTCTGAGAAGCTAAAGAGGGGAAAAATATTCTTTGTATCAGCCATTTCTTCATTATTTTAGTTTGAATAAAATCACCTTAGAAATACAGAGTGGGGAGATTACAGATGGGCACCCGTAAATATATATATGTATCCACAACTTCCAATGAAGAGCCTTTATTGGAAAGGCAGCACAGGTGCAAGTGGATCTAGGTCACCTGGCCTAACCCCCGCCCACCTGGTGCCTTCCTGCCTGCCGCTGTTTTTCACCACTTAGCAAGCCCCGCCCACCTGGTGACTTCCTGCATGCTGCTCTTTTTCACCACTTAGCAAGCCACGCCCACCTGGTGCCTTCCTGCTTGCCGCTCTGTTTCCCTACTTAAGGAGCCCTCCAGCTTCTTTTCCTTTGCAGGTGGGGAGCAGGTGCAAGTGGATCTAGGTCACCTGGCCTAAGCCACGCCCACTTGGTGCCTTCCTGCCTGCTGCTCTTTTTTACCACTTAGCAAGCCCCGCCCACCTGGTGCCTTACTGCGTGCCGCTCTTTTCCACCACTTAGCAAGCCCCCCACCTGGTGCCTTCCTGCTTGCCGCTCTTTTTCACCACTTAGCAAGCCCCGCCCACCTGGTGCCTTCCTGCTTGCCGCTCTGTTTCCCTCCCTAAGGAGCCCTCCAGCCTCTTTTCCTTTGCAGATGGGGAGCAGGTGCAAGTGGATCTAGGTCACCTGGCCTAAGCCCCACCCACCTGGTGCCTTCCTGCCTGCCGCTCATTTTCACCAGTTAGCAAGCCCCGCCCACCTGGTGCCTTCCTGCTTCCCGCTCTTTTTCACCACTTAGCAAGCCACGCCCACCTGGTGCCTTCCTGCTTGCCGCTCTGTTTCCCTACTTAAGGAGCCCTCCAGCTTCTTTTCCTTTGCAGATGGGGAGCAGGTGCAAGTGGATCTAGGTCACCTGGCCTAAAAACCCCGCCCACCTGGTGCCTTCCTGCCTGCCGCTCTTTTTCACCACTTACCAAGCCCCGCCCACCTAGGGCCTTCCTGCTTCCCGATCTTTTTCACCACTTAGCAAGCCCCGCCCACCTGGTGCCTTCCTGCTTCCTGCTCTTTTTCACCACTTAGCAAGCCATGCCCACCTGGTGCCTTCCTGCTTGCCGCTCTGTTTCCCTACTTACGGAGCCCTCCAGCTTCTTTTCCTTTGCAGATGGGGAGCAGGTGCAAGTGGATCTAGGTCTCCTGGCCTAAACCCCGCCCACCTGGTGCCTTCCTGCTTCCCGCTCTTTTTCACCACTTAGCAAGCCCCGCCCACCTGGTGCCTCCCTGCTTGCTGCCCTTTTTCACCACTTAGCAAGCCCTGCCCACCTGGTGCCTTCCTGCTTCCCCCTCTTTTTCACCACTTAGCAAGCCCTGCCCACCTGGTGCCTTCCTGCTTGTCGCTCTGTTTTACCACTTAGCAAGCCACGCCCACCTGGTGCCTTCCTTATTGCCGCTGTTTCCCTACTTAAGGAGCCCTCCAGCTTCTTTTCCTTTGCAGATGGGGAGCAGGTGCAAGTGGATCTAGGTCACCTGGCTTAAAAACCCCGCCCACCTGGTCCCTTCCTGCCTGCCGCTCTTTTTCACCACTTACCAAGCCCCACCCACCTAGTGCCTTCCTGGTGCCTGATCTTTTTCACCACTTAGCAAGCCCCGCCCACCTGGTGCCTTCCTGCTTCCCGCTCTTTTTCACCACTTAGCAAGCCACGCCCATCTGGTGCCTTCCTGCTTGCCGCTCTGTTTCCCTACTTAAGGAGCCCTCCAGCTTCTTTTCCTTTGCAGATGGGGAGCAGGTGCAAGTGGATCTAGGTCACCTGGCCTAAACCCCGCCCACCTGGTGCCTTCCTGCTTCCCGCTCTTTTTCACCACTTAGCAAGCCCCGCCCACCTGGTGCCTCCCTGCTTGCTGCCCTTTTTCACCACTTAGCAAGCCCCGCCCACCTGGTGCCTTCCTGCTTCCCCCTCTTTTTCACCAATTAGCAAGCCCCGCCCACCTGGTGCCTTCCTGCTTGTCGCTCTTTTTCACCACTTAGCAAGCCACGCCCACCTGGTGCCTTCCTTATTGCCGCTCTGTTTCCCTACTTAAGGAGCCCTCCAGCTTCTTTTCCTTTGCAGATGGGGAGCAGGTGCAAGTGGATCTAGGTCACCTGGCCTAAGCCCCTCCCACCTGGTACCTTCCTGCCTGCTGCTCTTTTTCACCACTTATCAAGCCCCACCCACCTGGTGCCTTCCTTCACCATCACTGTCTTGTGGCCAATGCTGGATTTGACTTTTATGGACTTCATTCATTCATTCACGGTGCGTCACTCTTGCTCAACTCTCATGCTGGACTTCCTTTGCATCTTGTACTTATGGTGGCCCTGAATCATGCTGTTCCCATCTTCATCTTGTATCCTGGCTTGCAACATTATGTTTTACTACTGACTTTTGCAATTGTATTCGCTCTCCACTCTTGCTTCTCCACTCTGTTTGACTGCTTACTCTCTTTTCTCTCCTCCTTTCCCTTCTCCCTTTTCCTATCTCCTCCCCTTACTTTCTTCTATGCACTTACTCGAAGAATTGTCCCAGGACCTAATATGATAGCAACCTCGTCTGTTTCCTCCATCCTCCCATTACTGTTTTTTTCCTCCCCACCACCCCTCCAGCACTATCTGAAATGTCGTTAGGCCCCTCCCTTTCTGCACCCCTCTCCCTCACCTTTTGTTTTTCTCCGGCTCTACCAGAAATGTCGTCAGGCGTAGTATGGTAGTCGCCTGTCTGTTTCCATTTCCTTCCCACTCTCCCCCTCCCTTCCTTATCTATGTCTTAGCTCTTGCACTATCTGAAATGTCGTCAGGCCGAGTATGATAGTAAATTTCACATCCTTACTGTTCATGGCCTGTAAGAATGTGGTTGTATTTTCCCTTGTTCCCTCCCTTGCCTTGAAGCGCTTTGAATCACATTGTGTATAGGCGCTATATAAATAAACAATCATATCAAATCTTGATAACACCAATTATAGGTCTGTTTTACCTTCCTTTTCTTGCTGAATAATAATATGTTTGTTTTAATACTATTAACGCAAAGATGGTTAGCTTCAACATAGGCAGCAAGTGTGTCTAAAGAACAATGTAGGACTGTTGGTATTCTATCCAGCAATATAGTGTCAACTGCATAACCTATCCAAGGCACTGAGATGTTACCAATGCGAGGAGGGAAGTTATGTGCAGATTCATAGTGTCAACTGCATAACCTATCCAAGGCACTGAGATGTTACCGATGCGAGGAGGGAAGTTATGTGCAGATTCGATGGAGAGACCCATATCAGCCACGTACAAATTATATAACAGAGGGGCCAAGGCATAGCCCTGTTTTAGGCCCATATTAGTTTGTATATCATTCGTAATTTCTCCACCTTGGTTTACTCGGACTGATACAGAAGTGTTAGTATATAAGGAGATAAGGAAATAGAGAAGTGTGTGATCTATACCTCAATTTGCCAATTTAGTCCACAACCGAGAGCAGGATACTGTATGAAATGCTTTGAAAAATCCACAAAGTATAAATACAGGTTGTCGTACATGTCATCCTGGCAATGAGAGATAATAGGGTGCAATGTGCTTAAATTATGTAAAGTTCTATGCGATTTACGAAACCCTGTTTGAAACAAAGAAAGTAAATTATTTGCTAAGGCCCAACTAGTTACTGTTTTTTGAAGAATGGTGGCAAATATTGTTTTACTGATATCCAGCATTGCAAGGAGCCTATAATCCTGCAGGCTAGTACGATCCCCTTTTTTTAAATACCGGGATAAGTATTGATTTTCTCCAGAGTAATGGGATATGGACTGATTCGAAAAAATATGTAAAAACAATTTTTCTAATATGGTAGCCCAAAATTCAGGATCAGCTTTAAATATCACGTTGGTCATCATGTCAGGGCCATGAGCCTGAGAGGTAGTCAATGCTTTAATGATCATTACAATGTCATCATGCTCCAAACCCATGTAGAATGTGGTATTAATGGTATAGGGTATTAAAATTGTATCAACATCAGGTTTATTATATAAAGTTTCAATAGCATTGGTCCAGCACTATATACTAACAGGATTCTTTTCAAAATTGTTTGTGCCATTTACTAAAAGCTGGAACAAACCTTTCCAGTCAGCACTCATCACTGTATATTTGTAACTGCAGCGCCAATTTTTATACCTGGTGGAAAGATGAGCAAATAGACTCTTTTTCTCCTCAATACTATACTACACCGATTTTCTTATTGCATTGTACCTCCTTGAATGTTTTTTTTGTTGCATGGTTGATGACAACATCAAAATTGTTTGGATAATTAATGAGTGGAATAGTCACCTTGTGGCTCAAATGTAACAGATTAGTGAAAAAGTGCATAACATTTGAAATGTGTCCCACTTGTGATCAACAAACCATTTTACAAGTAGGTTCTGATTATGTTGTACAAAATTAGTAATACGCATAGCATTTCTACTGTTCAATATAATACGATGGCCCTGGGTACTAACAGATACAGAGGAATACATACGTTTCAAGTATTGAGGTGTCAACAGTTTATAGGTCCAACATAGAGTGGCGTGGTCACTAACTGTGTTAAACGCAGTAATAAGGTCCCCACAATTTTCCCCATTGTATCTATCAACAAAGATGTAATTAAGCCATGAAGAACTGGTTCCATTAGTCCAGGTGCCTTTAGAGGTAAAGTTAACTCAATTTCTTGTATTTAAACAAATAAGATCCTGTAACTCAAACAGGTTCAACCATGCAGGACAAAGACAGCCAAATTCCACCTTCACAGACATAATCAGGCCCATCTGAGAGTCGAGACACTCTCTGCAACGAAACAGGAGCATTCAAGTCCCCTGCAATAATGATCCCTCCCCTTGGGCTAACCTCATGTCAGGTCAATAATGTTTTTTCAATGTTAATAACAATCTCTGCAGTAGCCATGCCACCAAGGGGATCGTAGATGTTTAAGATAAGAATTTTATTGAATGAAACTATAAGAGTGGCAGCCATGACAAAAGGTGAGGGAGTGTCCATAGCATAGGCCTTTAGAGTATAGCCTGTGCACCAATCGCTAATCCCCCACGTGGTCTGCCCCTTTCACTTCGTATAGGTGTATGCAATACATCAAAGCCATCAATAGTAAATACATCGCTGGCCCAGGTCTCCTGTAGCAAAAATATATCACAATCGCACCAACAGAGGCAACACCCATGGGGTGAACAAGGAACGAGCGAAAGCCACGCGTGTTCCAGCATAGCCAATTAAATGCAGCATCGTGAAGCTGCAGTCAAATAGCATCCCTGACTCTGGGGTCCCTTTCTCTATAACCAATTCCCCTATCGCTCCCAAATTGAGAACACGCACAATTAGACTTGTAATAGGCCCCCCTCGTTTCCAAAGTAGGAAACTGTCCGCTCGAGTACCTATGTGTTTAAGGATCTAGGTGTTTTTTCACACTATTCATATTAGAACTAATGAGTTTTAAGCCCATTGATTTCAGGTCATTGACACAAGTCCATAATAATGAAGAGACAGCAGGCGATCTAAATTCAATAAGAAGCCAATTGAACATACCGTCCCGCTTAGGCAATTCAATAAGTATAATATCAAAGTTTGCAATAGCAGCCAGGCAAGAAATAGTTTTCCAAAGAGAAAGATTTGGGCGATTAAAGAAACGGCTCTCTCTTTTAGGGTACATTCCCTCCAATTTTACTAATATACCCATCGAAGAATAAAAATTCACATTGGTTTCAACTGTTTAGAGATCCTGTAATTGATCATGGCCAGGCATGACTTGGGAACGAAGTGGCGTTCGTAGCGGCATAGAAGTAAATCCGATGCCCACAGTGCTTGTGCTGGCATCCTTTTCGGAGCCCGCGGAAGCACTGGAATCGGATCGGTCTCAGAAGAGTCGGCAGAATGGTTAGGAGCATTTGTGTGAGCCAAGTGTACCCATTTATCCATTGGTCTATGCAATGAAATTTGGCGCGTAGTGCCATCACCCTGATCTTTTGTAACCACCCAGTTTCCGGTGATGACAAAATTGGAGTGCCAAGACTATCACTATTGGCAGCTTACAGATGAATTCAAAAACGCTACCCGTTTTCTATTTATATCACCTTTGTTAGCATTTGCACTAATACATTGTTTTTTGCTCACTTGAATAGGAGGGCTATCAATCATTGATATTTCATTAAATAGTGCATCAATGGCGTCGCTTTCAGACGCTGCCACAATATTAAGTGTGTCAGTGTATAATCGCATACTTGGTTATGACACAATCAACAAAATGGTCAGTTTCATGTTCCCTAGCGCCAGCTTTCACGCTGCTGATTTTGGGGTGCTGGGTTCAATGACAGTTTCATTAGAGATGCCCAATGCACAATCGTTAAGAATTACTCTCACCCCTTTAATCAACATATGTTTGAGCTCCCGTTGCTCTGCCCCAATGTTCGCACATAGCGCAGGCATGGCCCCCATTTTCCTCACGGGATGCATTAGTTGAAAGCTGTAGAGACTCCCTCCTATTAGGGCAAAAATGATCTATTGCGATTGACATTGCCTCGTCCCCACTGCATTCGTAGACCGACCTCAACAGGGATACCAACACTTCCAGATTAGGCGTGGCACCACAATTTACGGCAACTGGTGCAGGGCCTGGTGCATTGCTTTTCAGACTTCTACACAATTTAAGCAGTGGACCATTATTGTCCATAGACGCCGAGCAGTGCGATAGGCTATTATGACAAAGTTACTCACCGTAGTGACTACCTTACCCCTAGTCCATAGTCCCCTTTCCTCCATACTTGTGGGACATTCCGTCCATCGGGACGGGACAGGAGCATTTTTAAAGCCTTCATGAGCTGCGCCCCGTGCATTGCCCTTCAGTCCTTTCTATCGCCAGGTCCAGGACCATTTAGCAACAATAGAGGATACTTATTATAGGGGACGGCGGGCGGGCATATGGAGGAAAGGGGACTATGGACTAGGAGTAAGGTAGTCACTTAGGTGAGTAACTTTGTCATACTCCTACATCCTGTCACCTTTCCTCCATACTTGTGGGAGATTCCCAAGCACTAACCAAAGGAAATACGGGTGGATGGCAATTGCTTTACTGGAACACATTCTTAAGAACTTCATGGCCAAATTGGCCATCAGACCGGGAGCTCAGGTCAAGACAATAACACAGAAGGGTAGGCCCACGTAGCAGCATTGGTTATGGACTCCCAAGGGAAATATTTTTGGAAGACAACTGCAGCCGCTTTGCCATGGACCAGATGTGTATGAATGCCCTATAGGGGCTGCAGGCCTTGACTTTTGTATGCCTCAGAAATACACAAACGAAAGATGGACACTTTCGAGGCAGGTTTCCCTTTTGGGTCACCAAACGTAACAAAGAGTTGTGAAGAACTTCTAAGTTCCCTCGTTCTGTCGAGGTAAAACTTCAGAGCACATCTGGCGTTTAGGTTGTGTAAAATCCTCTCGGCATTGGAGACCGGGTTCGGGAAGAAAACCGGTAAAGATATTGACTGGTTTAATGGAATTCAGAAACAACTTTTGGAAGGAAAGAACGAACGGTGAGTGTGAAGCACAACATTATCCTTGTGGAAAGTTAGGAACGGATGTTCAACAGAGAGAGCCTGAAGCTCACTTATTCGTCTCGCAGATTTTACCGCAATCAAGAAGGACACCTTCCAAGAAAGGTACTAGAGCTCAATAGTGGCCATAGGTTGAAAAGGCTTATGACATAAGGCGGTGAGGACCACATTCAGGGAATCTGTGGCAACCTGATCAGGGAGTACACCGACAGTTGCTGCAGTTCCGAAAACCAGAACCTGGTCGGCCACCAACGAGCTATGAAGAGGTGAGTGCAGTTGGAGGCACTCCTGAGTTTCCAGAGCGACTGATGAATCATTGGCAAAGGAGGAAAAGCATAAGCCTTCATGTTGTCCCAAGGGATCTCGAGAGCGCCCCCCAAGGAAGACACTCCAAGCCCGTCCCTGGAAGCATAAAGAGGAAGTTTCCGGTTCGTTGACATTGCAAAAAGGTCCACCGCTGGAGAACCCCATTGCTGGAAAATCTTGGTAAGAACATCAGTATTCATCTCCCACTCATAACTCCCTGCAGAGTGAAGGCTGAGCGAGTCTGCGACCACATTGATGTGACCTGGAATGTGCACAGCTTGAAGCTAGACATTTTGGATCGCTAGGTCCACCAGAGGAGGAGACTCGGTGCCCCCTGTTTGTTGATGTAAAGCATCACCACGGAATTGTCAGTGCGAATTCGGACCACACTGTTGGTGATAGAGGGTTGAAAAGCCTTGCGCGCCAGAAAAACTGCAAGGAGCTCTAGGTAATTGATGTGGGACCGCCTGTCTTGGGGCGTCCACAGATCATACACCTCTAGGTGACGCAGTGTCGCTCCCCACCCCAGAAGGGAAGAGTTTGTGGTAACCGTTACTTGTGGGCAGGGCTCCTGGAAGAAGGGTTCCCACTGAAAGGTTGTCGGCGGACGACCACCATTGAAGATCTGCAGTCATGCAGGATGGGACTGGAATCATCCTGGAGTCCAGATCCGTAGCCTGGGACCAGCAACTCCTAAGAGCAAGCTGAGTGTGCCTCATTTTCAGTCGTGCAAGAGGTAGAGCTAACACGCAAGAGGCCATGAGGCCCAGGAGTCTCTGGAACCACCAGGCTGACATGTGGGAGGACTGCAGGAAGAGCTGGCACGTGGTTGAAAGGTCCACAATCCTGTCCTCTGTCAGAAACACTCTGGTACTGACAGTATCCCAACAGAAACCCAAAAAGATCAGGTCTTGAGCAACAGTCATCAACGATTTCCGCCAGTTCACTGACAGCCCAAGATGGAACAGGAGCTGAAGGAGTGACTGAAGATTGGCAGTTGCGGCTTTTTGTGCAAGGACTGTGCAGGAGCCAATAGTCTAAGTATGGATATACATGAACTCCCTGCAGTCTGAGGAATGCTGCAATGACCGCCATCATCTTCGTAAAGACACGCTGTGCCGAGCTGAGACCAAACAGTAGCAATCGATACTGGAAGCGTTCCGATCCCACGGAGAACCGCAGATATTTTTAGGTGCGGGCTCCAGATCAGAATATGCATGTAGGCATCCGTAAGCCAATTGCCCTTACGGAGAGCGGACTTTATCTGGCTGGGCTTAATAATCTTGAATTTCTCTTGGGGTAGAAAGAGATTGAAATTGGAGAGGTCGAGGATAGTTCGCAGGCCAGCCTGGTTGGGTTTGGGTACTGTAAACAAGCACCCGCAAGGGAACAGGCTCCACTGCTCTGAGGTCTAGAAGTTTCTGCACCTCGGCTCTGAGGGAGGGCGACCCAGTCTGTTGAAGAGGAGGGTGAGAGGGCGGGGTAGCAGGGAGGGGCAAGCGAATGCCCACCCGGGCGACGGACAAAACCCATCAGTCTTCTGTGATGGTCTGCCACGCCTCCAGATGAGACGAAATTCGTCCTCCCACCAGAATCTCATGCGACCATTGAAAAACATAATTTTGATGGTTTATCGGCAGGGAGACCACTCGTTGTTGAAGAGGAGGCTGTTCATTGAGCAAAAAACCGGCCACCTTGCCTTTGCTGCTTGCGGCGAGGGCCACCAGAGGGAACATCTGCCCGGCACGCACGGCGGCCCTGAAAACCTCTGAAACCAGAGAAGGACCTTGTTTGAGACCCCGACCTCTGAGTATAAGCTGCCTTAGCAGGGGTTTTGGCAAGGAACGACAATAACTTTACAGTTTGCATGCTTGCCTTGGTTTTGGTGAGTTCCTCATCAGTGGAGGAGTGGAATAGTTCCTTACCTTCGAAGGGAAGATCAAGCACTTTGTCCTGAACCTCCTTCGAGAACTTTGTAGCATGCACTCACGGTTAGCAGGAGATGTCTACTCCAACCATGAGGCCCTGAGCAGAAGTGTCAACGTTATGCGCCGCAGCCTCCATCAGGTCCTGCGCCAGAACTCTGGCATCAGATAAGCCGCCTTTAAAGTCTTTGCGCTTGTCAGGAGGAATACATTCCTGAAACTCAGCAAGCTCCTTCCACAGCTTGACATTAGCAGCCACCAGGATGAGCTCGGTATAAGCCTGATGCAACTGAAGAGCCGAATTGGAAAATACTTTTTTTCCAATGGCGTCAAGAAACTTGTCCTCCTTAGAAAGGATCTGAGACGCTGCAGGGGAGGATGTAGAGGACGGCTTAGACTGGAGCGTAGCTGCTGCCACCACTGTCGATGAGGGGAGTGAATATGTCTTCAGACGCGTGTAGCTTGTAGCAAGTGTCAATTTTCTTGTTTAGGTGTTGACCGGAATAAGGTTTTTCCCAGACCTTGCAGGCTTCGGCCAGGACATCCTTTTGAAGGAACAGGCCAGTGTGCTCCTCTGTCGACAGTGTAAAAGTTCCAGAAAGTACAGCTTCTTGTGGAGCTGGAGTACCGGGTATTGGGATGTCTAGCAACGCCATCATATCCACAACTCGGTCGTGAAAGGCTCTAATAGAGCGGGCGGTGTCCTGGTCCGCTTCATCTTCATCCAATACGGCAGGAACAGAATCCTGATCCACAGCAAATGGCACCTCAGGCCCCGAGGGCAGGATTGACTGCCCAACGGGAGTCTTTAGCACAGGTGAAAGTGGAGGCAGAGGAAACAGTGGAGGAGGAGGCCCCCACTCGAAGTGGTAGAGGAGGTGGCACTACCGGGACCTGCAGAGGGATTGCCAGAGCAGGAGGCAGTTCAGGTGGCTTGGGATACATTTCGTTGAATAAATCCTTAAAGTATGCCTTCATTGGATCAGAGTGCATAAGCATCTGAAACTTGCCGAAAAACACATCCTCAGAAGAAGGCCTAGGTGCTGGAGTGGGCAGAGGCCGCTCTGAAGCGGCATACCCCCAAGATCGCAAAGAGGATGGTTGCCAGGACGGCCCCCCACCAACTGCATACACGTAAACCAAGGGAGCGAGACTGTGTGTGGTAGTGGAACCCAAGCACGCCAATCCATTGGAGGATGGAACAGATTCTTATTATCCACAAAACGTGGAAAGGCTGCTCAGAGCCAAAAACAGGACCCGCCATTGAGAACGTTGGTGTGAGAGAGGTAGTCAAAATGACTGCCATAGACCACAGAGGTTGGACCAACATTTTGTCAACGCCTGAGGTAAACTGTGTCACAGGTGTCAGTGAGGCTGTGGTCACCACAGGGGTATCAGCGGACTTACGTTCCATTTTAGCCTTGTGACAAGGAACCTGGGCAGAGCCGGTGCTGGGAGATCTACAGTGCTTTTGCTGTTGAATTAGCCCGCAGTGAGGGAACCTCAGCGGAGCCGGTACTCGAAGACTTAAGGTGTTTAACCAGCTTCTTTGCCCCCTCAGCAGGAATGGTTCGACCACAGGTCTGAGTGTGGGAAGGCTTAGGGACACTCCCTGAAATCAGAGTCCTCGAAGGCGGCCCCTCAATGTTGCTGGTCTTAGATATAGCCCCAAGACAGGGATCCTCGGGGTATCCCCAGTACGTTTAGTCACCTTAACAGGAACCTCGAGACAAGACTCAGTATGCTTAGTTCCGATTTGGATACCTCGGGAATGATCCTGGTGACACCAGCCCCAGAAGTACTGGGCTTAACTTTAGCCTCCAAAAGGGGAACCTCGGATGAAGATCTGGTCCTGGCAGCCCCTTTGCAGGGGACATCGGAGGAAACTCTGGAGTGACGGTTATATCCCTTTCGGGACACCTCAGTTTCGTGATCCCTGGTACCAGAGTCACCTGCACCCCTCGAGGATCCAGAAGACCCCAGGAAGGAACTCCCTCGCTCGGGTGCCCTAAAAAGGAAAGAATTTAGCGGCTGCTGCCTTTTTTCTTCAATGAACTGCTGAAAATGTGGAGGAGGAACACCTCTCCCACCTGACTAGCTGACGCTGGAGGGCCCAGAAGGAGAGTAAGTCGCAGTAGAAGCACAAGTCCCACCGGTGTTCCGGGCACAAGCACTCTAGGCAGAGAGAGTGGGGATCTGTCTTTGTGAAACGACTTTCGCACGAAGAACAGGACACGAATCCCAGACACCCCGGCATAGATGGAAGAAAGAAGACAGTGGAACCGGAGCTGGAAAATGAAGGACAAGGGAACAAAAAGAAAAATATTCCCAAAGATACAACTGCGTCTGACTCCGACTGAGCGGAGAAAAGGACTGAAGGGTGATGCACGGGGCGGAGCTCAGGAAGGCGGGGCAATGGTCACATGCAGTGTATGGGGTGCATTTGAAGGCCCAAAAAGAAGTCCCTCTCAAATGAATAGCAAGATTTTAAACACTGAAACAAAACCAGCCTGGCAATTGTTTTTGTTTTTTAAGTAAAATTGAAGAGCCATTTTGTCTTCATGAAAAAAATGTCAGCACAAGGCAGACCCTTTTGCTGGCTGTGAGCAAAACTTCACAAGGACATCTCCCACTTCCAGCCTGGATGTCGCATCTCCCATCTAATGACCAACCGCAATAAAGATTTCCTGCTAAAGGTGTCGAAATTCAGTGTTCTCCAGACCTGTTGGCTCTGAAAGCAGGGACTTCAAGAAAAGTCCTCCTTGGCTGGAGCGCGACTAATATGTGTGAAAATCGGGGCACCCACTTCAAAGCGCAAGCTTCCAACACAAAGAAGACGGATAAAGGTTCAGGCTAACCCAGTGAAAACAAATGACCGGAAGCAGGAGCAGGACCATTTGTCCTACATGAACATTCACAATTTATTTAAAAGGACTATTATCATTTAGGCATCATCATATTTTCTCAGCCATCATAAGGAGGATGGATTTCATCTATGTACCATTTTTATGTAATTTCCATGTGATTTTGGGGATCTAAAATGAATCTTCCTATGACTCTGGGAACTCTAAGGGACAGTTAAACTAGGTTGCTGGCTGATCTGAACATGTTCCAAATGTGAGAGTTAGTGAGCGGGTGGAAATTGAAATTAGGGATATGCTTAATAACTTACATATTCATAACTCTTGTGCTTTTTATGGAAATAGTAGAAAGGTGCCACATGGCCATGCTACATGATACAGATTTGGTGGACGGCTTATCTAATTCCCCATGATTAGCTGAAACAGAAAATATGTTTCGTTTGGCAGTTGCTAGTAAAATTATGAAGTTGTGATATATAGTTTTTGACAAAAAGTTGAAAGGAGAACAAATGATGGTGACAAATGGGAATTGCCATATGTTGCTCCTGACCCCTAAACGAATCCTGACTTGGAGGCTGGGTTTGGGAGGAGAGAAGGGTAACTATCCAATCCTAGTGGCAGGAATTATTGCAGGGTACCTCCCCAAGATCGTAAAAATTGGTGGTGTCATCGCTGCTATATAAGGGGGACTGCACTAGGACAGGGGACAGAAAAAGGAGAAAGACAGGAGGACAGAGAGCAGAGACAGACCATCAGGAAGGCTGCTGAAACTTACCACCTGACAGCTGTAAGGAGCCACCAGAGGAGATTGCTGAGAGTGCTTCTGGGTGGAGCTGTCTATCTCGAGGAAGGCCTCACAGCTGACTGGGTCCTATGATGCAGAGCGGGAGGCCATCTTTGAGAGTGGAGTGACCAGACCACTGCCCTATCTTTCCAGAGTGTCCTGAGATGCAGCTGGCCTTCTGAACCATAAACAGACACTTGCTATGTAAGTAGAACTGAGCCCCGGGAAACTAAAAAGTTGGTGAGTCTGCTTGCTTTGAATCCTTTCCCTTTATAGTGGGTGTGGGTGCAAAACCATGTAGTTCCTTAGCCTATTTAACCAAAAATATTAATTAATTACCCATTGGCAGACCACTACGGTGTGAATTTTGTTAAAATTCGAAATTAACAAAGCTCACTTCCCAGTGTGTGCTAGGAACTATAGCCTATAAATTAATTGGGTAATCCTTATTGTCCAGCTGACCCCGAGTTCTTAAGGAAGAGGGGTGTCTTTGTTCTTAAATCAGTCCAACCTTTTTATCCAGCTTCCCTAACACAGGCCTTTCAGTAAGGGGGGTCTGAAATCCAAAATTCCCCAAAGCATTCTAACTTTTCTGTTTGACTTCCCAACCTAGACCAAACTAAGGGCGGGTCTGAAAAACAAAGCGATAAATCACCCTGTGTTTATTTTAAACCAAAAATGTGGGCAAAATTATAATTGCCACATGTATTTTTACCAATCTTGAAATCCTACTGCTACCCTTTTAAGCCTGCAGGAACATCAAAATCGCACTACATAAGAGCCTTTGTTATTGATCAGTTTAATTATTTCATGAAGTGAAATGTGCAGAAAGTAAGAATTGTGTCTGTGTTCTTTTTAACTCACTTTTTTAATTTATTTATGCTGAGAGAAGTTGATTGTGTTGTGCCACGGATAAAGTGGTGTTTTTGATATTTTCTGGCTAATTTCTATTACTGCTAATTTAGATAAATACCAATATATTTTCTGTACAGCGGCCTGGTTCTTGGCTCATTGTTAGCTCAGGGGAAAAGGATGCAGGGGGCATGATATGTGTCGAACATAGGGCTGAAAAGAATCTGGTAAATAGTTTGTTGCATAACCACTTGAGTGAGGAGGGAAGGAACTCCCCGTGTTGAGAGTGGCTTCTCAATAAACCATTACAGGTGGCCTGCGTAAAAATAAAAGAAGGACAAAACAAGTTAATTTTTTGATGCTTTAAAAGTGCTCCGGTACCGTCCCGATGGACCGAATGTCCCACAAGTATGGAGGAAGGGGGACGGGACGTAGGAGTATTACCATTCTCCATGGGTTACGTAATCGAACACTGGGTCTCAGTCAGCTGAATGGCCTGGGCAGTCTGGACAGTCGGGGTAGTTATTTGTGCTGCACCCGCCACAGGCACTCCTGATAACAATGCAATGTCCCAAAACCCAATTAACGTCTGTTGCGAGGTGGCAGTAGTGCTATCTGCAATATCCAGGTTGCCTTTTTTTGCCAGAGGTGCACGCTTACGTGCCAAGAGAGATCTTATTGGGCCCTGAGTACGTTTCCCAGTCTTCAGCATTTCGCTGCACGGAGTGTATCTCTTCTTTGTGGGCATGATTCTATGTCAAGACCGAAGGCGAGCATTATGCTTAACTTCTTTATTAACTGCTTCCAACAGCCTTTTAAATCTTCACCTTTTTCTTTCTTTTTTTTTATCAGCCAAAGGCTGTCAATAAAACATGAACAACAAAAAGGAAAGCCGTGACTTCAAAACCACAAGTCCCATGAGTCTCTGTAGCCTGGTAGTCCTGAGCCTTGGTCTCACTGTCCAATCCGGGCTCCTTACTGGGAACAAATCCCTGCTCCCCTAGGTCCTTTCCTCTTCTTTTTTGCTGCAGTTGGACAGCTAAGTTACATTTACACGATTTGTCATTTCTAGATTGTGGCGTAGTTTACAATGATGGTTTATTATTACTGTTTAGTTGTCACGAGAGGTGCGCACATCGTACAACGTTAATTATAACAGGGCGTTTTTATAATATTAATTGTACCTGAAAGCGCGAGCGCTTGCGATGGCCTTCATTCAGTTAGAAGCAGACCGGGCCTGCAAGCGATCTCGATTGCTTCAGGGCACCGGTCTGCGTCTTTCTAAAACACACGTCAGGCCTTATTTTCATTCCAGCGCCTGACAGGGCTGATACGCCCTCACGCCGGAGAACCGGCATGACGCAGTAGGCGGTTTTCAGGGCATGCGCGCTAAAGACATTAACGAGAACGTTCCAAAACGAATGCAATATTCCGAATGCCCTCCGCACTCCAAGTCCGATCACATTACAGAAGGAGGACAGGCTACTGCAGCGTTCCTAAAGGTCTCAATTAGCAGATCTCCTACACACACTGTTAAGCCACTGGGGCTTAACACAGACACCTTAGAGTGACAGTTACCTCATTGCTCACCTGCAGCCTATAGCAATGGCTTGTGACAGTTGAGATTATACCTGGAGTGAAGGTAGTGAGGATCTAGGAGAGGAGGAGACAAATCTCTATCAGAGTTTTAAGAAGGTATTAGGGGACTCCTTAGTAAAAGGAGTTGCACAAGGAGTGAAGCGCCTACAGGACAGATTACAGGTCCTGGAAGATATGTTGGGCAAGAGAGCTGGCAACCTAGAGGATCCAGGGGAGGGAACCTCCACAGATAAGCCCTGCAAGTAGGGTGACAAGGGGAGAAAATCAGCCCGGAAGAGAAAAGCCTCTTCTACTCCCCCGGGCACAAGTATGGGGACAGAGAAAAAGTCCCAGGAGGCGGCTGGCACCTTTAATAGGCAAAAAACACTTTTGAAAATAAAAATCAGCCATGCCCAGCCTCTTACCCACTACCACAGGGGCAAAAAACACAGGGGACACTCTCTCATCCTCAGAAGAATATGATGGGTACGAAGAGGATAATGATGACAATGCAAGCATTGGAGATGAGAGCATAGATACACAGAAAAGACCCATCTGTGAGCTTAAAGCCAGCAAAGAGGAGGTTCCCCTTGAAGAAGAGGATGACATGTCGGACATGTTTGAGCCCGACACCATCAGACACCCATGATCAACCTAGTGGGCACCGTCATCAAGAGTGGCAATTTACATGGTGCAGAAAATGCACAAGTCATTGGAGAAGGAGACTAGGTTCCGTTAGAAAGCATAACGCCCAAGGCCAGAGTTAGCCGAAAAGAAGCAGACACACCGGAACTCGATGCTAACTTTTGTAACCAAAGCAGGGAAAGATGCCAGGAAAGGCATGGATCGAGTCTGGAAATCATGCCAGGACAAAATACTCAACCTTACCGGGCCCATTGCAAATATTATGGACCTGGCCGAGGGAGCAAAAGACACAGGGGAGCCAGTCGACCCGCATCTCCTAGCAGGCTGGGCACAGCAAGCGTTATGCATGCTAGGTAACGCAAACTGTGCAGTGTCATCAGAGAGGCGCAGAACAATGCTATTGAAGATTGATAACAAGCTGGGAGACCTAGCATCTTCTGAAGCAGGAGAGAGGGCGCAAGGCCTACTCTTCGGCGAAGCCTTCGTTAAGGAGATTAATACGTTTCTAGGAATATTCACAGTGCTGGAGAAAGTGCAAGCTTCCATCAGGAAAGTGTTCCCGGGAAGAGCTTTTGCAGGGGCCGGCCGACACAGGGGCCTTTCGACTGGCCGTTTCAACTCTCACAGAAGGCCTCAAGGTCCCAGAGCACAATATTGGGAATCGAGGCAGCAAGACGTGTTCTTCCCCAACAGAGGTCGAGGTTACAGAAGCCGCAGGGGTCGAGGATACTATAGACAACCAGGAGGCACCACAGGTGAGAGCATGCATCATAACATATCCCTCTGTAGGAGGGAGGACGACACTTTTTATAGACAATTAGCGCAAGCTGTCTTCCGACGCGTGGGTGTTGCAGACCATTCAGGGGTTCGAATTAGAGTTTCTAGAGACTCCCAGGCAGCGCAGGCCACCTCCATGCATGCATTTCTCTCGAGCAGAGAGGTTTCTATTAAACAAAGAGACTCAATCACTAGCGCAGAAGAATGCCATAGAGAAATCGACCCACTCGCACCCCGTTTCTTGAGCAACATGTTCTTAGTAAGGTGCAGCCAGTCATAAACCTAAAAGAGTTAAAAAGTTGGCTTGTGTACAGACATTTCAAGATGGAAGGAATCCATCTTTTGGGAGACTTGCTCAGGAAAAACGATTGGTTAGCGTGGCTATATTTGAAGGATGCATATCTGATAATACACGTTGCCGCGGAATACCACCCCTTCTTGAGGTTTAACTGGAGGAGGGAGAAATGGCAATTCAAGAGTCTGCCATTCAGCCTGTCATCAGCTCTGTGGGCCTTCACCAAACTGATGAGGCGTTTAGCAACCAACCTCGGAGAGCAGGGTATCAGGATGATTATATACTTAGACAACATCCTGTTCATGGCAAGTGACAAAGAGAGGCTAAGAAGACAGGTGTACTGGGCAATATGGATGATAACAAATTTGGGTTTCCTAGTGAACGAGGAGAAGTCCGCATTAACGCGAGCAAGAAAGCAGATTTCTTGGGTTTCACAATAGATACGAAGAAAGCGTTGCTAGAACTGCCAGCACCCAAGATGAGAGTGATAAAGAAGGATCTGAGGGCAGCTCTCAGGAAGCTGGTTATATCGCTTCGGAATCTAGCCAGAGTGGTGGGTATGTTTGCAACCTCCATCCAGGAAATCTTTCCCGGCCCTCTACATTATCAAGCCCTCCAGCGGCTAAAGATAAAATATCTACAGAAAGGGTTGAGGTACCATCAGCAAGTACCTCTAGACAAAGACAGCAAGACAGAGCTTCTCTGGTGGCTGCACAATATAGAAGCATGGAATGGCAGAGCCATGTTTTGGAGACGTTCCAGAGCTCATCGTAGAGTCAGACACCAGCAGATCAGGTTGGGGGCCAGATTTGGGCAGACCTAGACAGAAGGAAAATGGTCACAAGAGGAATGCAAGCTTCATATAAACTGCTTAGAGCTCCTAGCAGTCTCCTCCGCAGTGAAGGCATATGCCAGAGACAAAGCACAGTGCTGTATTCTACTGCGGATGGACAATATCTCTGCAGTAAAATACATAAATAAGCTAGGGGGCATGAAGTCAAAGATGCTAGCAGAACTATTGAAGGATTTCTGGTACTTCTGTCTAGAGAAGAATATATCACTTATAGCGGAATGTCTTCCAGGAGCCCTTCTGCTATCTACTAAACTCCAGCGACTGGAAGATACACGGGTCAGTCTTCGAGAAGTTAGAGCAAGTGTGGGGTCCATTCCAAACGGACCGATTTGCTTCCAGACTGAACACTCAGCTGAAGAATTACTTCAGCTGAAGGCTAGACCCGGAAACTCTGGGGATGGATGCGTTTTTACACAGTTGGGAGAATCAAGTCCACTATGCGTTTCCCCTGTTTGCGATGCTTCGAGGGCACTAGCAAAAGTATGCAGGGACAAAGCAGAATTAGTGATAGTGACACCAGAATGGAAATCGCAAGCCTGGTTTCCAGTTCTGATGAACATTTCTTCGGATTTCCTCCAGAGGATTCCTCTCAGGGTGGATCTCTGGCAGATCCATTGAGAGCCTCACATCCATTAGAGCTAGACCAAACACTGACACTGTTAGCTTGCAGAGTTTCAGGTGCAAGTGGTGTTTGCCAGGACTTTCAGAATAAGCTACAGAGCTTATTGGAATATCATAGGCCCGTTCCACGGTGCAAAGCTATAATTCTGCTTGGCAAGCCTGGGAACTATGGTGCAGGGGGATAGTACATCTAATACATTTTCTGGCCAGTGTGCCCAGTCAAGGTATGGCATTCAGGACAGTAGGTGTCTATAGGTCAGCCATTTCAGCCGGGCATGAGTTAGTTGACGGGGCACATGTAGGAGAGCACCCGGCAATACTAAGGTTGTTGAGGGGAGTCAAAGTGAGCAAGCCACCACAACCAAAATATTCTTTCTTGTAGGATGTTAACAGAGTCCTACAGTTGTTCGAAAACTGGCCAAGAAACGATCTTTTGTCGGGAAAACAATTATCAGAGAAGTTAGCATCTCTGCTTTGCCTAGTATCTTGCAGAAGGGTTTCAGATGTCAAAGCGTTGGAGATTGATAGAAAAGTTTTCTATCCAGAAGGAGTAGCGTTCAATATTGTGCAACGTACGAAGACCAACTCCTTAGTAATTTCATATCCATATTTTCCAAACAATACCAATTTATGCGTGGCGCAGTGCATAAAGAGCTATGAGAAAGTGACAGCAACAGTACAACCGCAGAGTGTTAAGCAATTACTGATAGCACGGAGGAAGCCATATCACGCAGTAGCAGTTGCTACAATAGCCAGATGGGTGAAGGAAGTAATGTCAATAGCTGGCATTGATATTTCAGTGTTTGGAGCTCACTCAGCACAAGGAGCCATGGCTTCCAGAGCTTTTGCAGCGGGAGTTCCACTGCAGGAGATTATGAAAGCCGCAGATTGGTCTAGTGATTCAGTATTCAGGACTTTCTACTTTAAACTAGTTGAAAAGCTTTGAACAAGCATAATGCTCACCTCCGGTCTTGACATAGAATGAAGATTGCCCAAGCGCCTAGCGCAGGTAGTCTTGATTCTATTAAAGGCACGGAGGCGAGCATTATCCCTCTTCTTTGAATAAGCTGTATCATGTTTAAACAGTATGTTATAGTATGAGGACAATGGCAGCTTATTCCCTTCCCTAACAGTATGTCTCTCTTTTCATATATGAGAGGATTAGAAGAATACTCGAGAATAGGCACCGCAGGGCCTGCAGGGAGGATATTAAGACAATATTGTCGAGAAATTGGTGGAGTTCGAGACGGCTCAGAGCAGAGAAGTTCACAAGGCAGTTGCCCAAGACTGTTTGTTAGACTATGTTACAGAGTTCAAGAAAGCACCAAAAAAGAAGAGGAAAGGACCTAGGGGAGCAGGGATTTGTACCTAGTAAGGAGCCCGGATTGGACAGTGAGACAGAGGCTCAGGACTACCATGCTACAGGGACTCATGGGACTTGTGGTTTTGAAGCCACAGCTTTCCTTTTTGTTTGTTCATGTTTTGTAGACATCCTTTGGCCGATAAAAAAAGAAAAAGGTTAAGATTTAAAAGGCTGTTGGAAGCAGTTAATAAAGAAGTTAGGCATCAGTGACTTTAATAGAATCAAGACTACCTGCGCTAGGAGCTTGGGCAATCTTCATTGGCAAGACAAACATTTAGTTCCAAATATGGAGAAAAAGCACTCTTACCGACAGAATAGAATACAAAGCAGCAGGCTGAGCAGGCCAAGGGCGGAAGAGGGCAGGCAGCACAATAGGGGGGTGGGGGGGACAGTCTCACAGGCGACCGACTGGTCCTGGAGGATTACCTCAGTCTAGGCAAGGCCGCCACCCACAGAGTGATTTAGGTGTGGCTGTCCGCCATCCACAACTACAACAAATAGAGCACTTTAAGCCCGCCAGAGAACCAGAGAACAGACAAAGCAGTATAATACTACCACAAGACCAGGGACAGAAAAGGGGGAGGTACAAAGAGCACAGCCTCCACCTTTCTATATCTCCTTGTTTGCCACCCCACTGCCTTGTGTGGATATATCCACCTCAACCTTGTAGATCCACAAGGCTTACCACCAGCTCAACACGGCTCCTGGTGGCTTCTGCCTTCGGCTTCGACTTCAGCTCTGGCGTTCTCCAGCTCGCTTCAGCACCAGCACTGTGAGCTCTCCGCCTTCCGCTCCCTCCACGTTCCGCTCTCTCCATGTTCACAGCAGCGGCGGCAGGAAGAAACCCTAGAGGAAAAAACCTCAAGACGTACTACAACACTGTAGCTGCGTCAAGCCGCACCTTCACTTCCACTTCACTTCCACTTCGGGCACAGCAAATGTTTTTCGTTAGGTTTAGGTTTATCAGAGCACTGCAGATCGTGTAGCCCAGGGTTCACAAAAAAGAGGGTGAATATCCAGGGCAAGGCAAATAATTTTTTATGACTAGGCCCAATGCCAAAGAGTGCAAGCTCAGTTGTAAGAAGGGAATTAATGAACCGAGCCACAGAGGTGCCGGAGGAAACTGAAACATTGAACCCTTCCATGACAGCTCACCTCGCGCTCAGGGGTTTTTATTTGCTTAGTAGTCAGGGGGCTTCCTAAGGGCTGTCTCTGTCTAGAGATGAGGCCCAGGTCCCATCCCTGCCAGTTGCACACCTGCACTGCCCCCCTGGCAACCCTTGCACTCAGGGACTGTTTCTGTATCCCTACAGCCCCCTACCAGAACTTGACAACTTGATGTCTGCCCTTGCACTTGCCACCAGCTGACTGCACATTTTATTTATGGTCTTATTTATTTTACTGTTATCCTATGTACTGCACGTCATCCCCTTCCCCCTGCAATTTTCCCCTTCCCCCCTCCCCTGCACTTGCGCGATCTCAATGTCACCTGGCCTAGTACTGTCTTCCCTCTGTTCCCCCCCCCTGTGCCTTGTCACGCCTTGAAACACTTGTGTAAAGGTGCGTTATAAATGCCATATCATAATATATCAGTCCCACCCTAAAGATCGGCAACCCCTACTATCTAATATATATGCAGGGGGTGAAAATGCAGGAGGCTTATTGATCATTGAAGGAGGTAAACAGTGTAGTGTTTAATTCAGTAAAGGCAATTTCAATGGAGTGAGTCTGACATCCTATAGGAAAACTCCTTATCTTTCTAACTCCCTCTGGGAACAATGCTGGTGGTCCCTGACCTAAAGTACCCAAGGTCTGAAATTATAGGTGCCTTTCAGCTGCACAAGCCCCACTTGGTGCCTTACTTCCATGCCCTCCTGCTCCTCTCTCTACGTATTTCTCTCTCTTATCCTTTTCTCATTCTACTCTCTTCTATCTTACCCCACCTACCATCTCTCCTTTTTCTCCTTTGCACTTTCTACTCTCTCCCTCAAATATTCCTCTCTCCTTTGTACCAAAACCCTCTGATCTTACTTCCTTCTACTACTCTCATTCCTACAGTACTGTCTCCAGTCCACTACAACTCCCCTCTCCACTCTACTACTATTCCCCTCTTCACTTTACTACTGCTCCCCCTCCATTCTACTACTCCTCTCTCTACTCTACTCTTCACCCACACAGTCTTTGGCAGTAACCCTCCTTTGGCAGTAACCCTCCTTTCACTCTCCCACTTACCTTACCATGCACTCCCTACTCTTTCAGTCTCACTGTCACACCTTGCACACACACTTACAACACGAGTAAAACGTTCTCTCACCAACCCATACATCACATTGCAAACTACTTCAGCAATTCCTCTCCACACTATTCTCAACCGTCCACCCTTCGCCAAGTCTCTTGGTCGTCCTCCTTCGTCCTTAATCTCACTCGAATAACCCACACCTTCCTGCTAACTGTCTTCCCTTTTATCCTCCCCCTTTCCTCTCCATTGCCAACTTTGCTGACCTGGTACCTCGGACCAACCATTGGCTTTCTTTTTCCCCTAGGAGGTGTTGCTGGTGAGTGAAAACAGAAAAGGTTTATTAATTTCCATCCCTTTGTGATGTGCAGGTCCGCTGGTTCTCGGTAATGGCAGCCTACTGTAGCAACAATCAACCTCAGTGTCCCATATGTGTAAGGGCTCCCCACATATACAGGATGCCAGATTCTCAATTGGACGGGTCCTCAGCCCAGTAAAAGGTAACTATATTGTGGGTGACCACATTGTACTGCTGCATGGTGCTCTTTGTGGTCTGTGGCTGGTTGTAGTCGTTGCTGGAGCTTGGGTCGCATGGGCTGCTGAGATTGCATGTTTGGTAGATTGGTCTTTCTGCCATGCAGAGGTCTTTTTTACTTTCTCCCCTGGTCAGACAGGTTACTTGTTCTTCTTCCACGGAGTCTTCTAGGTACTATTGTTTCCCAGCGGATACAGAAACAAACTGGCATGCATCATGCAGTACAGGTAGGGCGCAAGACAATGTGGCACTCATTTCATGCATGCAGACACAAAAAGAAGGGAGAGTGGGGTGCTCCAAACCCCCACACAACCCTTCTCTAAGGCAGCACTGGCTCTGGAAATCCCTGTGGCAGACCTCCCACCCCAGTACCTTCTTTACAGGGTTAGGTAGCTTACTCTGTCACAAGATGTACAGTACTCCAGTTACTCTTCCTGTTGTAGGTTGACACGGGAGATGACCACTGGTCCACTATGAGGAGTCAGAAATGAGAGGGGGACAACTTGATAAGGGAGTAGTTTCTTACCTGTAACTCCATTTCTCCAGCATTGGTATCTTTCATGGATTCACATGCTTAGAATATTCCCCGTCGTCAGACTGGGAACCCTCGGTACACATATATATAGTCATTTCCAATAGGAAAACTTTTGCCCTATCCCCGTCTGCGTCCTCTACGGGGCCGCCCACGTACGCCCCGTTGGACGTGATGGTATATAAACCCCGCCCCCGCGGGTCCCTTCAGATTTCGACCCCTCCAAGATAACGGGGGGAAAACTTGCTTACATACCAATCTTCCACATTGCAGTCCGGGGAGGCCGGAGGGCGCATGTGAATCCATGAAAGATACCAATGCTGGAGAAATGGAGTTACAGGTAAGAAACTACTCCCTTCTCCAGCATTGGATCTTTCATGGATTCACATGCTTAGAATAGATTGTAAAGCAGTAACATCAAGAAGGAGGTGAGAGTGCAATGTAACTTACATTCGTAGAGACACCCCCAAACACTACCGTTTACACCATGTATGTAAGCAACAACTTATTATACTGATACGAAACGGATTTCCGCCATACAATGCTATGTCATATGACTCAGTATGCACCCCTTGCGCACATATCTACCCAACCACTTATGTTTAGGTCAATAAACTATACACATTCATGTATACACTCTGAAAAACCAGCTGAGGCCAAATAATAATAGGCAGCATTCTTCTTGAAACTTTGGCTTACCTCATTGAAAAAGGTTGCGAAGCACTGCCCTTCCCATTTGTACCTCATCCGCGTGCTGCTTTTCCAGGCAGTAGTGGCGCGTAAACGTGTGCGGAACAGACCATGCCGCCGCCTGGCAGATGTCCGTCAGCGGAATTCCTGCCCATAGAGCCACGGAGGAAGATGTCGATCTCGTGGAATGGGCTCTGGGACGATGTAGTAGAGGTCTCCCGGCCTTGGAATGACACAGGGTAATCGCCGAGGAGACCCAGCGAGCCAGACCTTGTTTGGAGATAGCCTTACCCCTAGCCGAGGGGCCGTAGGCGACGAATAGCTGTCTGGTGGCTCTGATATCTTGCGTTTTTTGCAGGTAAAATTTTAGCGCCCTTTTGACGTCCAGAGTGTGAAGAGCCTTCTCCGCCGTCGACGAAGGAGATGCAAAGAAAGTAGGGAGTACCAGGGTCGAGTGCTTATGATAGACCGACGGTACTTTTGGGATGAATGAAGGGTTAGTTGATAAAATAACTTTGTCCTTAAAGAACCTCAGATATGGAGGGTCTATGACCAGTGCCTGCAGTTCCGACATTCTTCTAGCCGAAGTGATGGCAACTAGGAACGCGAGTTTCCAAGATAGAAATTGTAGAGATGAAGAGGACATTGGCTCAAAGGGAGGCTTCATTAAGGCAGCTAGAACCGTGTTCAGACTCCACGACGGTGGGAACCGTTTTTCCGGAGGGAAGGTTCTAAACAGACCCTTCATGAAATGCTTCACTAGCCTGTCACTGAATAGTGGAGGGGACTGTCTTCTTCTGGTAAATCTCGAAACAGCCGCCAGGTGTACTTTGATTGACGATGATGACAGTCCGCTCTCCGCAAGATGAAGAAGATACGGGAGGATATGCTCCGGAGTTACTTCCAAAGGTTGTATATTTTGTTGTGTTTGACACCATATACAGAACCTTTTCCATTTGCTTACATATGATTTGTTAGTGGACGGGGCTCTGGCCGCCTGCAGAATCCTTCGGCAATCAGTCGAGACTTTTAGGTTCCCGAACTCCGAGAAGTCAGGAGCCATGCAGTTAAGTTCAGGCTGTCCGGATTGTGGTGCCACACGGTCCCCTCGTCCCTGGACAGGAGGTTCGGTACTTTCCTGAATGGTATCGGCTGATCCAGCGACAGATGAAGGAGGTCTGAGAACCATGGTTGCCTCGGCCAGCGCGGGGCCACTAGGACGACCCGGCAATTGTACCTGTGGATCCCCTGGATCGTCCTCCGTATGAGGGGAAATGGAGGGAAGGCGTAGAGGAACTTGCCTGTCCACGGAAACGAGAACGCTTCCCCCAGGGAGCCTGTTTGGGGCCATCTGCTCGCGAACTGAGCACATTTTCGGTTTCTTTCCGTGGCGAAGAGATCGATCGACGGGGTCCCCCATCTTTCGAAGATTTCCCCGAGTTGAGTGGAGTCCAGCTCCCACTCGTGTATTTGTGACATAGTCCTGCTCAGGGAATCCGCCTGTAAGTTCTTCGCTCCCGGTAGGTGGTATGCCACTAGGGAGATGTGGTGTTTTAAAGCCCAATGCCAGATCTTTTGAGCTTCCTTCGAGAGGGTCCTGGATCTGGTGCCACCCTGTTTTATCAGGTAGAACATAGCTGTCGTATTGTCCGTGAGCACTCTTACTTTTGACCCCTTGATGTGTGGGAGGAAAGATTTCAGGGCCCATCTCACCGCCCTTAGCTCCAGGACGTTGATATGTAGGCGAGATTCGGTCGACGACCACCTGCCTTGGGTTTGGTGACGAGACATGTGTGCTCCCCAGCCCGACAGAGAGGCGTCTGTAATGATGGTGTTCTGAAATTCCGGCTCCTGCAGGGGGACCCCTCTGTCCAGGTTGCGCGCCACTTTCCACCATCGGATGGCTTTGATAACTCGTTCGTCGTCGACTATTATCTTGTCCGACCAGCGGCCTGTGGCCTGCTTCCATCTGTCTGATAGGAACTCCTGTAGAGGTCTCATGAACAACCGGCAGTTCGCGACTAGGTGGATGCACGATGCCATGGAGCCGAGGAGAGCCGCATATTTTCTTACTGACAACCTTCTCTGTAAACGAAGTTGGCTTGTCAGGTGTTTGATCTTCAACAACCTTTCCAGGGATGGTTTCACTAGTCCCGTGTGGGTGTCGAATTGAGCACCTAGGAACTTCAAGCTCTTCGAGGGCTTTAGTGAAGACTTTTCGTAGTTCACTGCAAATCCCAGACGCTGTAGCAGTCGCAAGGTGGTCAATAGGCTGTCGTTGGTCGACGCTGGGGAGGATCCCCTCACGAGCCAGTCGTCGAGGTACGGGTAAACGTGATGCCCTTCCTTCCGCAGCCAGGCTGCTACGGGTGCTAGGCACTTTGTAAAGGTTCTTGGGGAGGACTTCAGGCCGAAAGGGAGCACAGTAAATTGGTAGTGTGTTTGGCCGACTAGGAACCTCAGGAACCTCCTGTGGTGAGTGCGCACCGGAATGTGAAAATACGCATCTTGGAGGTCCAGAGACGCCAGGAAATCGTTCTTTTGGACCGATCTGATTACCTCCTGTAGAGTAAGCATCTTGAACTTCTGACTCAGCAGGGTTTTGTTGAGGTCCCGTAGGTCGAGGATGGGGCGCCACTTCCCGTTTGGTTTCTTTACTACGAAGCAGCGTGAGTAAACCCCTAAGCCTCTCTGTGAAGCAGGGACTAACTCGATGGCGCCTTTTTTTAGCATGAGCGCAACCTCTCGACGCAAGACGCTTAGGTGTGGTTGAGACAGGCGTATCGGTGGACGTCTTGGAGGTCTGGATTTGAATCTTAGGGAATGTCCCAGTCTCACCGTGTCCAGAACCCACCGATCTGTCGTAATTGACTCCCATTCCTCGACGCAACTTGACACTCTCCCTCCTAGAACGTCATTGTTGATCTTTTTGTTTTCCCGTCGACGACGAGTAAGTGGGACGTCTCTTAGAGGCCTGGAAATTTCTGCGTCGGGTCGAGGACTGTGAGGCGCGTCTATAGCCTTGGGACGGATATGAAGACCTCCCGAATGCTCTATCCCTGGATCCCGCAAATCGTGCGTTTCCCGTAGCTCCTCTAAAGGGGCGAAAGGAACGAAAGGGCTTACCGCTTTGGAGAGAGCCCAGCGAGCGCGCCGTCTCAGAGTCCTCCTTCATTCCTTTCAAGGCCTCATCCACCTTTTCGCCAAACAGGTGGTCACCTTCGAAAGGCATGTCGACGACCTTATATTGCACCTCGGGTCTAAAGCTGGTGCACTTGAGCCAGGCCTGGCGTCGTAGAACCACTCCGTTGTTAATTTGTTTGAACCCCGAGTCTGCCAGGTCCACCGCTATATTGATAGCATGGTTAGAGGCTTCTTCTCCTTCACGAACCAGGGACATAGCTGATTTTCTGTGTTCTTCTGGGAGGTGGTCCAAAATGGGTGCCAGTCTGTGCCACATCTCCCTGTCATACCTGGCCATGATTGCCAGGGAGTTCGCTGCTTTCACTGTTGACGCTCCCACTGACAGGATCTTCTTACCGAAAGCGTCTTGGCGTCTAGCTTCGGAGTCCGGCGGGGTAGAGCACTTATGCTGGGCCTTTGCCTTTCTCGTCGCCGCCGCCGATACCACCGAGTCAGGCGTGGGTTGCGCAGAGAGGCATTTTGGCGTCGAATCTGGAACTTTAAATTTTTTCTCTACGCGGCCTTTGACCGCAGGTTCCGAGAATGGATGCCGCATGGTTTGGACGCCCTCTTTCCATACGTGGTCCAGTATCGGTATCGAAAAAACGGAACGCCTATTCTTGCCCATGTGGTCAAAGAGGAAGCAGTCCTTCTTTTCTTCTTGTTGGGTCAAACCGAACTCCTTGCAGGCCTTTTCCATCATGGAATGGAAGGCCCCTATGTCATCCGGTGGAGATGGGTGAATGGGACTTTTCGGAGGATCCACCTCCACATCCGAAACCCATGACGGGTCTCTCGACGGCGAGAGGGAGATATCAGAAGCTGACCCCTGTTCAGAGAGGGAGTCCGAGAGCTCACCTTCTTCCTGGACTGTTGGAGGAGTTGGGCCCACGACCGATCTAGTCGGGCGGTGTGAAGGTCCGGGCTCGTCGACGAGGGGAGTCGTCGGAACAGGTGGGAGCCTTTCGTCCAGGGACTTCAAGAGCGAGTGTAAGGAGGAAAGTACCTCCATGGAGAGAGTAGCCTGGGCGTTTGGAGGCTGGGTGAAAACTTGAGAGCAGGTTGCACCAGAAGGAAATCTGGGCCGTAGCCCCAGGTCTTCCGGGCTCACTATTCTGAAGCCGTCGTCTTCTTTGGAGGCGATCGAAACTGCCTGTTCTTGTAGCAGTGTGTCGGGTAGCCCCATGTCGAACGCTTCTGGCCTCCAGGCCTGGAACTCCGTCGACGAGGGAATCGTCGTCGACGATGAGCCCGTTTGAAAGGCGGGGGACTGTGACGGAGTGGGCACTTGGATCGTCGCCGTCGTCGTCGTCGACGGAGGGCCTGCAGGTGGCTTAGGCGGTCCCGCCTTCGCGGAGCTCTCCCTGCGTTTATCCGCCTCTCTACTCGTAGCTGATCTTTTCTGATCGCTCGAGGAGGATTTTGGCCTGTCCTTATCTTTCTTCGACGAAGAAGAAGAGGAAGATGATTTCTTCGTCGATTCTTTCGATGAGGCCTTAGAGGAATGACTTCGAGGCACGTCCTTCTCCGTAGGTCGTGATTTTTTGGCCGGAGGTTCCGACGGATGTGAGCGTCGGGAGGCTTCTGATGTTTTCGCTGAGGCGATACTGCGCACCGATCCTACCTCCGACTGAGGGTACGCTCCAGCGCCGTCGTTCAGCCACGAGACCAGTCGCCGATTCCGGTCCTTCAGGGTTTTTTGGGAAAACCCCTTGCAGATATCACATTGGTCCGCCGAGTGGTGGGGGTGAAGGCAGTAGATGCAGTCAAGATGGCCATCCCCTTCATAAACCTTCTTTAGACCGCACGTGGCACACGGGCGGAAAAGAGGCTTACCCGACATTATTGCCAGACCAACTAACAAAAACTCGTAGGAGTTAGAAGCGGACCAAACAGACAAACTCGCAGGAGTTAGAAACAATCGAAAAGTATTTGAAGAAAATACACGAGGAGATCCCACTATCTTTGGAGACGGTTGAAATCTGAAGGGACCCGCGGGGGCGGGGCTTATATACCATCACGTCCAACGGGGCGTACGTGGGCGGCCCCGTAGAGGACGCAGACGGGGATAGGGCAAAAGTTTTCCTATTGGAAATGACTATATATATGTGTACCGAGGGTTCCCAGTCTGACGACGGGGAATATTCTAAGCATGTGAATCCATGAAAGATCCAATGCTGGAGAAAGGCTTTTCACAAGAAGCCATTTTATTAACTTAAACGGGTGTGATAAACGCCTCGCTTTCCCTAACCTAACGTGGGTTTCCCTTCCTATGAATCTAAGTCTAAAAGAAAACAATTTAATATACAAGGATATCTGTCCCTCACACTTATACATACAACAAAAGCGTTTCAAGTATTTATATGGCTGCTCATATTCAACAAATTAATACTTAGAACCAAACATTCTTGTAACCAGGGTCGGACCCTCTACCCCAGAATCAAAGTAGAATTTCAAAATAACATTTCCACTGAATAAAGTTCACTCCAATAATCAAGTTCCACTTCAAAAAGTAACATATAAAGGTTTCTACCAATAGCCAAGTTCTATTTCCAACACAAAGGTCCTTCACTTCTAGAGGGTTTCACTTGGCGTAATGATTGTCTTATAATCAAACAAAGTTCATCATTCTTCCAATTAATATTTCAATAGGATTTATTTTCTCTCGAGAAAGACAACTAGTGCATGCTTTTACTTTATAGATAACAATGTTTTCGTAAGGATAGGTATACCACAGTTCATCAAACACATTAGTGGCGTTGCCACTTTCTTTTCACGACAAACTTTCATCACAATGCAGTACTTCAATATCTTCTTCCTGGTTCACTAACTTGCCAGTACTAGCACTAACAATCCCTTTCCTGGTGTACTCTCCTGCCAGGATAAATCTCCCAAGACTATTACAAGTACTCTGTGGTATGGTTGACTTCAAAACATCAGTAAAGTCTTGCACTTTCAATAACAGTAAAATTCACAACTTCTTCCACAAGGATGCAACACCCATTGATGCTGTTTGTTCCAATGATTGATTGGCCACACGCAATGCAGGTTATGTTCCTCCCCGTTGACACCCTCCCCAAAGAGGGTAACTTTCCTGCCAACTGTAGGTTTCTACTATCACATCAGATAACTGTTGATTCAAGTTTCTCTCTCCAGGAAAGCTGTTACGACGGAGCGCCCCGGGTCTCCTGTCCAAGGCCAACTCACTGGTCTCTCACTGCACATCCGCGTATCCCTCTGCTGCTGTCACTTCTTCATTCCAAGCCAGACTCAGTGTCATGATTCCTGCCCCTCATGTCCCCAGCCCTCCAAGATGTCAGGCTGGAGCCAGGCCACGATCACTTACATGGCCCTCAAAGGCCTCTCCATCCCTCCAAAGACCCACTTGGAGTCAGACTTGGTGCTTGCGGCACCAGACTCACTCACTCCCATAGGATAACATTGGGGATTGGACTTGTAGTGCATTGATGGGGACAAGATGGATGCCCCCACATATTTCGGTTCCCAGAACTGCCTGTGCAGTCTAGTCTTTTGGGTGTGGTTCAGCCCAGAGACACCTGGGATACCCAGAGACTATTTAAGCAACGCCCAGGCTGAGAAACATGCTTTGTGTTTTCTGCACCTACAGCGTGACACTCACCGTGTTCGGATCGGTTTCCAGTAGGCCTGCATCTTTCTTCTGCGCTCAGCTCCTGCAAGAACAAGAACACTGTTAGGAACAGCCTTACCTTGCGGCGCTTCTGCCCATCATTCATCGCTTGTTCTGTTCTGCAGGCATCTTCGGCGGAGTCATTCCCATCCCGGCACGCCGTTTCCTAAGGAAAAGGGAAAAGAACAGGAAAAAGGCATTAGTAAGCATTCAGCAAATCTTCGCTTATTTTTAAAGACTGTATGAGCTTCAAGCACTTACCTGAATCCCAGCCGCTCTGGGGGAACTCTGTCTCCAGAACTCCTCATCCATCTGCAAGAGGGAAAAGACGCTCCAGGTTAGCGTGGAAACATCTAGAGGTGCCGCATACCGCGCTTACTCACCGCATTTCTTCTTCGTAACCGGCATCCACGCTGAAAACGTCGCGGCACCTAAAAGACACAGAAAAAGAACTCAGTTCTATACAAATACGAAAGGGTCGCATCGCGCATCGCGTTCTTACTCACCTTCAGCGCTACTCAATCAACGCACCCCTACGCTGAAAGCAGGACGGAGAGCACACTTTCCAAGAAAACAAGGTGAGCTGTGGATCAAAGGGAAGGGTTGGACCCCAGGGAAGAAGGGGTTCATGCACACAGAGACAATAGGGAGTTAAACTCTACCAATTCTGTGTTTCAGCAGACCCAGTCTCCAGTCGAGTAGACTCCAGGGAAGGGTTCGAGGTCGTAAGAGGTCAGAACAGGCTGAGTGACATCCCCATGGATACCAGGTGAGCGTTACACTCAGAGTGTCTGACAGCTCCGGTTGCAGTTCCGTGCCTCGCACCTTTCCCGACAGGAGCTCAAGTTGCTCCTTTCGTTTCTCTGTGCTCTCCAGCCACCGGAGACAGACACAATGTGCGAAGAGCCCCTCTCTCCCACAGGGCAACCTGCCAAAACAGCGATTCCCGCTGCGCAACCTCTGCAGTTCGGGCTTCTCCTGCTCATGACTCTCTCAGCATCATACAGCCGCTGCTAACTTCTTTTACTACTACCACTTGCTCCTCTTGGTACCTTTGGCACTATGGGACTAGATGTCCCAAAAGTTCTCCTTTCTATCCAGTATTTCGACTTTGCAGTCGGCCATTACGACCGAAGGGTCACTAAGAAAGTTGTTTAGAGGATTCTCCCAATTCGCCTGACCAGTATACCCTCCCATGTGATCCCCCTGCAGAGCACCACCCCCAGAGTCATGAAGCGTCTGCCTTACCCTGGCCATATGAGAATGGTTCCATGACAGGGTGTGTAGGATAATCACCTGTGATTCATTACACCATCCTCATGCTTTCACAGCTGAGCTCCAATTGACAATCTTAGAATCATACATGCATCCCCTTCACCCATTATTCTCTGAAGTGACCTTCTTTGCCACTTATCAACATTCTACTGCCATTCAAGGAGGACCAGTGAGGTAAGTACATCAGCATATATACAATACACTGAGAGCACTCAAGACCAAATAGCACACAGCTTTCTTCCTGCAAAGCAATCAAAGTCATGCACTCCACCATCTACATATATCGAAAACATCTGGAAGAATATCATGCTTGCACTTGCAGTAGAATAATCAAGTAAGAAGGCAAGCTTAAAGAACAATTCACAGCAAAAACCGTAATGGTACACACTTGGGATCCCATGCAGGAGCAGGCGTCCCCGGTGTTGTCCCTTGACAATCCAACAAGCAATGTGGTCAATGTGCCCCACAAAACAAGTAAACAATCACAATGTAGAGTACCAGAAAAATAAAAGCATGTTCATCAATCACAACAGTGGATATGTACAGCACCAGAAAAACAATGATTGTGTCCGAACCCGCCACATGAGAAAGAACAGAGAACTCATCCCTATGCTCTGATAGCATTCTGAACTACAACCAAGAACAGGGACCACTACCTCTCACACACACCAGAAAGACAAATGTAATCATAGAATTACCAAGCCTGAAGTTGTTTAGTATCAACCATCACTCAGAGAGAAACACACAGCTTATCACACGGCGGAGGTCTCACCGACACACACACACATCCTCCCTCCCCTGGGTGGCAGACCAGAAGAAATGCACTATCCTCGGCAACCTCCTGACACCAACTAAATGCCAGACACTAAAATGAAGTTCACTACTCACGATCACAAACACAAGAACACTTAAACCAACAAGTCTCAGTATATCAGGCATTCAGACTCAGCAACAAAATCCCAAATATCCACTTCAAGCAGCATATACCCACCCACAAGTCATGCAATAAAGTTACCCTTAGTTTCTTACTCCTATACAGGCCTCCCAGCTACAATAGGAACTTTGTAGAATGCCTCATCGACTCCCGTTTAGCTACCCCAATTCGACATCCGTCCCTCACCATATTAGGAGACTTCAATATCTGCTTTGACGTTCCATCTAACCCTATGACCAGCTTTTGCACCGACAACATGGAAGCCCTCAACTTAACCCAACTTAGGTGTGTTTAGCATCACATCTGTGCACCATCTGCATTGCATTGTTTGTTGCCTCCATTTTAAAATAAATCGAATTTAGGTGTGTTTAGCATTACATCTGTGCACCATCTGCATTGCATTGTTTGTTGCCTGCATTTAAAAATCGAATTTAGGTGTGCTTTTGAAATCGAATTTAGGTGTGTTTAGCATTAGATCTGTGCACCATCTGCATTGCATTGTTTTGTTGCATGCATTTTAAAATCAAATTTAGGTGTGCTTTTGAAATCAAATTTAGGCATGTTTAGCATTAGATCTGTGCACCATCTGCATTGCATTTTTGCTGCCTCCATTTTAAAATCGAATTTGGGTGTGCTTTTTTAAATCGAATTTAGGTGTCTTTAGCATTGTTTGTTTATTTCGATAGCGCACCGAACCCGGGGGTATCTGGGTGCATTAGAGCAAATTACACTTGTGCACCATCTGCACTGCATTATTTGTTGCCTCCATTTTAAAATCAAATTAGGTGTGTTTAGCCTTACATCTGTGCACCATCTGCATTGCATTGTTTGTTGCCTCCATTTTAAAATCTAATTTAGGTGTGCTTTTAAAATTGAAAACAGGTGTGTTTAGCATTATATCTGTGCACCATCTGCATTGCATTGATTTGTTGCATCCATTTTAAAATCGAATTTCGGTGTGTATAGTTCATACATTCCTGTGCCACTTATCTGATGTAATTATATTCCATTGGTTTGCATTAATTTGTTTCCATTCAACAACTAGGCCTCCTGGTGAGTTTAGCTAGAACTGTGCTGTGCAGCCACTCCTCCTTCATTCCTTGTCTAAACCTCTGCCGACATATGGCTCTCTCCATTTCTCCTATATTCTCTACCTGCTACTCTATCGCCTATCCCCCCTCTCTCTCAAAGTCTGGTAGGAAAAAGCACAAAAAAGACATCTTGAGTGCAAACCCTAGACTTCCTATTGCAGACACCTATATCAGCTCTTCCTCTAGAGAGGTTTTTACTGATATCCTCTGTTCTGTCCCCTCCCCAGATCTATGGACCCCCCATCTCATCTCTATTCTCTCTCCTTCCACATGCTCTTCTATTAACGGTGGCACCAAGTGGGAAGTCCTCTTGGCCAGTTTCTCATCCTTACGTTGCTTTATTAATGTCTATCACACTGGCACCATACTGGTTCAGGGTCCACAACCCAACCTCCTTCTCTTTGACTGGATCCTGCCTTCTCTCATTAACTTCCTTCATTCGCCTGCATCTCCCCCTCTACTCTCTCTCTCCCTCCCTCCTCTGAATGGTGAACCACGCCCCTGTATTCCACCTCAGAAAACCTTCAAAGGCGCTGACCTCCTCCACCTGGCGACTCTTAATGCCCACTCAGCCAACAAACACTCCTCTGACATCTGTCTCTTTCTTGAAGACATTGACCTCGACATTCTCGCTCTTACCGAGACTTGGTTCAATGCAAGCTCAGTTACTGTCTTTGACTCCCTCCTCCTAGAGGCTTCAAGATCATCTCCAAGCCTTGACCTCACTGCACTGGCGGGGGGGGGGGGGGGTTGCCCTAATCTTCCCGTGTGGGTTCCTGCTTCCATTTTACCTACCCAACCCTATTCCTCCTTTGAAAGCCTGGTTTGCAAGTTCCAGATGGTGGGGGCTTGGACGGAGAAGGCAGATGGCAGATCCTTCTACTTTGGTGGAATTGTAAGAGTACAAGGAGGACTGCAGAACCAGACCTAAGTTGGTAGTGTGTGAGCTTGTCTTGGAGGTATTCTTGGTCAGAGTTATGGATGGCTCGGTGTGTGATTGGAAGCCAGTGTAATACTCAAAGTGCTGAGGTGATGTGTCCTCTGGGTGCAAAGGCAAAGAGGAGTCTGCTTGAGGGGTTTGGGATTTGTTGGAGTTTCCTGAGCTGGTACGCTGGGGCACCTAGATAGAGGGAGTTGGCATAGTCTAAGCAGGTGAGGATGATGACAAGAATTGCAGAGCTGGGCAAGCTGCTTGATAAACTGGCACTGCCCCAACTCAACTCTCACAATGAACTTGTTGGTCTCCACGACCATCAATCTGGATTCCGAGCATCCAGAGGCACGGAAACTGCTCTTCTGAACACCTGTGAATAACTGCTTGCATCTCTGGACTCCAATTCCCCAGCTGTCATTATCCTTCTCGATCTCTCCTCTGTCTTTGACACAGTCAACCATTCCATCCTCATACAAAGGCTCCACGACACTCTTGGTATCTCGGAACAGGCAGTGGGCTGGCTGACCTCTTTCCTCACTAACTGCTCTTCCCAAGTCATCCTGGGCACCTTCTCTCCTATTTCCCTCTCCACCTGTGGTGTCCCCCAGGGCTCTAAACTCTGCCCCTGGCTCGTTAACATCTACCTTGCTATACTTGCATGCCTCATCTCCTCCTTCTCCTCCAACTTCCAGTGTTACGCAGAGGACACACAGCTCTTTTTCAATCCCCCTGGTGACCCTCTTGCACCCTCCATCATCCGTGACTGCCTTTCTGTCATCCAGTTCTGGTGCACCTCAAATGTTCTCTGCCTCAACCCCTATAAATATGAGATCCTTCCCATAGGGACCCCTGCTACCTTCTTCTTCCCCTCACTCTGGCCTTCCTCCTTGGGCTCTCCTCCTGCACCATCAACTGAAGCCAGAAATCTTGGAGTCATCTTCGACTCCTCTCTCTCCTTCCTCCCTCACACTCAGGACATTGCCAAGAAGCCAACTTTCAGCTCTTCCTTCTCAAAGAAATTTTACCTTTTCTCACTTTCCCTCAGAGGCTCAATGTAACCCAATCCCTGGTTCTCTCTAGCCTTCACTACTAAAATAGCCTCCTCCTGAATCGACCATCCTCCACTCTGCAACCCCTCCAGCCAATTCAGAATAGGGCAGCAAGACTTATCCTTGGCCTTAAACCCAGCGACCACAACTCTGATGCGCTAAAAAATCTTCACTAGCTTCCGGTTGCTGCAAAGATTAAATTCAAATCCCTCTGCATTATCCACAAGGCTGTTTGGGCCCAGGGACCACACTCTCTTCAACTTTATCTCACTAAATACTCTCCCACTAGACCATTACGTTCCTCTGGCACCAACTCTTTGTGTGTAAAGCTTTTTACTAAACATAGGGCATGTGGTCGTTCAATTTCCTCAGCGCGCTCCCTCCTATGGAATAGACTCCCCCTTGAGCAGGATCTTCTCAAATTCCGGAAGCTCCATAAAACTTTCCTCTTTTCCTCTTCCTTTCCTTCTTCTCTCCTCTGCTAATCCCACAGTTGCTGAATCGGTGTCCTGGGCCCTTATGCATCCTCAGGACCCTGACCTCTCTCACCAATTCTCCCCAGCTCCTGTCTATCCACAGAACATGCATCTGCACACCCTCCGCCCTTGGAGATTCGCACTTACACCTCCTGCGTCCCGATTCTGTACAGCACTGAACATTTCTAGTACTTCATCTATGGTTCACCCATGAGCTCGGACTCCTCAGCACTCACCCTGTCTTCTCTCTCCCTTGCTGCACTTTCACGTTCTGAATACTCACAAAGCATAGTAGGATACATATGATATGATATTTTATTTATATCTCACCCATACACAAGTGTTTCAGGGCGTGATGAGGCAAGGGAGGGGTACAAGACAAAAACAACAATATTATTGGTCCCAGTGACATTGAGAATGTGCAAGTGCAGGGGAGAGGGAAGGGGAAAGTGCGAGGGGCAGGGGAGGAGTCAGAAGTGCACAGCACAGGAAAAAAAAACAATAGGTAGTGCAGCCATCGGGTGTCAGTGCATGACTTAAGGGCATACAACGGGTGTCTAATAAGTGCAAGTGAGGGGCCTGTAGGGTTGCAGATACAGACCCAAGTGCAAGCAAGGGTTGCCAGAGGCAGTGCGTGTGAGTTGCAGTGTGGGCAAGGGAACTGGGTCCGAAATCAGAGGGTAGCCAGATGCCCAATGCAGAAACAGAAAGAGATCCGCAGGGGAGAGGAAGAGAGAAGGCAGAAGCAAAGAGGAACGTCGTAAGGTGCTTCCGGAACCGGAGATGGTTCGCCTCACGTTTCAGAGAGGCAGGGAGGCTGATCCAGAGGGAGGCCCCAGCCGAAGAAAGAGATCTACCACCAACCCGTTGCGTGGAGAAGCGATTGACCCCCGGGGAGTTGGAGGTGGAGGAGCGAAGAGCTCGAGTAGGAAGGTATTTACGAAGACAGAGTTGGATGTAGTGAGGACACAGGCCCCAGAAGGCCTTGTGGACAATGCAGGGGGTCTTGAACTTAATCCTCACAGCCACTGGGAGCCAAAGCAGATATTTCAGTGCTGGAGAGATACGATCCCTGGGCTTGAGGCCAAGGACAAGTCTTGCAGTCCTTTTCTGGATGAGTTGCAGAGGGCAGAGAGTAGAAGCAGGCAGATTTAGAAAGAGGCTGTTGCGGTATTCCTGCCTAGAGAGAACCAGAGCTCTGGCGGCAGTGAGCTTCTGGGGGAAGAAGAGGAAAGGAAGGATACATTTGAGGAGGTGCAGTTGGTAGTTTGAGTTCTTAGAGACGTCAGAGATATGAGGAGAAAAGGAGAGTGTGGAGTCGAAGATGACCCTGAGGTTCTTAGCCTCACAGGTAGGAGCAGGAAGAGGGCCAAGGGAGGCCGGCCAGAGAGTGACAGGAAAGGAGGGTGCAGGTGTGCCGATGAGGAGAATCTCCGTCTTACTGGCATTAAGGCAGAGATCGTTGGCGGCACACCACTCTGGATAGCAGACAGACAGTAAGAGATGAGAGAAGGAGAAGAGGTGGCAGAGGGGAGCCTGAAAACGAGCTGCGTGTCATCCGCATAGCACTTGAAGTTGGAGCAGAGAGCAGCAAGGCGGTGGGCAAGAGGTGCCAGGTATTGGTTGAAAACCCAGGGAGAAAGGTTAGACCCCTGGGGAACACCACAGGTGGAGAGAGAGAGAGATGAACAAGTTACTTCTTACCTTGTAACGTTCTTTCGATGGGATGTTCCTCCGACGTATTCCTTATCTTTGATAGACCCTCTTCCAGCTTGCTGGCCTCGGAATTTTTTTTACAGTAGAGGGCGCTGCGCGTCGACGTCCCTCGAGCCGATGTCCCTCGACGGCCTCTGTATCGGCGCCGACGTCACCACGCGTATAAATAGACTTGTGCAGCGTCCGTTGCTCAGTTCCGTTTTGACGTTAACAGTTGTTTTACATGAATTGGTTATTGACCTTGAAGGAGCGTAAGCTGCAACCACAAGGGAAGTATTACTGCGGGGATGGATGGGAGGGGCGATAAGGAATACGTCGGAGGAACATCCCATCGAAAGAACGTTACAAGGTAAGAAGTAACTTGTTCTTCGAAGGGATTGTGTCCCCCGACGTATTCCTTATCTTTGATAGACTCCCATAGCAGTGGTGTGCAATTAGAGGTGGGAGTAAAACGCCATGTTTCCTTTTAGGAATTAACCGAATGTAATACGGCTTTGCCAAACCTAGTCTCTTGACTAGAGGAGGAATCCAGGTTTTAAAATCTTGTGAAGGTATGTGCGGACGACCATGTGGCAGCCGCACATATGTCTCGAACCGGAACCCCTCTTTGGAGGGCCGAGGAGGCTGCGATACCCCTGGTTGAATGAGCCCTAACATTTTTAGGAGGCTCTTTCCCTGCCAGTTTGTAACATTCCAGGATGGCCAAAATAATCCACCTGGAAATGGTTTGTTTTGTTATCGGTAGTCCCATCTTGTGCCCTGAGTAACCCACGAACAGTTGGTCTGCTTGCCTAATCCTAGCAAGTCTGCTGATGTAAAAGCTTAAAGCCCGCCTTGGGTCCTGCCTATGTAGCCTTTCTTCCTCTTTCCCCGGATGGGGAGGCGAATAGAATGAAGGTAAAGCAATTTTCTCAGTGATGTGGAATTCAGAAACCACCTTTGGGAGGAAATTAGGCTTCACCTGTAGGACAACCTTGTCTTTATGAAAAATTGTATGAGGGGGTTTACAAGATAGAGCTTGTAATTCGCTCACCCTTCTAGCAGATGTTAAAGCCACTAATAAGACAGTTTTAAGGGTGAGAAATCTTAGTGAACAAGAGTGGAGTGGTTCGAAAGGAGTACGAATCAGGAAATTTAAGACTAAATTTAAGTCCCATAAAGGAACCTGGAAAGGTTTTGGAGGGTAGACATTAGTTAATCCCTTTAGAAATTGTATTAGTAAGGGTAATTTGAAATACAAAGGCTCCTCCGCAGTGCGCTTGAAGATCAATAGCGCTGCGAGATAGCCCTTGATAGTGCCAACTTGAAGGCCTGAATTTGCCAAGTAGAGTAGAAAGGATAACACCGTTGGTGTACCACATGAAAAGGGGTCGATATTCTCTTCTCTACACCAGCTGCAAAATGTGTTCCAATGGCAGCGGTATAAAGACTTTGTTGCTGGCCTTCTGGCCGAAAGCAACACTTCCATGACGTCATCAGGGAGGTCCCAATCCTTGTATCTCAACCTTTCAGAAGCCAGGCATGAAGGTTGAGGGTTCTGATGTCTGGATGGAGAACCTGACCTCCCTTCTGTGAAAGAAGATTCTCCTTGAGTGGAAGACGAATTGGAGGGCAGATGGACATGTCCAGAAGGTCCGGGTACCACGTTCTCCTGGCCCAGTCTGGGGCAATTAGGATCATGGTCCTCCGGAATCTTCTCAACCTCCTGATCATTTGAGGAATGACAGGGACTGGTGGAAACGCGTACAGGAGTGGAAACTCCCAGTCCACTACGAACGCGTCCCCTAGAGCTCCTCTCGGGGGAAATTCCCTTGAACAAAACAGATCGCACTTTCTGTTGGTACTGATGGCAAACAGATCCACTTGAGGGGTTCCCCAAAGGGCGAAGATCTCCTGAAGGACTTCCTGAGCTAGTTCCCACTCGTGGGAGACTGTGCCCTGCCTGCTCAGAGCGTCCGCCGTCAAGTTCTTCTCTCCGGCTAGGTGAACTGTCGATAGAGAGATTCCTTCTTGAATTGCCCAAAACCAGAGCTGCATTGCCTCTCTGCACAGTGGCAGTGATCCTAGGCCTCCTCTTTTGTTGAGGTAGTGCATGGCCACTGTGTTGTCTGTCATTATCAGGACATTTTTCCCCTGTACAGATGGGAGAAAAGCTTTCAGCGCTAGTCTGATTGCTCTCAGCTCTAACAGGTTGATATGTAGTCTGGACTCCGATGGAGACCAACGACCGCTGATGATCAAGTCGTTGGTATGGGGTCCCCACCCCGTGAGTGAGGCATCTGTGACTACTGTTATCTCCGGCCATGGTTGCCAAAACAGTTCCCCCTTCAAGATGTTTTCCTGGCAGGCCCACCACTGAAGGTCTCGAGCCACCTTGTCCGGAACCTGAAGGAGGTCTGTCATTCTTCCTGAGAACTGCGACCACTGAGTTCTCAGTGCCCACTGAAGAGATCTCATTCTCAGGCGAGCCTCTGGCACAAGGAAGATGCAGGATGCCATGAGGCCTAGCAACCTCAAAAAGTCGAAGGCTGGGAGACGTTGGGCATTTTGAAACTTGGTGACCATCTGCAGAATATCTTGAGCCCTCACCTCTGGTGGCGAGGCTTTTCCCAGGGAAGTGTCCAGGACGGCTCCAATGAACTGGAGTCTCTGTGATGGTATCATCTGTGACTTCTTTAAATTGAGGGAGAAGCCCAGTTTGTGAAGGAAGTGGCAGACATAATCTAGCTGGGTCTGAGCTTGTTCCGAAGATACAGCTCTGATCAGCCAATCGTCCAGGTAGGGGTAGACGTGGATCCCTTCCCTCCTTAGACTTGCAGCCACTACCGACATTAGTTTGGTGAAGACCCCCTGGGGGCGGAGGTCAGCCCAAATGGCAGAACTCGAAATTGATAATGAGAGCCGCCAATTGCGAACCTCAGGTATTTCCTGTGTTTGAGATGGATTGGCACATGGAAATACGCATCCTGGAGGTACAGAGATACCAGCCAGTCCTGGAGCTGGAGGGCCTGAAGGATCTGAGAGAGAGTTACCATCTTGAACTTGTCCTTCCTGAGGAACGTGTTCAATTCTTGTAAGTCCAAGATAGGTCTCAGTCCTCCGTCTTTCTTCGGTATGAGAAAGTATGGGGAGTACCAGCCCTTGTTCCTCTCCGCTACAGGTACCGGTTCTATGGCACCTTTCTCTAGCAGGTCTACAATTTCCTGCAAGAGGAGCGGATCTGGAACTTTCAGAGAGCTGTTCCCCGGTGGATGACTCTGAGGGATGCGTAGAAAGGACAGGCACTAACCTTGGGCAACTGTCTCCAATGCCCAAGCATCTGACGTAATAGCCTGCCATTCCGTCAGATGTTGAGTTAACCTGCCCCCTACTGGTGTCTTGTGAGGAGAATCCTCAGAGCGGTTTGGAGGCGGCTGATGCAGATGCCGAGGGTAAAGAGGCACCTGCTGCTGCTGCGGCTTTTGTATTTTTACCCCGTCCCCCTCGGGTGAATTTTTTCGGACCCCTTTGAACCGGCTGTCCTCTGCCTTTTCCGAATGTGGAATAAAAGCGAAAGGACTTACCTCTCCAAGAGGTTCATGAGGGGCGATATGGTGTCTGACGGATTGCAGCTCCTAGGGATTTTGCTGCTGACTTTGATGTTTGTAGTTTTTCTAAACTGTCATCCGCCTTCTTACCAAACAAAGAAGAGCTGTCAAAGGGCATATTCAAGAGTCTGCTTTGCACATCTGGAGCAAAGCCAGACTTTCGCAACCAAGCAAATCTCCTGGTTGTTGTACTTGCCGCCATGGCCCTGCTGATGCTGTCAGCAGAATCGATGCCAGTCTGAAGGGATTCGCACATTGCGTCCTTACCATCCTTAATGATGTTGAGAAACGCTTCCCTTTCTTCTCCCTACGGGAGGCAGTCAGCCGCTGATGAAGCATACTCCCTAAGTGTGTGGCTGAACCTTGCGAGCGTACAAGTAGCATTGATGGATTTCAACACCATGCTACATGCGGAAAATACTTTTTTGGCCATAGAGTCATATCTCTTATCATCCCTGTCCTGAGGAACAGTAGGGTAAGCCGATTTACTACCTGCTGAAGTAGCTGCCTGAACAACCAGACTCTCCGGAGTTGGGTGTTTGGATAAATATTCAAGGTCAGCAGAAGACACCCGATATTTAGCTGATCATTTTTTGTTAACCGCCGGGATTACCTCAGGTGTTTCCCAGTTTGCCAATATTCTCCTTTGTAATGCCGCATGAAATGGCACCACAGGATCCTCCTGTGGACCTTTGACCAAGATGTCTGTGAGGTTGTCTTGCTGAAAAGCAGGTGAGGGTGTGGACCATCCCATAAACGCTATTATCCTTGCCATCAAGGTTCTATAAGGGGTTTCAGCATGTTCCCCTGGGTCTGGTGTGGCAAATTCCACTTCTGGGGAAGTGTCCAACCCACTTGCTTCCTGTAGGGATTCATGGAGGTCTTTCAACCTACCTTCCTCAGAGGTAAATTCCTCTGGTGCAGGAGTTGCAGATCCCTGCAACTCAAAAGGTCTTTCCTGATCCAAATCCTCCCCTTCTTCATAAATAGAAGATAATACTCTGGAGTGATCAGGTCTTGAAAATGGTATAAATCCCATTTCCAGAGCAGAAGGAGCCAAATTCGTCATGATTGGCTGAGAAAACGTCGACGTCGTCGACGCGGACGTTAAAGACTTCGAAGCCATCGAAAAAGGCGTCGAGAAAGGTGGTAGAGGCCTCGATGAACTCGAGAGTATCGGGATTCTACTCGAGGTTGTCGACGACATTCTCGTGCTCGAGACTCTGGGTATGGCCACTGGCTGTGAGGTGGCCGTGGGTTTATCTTTTCTCGGCGTCGACGTCAGCGTCGAAGACGGAGTCGACTCGAATGACCTGTGCTTCGAAGAACCCTTCGATAACGGCGTCGATGACGCCGATCTATGTGTCGAAGGGATCTTCGACGACGGTGTCAAAGACGCATCTTTGCCTTTACTCGAGGGTTTGTGACGCTCTCGAGTGGCTTCTTTCGCCGGGTACTGCGACTCGCGGCTTTTTGATTTTTCGGGTCTTTCACCCAGGGTATCACCCTCAGCAGTCTTCGAGGGGGTTGAGGCCGCTTTCTCGAAGACGCTTAGCATCTTTTTCCTGAATTCCTCCCACTCAGCCTGAGAGCTATGTTTTGTGGGGCAGGAGACCCTTTTTGGGGAAACGGAAGAAGACGAAAACGAGGAAGGGGATCTTCGACGTCTCTTTTTTGAATGCTTAGATCTCGAGGAGTGATGGGAACTGCTTCGAGACCTATAACGAGAATGTCTTTTGTGATGGCGAGGAGACGAATGTCTCGACTCCGCTGAGGAAACTTTCGAAGAAGTTTTAACTGCCTTACCTCTCTCGAGTTTCCCCTTACGCTCCTTCAAGGCTTTCGCCGTCATGGACATGCAGTCCTCGCAATCCGAACAATGGTGCTTGATTCCCAGGCACCACAAACAGATCCTGTGAGGACGCGTCAACGACATTTTCTTTCCACAGTCTCGACATTTTTGGAAGCCGGTCCGTGGAGACGTCGGTTCGGGTGAGGAAGCCATTGAGTACGAGTCGGTATTCAGGAGGAATAATTGGTATATTTGACTGAAGAACTGAGCAACGATATTCTGAGGCCCCGCGAAGCACAGAAAAACGGAACTGAGCAACGGACGCTGTGCAAGTCTATTTATACGCGTGGTGTCGTCGGCGCCGATACGGAGGCCGTCGAGTGACATCGGCTCGAGGGACGTGGACGCGCAGCGCCCTCTACTGTAAAAAAATATTCCGAGGCCAGCAAGCTGGGAGATGATCTATCAAAGATAAGGAATACGTTGGAGGACACACTCCCTTCGAAAGTAGGTTTGTCCCTTCTATCATTTTCCACACACTGCTCTTAAATTTTGTGTTTTAATGTACTTTCCACCCTTGCTCTGGCCCTGCCCTGTGGGCGCTTTGAAACAGTATGTTCTTATTGTATAAGTGCCTAACAAACAAACAATAAATAAATAAACTGATATCTCTCCCCACTCACATAGCAGGATACATCCCCCAATGCTTTATTCAGCTCAACTGAACTAATCACCATCCTGGCTCCACACCCTCTGATCTGGACTGATCACTCTGCTGTCTTCTTCTCCCTCCTGACCACTTCACCCGTCCCCGTCTCACCAGCTCCTCCCCTTCTACCTCTCACTCCCTAGAACAAAGTCATTGTAAACCCTGATCTGGCCAATTCCCTTCTATATTCACTCCCGGAACTCTCACTCCCTGAAGGACGCCCCTCCAATGATTTGTTCGATCAGTGGCCGTCCAGCGCCCTCTTCCCTCTCACACCGATGAGACGCACCTCTAAGAGACCAGGCCCCAATTCCAAGTGGTATACAACCTCCTACAATCCCTCAAAACCCTCAAGCACCGCCTGGAGCGGAATTGGAAGACTAACCAGGGCATACCGGACCGAAATTAGAAAAGCCAAAAATTCCTTCTATGGAAACCAAATCGCCAACTCCCTCAACCCTAGCAGAGAAATCCACACGGTCATAGCAGAATTCAGGACGCCACGCTGTTCAACTCCCCCCTCCAATCATTCCCAATCACACTGCGATGCACTGTCTGACCACTTTTACAACATTGCTATTGATAGACACCATGCATCTCGAAACTAGCTTTCACCATCCCCCCATCTGCTCCGCCTCATCCTAGCCCCAGTCCTCCCTGGACTTCTCAACTAGTACTCTCCTCTTTCACAGCTATTTCCCAAACAGAATTCGTGAAACGTCTAGCACAATGCTGCCCCTCCGGCTCCCCTGGAGATCCCAGTCCTTCATCATTCCTTAAGAACATCCTAACTACCACCTGTGCAGGCAATATAGCACGGTCCATAATCAAAAGGGGTGGCGGGTGGGCACAGCTGATTTCAATTTATAAGTTTAAAGCAATGTCAAAAAAGTGTAGTTCCTAAGAAAACTCTGTATAGTTTATGGAGCTCTGTGGCAAAAAAAGCCTAAAACACTAGGCCTCAATTGAACAACAACAAGTACTCACAGGGGGCCCGTGTGAGAACCACAGGCTCTCATTTAGCCCAGGAACTGGGCTTAAAGGAAATTTATCTAAAGTTTCCAACAATTTCACAATAATTATATAATCAAATTCATATATTCAAAGAAATAACTCTGCTGCAAAGTGTAGACACAGATAATATTTTATATCCAAATAAATATATAACGCAATGAGGCAGTGTTATGCTAACAAGGGTTTGTTGGGTGCCTATGCATTGCCGACAGTCTGCTGTACAGGGCCCAAGAAGCGAACCCCGACGAAAGTGGAAGAAGAAGATTGACCTACTGACCCAGTGAAACATCCCGACCCCAATACAGGTAACGGGAATTCATGAAAGTCCGGGATGGAGTGGACAAGCTGTTTAAGAAACTCTTTAGACATTCCATTAGACTTAAGGGAACAATGGAGAACAGTGAGAGCACCGACCTCAGCAATTGAGAAGATACGTTGTCCGGGAACCCAGGATCCTAACTCCCTGAAACGCCATACAAGGGGGTTATGCTATCAACCCTGTAAAGAACAACTGAGGGCCCTAAAAGGGTTGAAGGTCCGAGGATAGTTTATGCTCTCCTTCTGTCTGAATACTGAATAGCTGGGGAAACCCCTGCCAAGCGAGAATCACTGTACACACCCCAGAATAATCTAGGGCTGATCCATCGAACCAAACTCTAATCATCTTCTGTCAACACCACTAATGCCCACTGATAATTGGTCAACACGAGATCCCACCAAGAGTCGTATCTTTTCAGCTCATGACCTTAACCTTACCTTCCCCAGAGATAAGAAGAAAACCGTTAACTTTGTCATTTCCTTCGAGATAAAAATGCCTGGAAAAATAGAAAACCCTTTGAGACTGTAAACTATAACGAAAGCGAGAAAATCGTGAACCAATTTGTGAAACAGTTCCCAGTCTAGTTCCACGTGATTGTGATACTGGAGAGTCGGAAGTGACTCTGGGGAACGGCTCCATCATCCCAGTGTGGCGGATCGAGAATTGTGGGGAAAAACTGAGAGATTGTGAAAACCTCCATAAGTGGGCAACAAATCTTATTAAGAACTGTTAGAAACATTTGTGAACCAGCTAGGAGAAGGGAGTGATTCTGCTAGTCCCAAAAGAACTTCATGCAACTGTTTATTTTCGGTTGGATTATGAAGAACCTGGGACTTTAAAGGAACTTCTGTTTTGAACGATCCGAGAGGCATTTGGATGCCTCATATCCAGGAGGAGGGAGTCATTCTCCTGGATTACGAACACTAACTGGACTTTATGGTGTTTTGTTGTAGTGACAGGGAAAAATAAGAGCCCTGGTGACCGGACCAGTGCAGCTTTGTTTTGTCACACACAGGCTTTCTGACGAGCACCAGAGTTGCTTTAATTTGGTAGGGAAGCATCCTCAGAGTTAGGGATAGATATGTTTGGTTTTCATCTAATAAAAGTCGATAGCAACCACTATTGCACCACTTTTACTAATCTAAAGTGTTGCTGGCATTTATTTATGGTTTGGAAATCCATCATCATTTATTTACTAATGATTTTACAGAATTAGAAGGCTCTTTTTTGGAAGGCTGTATTAGCTCTGCCTCCCTCCGTAACAATGGCTGCAATTCGATTAGAGCTGGGTTTGATTTCATTGACCATGAGGATTTTTTAGAAACGCATTTTACTATGCTATACATTTCAAAATTCTCCTAATGGCTCCCTATTTGAAAAGTTTAATGGCAGAGAACATAACTGGTATCTGGATCATCGTCGGAATTTGCTAACTACGTGGAGCTATAAAATACAGTTGTGGTAGTACGACTGTTGTCAAAATAGGAGTGAGTTGGAAAGCTAGAATAGAATGCCCGACTTGCTGAGTATTCATAAAAAGTATGGAGTCTGCAACCCGTACTGGAGCGTTTTCAATCTGTGTCCAGGTGTGGTTGATCTCTGCAAGGAATGTTTGGAAAAATATATTGTTTTGCAGGGAATATCTTCGATGAATATTTTGTGGTCACATTTGCAGGACTTAACATCATGGATACTCCACAAGGCTTTGTACCAGTTTTTGGAACGACTGAAACTAACTATTATATAGGTTATGCGCTCTAATGATGTGTTACAGGTGATGAGATTTAAATCATGATGCAATAAGCATAATTTAAATTTTTTGCTGTTGTGATGTTCTATGCAAGGGTTGTTTTTAGGAATTTTAGGGATTAATCCTTTTGGATAAATTAATGTGATTGATGAAGTTGTTTTTACCATCTGTGCAAGGTTTTAAATCATAGACCAAATGCACAATAAATAAATAAATAATATCCATAAAGGAGAACGTTAAAGGTGTATGTTGAATTCTTGAAGTGATGGCCTAAGTTAGTGCCAAGTGCCACACAGGTTTAAAGGGCTTGAAGAGGTGAGCAGGAAAGTGACAGACATAACTAACAACCTGCATGCCTTAGAGACCATACATAATAAGGAAAAGCATGCGCTTGAAGTTGCACATCGCACTGTTACCATAAGCCCTCCAGGTGTTTTATGTGTAGTACACCAAGAAGTGTTTGAACAACCTTACATTACCACCACTGTGTGTCTCACTGCATTCTCTCTTATTCTGGCAAGGGTACTATGGGCCTCATCACAAGTCTTGCGATAACCCATAAAAGTGGCGGTAACAGAATTAGTGCCTGTACAGATTCCCAAATGTTAGGGCTAGCCTCTCTGATCAGGAAGACTCCAGTGAGGGGAGAATCAGGGAACTGGATCCCCAAAAATACTGCCTACCAAAGGATCAGTCTGTCAAATTTGATGGGGAACTCCATGAAACTAGGCCCACAGAGAGTATCTTAAAGACCTCTTCCCAGCTAGGGCAGTAGGGGTAGGGGGGAGGGACTCAGCCAATCCTGGGAGCAAGCAAGAGTCAGAAGACTCTTCTGAGCGCCCCAGGCATCATGAAACTAGGCCCCCACATTCTGCCACCCATTCTCAAGCTTGCAGAATCAGGGAGAGCCAAGAAGATCAGATAGCCACCTCCTGTAGCAGTGCCTCTGAGTCAGAGGAGGAGTGGACTCGGGTGACTAAGGATAAAAAGGCCAACAAAATTAAGAGGGCTCTACTAAAAGAACCCCTGAAACAGATCAAGGCCATTAGAAGCGTCATAACTCCCTATCACAAAAATGCCAAGTATTCAGTCTGGGAGAACCTTGAGTTATACGATCAAATGATAGATACTTCCCATCTGAAAGATAGCCAGGGTTGCATCCAATATGTCAAGTGGACATTTTCCCCTGTATACTCCAGTTTCTTTGCGGGGCTGGAGGATAAGAACCACTCAAGATGGTCCACATATGAGGCGGCCATCTTAAAACATTTTTCTGTACATAGGAGCCCCCAAGAGGCCCGCAAGGTGGCCTACAATCTGCAGTGTGGGTAAGACCAGGCCCCACAAGAATGTGTGCAAGAACTAAAACGTGCCTTTGCGCAGACCACCAGGAGGGTGCGCACGGACAGTAGGGAGTTCATTAATACCTTCTTTCATGCGCTCCCTAAATACATCATAACCCAGCTGGTGAGGGACTTTCATGAGAAGAGATCACTAGACTGGGTCATTGAACAGGCAACTTGTATTTATGAAGTAGAAAATAAAAATACAAATAAAAACCCCAAACCAGCTAAGGTGGCGGAGGTGAAGGTTGCCCCCATTTTAGATCTGAGATGGGGTGGCCTAAAAATATTCCTGTACAGAATCCATCTTCTCACCAAAGGATCAGAAGGCCCTCGGGCCAATCCCAAACAGGTAGTCAGGGAGGTAATCCCACAAATGGGACCCCTAACTCCCCTGATCATATCAGCCCCCATTACAAAGGCAACAGACCCATCCTGGGGTATGTGTGGACTATCCCAGCCCAAGGGGAGGGCATCCAGCCAGGTAGCTACCAACCCAGGAAACTTCCCTCCTAACTTTCCCCAGGAGGGCAGTAATCCCCCAAATGCCGGGTTGAGCTTCTTTCTCCGGTGCTCACCAAACTTCAACCCACAAAACAACCCTCCTTCAACCCACAAAACAACCCTCCTTTCTTTCCCCACTTTCCTGAGCCCAGACAGCCCAATCCGGGAGAGGCGAGGCCAAGGGTGGAGGGTTACCAGTACTATCCCAACCAAGGGTATTATGGGAGAAGGAACAGTTACCCTTCCCGTGATCCACCTAGGATGGACCAGAGACCTCTGTACCAGCCAGAGCGAGTATCCCAACTGGAGCGCCAGGTCCAGAACTTGTCACAGGATCTGGGTCGCATGTTGAGGGCTCGGCAGAACCCTCAGATGAGCATGCCGGCTCAGAACTCCACAAACCAAGGGTCTGGTAATCCAGAGCAATGACGGGGAGAGAACCCCGACAACCCACCGGTTCCAAGGGAGGAGGCACAGGGGGAAAGGGGGCGTAAAACCTTAGAGGAAACTTCCTTCCCCACTTGTGAAAAGCCCCTAGAAAACCAGGAACCGGAACCAAAATCTCCTGCCCCCGAAAGTCTGACACCTAAGGAACAGAGGGCAGGTAGGAGAAATAAAGGACCTAAAAAGACCCATTTTGTGGAGGAGGTTATTGTCTTCCAATTTGAAGGAGAGGGGTCCTCAGAGGACTCTGGGAAAGAAATCTTCTCCTTCGGGGATGGGGGAACTCCTCCCAAAGAAAAATGGGTCCCGAGAGATCCTAATCAAGACTGGGTAAATATGGGGATTGAGTTAGAACCGCTTATCATTGAACCCCAGAAAGATCAGCTAGAAACCTACCTTGACCAAACATATTCTGGGGACTGCCTCCAAAAGGGGATGGGGAAGCCTGGAGTCAGAACAGGGGATCCCAAAACTCCCCCAATATCCAATTGCCACCTTTTTCTTACAGATCCCCAAGCTCTCACACTGAATCCTGCCCAAACTACCCCTATAACAGAATCAAAAATCAAGAAATTAACCCACCAATTGGCCCAAAATGCACATTATCTTTGCCGCTTGAGGAGAAGGAGGGAAGATTTTATGCCCCGGTCCAAATACAAGGGCAATTTACATTTTTGGTACTGTGGACACTGGATCCCAAGCCACCCTTCTGTCAAAGAGGACCTTTGATCAGCTGAATTCAGGAAGGGGGAGAGATACCAGATCCCTCTCACCCCTCTTCCTAGACAACTTCAGAACTTCGATGGGAATGAAATTCCTGTCGAGGGGACTGCGGATTTAGAAATTAAAATTGTGAGACACAAGGTGAAACACCTGGTCATAGTTGTGACTCCAGAGGACACACCATGTTTACTGGGGAATGACATCCTGCATAGATTGTCTCCCCTAATAGATTGTGTAAACAAGGTCCTCTGGACACAGCCTAACCGACCAATAAAATTAAAACATAGCGTCAACCATGTTAGTCTAAATGGCACATGCCACATGGTTGAACAAAAACAGGATCACATTGAATTCCATTTTCCGAACAACAAAATCCCTGACGTTACAGTCATTGCAGTAGGACAAAAAAATGGTGATGGGAAGTCCTCTCTATTTCTGAAAATCAACCTTCCTTCCAGTCTCAAGTGGCACTCAACACTGGAAGGAAATGCTCTGAAATTCTATACCAATTCACAATCAGAATATCCCACCTCCATAGTCCAAAATGATGAGAAACCAGCTCAAAGCTTGGCTGATGTTCAGAAGATTGGAGAACAGTTGTTCATCCCTATTCAGTTAAATGAGGGGAAGGACTCTATTCTCGCCCGAGTGTGTGTGAACAACGGTAAGAGCTTCATCAGCAAAGCCATGTTCCGAAAACTTCCAAAAGATCCAGCCATTCCCACATTAAAATTGATAGACAAATGGTAAATGGACCTGGAAACTCCCAATTCCAAAAATCTCCTGCCTAGCAGGTGTATGCACAAAATTTCCATAGGCAACAAGAGCATAGTCCATAATTGTTGGGTCGTGCGAGATGTCCCTGCTGCATTTTATTTAGGCAGTGACATTCTCAATCGCTTTGCCATTTGTTTGGACCTGATGAACTTCAAAGCCTGGTCCCGATTAGCGGGTAATCCCATGGACTTTGATGATCCAGAGAAAGCATTTCGGTCAGCTCAACTGCTGCCATATGCAGTTGAAATTCAGATTGGAGATTGCCCATCTCCAACAGCAAGGGTTGGGGTTAAACCCAACACCACTAGTTAATACAGAACACAACACCATTCCAATAGTGGTGGATAACAGCAACCTTAGGAGTATCACTCTGGGCGCAGGCACCATTATTGGAATGGCGGTTGATGCCCGACATTTTTCTATAGATTTAGGTAATGAACTGATAGGACCAATCCCCAATGACTGTTTTGAGAGCGATAACGACAATGACACAACACCAGACAGATCTTCACCTTCCATGGGGGGAAATACCTGGTGTACTCTTCCTGCCCTTATGGTAAGGAAGAGGTGACCTGTGACTTCAGAAGGGATGAGGTGATCTTTCAAGTCCACCAGGACTGCCTTCCCCACCTGAAGCCATCAGTCAAAGTTAGTACTTTAACCAGGGACTTCTCCACCCAGCTGGAGGAGGCCGCTGAGATAGCCAAGCCTGTGAGACTTTGGAGCAAAAGCAAAAATTTAAGCAAGTTTTCTTAGATTTTCAGGATCTCTTTGCGGTGGGCTCATATGACTGTGGTTGCACCGAAATCCATACAACCACTATTCCCACAGAACCTGGTATGAATCCAGTGTTTGTGAAGCAATACCGCTTGCCTCTCGCATCCATGGAGTCCCTCACAGAAATAATTAAGAAGCTTGAGTCCCGTGGGATAATTTGTCCAGTCCACAGCACCTTCAATAATCCGGTGCTGGGGATTTTGAAACCAAACGGCCAGTGGAGACTCTGTGCTGACCTAAGGGAGCTGAACTGTCATGATCTCTGCTTCCAAAAGGTCAGGGTTTTCCCAACTCCCTTGGAAGCAGATCCATAACCCAGGTTCCGAGTGCCAACCAGTCGCCAGTGGCACCAGGCTCATAAATATGCCCAGTCCCAGCGCTGGAAGCGCCGGGCTCATTATGCTTGGGTGGACTTACCTGCAGCAGACCATGCTGCTTACTTGCCTGCCAGTTGAGCCTCTGATCCTCTTCTGTTTGGAACTACTTTTCCTGTTGGGTGGGGCAGGAGCCACTCCCTAGGTTCAGAACACTGGAACTCTTCTGGAAAGCAGGAACTCTTTTCTCACCTAGGCGTGGCTGTGGAAGGAGACACCTAACCACTACAGGAGGCTATTTAAACCACACCCGATGGATGAATCTTGCTTTGCTTTATTCTGCATCCTCTGCAGCAGAATGCTCATCGTGTCTTCTGCATCTGATCCTGGGCCTAAGGAAAAAGGCTTACCATCCTGAATCCAGTCTTCAGCAACACCTATAAAGACAAGAAAGAACAGGTTAGCACTACGGTCTTCAGTGATAGCGCTTCACTTACCTGGTCCATCGGCTGTCACCAACGCCTCGCGCTGCATTCCGGCATCTGAAAGACAAAGGCTTACCTACTCTTCGTGAGCTCCGGAGGTCTTCGCACTGCATTCCGGCATCTGAAAGACAAAAGCTTACCAACTCTTCGCACGCTCCGGAGGCCTTCGGCGCTGCATCCCGCACCTGAAAGACAAAACAAGGTGCGTTTAAAGACATTGGGGAACTTTAATACTCACGTGCCATTACTCCTTTCCACATCTAACCCAGTGGGTATTCCGGCACCCTGCAGCCGCTCCGAACTTGTACCTGCAAAATAAAAAGACAGTTAGAGCGCATCGTGAAGCAGGCAACAAGCGCTTACTTACGTGCTTCCAGGCGCTTCTATTCATCACACGGGCTCCATCTTCAACTCACTTCAGCCCGTCATCCGCCATCGCCGGAACCCTGCAAAACAAGAGACATCATTACTAAAGACTTTTAAAGACATTAGAATTACTCGAAACTTACCGTTCGTGCAGTAAACGACGGACAGCAGTCCTCTGAAGTCAAGAGGCCTGCTCCCTTTATCCAGTGAAGAAACTGGTTACAGCACCCTGCCCCGAGGCAGATGGAGAGCACGGCGTTCACTTACCTAAGGTGAGAGCGTTAACCTTTGGGGTTCTACAGGAGAAGAGAAAGGGAAGAAGAGAGAGACATTCAATAACCCAGTTCATTAATCCCATATTTTCTATCTGCAGACATCTTACCCTTCAAATCAGACATACAGTGCACAGAGGTCCAGCCCAAAGAGCCAGCCGTGTGTTACACATCACCTTTGAAGATACGGTATACGCCCAGTCAAGACCGGCGCCTCTACGGGAATCAGGTGAGCGTTACAGAACGCAAAGCCTACCGCAAAACTCCTGCCCAGGCGCTATGGAAACCTCGGATACCGACCAGCTAGCCCAGTTACTTGGGGAACTAAGGGCAGAAGTGCATGCAGCCCGTCAGGAAACGAACGCTCTAAGAAGGGAACTGATTATTTCCAAGGAGCGAACAGATGATCTCGCTAGACAATTGCTAAAGTCACAAGCCGGACAGACCCCGTTACCCGCATCTGGGGGAAATCTTCCTTCTACATCCTCTATGAATCCAGTGCAGATCAACCTACCTGGGAATGTACCTCTGGCTCCGCCCGAACGATTTTCTGGTGACCCAAAGAGGTTTGCAGTATTTATCAATCAGTGCCGGTTGCATTTCTTATGCCGGCCAGCAGCCTTTCCAACTGATCAAGCTAAAGTAGCTTTCGTACTTTCGTACCTTAGTGGCAATGCGGCAGACTGGTCGATCCCTCTAGTAAATCAAGATGATCCGGTCCTCCATGATTTTCAAGCTTTTCAGCTCAGTATGGAAAAACTGTTCGCAAGACATTCACAGGGGCAGGCCTTGGACAATGAGCTTCTTTTGTTGCGACAAGGTAATCAAGACCTTTTGGCTTATATTGCGTCTTTCAACAGACTGATAGTGGAAACTCATTGGCCTGAGGACAAAAGGATTACGCTGTTTTATAGAGGTCTACGTGGAGAGCTCAAAGATGTGTTAGCCCAAGTAGTGAATCCCCCACAAGATTGTTCGGACTATATAGACTTAGTCGTTCAAATAGATCACAGACTGCAGAACAGGAAGGCCGATCGTTCCAAGTTTGATGCTCGAGTATTTTCCAAACCGCCAACTCCTTCCAAAGGAGTAGACTCCGGGGAACCCATGCAAATAGGGGGCCTGAAAGGTCCTCTAACACAAAAGGAGCGGGAAAGGAGAAAACAGTTGCAATTATGCCTCTATTGCGGAAACTCAGGGCACTTTCTTCGAGACTGTCCGGTGAAACCTGCCAAGAAGGCAGTAGGAGCTGCAGTTACCAAAGTTACAAACTCTGAGCAGGGAAACGACCTCGCCCGACAAGAATAGAGGTCCTCTTGCCGAGCGTGAAAACCAGTTCCGTGACCTCGCATTTCGTGATACCTATGGTCCTCATTAGCCCTGATCATCCGGATCGATTACATGCAATTGAAGCTTACGTCGACAGCGGTGCCATCGGCAATTATGTGGATCATGAAATGGTTTTGAGGATGAATCTAACTCTTTGTCCCAAGGCTGTAAAGGACGTCATTACTACGGTGGATGGAACGGAGATAGCCTCCGGACCAGTAACGCATACCACTCAAGAAGTGACGCTAGTAAGTCAAGATGGACACCATGAGAAGATCGTGTTCGATGTGATCAAGGCTCCTCAGTTTCAGATTATTCTAGGAATACCTTGGTTAGAGAAACACAATCCTCTGATCGATTGGCGAGCAAGAACGGTCCAGTTTCCAGAATGTGTCTCTACTTGTCACCCTCCACCTGGTGTTGCACTGGCAGCAATTTCTTCAGAGACTCCCCAGTTACCTCCCGAATACCTAGAATACCAAGATGTTTTCCGGAAGGATCAGGCTAACTCTCTACCTCCTCATAGGTTTTATGACTGCCAGATAGACCTGATACCTGGATCTACTCCTCCTTGTAGTAGAATTTATGCCCTCACCGAGCCTGAGAACCTTCACCTTCGACAATACCTGGATCAATACCTGGCAAATGGGTTTATTCGTCCTTCCAAGTCCCCTGCTTCTTCAGCTTTGTTCTTCGTTCCAAAAAAGGAAGGAGACCTTAGAACTTGTATAGATTATCGCTCCCTGAACCAGATCACCGTCAAGAATAGATATCCATTACCTTTGATCCCTGAACTCCTGGACCAAGTCAGAAAAGCATGCATATATACAAAGCTGGATCTTAGAGGAGCCTACCACTTGGTACGAGTAAAAGAGGGAGACGAATGGAAGACAGCCTTCCGCACCAAATATGGGCTATTTCAATATCAGGTCATGCCCTTCGGACTTTGCAATGCCCCGGCCGCCTTTCAATATTTCATGAACGATGTCCACAGAGAGCTCATAGATGTGTGTGTTGTTGTTTACATTGACGACATCCTCGTTTATTCTTCATCGGAATCTGAACATCGGAAACACGTGAAAATGGTCCTCGAAAGATTGCGTCAACACAAACTTTTCGCTAAGTTGGAAAAATGTGTTTTCAACGTGACTGAAGTTGAATTCTTGGGATTCATATTATCACCTAACGGAGTGCGTATGGATTCAAAGAAGGTCGATGCAGTTCTCAAATGGCCATCACCATCCTCCGTAAAAGGTGTGCAAAGCATGTTAGGCTTCGCTAACTTTTACCGCAGGTTTATTCCCGAATTTTCTCGAATAGTCCAGCCCATCACTGCCTTGTTAAAGAAAAACAAACGTTTTGAATGGTCTACCGAGGCGGAACAAGCTTTCCAGGATTTGAAGACTAAATTTATCTCTGCACCAATCTTAAAACACCCTCGCCCCGAACTCCCCTACATCGTGGAAACTGATGCTTCAAGCCTTGCCATGGGGGCAGTTCTATCACAAAAGGACCCGGTAACCAATCAGTTGCATCCCGTGGCATTTTGGTCCCGCAAATTCTCGCCTCCTGAAATCAATTACACGATTACTGACAAGGAACTTCTGGCTATCAAGTCTGCCTTTAAGGCTTGGCGGCATTATCTGCTGGGGGCCCGACACACCGTTACTGTGATTACGGATCACCGAAACCTGCAATATTTGAAAACTGCAAAAGCCCAATCCTCTAGACAACTCTGTTGGGCATTATTCTTTGCCGAGTTTGACTTCATAATTACCTATCGACCTGGTACAAAAAACGGTAAAGCTGATGCCCTTTCTCGGATGGGAGTGGAAGAACACTTGATCAACCCTAAACCTGTACCAATCATTCCCGAACAAAGAATTCTGGGTGTAATCGCCACACAATCCATAGAGGAAGTTAAGGATAAAGCCAGGCAACTTGTAACTCCAGCAGACATACAGAATTGGCATCTGCAGGGAAAGGACTTTGCAGTAAAGGACAACTTATTGTATTTCCAAGAACGATTATACCTGCCCAGCACAGATTTACAGAAAAAAGTAATCTCTTGTTATCACGATTCTTTGATGGAAGGACATCCCGGTATGGCCAAGACCTCAGAAAAGATCAAGCGCTACTTCTGGTGGCCGTCTTGGAAAAAAGATATCAGAGACTTTATAATGTCCTGTGGAGTATGCGCCCAAAACAAAAGTCAAAAGGAAAGACCAGCAGGCCTCTTACGCCCTATTGACATCCCACCTCGCCCTTGGCATACGCTTTCTATGGACTTCATCACCGATCTACCTCCATGCTCCGGATACAATACGATTCTAGTAATCGTGGACTTATTCTCCAAGATGGCGCATTTCATTCCGCTCAAAGGCTTGCCAACAGCAGCAACTCTGGCCCGAGAATTTCTCGAAAACATCGTCCGACTGCACGGTTTTCCTTTGATTCTAATTTCGGATCGAGGTAGTCAATTTATTTCTCATTTTTGGCGAAGTTGCTGTCGGTCGGCTCAAATTGATGTGAGACTATCGACCAGTCACCACCCTCAGACCGACGGACAAACCGAGAGGACCAATCAAACTCTGGAACAGTATTTACGCTGCATGCTGCAACAAACTGAAAAAACTTGGAAAGACATCCTTTGGATAGCCGAATATGCCTACAATAACTCTGTCCATTCGGGAACTGGGAAAACCCCGTTTTTTCTTTTATACGGCAGTCACCCTCGAACCTCGGAGTTGGATCCCCTCCAAGATCTTGAAACACCAGCAGTAGACTACCTGCATTCTACAATCACCCAAGCCTTTAAGGAAGCTGTTTCTCACCTTCAAAGGGCTAAAGAACAATACAAGAAAGGAGCAGATCAACATCGGAAGGAAGCCCCTCAATATCAAGTAGGGGATCAAGTCTGGTTATCCACCAAATATCTACCTCTAAAAGGGCCACGCACATTCAACCCAAGATACCTTGGTCCCTATTCCATCACTACCATAGTAAACCCAGTAGCGGTCAAGTTGGACTTGCCCCCGCAGATGAAGATACATCCGGTCTTCCACGTCTCTCTATTAAAACCCGTGCAACCTCAAACCCGACTAACTAAATCTCCAAAACCCATCCTAGTTGATGGAGAACTCGAGTTTGAAGTCAAAAGCATTCTGGACTCCAAGATCTCCAAATCTAAACTATTTTACCTCATTGACTAGAAAGGCTACGGCCCCCAAGAGAGATCTTGGGTTCTCTGAATATGTCCACGCTCCTCGCCTAATCAAAAGATTTCACCGAACATTTCCTGACAAGCCAAAACCCCCGGAGAAGACCGGTTTGGGAGGGGCCTTGAGGGGGGGTACTGTCATGATCTCTGCTTCCAAAAGGTCAGGGTTTTCCCAACTCCCTTGGAAGCAGATCCATAACCCAGGTTCCGAGTGCCAACCAGTCCCAATTGGGACCTTTTGGACCCAGTCCTGGCGCCAGTGGCACCAGGCTCATAAATATGCCCAGTCCCAGCGCTGGAAGCGCCGGGCTCATAATGCTTGGGTGGACTTACCTGCAGCAGACCATGCTGCTTACTTGCCTGCCAGTTGAGCCTCTGATCCTCTTCTGTTTGGAACTACTTTTGCTGTTGGGTGGGGCAGGAGCCACTCCCTAGGTTCAGAACACTGGAACTCTTCTGGAAAGCAGGAACTCTTTTCTCACCTAGGCGTGGCTGTGGAAGGAGACACCTAAGCACTACAGGAGGCTATTTAAACCACACCCGATGGATGAATCTTGCTTTGCGTTATTCTGCATCCTCTGCAGCAGAACGCTCATCGTGTCTTCTGCATCTGATCCTGGGCCTAAGGAAAAAGGCTTACCATCCTGAATCCAGTCTTCAGCAACACCTATAAAGACAAGAAAGAACAGGTTAGCATTACGGTCTTCAGTGACAGCGCTTCACTTACCTGGTCCATCGGCTGTCACCAACGCCTCGCGCTGCATTCCGGCATCTGAAAGACAAAAGCTTACCAACTCTTCGCACGCTCCGGAGGACTTCGGCGCTGCATCCCGCACCTGAAAGACAAAACAAGGTGCGTTTAAAGACATTGGGGAACTTTAATACTCACGTGCCATTACTCCTTTCCACATCTAACCCAGTGGGTATTCCGGCACCCTGCAGCCGCTCCGAACTTGTACCTGCAAAATAAAGACAGTTAGAGCGCATCGTGAAGCAGGCAACAAGCGCTTACTTACGTGCTTCCGGGCGCTTCTATTCATCACACGGGCTCCATCTTCAACTCACTTCAGCCCGTCATCCGCCATCGCCGGAGCCCTGCAAAACAAGAGACATCATTACTAAAGAATTTTAAAGACATTAGAATTACTCGAAATTTACCGTTCGTGCAGTAAACGACGGACAGCAGTCCTCTGAAGTCAAGAGGCCTGCTCCCCTTATCCAGTGAAGAAACTGGTTACAGCACCTTGCCCCGAGGCAGATGGAGAGCACGGCGTTCACTCACCTAAGGTGAGAGCGTTAACCTTTGGGGTTCTACAGGAGAAGAGAAAGGGAAGAAGAGAGAGACATTCAATAACCCAGTTCATTAATCCCATATTTTCTATCTGCAGACATCTTACCCTTCAAATCAGACATACAGTGCACAGAGGTCCAGCCCAAAGAGCCAGCCGTGTGTTACACATCACCTTTGAAGATACAGTATACGCCCAGTCAAGACCGGCGCCTCTACGGGAATCAGGTGAGCGTTACGTGAACAAACAGGTCCACACTTCCCGAAGGCCTCTTCCCTGCATTGACCAAGGGCTGGCCCAGATCCAGGGGTCAAAGGTATACACTGCCACTGACCTGACCAAAGGGTACTGGACAGTACCTGTCAGTAGGGAGGACCAATACACGCTGGCCTTTACCTTCAGGGGGCAGCAGTACACATGGACCCGGACTCCCTTCGGATCCATCAACTCGGTCAATTAATTTAATATCCTCTTGCATAAGGCCATGCCCGACTTGGGTGAAAGGGGTAACCTGGCCTATGTATATGATGTCCTAATGAAAAGCTCAACTGTGGAGGAATTCATAGCGTAGATCCGTTATGTTCTGACACACTTGAGGGCTGCCAGAGCAAAACTATCTTTCCAAATAGCACAGTGGTGCAGGATCTGTGTCAACTTCTTGGGGCATGAGATAACTCCTGAGGGTCTCTGTCCCCAGGAAAAGAAAGTAGAAGCACTCCAGAAACTAAAAGACCCCACAACTCTGCAGGAGATAAGGAGCCTCCTTGGACTGACTAATTACAGTAGAAAGTTCATTGAGGATTACGCAGAGATCACAAGACCCCTGATCCATCTGTTGAAGGGGGGGTTAAGTGGGAGTGGGGTCCACAACAAGCCGAGGCAGTAAGACGACTCAAAAGAAGCCTCTCACAAGCGCCTTGCCTAGCTTACAATGTCAAAAACAAGGAGTTCTTCTTGGAGACAGGGTTCTCAAATACATGCTTGACTGCAGTATTATACCAAAAGCATGACAAGGTCAATGTTACGCTCACCTGGCTCCCACAGAGGCGTCGATCTGGACTGGACAGCTGCGGTCTCCACCAATGTGACGCGTAGGGCCGAGATGATGGACTGGACTGGCCAATCTAGCTCCGTTTGCTTGGCCCGTAGGAATATTCTTCTGCGAATGGAGAAAGGGAATTAACCAACCGTGGAGTTGAGTGTAAATCCCCCCACCCTGCCCCCCACTGACCACCTTTGATGTCCCCTCTTATAGTCTCACCTGATGGTTTGAAAAGATGAGCTCTCCATCCTGCATTGAGCGCAGGGGCGCGTAGATAACCAGTTGCTTCACTGGCTCGAAGGAATTGGTGAGTTCCAGAACAATATTGACTCCGATATTCCCGGCAAGACGCCGTAAGTATGTAGTTCGTAAGAGTTCAAATGCCGGACTTTCACTCTTGTCCGATTCCTTGCAGGTTGCAGCTTGACCCTACGAAGAGTTCCTCGTGGCAACCGGTAACATTCTGGTAAGGATTTGTATTATCCAACACAGTTCGATAAAATAATGTCCATATGTAACCCGTTGCTTTCTCCCTTATTCAGGCGCTGAGAGAAAGTATGAAGTCTCGGGGAAAAGTCTTTTGTGGGGAGGAGTGTTCCCCTTGTTAATCCCTTTGTTTCACCTTGCTGTCCTTTTGTTTCCCCTTAGGGGCCTGGGTTCGGCTAGGATGCAGTGGGAGCTGCGCCGACCCGTGAAGAGGAATAGTACCCCCGGTGTTAAAATCAGGTAAGTCTATGGGGGGGTGGGTATTCCTGTGTGTATTCCCTTGGCTCACCTTGCTGTTCTTGTCTTCTCCTTAGGTGCCGGAGGGCGGCGGGAACATGCAGGAGGATGTGGTGGAATGTGAAGATGCTGCGAAGGCCGGTGAGTTCAGCGCGGCGCTGCAGCAGGCGAGGCGACGCGCATAAAATAACTTCTTTCTTTCAGCTCGAAGGCGCGATGGATCGGGAATTCAGGTAAGGATCAAAGGTATTGCTCTTGTTCTAACCTTTTCTCCTTCTTTCTCCCTTTTTCTGGGAGCGCCAAACTCGAGGCGTGCGTGGCAGAAGACTGGATGCAGGCTTGGAGGCACAGTGAGCGTTACGCTGCTGGTTGCAGAATAACGCGAAGCGTGTGCTGCTCTTCGGGTGTGGTTTAAATAACCTCCAAAGTAGTCCCAGGTCAGTATTCCTCCCAGGCCCCACCCGAGTAAAAAATAGTCCCTAGGTAAAAAAAAAACCTTCCAAGCCTCTTTTGGCTTGGAGCTCTTGCAGCATGGTCTGCATCAGGTAAGTTTAAATCTATGAGCCTGGCGCCATAGGCGCCAGGACTGACTCTTCATATGAGCCTGGCGCCGTAGGCACCAGGACTGCACCCAAATAGCCCCTAGCAGGGGTTGTTGGGCTTGCTTGGGGTAACTTCATGCCTGCTTCTGGGGTTGCTGGACTTGGTCTGGGTCCCCGGGGGTAGGCATCATGACAGCACTCCCCCCCCAAGGCCCCTCCTAAAGTCGTTCTTCCCTGTGGTTTCGGTTTGTCTGGGAAATTTTGGTGGAATTTTTTCACCAATCGGGATGCATGAACATGGTCACTAGGTTCCCATGACCTTTCCTGTGGTCCGTAACCTTTCCAGTCGATTAAATAAAAAAGTTTTGACTTTATCAGCTTGGAGTCCAGGATGTTCTTAACTTCAAATTCGGGTTCTCCGTCTCCAAGGATGGGGTCTGGTGGCTTGGTTAGTCTTGTCCCTGGTTGCACTGGCTTCAAAAGTGACACATGAAAGACGGGATGAATTTGCATATTAGCAGGTAAGTCCAACTTGACAGCCACCGGGTTGATAATGGCCTTTATAGAGTAAGGTCCCAAATATCTGGTGTTAAAGGTCCGTGTTCCCTTTAGAGGTATATGTTTTGTGGCTAACCATACTTGGTCCCCTATTTGGTATTGTGGAGAATCACTTCTATGCCGATCAGCCTCTTTCTTGTATTTTTCTTTCGCCTGTTTTAAATGTGTAGTTGCTTCATTAAAGGCTTGTGTAATCGTAACGTGCAGATGGTCCACTGCGGGCATTTCTAAGTGTTGGGGTGAGTCAAGGTCTGAGGTTCGAGGATGGTGCCCATATAAGGTATAAAAGGGGCTTTGTCCAGTTCCAGAGTGTACTGAATTATTGTATGCATATTCGGCGATCCAAAGAATGTCTTTCCAATTACTCTCTGTCTGATGTAACATACAACGCAGGTATTGTTCGAGAGTCTGGTTGGTCCTCTCCGTTTGACCATCGGTCTGGGGGTGGTGACTGGTCGATAACCTCACATCGATTTGCGCCAATTGACAGCATTTTTTCCAAAAATGTGAAATGAATTGACTGCCCCGGCCAGAGACCAATATGGACGGAAATCCGTGTATGCGAACAATATTTTCGAGGAACTCCTTGGCCAGGATTGAAGCAGAAGGTAATCCCTTTAAAGGAATAAAGTGGGCCATCTTGGAAAAAAGATCCACAATAACTAGAATGGAGTTAAATCCATTGCATGGGGGTAGATCAGTAATAAAATCTAACGATAAGGTGTGCCATGGTGTAGGCGGAATGTCTAAAGGTTGTAAGAGTCCAGCTGGTTTTTTCTTTTGACTTTTGTTTTGGGCGCAAATGCCACAAGACATCACAAATGATTTAATATCCTTTCGCCAGGTGGGCCACCAGAATTGTCTTTTAATTTTTGTTTCAGTTTTTGCAATACCTGGGTGCCTCTCCATTAGGGTATCATGATAACGGGAAATGACTAGCTCTTGTAGTTCCTTGCGTGGCAGAAATAGCCGCCCTTGGTAATAAGGCAGATCATTGGTGACAGAGTAGTCCGGGCCTTTCTTTACCAAGTCCTGCAAGGCTGTAGGATCAAAGAGTTGCTGGATCTTTACCTGAATGTCCTCTAGTGTCCGTAGTGTAGTGATCCCAAGAATCCTTTGTTCGGGAATTATAGGTACTGGTTCTGGGTTCACTTCTGCCTCTCCCATCCCTATTCGGGATAAGGCGTTTGCTATACCATTCTTACAACCTGGTCGATAGGTTATCACGAAATCGAACTCGGCAAAAACCAATGCCCATCGGAGTTGACGTGACGATTGCGCCTTGGCTGTTTTTAAATACTGTAAGTTCCGGTGATCGGTGATCACAGTAATGGTATGCCTGGCACCGAGAAGATAGTGCCGCCAAGCCTTGAAGGCGGATTTAATGGCTAATAACTCCTTATCGGTAACCGCATAGTTTAACTCGGGTGCCGAGAACTTTCTGGACCAAAACGCTACTGAGTGAAGCTGGCCAGTTTCAGGGTCCTTTTGTGACAGGACGGCTCCCATGGCTAGACTGGATGCATCCATTTCCACTATGTATGGAAGTTCAGGGCGCGGGTGCTTTAATACAGGTGCAGACGTGAATTTCGCTTTCAGCTCTTGGAAGGCATTCTCAGCTAATTCAGTCCACATAAAGCATGTTATTTTTTCGCAAGAGTGCTGTGATGGGATGTACAACATGTGAAAAGTCTGGGATGAATCTGCGGTAGAAATTGGCAAAGCTGAGCATACTTTGTACTCCTTTAACTGAACTTGGTGATGGCCACTTAAGGATTGCGTCCACCTTTCGTGAGTCCATTCGGACTCCCTTAGAGGTCAGGATAAACCCAAGGAATTCAACTTCTGTGGCATGAAAAACGCATTTTTCCAGTTTTGCATATAGTTTGTGCTGGCGCAATTTCTCAAGGACTGCTCGGACGTGCTTCACATGGTCAGATTCTGAAGAGGAGTATACTAGAATATCATCGATATATACGACAACACAAACGTCAATGAGTTCACGAAGGACATGCTTCATGAAGTATTGGAAGGCTGCTGGTTCATTGCACAACCCGAAAGGCATCACCTGGTATTCGAATAACCCATGCTTAGTGCGGAAAGCAGTCTTCCATTCGTCGCCTTCTTTTACACGTACCAGATGGTATGCCCCCCGGAGATCTAATTTAGTATATATGCAAGCGTCCTTCACTTGGTCTAGTAGTTCAGGGATCAGAGGCAATGGGTATCGGTTCTTAACAGTTATCTGGTTCAATGCGCGGTAGTCTATGCATGTTCTGAGGTCACCTTCCTTTTTGGGCACGAAGAACAAAGCTGAAGATGCAGGGGACTTAGATGAGCGAATAAAGCCATTGGCAAGGTACTGGTCTAAGTATTGTCGTAGGTGAAGGTTCTCAGGTTCCGTAAGGGCATAGATCCTGCTACAAGGGGGTTGTGCACCGGGTATGAGATCGATTTGGCAATCGTACGATCTGTGAGGAGGTAAGGTGTTTGCCTGTTCCTTTTGGAAGACATCCTGGAATTCTTGGTATTCAGGAGGTAGCTGCATGACTGCTGTGGTTACTGTGGCCAGGCCTGCGCTCAGATTTTTCTTTGGGTAACAGGTTTGCACATAATCCGGGAAGGTTATTCTCTTCTCTCGCCAATCAATACAAGGCTTATGTGTTTCCAACCAAGGTATCCCCAGTATTATTTGGAACTGTGGGGCCTTGATTAGATCAAACACAATAGTCTCTCGATGCCCATCTGCACCCAATAATGTCATCTCTGCGGTGGAATGAGTTACAGGCCCAGAGGCAATTTCAGTTCCATCGACTGTGGTGATGACATCTGAGGTGGTTTTTCGGCAGAGAGGCAGATTCATCCTGGAAGCCAATTCGTAGTCCACATAGTTTCCTATGGCCCCGCTATCAAAGTATGCCCTTACTGCGTGCATACGCGATGGCTGCCCTTGATCTACGAGGACCACTGGTATGATGAAATGCGAGGTCTGAGTATCCTTCTTCAAGCTCGGCAAGCGGACCTCTACGCTTGTCGGGCGTGGTCGTTTCCCGAGTGTGACTCCATATGGCTTTTATCAGCAGCTCCTACCACCTTCTTGGGTGGTTTTACAGGGTAATCCTGTAGAAAATGTCCAGAAGTTCCACAATATAGACACAATTGCATTTGCCGTCTCCTTTTTCTTTCCTTCTGGGTTAAGGGTCCTTTAACCCCTCCGATTTGCATGGGTTCTGAAGCATCTGCTCCTTTGGGGTTTGTGTGGGTTTTGACCAACACCCTGTTCTCAAACTTGGCTCGATCAGCCTTTCTGTTCTGAAGTCTGTGATCTAACTAGACCACTAAGTCTATATATTCAGCGCAGTCTTGAGGTGGATTCACGACTTGAGCCAAGACATCCTTGAGTTCTCCTCGAAGCCCTCGATGAAATAACATGATTCGTTTTACCTCAGGCCATCCAGTTTCCACTATCAACCTATTAAAGGTCACGATGTAAGATAGAAGGTCCTGGTTACCCTGTCGTAGGGACAAAAGTTCGTTATCCAGGGCCTGTCCTTGGGAGTGCCGGGCAAATAGTCTTTCCATGCTCCTTTGAAAGCCCTGAAAATCCCGAAGAATTGGGTCATCCTGAGTAACTAGTGGAATTGACCAATCAGCTGCACTGCCGCTGAGATATGACAATACAAAGGCTACCTTGGCTTGATCGTTTGGGAAGGCTCCAGGTATGCATAAAAAAAGCAAGCGGCATTGATTCATAAACACGGCAAACCTTTTGGGATCTTCAGCAAAGCGTTCGGGTGGAGCTAATGGAATATTTCCAGGTAGGTTTATGCGCACAGGGCTACTCGATAACACAGGAGCTGGATTTCCCCCAGAACCAGGTAGGGGTGCTTGTCGAGCCTGGCTTCGCAATAGTTGCCTAGCAAGGTCATCAGTTCACTCTTTTGACAAAATCAGTTCTCTCCTAAGGGCATTGGTTTCTTGACGGGCGGAATGCACTTCAGCCCTCAGTTCCCCTAGTAATTGGGCCAATTGGACAGTCTCTGAGGTATCCATAACGCCTGGGTGGGAATTTGTAGGTAGGCTTTGCGTTCTGTTACGCTCACCTGGCTCCCACAGAGGCGTCGATCTGGACTGGACAGCTGCGGTCTCCACCAATGTGACGCGTAGGGCCGAGATGACGGACTGGACTGGCCCACCTAGCTTTGTTTGCTTGTCCCGTAGGAATATTCTTCTGCGAATGGAGAAAGGGAATTAACCACCTGTGAGTTGAGCGTAAATCCCCCCACCCCGCTGTTCTCCCCACTGATCACCTTTGATGTCCCCTCTTATAGTCTCACCTGATGGTTTGAAAAGATGAGCTCTCCATCCTGCATTGAGCGCAGGGGCACGTAGATAACCAGTTGCTTCACTGGCTCGAAGGAATTGGTGAGTTCCAGAACAATATTGACTCCGATATTCCCGGCAAGACGCCGTAAGTATGTAGTTCGTGAGAGTTCAAATGCCTGACTTTCACTCTTGTCCGATTCCTTGCAGGTTGCAGCTTGACCCTACGAAGAGTTCCTCGTGGCAACCGGTAATATTCTGGTAAGGATTTGTATTATCCAACACAGTTCGATAAAATAATGTCCATATCTAACCCGTTGCTTTCTCCCCTTATTCAGGCGCTGAGAGAAAGTATGAAGTCTCGGGGAATAATGCCTCCGGCGGTAGAATCAGGAAAGTCTTTTGTGGTGAGGGGGGTTCCCTTTGTTTCACCTTGCCGTCCTTTTGTTTCCCCTTAGGGGCTGGGGCTCGGCTAGGATGCAGTGGGAGCTGCGCCGACCCGTGAAGAGGAATAGTACCCCCGGTTGTAAAATCAGGTAAGTCTATGGGGGGTATTCCTCTGTGTATTCCCTTGGCTCACCTTGCTGTTCTTGTCTTCTCCTTAGGTGCCGGAGTGCGGCGGGAACATGCAGGAGGATGCGGTGGAATGTGAAGATGCTGCGAAGGCCAGTGAGTTCAGCGCGGCGCTGCAGCAGGCGAGGCGACGCACATAAAATAACTTCTTTCTTCCAGCTCGAAAGCGCGATGGATCGGGAATTCAGGTAAGGATCAAAGTTAATGCTCTTGTTCTAACCTTTTCTCCTTCTTTCTCCCTTTTTCTAGGAGCTCCAAACTTGAGGCGGGCGTGGCAGAAGACTGGATGCAGGCTTGGTGAGCGTTACGCTGCTGGATGCAGAATAACGCGAAGCGTGTGCTGCTCTTCGGGCGTGGTTTAAATAGCCTCCAAAGTAGTCCCAGATAAGTATTCCTCCCCAGCCCCACCCGAGTAAAAAATAGTCCCTAGGTAAAATAGTCCCTTCCAAGCCTCTTTTGGCTTGGAGCTCTTGCAGCATGGTCTGCATCAGGTAAGTTTGCAGCATGGTCTGCATCAGGTAAGTTTTAATCTATGAGCCTGGCGCCTATGGTGCCAGGACTGACTCTCCATATGAGCCTGGCGCCATAGGCGCCAGGACTGCACCCAAATAGCCCCTAGCAGGGGTTGTTGGGCTTGCTTGGGGTAACTTGATGCCTGCTTCCGGGGTTGCTGGACTTGGTCTGGGTCCCCGGGTGTAGGCATCATGACAGTCAATAAAGTCATCTCCTATGCAAGTAAGACTTTATCCTCTGTGGAGGAAAAATTCAACGATTGTGAGAAGGCACTCCTGGCAATGGTGTGGGCATTGAAGAATTACCGCCCGTTCATCCAGGGGGAACACATCATAGTGGAGACTCCACACCAGCCTCTGCAATATCTTCAAAGTGACAGAATCCGAGCCGGAAATGGGAGTAATTCCCGAATTACTTCCTGGATTCTGTCAATGCAAGGCTTTCCTGTGGAGGTCAGATATGGCCAAAAGAAGAAGAGTCCCCTTGCGCAAGGTCTGGCTGACCTGCATGATTGTGCCAGAGAAAACTGTCTCGAGGACGAAAGTCTTAAAATCAAGGACAACATGGAGGTGTACCTCAATTACCCACACAAAGTCTATGAAGAAGCCAAGTGTGAGGGAATGCCCACTGTCTATGTGGATGGGTGCTCCTACCATGTTGACAACAACGGGGAAAAGGAACTTGTGGCCGGCATGGAGAATGCCTGGGTGAATGATACCCCAGAACCCTCCGCTGGGTACAAAATCGGTCCCAGTAGTAGTCAAGTAGCAGAGCTGATGGCTGTGCATCAAGCCATCCTCACTGCTGTCCAAAACCAACTCCACAAACTGGTCATAATCTGTGACGCTCACCTGATTCCCGTAGAGGCGCCGGTCTTGACTGGGCGTATACCGTATCTTCAAAGGTGATGTGTAACACACGGCTGGCTCTTTGGGCTGGACCTCTGTGCACTGTATGTTTGACTCGAAGGGTAAGATGTCTGCAGATAGAAAATATGGGATTAATGAACTGGGTTATTGAATGTCTCTCTCTTCTTCCCTTTCTCTTCTCCTGTAGAACCCCGAAGGTTAACGCTCTCACCTTAGGTAAGTGAACGCCGTGCTCTCCATCTGCCTCGGGGCAGGGCGCTGTAACCAGTTTCTTCACTGGATAAAGGGAGCAGGCCTCTTGACTTCAGAGGACTGCTGTCCGTCGTTTACTGCACGAACGGTAAGTTTCGAGTAATTCTAATGTCTTTAAAGTCTTTAGTAATGATGTCTCTTGTTTTGCAGGGTTCCGGCGATGGTGGATGACGGGCTGAAGTGAGTTGAAGATGGAGCCCGTGTGATGAATAGAAGCGCCTGGAAGCACGTAAGTAAGCGCTTGTTGCCTGCTTCGCGATGCGCTCTAACTGTCTTTTTATTTTGCAGGTACAAGTTCGGAGCGGCTGCAGGGTGCCGGAATACCCACTGGGTTAGATGTGGAAAGGAGTAATGGCACGTGAGTATTAAAGTTCCCCAATGTCTTTAAACGCACCTTGTTTTGTCTTTCAGATGCGGGATGCAGCGCCGAAGGCCTCCGGAGCGTGCAAAGAGTTGGTAAGCTTTTGTCTTTCAGATGCCGGAATGCAGTGTGAAGACCTCCGGAGCGCACGAAGAGTAGGTAAGCCTTTGTCTTTCAGAATGCAGCGCAAGGCGTTGGTGACAGCCGATGGCCCGGGTAAGTGAAGAGCTGTCACTGAAGACCGTAATGCTAACCTGTTCTTTCTTGTCTTTATAGGTGTTGCTGAAGACTGGATTCAGGATGGTAAGCCTTTTTCCTTAGGCCCAGGATCAGATGCAGAAGACACAATGAGCGTTCTGCTGCAGAGGATGCAGAATAACGCAAAGCAAGATTCATCCATCGGGTGTGGTTTAAATAGCTTCCTGTAGTGCTTAGGTGTCTCCTTCCACAGCCACGCCTAGGTAAGAAAAGAGTTCCTGCTTTCCAGAAGAGTTCCAGTGTTCTGAACCTAGGGAGTGGCTCCTGCCCCACCCAACAGGAAAAGTAGTTCCAAACAGAAGAGGATTAGAGGCTCAACTGGCAGGCAAGTAAGCAGCATGGTCTGCTGCAGGTAAGTCCACCCAAGCATTATGAGCCCGGCGCTTCCAGCGCTGGGACTGGGCATATTTATGAGCCTGGTGCCACTGGCGCCAGGACTGGGTCCAAAAGGTCCCAATTGGGACTGGTTGGCACTCGGAACCTGGGTTATGAATCTGCTTCCAAGGGAGTTGGGAAAACCCTGACCTTTTGGAAGCAGAGATCATGACATAATCACTGATTCAGATTATGTCCGGAACGGGTTAGTGGAGCACCTGGTTAATTGGAAAACCAGAGGCATGCTATGTGCTAACAATAAACCACTAAAACATGGAAAACTAATACAAAATAATGATGATCTGGTCACCTCTAGTGGGATGACCATCTATTGGAAAAAGATCAAGGGTCATTCTAAAGTAGAGGGACCAGACAAAACTGGAAATGACCTAGCTGATCAGCTGGCCAAAACCAGAGCCATCCAAGGGGATCTACTTGAGATCGAGTCCTTGTTGGGGGAAATCCAGGTCATTGCTATCACTAGGTCCCAGACAAATGCTCACAATGAACTCTCAACTGCCCAGTGGAGTAAGGAGACCCCAGATGCTGATTTGATTACGGCTCAAAAAGGGGATCCAATAATTGGTAAGTTTTATCAACACATTGAGGAACCTGAAAACTTTGCCCTGACGGATACCGATTGCATTGGGAAAGTGGACCTCAGAGTGTTGATGAAATGTCCAAAAATGTTCCTAGTCCAAGACGGTTTATTGGTAAGGAGATCCATATCTGGCTTTGACCAGTGGGTGGTCCCTACCTCATTCCGAAGCCTGATGCTGAGTCACGCCCATAATGCGGCCACAGCCGGTTATCGGGGGTTCCATAAGACATTAGAAATCTTGCAAGAGGTTGCATACTGGCCACACATGGGGCAGGACCTCGACCAATACTTGAAGGGGTGTCTTGTGTGTGCACAATTTCAGCCAACATCACTAACGCAATGTGCTCCCCTCCAAAAGAGGGGGATGACACTGCCCTGGTCAGATTTGTAAGTCGATTTCATCGGCCCCTGGTTCGCTCCTCGAGGTGGAACAAGTACATGTTAACCATAACATGCTTGTTTACTAAATGGGTGGAATGTCTCCCGGCCCCAAATTACAAGGCAGAAACAGCAGCTGCCCTGATGATCAATCACATCTTCTCGCATTTTGGACTACCCCAAAGGATTAAGTCAGACAGAGGTAGTCACTTCACCAGCGAAGTGATGACAAAGATGTGGGAGATACTTGGGGTAAAAAGGAAATTACACATTGCATACCAGCATCCACTAGTGCTGGAGATGAGAGGTACAATAAAAGTATTGTGAGCATAATAAAAAAGTTTGTGGCAAATTCTGGGCCAAGTTGGGATATTCGATTACCCCTTGTCCTGATGGCCATCAGATCTACCCCTTCTTCTGCAATTAAAATGTCTGCATTTGAGCTGATGACTGGACGAAAGATGGTGCTACCCCAGTTTCTGCTCTACAGAACACAAGAGCAGACATTGATAAATGCCTCCACAACTCATGGGTATGTTGAGAATATGAGAAAACACCTTCAACATGCTTTTGCTTGTGCTCAGCGGAATCTAGAAAGATCTGCAGACAGTATTAAGACCCTCTATGACCTTAAGACAACTAAAAAGGAATATCAAGTAGTAGACAATTTTCGAAGGAACCAAGCCAAAGAACGCACATTTCTCCCAAGTTGGCGGACTCCTTTTGAAATTGTGGACAGAATCTCACCAGTCGCCTACAGAATCCGCATCCCCAAGGGAAATTTGACAGAAGGGGAAGACAAGTGGGTCCACATAAACTAGCTAAAGAGTTGGCATCCAGGCATGCTTTGTGGCAAATAGAAGAGCCTACCGGAAACCCAGAGGGGGAAAATCTAGAGATCTAAAAAAATGATTAAATGTTCATTGATTACGTGCGAGGAAAGTGTTAAGACTATCATTGAATAGATGCAGGAATATTGTCAATTGTTATTAAATGCATGCATCCGCCCCACTACAACCCTCACCCCTCTCTTGTTTTGGGAGGAAAGATTGCATTTAAACATACTTATGTGTGATTTAAATATTAAATAAATGAAGAAGTATTTACCTTTATAAACTAGCCTGATTCATGGTCCACTGTGACCTGAGGGGTATTTTGAGATGGGTGTGATATGAGTGGTATATCATTCAGAATATTGAATTTATAGACACAAACAAATAAGTATTTCATTGCGCACTACATGCTAGGCGAGACCTGGGTGTGTGCCTGATTGAAATCCTTAACAACTGGGCCAGGGCTGAATTCAGGGGAGCCATGTGACAGAGTGTCAACATTTGGCTCTGGTGTCCGTGTGCGCTGGAGACGTGGAGGGCTCTCTGGGGAGCATGTGCCCTGGCGGCATGGAGGGTCTCTGCGGAGTGTGTGCTCTGGCGGCGTGGTGGGCTCTCTGGGGAGTGGGGCCCTTCGGCAGGTGGGGACACCGGGCTGGTGTCCCCGTGTCTCCTCAGTCGCCCTGCAAGGAGGTGTGGACTCAGTGTCCGTGCCTACGGCTGCGGGTGTGGGTGCCCAGCACTGCTCCTGGTGGTCTGTGGTGTGGGCGTTGTCTTGGCCCTGCTCCGCGGCAGCGTTATGTGCCAGGACATCCGCCTTGGTGTGGACTATGACGGCCTTTGCGCGGTGGTGGCAGACCTTGAAGGCCTGAAGGCCCGCTCTCTGAATGGCCTGCACCCTCCTCCTCCGAAGCCTCTGGCGATACGTAAGTGCCTGTAGGGGACATAGGAAATGTCATCAGAAATGGTTCCCCCACGTGTGGTGGCATGCAAGACACAAATGTTGTGGTACAGAGTAGGACCCCACACATATGGGTAAATGAGCATGGTTGGTCATGGGAGAATGCATGTGGGCCCGGCGTCATGGGGTTGCTTGTAGCGATGGGTGTGTGACCCATGGCCTGTTGGTCATTTGTTTTGATTAGGGCAGGGTGTCATGGTGGTGCAGCTTATGTCTGACATGCAGGCTTGTGGTCCTTCATGGCCCCACATCCCCTCCCCCGGTGTCCCTCACAAGGTGGGGATGCGGGGGCTGCTTGTTCCATGGCACTGTCATGGCTCTACTGTGGTGCACAGTGTTTGGCAGGCTGTGCACATGTCGGTGTGTGGTACGTGTACTTCCCTGTGGCTTGTCTACCATGCCGTCATGGGGCAGGCCTACTGGGCCCACAACATGCTGGTGTGACTGCTTCACGGTGTTGTGGTCGCTCAAGCACCTCAATTCCGCTGGCACAGCGTGCGCCAGTAGGGATGTGGTTCACGTGGCATTTGTTTGGTTCACTTGCCTACCTATGCCGCTGATGTGACGCTCAGGGGTGCCCTGTCCCATGGCTGCTGTGGAGGGTAGCTGTTGTGCCACCCCATCACTCTGCCCTGTTGGCATGCCCAGCTTCTGGGTCTGCTGACTTGTGTCCCTGTCCACTGGGGCATCTAATGCTGGGCTGTCATTTGTGCATTTATTTGTGGGGGGGTCACTCAGCTCCTGCCTCCTGGCTGTTTGCACCCACCTCCCCACTGCTGACTCCTTCTATCCCCTCGAGGTCCTGCACTGTGATGCATTTATCCTCCCTGGCGGTGAGGATCAGTGGCTCATCAGTGCCTCCTCCTGTTGCCAGAGAGTCCCTGCAACCTGACCCTCAGGTCGTTCCACCGCTTGCAGCAGTCCTCTCCATCACTGGGTACACATGGGACTGCTGTCACCTTTTGGGAGATGGAGTTCCAGATGGTTGTCTGGCGCTGCCCAGTGGTCTTCCGCTGGCGACTTTCATAAAGTTCCTCACAGTGGGCAATTACCTCATCTGTTAGGATCACCAGCTCCCCCTTGGTAAATTTGGGTTTTCGCAGGCGATTTTCAGTCCCCTTGCCTCTTGTCCTCTCCTGGGACATTTTTGCTGCTTTCCAGGACCAGATGGCTGCAGGAAGTGGAGATATTTAATGGATTGTGTTTTTCAAAATTGCTGCCATTATGCTTCCTGTTCCTGTGGTGATGCAATTTCCGCCAGCGCTAATAGTGCCGGGTTCATCAGCGGTAGTGCTATTAGCGCTGCTTTCACGTGAGTAGCCCTTCGTCCTGTGCAGTTACCGCCGGGCGCTAATAGCGTTAATGCCAGAGTCAGGGGCGCATTCACGTCAGGTTGTGATGCTCGCTGATTCCGCGGCACGACCCGGCAGTAACGCTATTAGCGCCCGGCGGTAATTGCGCCGGTTTACCACCAGACTGGGCCCTCCAGCTCACCTCCCTTTTGTCCGACCCCTGATATATGTTCTTCATTTGCTTTACTTGAAGTCCAACAGGAAACACAGATGCTAGAGCGAGAAGTGGGACAACTGTTGAGGCACTATAAAGGAGCCACTGAAGTTTGGTCATATTGTGCTGAGTAACATCCTAGCTATCACTAGCTTGAATGTAGTGGTAGATGGTTACCAGTGTTAAAGAAAAGCTGGTGAACCCGAGAATGAGAGATAGTGAGTAAATTCCCTGTGCAAACGAAAAACAAGTGACCTGGGGAAAGAACTAGAGGGACAGTGCGAGAAGGAGTTAGTTTAGTTCCTCAGTAAGCACACAAGGGGTAGGTCTGTCGGCGGTGGAAGCCCTGCAAGGTAATTACATGTTTGTTTGAAGATTACATCATGCGGTTTAAGCCACTTGGCCGTGCGGGGAAATAAAAATGATGGGATGATGAAAATATCTATTATGGATTGATGTCTCGGGTATTGAATATGTGTACTATGTACGTTACTTATATGAGCCTAAGAGTATGTTATTTTACTTTAAGTCACAGTGGCCATTTGTTAAGGTAACCTCTCATCTTTTTACTATAGCCAATGCTTGCTCCAGAGAGTCCTAGAGCTGGAACATGCACAGTACGCAGTGCTAACATCAGCACCTCTAGACACTCTCAAGGTCACTGGGTGAAGGCCACCCAACCGCCATCTTTGGATTCGGCTGGTTTAAGCCAGCTACTACAATGGAGTATTCTTTCCTAGCAGAACTGCATCAGGGAGTGGTGGACCAAAGCCCTTCAGATGAGAAGTCATTGGGTGGAGTTGATTTATCCGGAAGGAGAACAACACGTGAAGAAACTAGAAATTAAAAACGGATCTAGATAGGTTATAGTTGTGCCCATTGTTGTGTAGTTTCACCAATAATAATGTGACTCTACTTGTAAGTTTCATAGGTTTATTATGAGGAGGTCCCTCACAGCATATCTAGGTCCAACTGTATCTTCATCTTGTATGGTTCTCCACCTAGATTCTAGAACCATACAAGATGAACACTCTCAATAGAATATAGAACATGTACAGCATCAGCTTCTACATATATGGTGTTAACTTCTACATTATAACATCTCCTCCTCCACATTGTTTATTAAAATTGAAATTGCAAACTATATGCACTATATCTATGTACACAATTAAGCTCAGCACATGACTTCCAACTTTACACAATGATTGTTCATGAAAAGGATACACGTGATGATTCATTGGTGGTTCTCAGCTGGTAGATATAAATAATGTACTATTAATGTACATTTGATAACATCAATAATAAATAAAATCCTTCTTGAAATTGTGCACAATTCTTCTAGGTCTCATAGATGTTGCATTGCCAGTCTGATGAGTATGCTTCCTCTCTTGGTCAACATCACTTGTATTTGTGGAACAATCAGCTTTATCATCAGACATCACAAATCCATCCTTCCATGTTCCTTGTGAAGAGTATCTATTGTCACTGTTCTCAGGTCGGCCCTTTATTCTGGTTAATATGACATCATCACATGACCACCTGTTGCCATCCTCTAAAGTCACCGATTTTTTTTAGCACTTGTCCTCTCTCTGTGGGGAACGATACTTGGATTCTCCTTTACAAACTCTCTTGGGTTCTCTTACTCTAACCCAATCACCACTCTCAATTTTGCTTGTGATTGTCATAATATCTTTTATACTCTTCTTGTTTCTTCTGTATTCTTTTCACAATCTCCTCCATATCAATGTTCTTACTTTTCTTGAGAGCCATCCATGCAGCTATCAGTCTGTTTGTGGCAATTCTTCCTCTCATCAGTGTGAAAGGTTCCACTTCTGTTACTGAGTGTAGGGTAACCTTATATGTATTCAATGCCTCTTTTAGCATTTCCTTCCACGGGAGATTATTTACAATAGCCAGTTGTATTGCATCTTTTATAAAGCGATTCATTCTTTCCACTAATCCATTTCCAGTAGGGTGATATAAATCTGTTGTGCTGTGTTTGATTGCTCTCTTCTCTAGAAACTCTTGGATTTCTTGTGACATAAATTGGGCACCATTATCTGATATTAATTCTCGTGGTTCACCCTCTCTGCTGAATATCTCTTCTAGAAATGTTTTTACTTTTCTGGCTGAAACAGATTCTTCAATGATTCCACATTCCACCCACTTGGATGTATAATCAACTAATACAATCAAATAGATCTTTTGTGGTTCTAGTATTTCATACAGGCCTGCTATGTCAATAGCCAACTTCGTCCAAACTGCATCAGGTACTGGTACAGGTTGCAATGGTGTTGTCCTAGTAATCTTTCCTTTATCACTCACTGCACATGCAGAACAATCTTTGACCATAGCTTCTAAATCTCCCCACATGTTGGGCCACCAGTATGCTTCTCTCACTCTTCTTTTCGTTAAACTTCTCCCCACATGTCCTTCATGTGCAATCTCCATTATCCTTTCTTACAGAGTTACAGGCGGAATGATGCGATCGCCCCTGTATATGCATGTTTCATCACATGAAATGTTGTCTTTAATCTTCTCCCAAGTTCCTATGTCTCTATCAATCTCCTTCCAGTCACACACCACTGATCTCCTCAATTGTTCCTGTTCTGAATCTTTCTTCGTAGCTTCAATACATTCTTCACTATTGAAACTAGCATGAACTTGCGCAATGACGCACTCAGCGTTTTGTTCCTCCATTGTCTCATCATTGTCAGTAGAATCTTCTCCTTCACATATACAAGGTAAACGGGAAAAACAATCTGCCACCACGTTTGTTCTCCCTGGAATATACTTTATGATCACATTGTACTGCATAATGATCAGGATCCACCTTCTAATCCGTGGAGATGTCAAATGTGGGTTATTTGGATTCATGACATGTATCAATGGCTTGTGATCTGTCTTGAGTTCAATGGGAATTCCCCAAATAAGTCCTTTGAAATGTTCAAGAATCCATTTCACCGCCAGGGCCTCTTTTTCAATAGTAGAATAATTCCTTTCTGCTCCTTTCAAAGTTCTAGAAGCAAAAGCTATTGGAACCACCGATCCATTTTGTACTTGTTCCAAAACACCTCCTAGACCCATGTTGCTTGCATCGACTGATATCATGGTCTTGGCACTACAATCGAACATCTTGAGCACAGGTGCTTTATTAATTAACATTTTGATTGTCTCCAGTTCCTTCTTGCACTCATCGGACCATTCAAACTTGGTACCTTTATTCATCAAGTTTCTCATTTGACTTGTTCTGTCGGCATAATGATCCACAAATTTCGAATAATATTCTGTCAGGCCTAATAAACTCCAAAGTTGATCTTTGTTCACAGGATCCAGTAATTTGAGAATGGTGTTCACAAGGGCTTCCTTGGGTTTTATTCCTTCCACATTTATGCAGTGCCCTAGGTATGTCACCTCCTTTTTCTTTATCTTACATTTTTCAATCTTGAGAGTAAGACCTTTCTGTTGTATGACCTGCAACACTCCTAATAGTTTGGCATCATGATCCTCTTCAGTCATGGCAGACACCAATATGTCGTCCTGGAAATAATACACACCTCGTAGACCCTTGAATAGATATTGCATCCGTCTCTGAAATACAGCAGCTGCCGATGCCATGCCAAATGGCATTCTCTTATATCTAAACGCACCCATGGGTGTTATGAAAGAAGTGAGGTGTCTAGACTCTTCATCCAGGACTGCTTGATGGTATGCAGAGGATAAGTCCAACGTAGTGAACATTTTTGCAGGTTCCATAGTAGTGAGCATTTCTCCAATGTTAGGCTGGGTATGGCGATCCACCCATATGCTGTTATTGAGGTCCTTCAAATCAAAGCACATTCTGATTGACCCCTCCGGTTTTCTTAAAATCACTATAGGAGAAAGCCACTCGGAGCTCTCAATTGGTTCAATGATGTCCTGTGAACATAATTTCTCTAATTCTTTTTGTAGTGCTTCTCGGGTCACTATGGGAATATTCCTTACTCTGTGAACCACTGGTGTGGTCCCTCTCTTGAGAATTATACGATGTTTGAAACCTTTGAGGACACCAATATTGTCATTGAATACCTTGGGAAAGCTCTTGGCTAAATTCACAGCAGACTCACAGCTCTTGTCAGTTACACACAATATGGGTACATCCTCACCTGGGTGTATCTTGATCTTCAACGATGCTTGCTCCCACCAACCTACAATTGAAAGACCATCTTGGGCTACATATAATCTGCAATATGTCTTTCTCCCTTCAAAGTCCAAATGTACCCAAGTATAGCCTACAATATTGATCAGTGTCTTACCATAGCCACTCGCTCTAACTTTAGTCATGTGTAAGTCTTCCATCTTCTTTTTTAGTACATTCAGATACGTCTCCATGTCTACCATTGTATAGGGAGACCCCGTATCAACCATGACTTGCAAGGTGATGCACCCATAGGCACCCAAGGGCCCACAGAACTTTCCAACGATGCGAGTGTCAATATCTGTACTTCTTCTTCAAACCCTTCTGTGATGGCTACTATATCATCCGAACCACCAACTTCTTCTAGTGCTCTCACACTATTTGAAGAACCTCTTCCAAACTGTGTGTTTTTTCTTGCCATGCTATAACGTGAATTGAATCTGCCCCTTCCTCTGGAAGTGCGGCACACCTTGCCAAAATGTCCAACTTGTCCACATTTATAACACTCAGCCCTATTTGCCGGGCAATCTTTTTCCGGGTTGGTATGTCTATACTATCCACATTTACCACAGTTGTCTGTGACCTATGCAGTGTTTCTCTACTTTGCCTGGAGTTCAGGCCAAAATCCGACTTCACTATTCTCTTTACAATTGCAACCAATGCTTCTTCATCTCTGTTGGACCCGTCCAGCTCCTGGACTGACCTGACATCAACATACTCTGGTTTGTTTTGAACTTCTTTCATGCACTTTTCTCCAAGTTCAATTGACCTGGCTATATCCAACGTTTGCTCTAGTGTCGGATTTTTTGCTTGCCAAAGTCTTTGCTGAATCCGGGGATCAATCACATGTAGGGCAATCTGGTCTCTCAAATATTCGTCCGCAACTCCTGTGAACTCACATGTAGATAGCAAACCTCTAAATGCTGCAACATATGTATCTGCAGATTCATTCTTGCTTTGTCTCCTAGAAAAGAATCTGTACCTCTCAAGTACAATGTTCGTTTTATTCCCAAAATGCATGCCCAGCTTGGATAATGCAGTTTCATATTTCCTAGCACTGCTGGTAGATTCACTTGTCCCTTCTTCTGCATCACCGGGATCTGGCAAAGTCCTGACTATTCTCAAAGCTTCTGCCCCCACACAATTTAGCAAAGTAGCCTCCTTTAAATCATCATTAAATTTAGTTCCTCCAATTGCCCTCAAATAGACCTGAAAGTTATCCAGCCACTGTTCCCATTTGCATACGGGACTCCCCGTTTTTGAGAGGAATTTCACTGGGGCCACAATGTTCTGCATGGCCATGGTATCTGTTTTGTTGCTGTGATGGGATGTGTGTCTTTTAAAACAGCTACAATGTCTTTAAAAATGTTAATTTCACTTTCTCTTTCACCAATGCATGTCGTCTGTAGCATGTTTTGTGCACGTTTATTTCTTTTCCTTTTTTATTTTAGTTACACTCCACACGCCAGCTGTCTCTACTGTTACTGCGCCTCAGATTTCATGAACGTGCGTTACGATCTCCATTAACGCACGCTCTCACACACCCAGGGACCTCCTTCATCGACAGCTCCTCATCGCCAATTGTTGTGTAGTTTCACCAATAATAATGTGACTCTACTTGTAAGTTTCATAGGTTTATTATGAGGAGGTCCCTCACAGCATATCTAAATCCAACTGTATCTTCATCTTGTATGGTTCTCCACCTAGATTCTAGAACCATACAAGATGAACACTCTCAATAGAATATAGAACATGTACAGCATCAGCTTCTAAATATATGGTGTTAACTTCTACATTATAACACCCATTGTCCTGGAAGGGGCAGGGAAGGTTAACTGGGTATGTCGCAATGAGTGTGGGGTTGGACCATGGGGATGGTTAAGGGCAGGTCGGCGTAGGGCAGGTCGGATTGGCCAGGTCATTTGGGTTAAGCTGGATGTTTTTGACTTGCAGGTCCAATAAACGGGTCCTGACTTGTCCATTCCTTTCAAGCTATTTAGTCATCTCGTTGCTTCACTTTGCTAGGGGAAAATAGCACTAAGTTAGCAGCCGGGTAGTACCTCAGAGCATCCCACAGAGGACGGTACACCAACATCCAAACACAGGCACACAATACATGACGATGTATTGTGACGCCACGCCATCACTGGTTACAGTGGACTAGTGGATGCAGAGGGAGCAAGGCAGAGGCTGCTAGCAGTACAGCTGTGCAAAGCAGGCCCCATTTTACCATTGCCTGCGTGCGTGTGCTTTGTGTGCGTGTGCGTTATGCACTTGAGCTTTGGTGGATGTTGGGGTTCTGCAAGCTGGAACCTGTAGCCTGCATGGAGATTGGGGTAGGGGCATGAGATGTATGATGAGTTGACAAATGATATAGGTGTAGTGAATTCTTGATTTGTGTAAGGCAAGCAGAGGGTGCTATTGTACATTTGGATGGGTTTTGGTTAGGGCAGGGGGTTGAAAATTAGATATTATAAACCTTTCACAACAGACTGGGTCACTGACAATGCACAATTCACTGGTATCGATTCACTGTTCATGTCCACACCTTCCCTTAGTCTAGTGACCAGGAATCATGACAATGCATAAACGTGCAGCTTGGCACAGCAATTTAATTGATTCTGGACGCAACCGAGGTATAAGATGGTTAGCATTGCCATCAGTATCAACGTGATGAGGTGTAACACAGGGGAGGTCTGTCGGCGGTGGCAGCCCTACAGGGCAATTACATGTTTGTTCGAAGATGACATCATCTATGTCTAGGCACAGCATAGTGCAGGGTGAACCAGCTCAAAGTAGCCAAATTAAATCACATCCTTCGCAGCTCAAAACTATATCAGTTTTGAGCTTTGGCTGGTTTTTGTTACAGGATCTAGCAAAAATGTCAGGACACTGTTTCATTCTTTTGCAACATCTGTAAGCAGATGATTCATGGCAGACAGATAGGGTAAAGGAAAAGCTCCTGACATGTTACCATTATATATTGGAAGCAGCTTGTCACCATGACGAGATATTAGCACTAGGCCTTGCAATCTTATCTACGTCCAACAATCTAATAAAGCAAAGAAAATAGTAAAAGGACTGACACACATCAATCATGCTTTCAGATAAATAAACAATGGTGCTAGTATTAACAAAACACGCACAAGTACCAAACATTTGTATCCAAGGTTCCTGCTACTAAGGAGGAGGAAAGTGTTTGAATCTCATTTGACTAAGTAATGCAGCCTTGCAGGGGAAAAGGTATGATGCCTACAAAATACAATACAGGTTAGAGTCCCACCAAGCAACCTAAAATATAGAAAAACTGGAATGAAATCCATACAAGATGTGGGTGGGGACAGGCCTTCGGCACAGTTTCCAATCCTGCTACTAGGTGTCAAATGGTTCCCAGAGCTAGGAATGGGGGAAGGCAGGATTTAATTTACTTTCTTGTTAAGGAAATCACCAGAAACATGCAGAGCTGGTAGTATGTAATTGAAGATGCTCTTACTTACTGATGTCACTATTAATAGTTGGTTCAACTCTTCTGGAACAGGTGATGCCACAACCTCCAGATGCTTAAATAACAAGTCCCTGTGGGCATAAACTTTACAATGTATGAAAAGGTAAATCAGTTGTTTTAAAAGGTTATCAAATGTAATTAACATGATTCCACTCGTTCACAGGCTTCCCTGAACAAATGTTCAGCATTAGTTGAGAACTTCGGAGCACATTATTTAATCATTGACATTTAGTAGCCTCAAACTCACATTAGGGTTACTGTACAACTATCTCAGGGAGATTTTGGACCTTCTTTGGTGCACCAACGCTGATACATGCAATGGTGCCACAATTGAAACAATAGGGCTCTGTAAGTACATACATTTTCTATCACTTTCAAGCCTACCACTCCTTTCCGATATCACAGCGAGTAGAGCGCTTGCTTTGACATTTGTGCAGAGCCTGGTTACGCAGGTTTGAAATCCAGCAGGGCCAAACTCAGCCTTTCATCTTTCCGAGGTCGATAAATGAGCACCACACACCATGGGTAATAAGCAGCGCTCAAATACCTGAGGGTTCGTAGCGCTATATAAATCCTAAATTATTATTATTATTATTATTACTTTGTAGCCACCGTTCCTTTTTTCCACTTGCTAGTTCGTCCCCTCTCCATTAAACAGTTCTCCCTTTTATACCATCCAATCACTTGAGCACACTTTCTTACTTCTGTTCCTCCCTTTGTTTCCTGAGCCATCTGATATTCAGATAAGAATGAGAAATCATCTTCTTACATTGTTTCTCCCTCACATCAGGCTTCCATTGCAGCTGTAGCCTCAAACATATCTAGTTTCAAAGCCTACTCTGTGAAATGGGAAATGCTGCAGAAACTTGTTGGGACAAGAGTACATGGTGGGAAAAACCAGGTCTGTCTCTGCAAAACCTAGCCATCGAGTCACTCTACCTAAGCAGCGTTAGCTAACATTCTTTTAGCTATACTTAATGTCACTGTTGGTAGGATTCTCTTAAAGGCAATGTGTTCAGCACCTGGAGAGCTTTCTCACCAAACGAAAGAGCCCTAGTCCCCTTCAATGTCTCTCGCTCATCTAAGGTAAGTAATTGAGCAGCCAACGCACAGCTTTTGAGAGGTTAGGTGTGATGTGGAAACGCAATACAAGACTTCTACAAAAGCAGGGAATACACATTGAACTGCAAAAATAATCTACAGATCTGTACAGGTTAACTAGCCATACAGGGACAATAGATAATCAAAGGAAAGCAGATGTCACCTGTTTGTACTTAACATCAAATTCAGAGAATGTTCATAGGAAATCTAACTTCAGGTTAGCTTGGCGGTAAAGGCAGTCCACTGTTCCGATATGATAAAGGGCCCTTAATCCAAAGAAATTAAATGTTGAGTTAGCCAGCGTTTCATTGGCGTTTTCACTCCAGGATTTAGAAGCTGTGAAGGCATTATGAAGTACGACACAGACAAAAGATTCAACTTTCTAAGTAAATGTTTTATTTTAGTTAAATGTCAGGATGGAGTAAGGCCTAACTTGCTCTATGCTAATGTGGGATTTCCCCACCTAAAGAAAACTAAGGACAGTCTGTGTCAGTAGGTTCAACTCAAAATTCTGTCTGTGTCCAAAACCTATACTTTCTCTCATTACTAAATATATACAATGTGTAGGGATCTCAGCAACAAAAGATATGGTGCTCAAAATAGTTCTGAGCTTCTTCTAGATCCTGGCTTATACTCTGCTTTCCCTTCCCCCAGTTCACAACAGTACCAAAAGGCCTTGAGGTTCCCTTTCCCAAGAGTTCAACACAGTTCACAATGTCTCGGGGTTCCCTTCCGCAACAAGTCAGCTCTTCTAGCTTCAAAACTACAATCAGTTCAAATCTCCTGGATTTCAAAACAGTCCCAGTTCACCTCCTTAATCATCCAGGCTTTTCAATAGTTCACATAAGTGGCTCTCTTTCTGTATTTATAATTAATTTCAGCAACTGTTATAAAATACAATCTTCTTTAAAAATGCTTTGCTTGGCTCTTCTCAAGCAGGGGTCACTCGGTCTAGGCGCAGTTGTCGGACCACACGGTCCACCTATTACAGGACATGCAACCGATAACCCTAGGCACTTTGTCATGCTTCTGTATTCTTCAGGGTTTTTGCCAACAGAGGTTTTCTCTCTCTCTCTGAACCTTTGTCGTTGGGCAACACTTATTTCAGATTCTCCTTGACAGTCTCTTGGCTTTGCCACAACGTGTATCTTACACAAATCACTCTGTGGTGTTCCCCCTTTTCCATCACCTTGCTTTCACTTTATTCCTAAGTGCTCATCACTTGTTTTGTCTCGTACTGTATTCAAATATGCTCATCATTCAGTTTGTTCAGTATTCAATAATGTTTGTTGCATGCTCAAAAGTACTTATAATACTTTGCAGCTTGTTTGGCATTCAAAAACACTTAAAGGAATGGTTCGCCCAAAAATTATTATTGGCCAAAAAGATGGGCAAAAATAAAAAAACAATATTCACACTTTTTGTTTTTAAGTTCCTATGTAAAGTTTTGAGCAAATGAAGCTCAAACTTTACAAAATGAAGCACATGGGGGCATCCATTTTATCAAATGGATGCCCGCCTGTGCTTGCTTTTGCGGCACTAATGAAGGAAAAGCCAGCCAGCTATAGTAAACAAAAGCTACCACTGGGTGGATTTCCCTTCATTGGTGCCGGGACTCGGAGGACGGAGACCGGAGACTACAGGCAGAAAAGCTGCAGCTGCATCTCGGTAAGTGCTATTTAAAAAAAAAAAAGAAACACTAGCTGCGTTTTTTTTTCTATGATGTTTTCCGGGCTGGAGGAGCTTTACAAACGTATTTATGTTTGTGGTAGCTTTTGAAGCTACCGCAAATATAAATACAACGTTATTGTGTTTGAAAACGCTGCATTTCTTTTTTTCTAAGTTTCTCAGGCTCCTCCGAGCCGGAGGAGCCTCAGAAACGTAGAAAGAAAAACCGCAGCGTTTTCGAAACACAACCGCGTTTCACAAAATGGATGCCTCCATGTGCTTCCCTTTGAGCTTCATTTGCTCAGAATTTTACACAGGGACTTGAAAAAAAAAGTGTCAACATATTTTTTTTATTATTGCCCATCTTTTTGGCCAATAATAATTTTGGGCGAACCATTCCTTTAATTTTGTCTTCCATAGCAATTGTAATAGTTTCAGTTGGTTCAGCATTCATACATGCCGGTTTCCAGGGCCCGGGAGCACCCCGGTATGAGTGTTCCCATCTTTACACTCACCGGTATGCTGTCGCTCCTCCGGGTGTCTCGATTCTGCTTCCCGGCTTCTTTTCTCTCTGCCTTTTCCTTACAGGAGCCACAGCAAGCAGTGCGTGCCTCCTCGAATCCTGTTGCGCGCAGCACCGATCTTCTTCAGTGGAAGCTATCAGCGGCCTGCGGCGATCAGCAGGCTTCGGTGCCCCACAGGTCCTACTGTGGACATCGGGCAAGGAGGACGGTAGGCTTGTCGACCCTCTCACGGCCAGCCTTGGCTCCGGTGTCTCTCTCGCACTGCTGCTCAGCACGGCTTCTCTCCAGCCCGCTCTGCTTCTACAAGCTGCGTCCTTCCCTCCAGGCCGTCTCTCTCCCTCTGCTGGGCGGTCACCCAGTACATACACCTGTCGCTTGTTAAATGGTACACAAGAGTGGAGATTAATGTTTTTGTAGAGTGGTTAGTAAGAAAAGGACATTTTTTCCAAATGATGAGGAGGTTAATACGAGCAGCAGAGACAGTGGTAGTGATGAATTGTTGCAGTTGTAGGTGGCTATCAAAGAGGACCCCAAGATTGCGAGTTGTGGGTGAGGGAGCAAGAACGTCAGGTGGGAAGGAGATAGGGAAGTAGACATTGGAAGCTGTGAGAAAGATGACTTCAGTTTTTGAAGAGTTCAGCATGAGGCAGCAGAGAGCCATCCACTGACGAATCACATTGAGACAGTTTGTAATCTATTCAGAGAGTGTCATCAGCAAAAACGTGATAGTCAAAAGGTAAAGAATGAGATAAGTCTTCCAAGGAGAGAGGTATATAGAGTTAAGAGCAGCGGTAGAAGGACTAATCCATGCGGAATGTCACAGGGTGAAGAATGCGGTCAGAGGTTTACGAGTTCCAAGAGACTGTAAAGGATCGACCTTCCAGGTAGTAGATGGTCCAGGTAAGAGAAGATTTGCGAAACCCAAATTCCTGGAGAGTGAGGAGGAGAAAGTAGTGGTCGGCAATTGCAAAAGCAGAAAAGTCCATAAGGATAGCATTGACGATAGTTTGAATCTCCATTATCTTCAGAAGACCACCCGCTCAAGGACTTTCGAATAACGGGAAAGAGCAAGTTACTTAGCCCTGGTAATGTTATTTCGATTGGATGTTCCTCCCACGTATTCCTCATCTTTAGATAGCTTTAGATAGCTTCCTTTACAAGCTGTTTTGTAAAAGTAATTTCAGCAGACGGTGTAGTGCGTCGATGCGGTCGACTCGATGTTCCTCGGGGGCCTCTGTCTCGAGGTCATCACGGGTATATATGACAGACGCAGTGCACATTAGCTTCAGTTCTTTTTTTTCGCCTTCTTCCCACAGGTTTCCCTGAATTAGTGTGTCCAAGACAGTTTGAGACAATGAAGGATCGCAAGGTATAATGCACGGAAATTCTACTGCGAGGTAGGCTGGCAGGGGAGATGAGGAGTACGTGGGAGGAACATCCCATCAAAAGAAGGTTACCAGGGGTAAGTAACTTGCTCTTTGAATGGATTGTGTCCTCCCACATATTCCTCATCTTTAGATAGACTCCCAAATCAGCGTAAGGTTTGGAGGTGGGACTAAGAAAGTTTACATTTATTCTCAAGTTTTGTCATGGACAGAATGCAAAACCGCCTTTACAAATCCTCCTTCATGGCCTGAAAAGGAATCCAGGCAATAGTGGTTTGTGAATGTATGAATGGTAGACCAGGTGGCTGCCACACAAATGTCATTTATCGGCACCACGCTTTGCAAAGCAGAAGACATAGCCATGCCCTTTGTGGAGTGAGCCTGCAGGCCTTCTAGGGGATCCTTTCATGCAAGCCTGTAGCATTCTGTAATGCCTAGTATTATACATCTGGATAGTGTTCGCTTTGTGACCGCCAGTCCCAATTTGTGTCCGGTGTACACCATAAAGAGTTGATCATCTTGCCTTATTTTAGCCATGCGTGAAATATAAAAACTAAGTGCCCTTTTCAGATCTAGCCTCTGTAGCCTTTCCTCCTCCTTGCCAGGATGTGGAGGCGAATAAAATGTTGGCAAAACAATCTTCTGAGAGATGTGAAAATCTGATATAATCTTCAGAAGAAATGTAGGCTTAACCCTTAGAATAACATTGCCCTTATAAAAAGTTGTAATCCGTGGTTAACTTGATAAGGCCTGTAACTCGCTCACCCTAATGGCTGATGTCAAAGTGACTAATAAGATAGTCTTAAAATTCAGCAATCGCAATGGAGATGAGCGGAGCTGCTCATATGGAGCAGACATATGAAATGTTAGTACAAGCTTTAAATCCCATAACTGCAACTTGAAATGGTATAAATGGTGTAGGAGGTAACACATTTGTGAGCCCCTTTACAAAGTGTATAATGTTTGGACGAGAACCCACAAGACTTCCAAATGTGTGACGAATATAGAGGGGACATTAAGGTTTGCTATAGGTTGTCCATAACACTGGGAATTCTACACAAATGCAATCCCACCATACCGCCGCACTGCTGGAGAGGCTGCGCAGACACAGGAACGTTGTTCCACCTCCTTTGGTCGTGTACGAAAGCGGAAAGGTTCTGGAGGGAGGTCTTGGAACAGATCCGACTTATCACAGGCCTAACAATCCCGTGGGACCCGGGAATTGTCCTCCTGGGAGACAGGAGAAGGACAATTCCTGATGACTGGTAATCTGGCGGATCTCTGTGCGCACTTACTTACTGCAGCCAAAATCTAAATCGCCAGGCTGTGGAAACTTCCGGAGGGCCCAGCGATCCCTGTGTTGTGGGTAAAGTGCTGGGATATCGCTGCAGCTGAGAAAATCACTGCCATCCGCCTCAGCAACAGAAACAAGTTTTACTGCATATGGACCCCATTTTTAGACTTTGTGCAGAGATTTCCCGGAGTAGCCGGGCAGCCACCATCTCTCTGCTGGCTGACGAAAATGGACTGATAGACTAGGTGCCCCTCGGACTGTGGGTGCGGCTGTCTAACCCACCGCTATCACTGAACTCGTGCCCTGTAGCATTGACCCGAGACTGCTGCAACCCCTCCCCCGGACCACCCAGGAGTACTCCCACCTAGTTCTCGTTCACCTCAGTTGAGGTTATGTTGATTTTTGTCATGTTATACCTTAACAGCGTGTCATAAAGAATGGTGAAGCTTTTGTTATTTATAAATGCCAATAAAAAGTCACGTTGAAAAAAGGAAAGTGTATAATCAGAGGCATTTTGAAATGGGAAACTTCTTCTGACATAAGCTTGAAGATCGAAAGTGCCGTCAAGTACCCTTTGATGGTTCCAATCTGGAGCTCCAGATCTGCCAGAAGTCATAAGAAAGAAATTACCATAGGTATATCGCACTGAAAAGGATCCACAATCTTTTCCATGCACAAGCTGCAGAATGTGTTCCAACGACGCGGGACATGGATTTTGTTGCTGGCCTGGAAGGGAATTGCTTGCTCTGGTGTCTGGAGGCTTTGCTGCTGGTGTTCAGCAAGCTTCATCTGGCAGACGTACAGCTCCAAAGCTCCCATGCATGCACGGTCATGGATTGAAAGCAAAATGGCAGACCAGCATAAAATAGCTTTGGTCCTGAGCCTGCTGTGTTCTTCCATAATTATCACTTAACCTGAAACATTTGGACAATTCCACACAGAAAGTAAACAACACACACATATGCAGACCCTCATGGCGACCCCGAACCACGGGTAGGGGAAAGCTGTGTATAAGCAGGACCAGGGAGAGCTGGTGGGGAAGAAGGGGTTTGAGAATGCAAATGTGTGCTCTTGGAGAAGGCTGGATGGAGAGTGGAGGCATGAGAGGCATAGACAGAATAAGGCATCAAAGGGTGGAGAAGAGGAGCCGGAGGATAAAGTGCGATCCGTAGAGGAGGGGCTCATTAAGAGGGAGTAAAGAGGGAGTAAAGAAGGACAGAAGAGAAAATCAACAGAAGATTTGGTGGTGAAATGAGCTGAGAAGGTAAAGGAGAGAATCCAATCAAAGAAAGAGGTGGTAAAGGGAAGGGCAGAGAAGGTAGGGATCAGAGGAACAGAGGAACATAGGAAGCAGCGTGGCGAGGCATACATGCTGAGTCTGTGACAGTGGTGGGAAGAGGTGCAGGCACATGGCGAGGCATTGAGGAGGTAATTAAGGAGCCAGTGGAGAGGCAGGTTCTGAAAGAGTTAGAAAGAGATGCCTAGGTGACGCTGCCATTTTCAGGCTTGACAAACGTTTCCCTCACCTATCACAGATTTCGAGATTGAGAGTTACCTGTTGTGAAGAATCGCGGGATTCAGTCACTTCTCCCCAGGGGGAGCTTTTCCTTGTGAGGCTTGGGAGGTTAGCCTGCGATGCAATATTCTCCCTAGGGGTGGCTGTAAGCGGAACCTCACAGGCAGAGACTCCCCATTGTGGACAAGAACTGCTGTTCTGCAAAGGAACTCTCACAAGCCCTCACTTACAGACCAACGGTTACATCAAGACTTCCGAATAACAATGAAGACCAAACCATTGTTTCTTATTGGGCCATAACAGCCAAGACTCAGCATGGTGCAACCACTTTGAAGATGAGTGAGAAAGCAATAACAAGCTCTCAGTTGGTAGAAGTCGACAATACTGTGTCTATGAGGAATGATGATCACTCAACAAGAGAAAAGGGACTATAATCCTATGGTTGGAAGGACCCAGGAAAGGATCAAAAAGGAAAGAATGACTGTTGTCAAATGAGAGCGAAACCTGGGAGCTTCGAAACAGCTGTCAGAAGGAAGCTGAGAGATCGGAACGAAGGCTGTTTCCCAGACGGACGAGAAACGTGGGAAGCTGAGCCTTGACCCTCCCTAGAGAGTGAAATATATACCAAGACACATCCTGCTCATCACAGTGATACGATAAGGACCTGAGAGACTGAAATACATCACAGGACTCGGCCTACTCGCCCCAGTGATACGAGAAAGACCAGAGAGAGTGAATTACATCACAGGACTCAGTCTACTCATTCCAGTAATATGAGAAGGAATCAAGAGAGTGAATTACAACATGAAACTAATCCCACCCATCTCAGTGATAGTAGGGAGAATCAATGCAGTGAGAGGATAACAAATTATAGGAATACAGAGAAGAGGAACCATATTAAGAGCGATTCTATTTCCTCAGAGACAGCAGAGAACAAGAGACTTTTAGAGACACTCGAGAAAAGTATAAAAAGAGACATTCAAAGACCCAGAATGCCATGGAAGACAAGATTACAAACTCAAGAAAGAGTGCAACCAAAAACGTGGACAAGTCCCCTAAAGGAACGGAACAGACTAATACAGGAACTAGGCAAGACCTAGCTAAGATTTATATATTGAGGCAGACAAAGCCTATTCAGGAGAAGTGAGTCATTCTCCTGGTCTTTTGTTGTTTTCTCTTAGTGGTAGGGTGAGGTTAGCTTAACTTTGGACAGAGGACAGACTATTTGTTTTGAACTTCACAACAGAAATGGGTACCCTAGTTAGTTGTGTTAGGAAGGGAAATCCATAGATTAGAGATAGCAAGGCCTTTTCAAATATAATTTAATTAAAAGTCTATAAGAATACCACCAATTGTTCTCTCTCCTTCTTCTGACCTACCACACTTTACAGAGCAACAATTAAAACATGTTAGAAAGCAGTGCAGTGATATTTGAATTGAACAAATACAGAACTAAAACGATTAATTGCCAGCATAGATGCTATGACCCAAAAACCTAAGCAAATCATTTGAGATTTGTAAGAGATTTTAAAATCCCTTTTGGGATCCAATCCCACAGACTTCAGATGTTCATATGTGTGAACTCCTAATGGTCATGGGTGCTGAATAGTGGTAATCCTGAAAATGGCAGAACATGGAGATTTTGCTGGGATGCCACTTTGAATCCAGTCAGCCTAGCCAAAGGACAGTCAATGGGAATACATTTGCAGACAATTCTACCACATCTCATCCTCCACTGAACTTATTACCTGGTTGGAGACAGTGGAGCCCTTTTAATATCTCTAGTAATTCTTGCTGCTTGTCTGCAGGGAGAAACTGGCATCCATTCTACTTAGCCCCAAAGTTATTTGTTGTTCCTGTTCAGAACGGCCATTGAGTCTGCATCTCAGATAGTTAAAGCCTACCTCTCAACTGAGTGTAGTGTCAGGGTGGTGAAGTCAGATGCTTTTGTTTTCTGTGGCACAAAGCCCATTAAAGTCTATAAGGGATTTGTGTCTTTGCCAAACGCGGGTGAGTTGAAAGGAATGTTGGCGCAGAAGTGGAGAAGCCGGACTGTCGAAGTTGAAGAAGACTAAGAATACCTAATCTGACTACCCAAAACTATGAGTGAGTCATCTGGATATTCAGCATAGGTTCTTAACGAAATAAAGTTAAGTTGTGCATTTTCTTTTCCACCTCTGCTTATTTACAACCTGCATGGGCACCAAGATGGTCTCCAAGATCAGTTTCAACAGACCTGGCACCAAGGGGATAAAAGACTTAGTAGATTCAAAGGACTGCAGTGATTTAAAGATGATGGCTGTTCTAGTCTGTGGGCTGAAATTGAGAAAGACAAATATAATGCAGTTAATTTCTACAACTCAGAGAATGTGATGATAGCATCTGTCAGGGAAATCCTCTGTGGGTGTAAAGCTCAGCTACACGCTGCGCTTTTGTACCTGTTAGGCAGTCTTTGGCTCGATCCAGGTTTCTTGTATTGTCTTACCATGGGTTGCTGGCAAGAAGGCGGGCGACACGAAAGGCTTCTCTTTCCCAGACAAAGGTTACAAAATACCAGAGGTCCTAGGCCAACACCAAGTCTTCCAACACCACAGAACAGCGGACACCCACAGATTAACGTGGTGAAGGAACAGTGCATGCACTGACCGTAGGTATCAGGGAGGCATTAGCCTCAACAAGGAGGTAGACAGAGAGCCCTAAAGAGGGAAGCAGACTGGAGCAAGAATAAGAAAATCCTTACTCAAGGCTTTTATGCCTTCCATTTAAATTGCACCTCTGTTGCACATGAGCTATCCAGTGTTTAATCTTTGTATAAAGGAATCTCTCACTTGCTCCCACTTGGAATAACTTGCCTTCTCAAAATTGAGTGGCCTGTCTCCTGTGAAGAAATCTGTCACTTCTGCAATACCCCTTCTTCCCATTTTCAGAAGCTTTTCCCCATCCCATCGAAAAATATGGTTTACGTGTGATCGGGGAAAGTGGGACTAACCCTGGTTTAATTTACCATATGCAAATGGCCCAGTACCTTGAGTGGAGAGCTTTGTGTTACTACCAAGAATGGTAGGGAAATGAGAGGGAAGCCAGCTGCATCTTGCTCTATTGTAATGCAGCTTTTCTCCTCCTTTGGTTTCATCTATTCCAATAGGTGGGACATTTGGGCAGACAGATAGTACCTTGTGAGGTCTGGCACTCCCAAGACACCCTGAGCTGGAGATCGAAGAAGGATTCTAATAGCAATTCTCGGCATTTAATTCTGCCAAATAAATTTGAAAATGGACTGTTGAAGTATGTTTATTTGAATTTTAGGGATGTCACCAGGCTGCGAAATGCAAATAATACTCTGGGAATAATGTTAATTTTAACCATGTTTACTCTCACCAACGAAAAATCTACGTTGGACCATCTTTGTACGTCTTGTTTCAGTATTCTGAACAGTGGTGAAATGTTAGCCTGAAAAGATTCCTGGATATTAGGGTTGATGCGCATCCCTAAATGGAGGTTTAATGCCATTTAAAAGGCAACCTCTCTTCCAATTCCCTGATAGTTTGGATTTGTTTCGAGATAATAAGGCCTTCAGATTTCATGTAGTTTATTTTAACGTCCGATACCTCTTAACATTTTTCAATTTCTTCAATTGCCCCTGGCAGTGGACATCTCATGTTTTTTTAAGTATAGGAGGATGTTGTCTGCCTATAAGGCAATCGTATAGACAGCTTGCTTAATTTGTAGGCTTTGAATATTTGTAGGCCTTGAATGTTTGGATTCTGCCTGATTCTACAAGCCAAAGTTTCCATAGTTAAAAAGAAAATGAGGGATGAAAGTGGGCAGCCTTGTCTTTTTTCCCCTAGATATTTGTATTCTCTCAGAAAGGTTGCCGTTTATCTTGATTCTAGTATCCGGGGAATCATATAATGTTAATAGCCATTTAGAACAGTTTGCCCCACATCCATAGGCACCCAAGACATGTTTTATGAAAGCCCAATTGACTCTGTCAAATGGCTTTTTGGCATCCAGAGCCTTTGTTCTGTTTCCCACACTATTATTAGAACGAGTATGCATCAAATGTTATCATGTGCATCTCTGTTTACTATAAATCCTGATCAATGTATCCCTATCAATGAGGGCAGTATCTTCATTGGCCTCTTGGCCAGGACCTTGCATACTAGTTGTTTTAAATAGGTTATGGAATTCACCCTTATACGGGCAACATGTTTTTTCCAGCGGTTTCAAAAGAATCGCAGATGATGATTAAATTTCTGGGACCTTGCAGAGTTGTCACATGGAGGGATGCTAGTGGTTATCACTAAAAATATCATGTTTATTTATTATTTATTTATTTATTCAACTTAATTAAGTGGGACATGGAATCATTGACATAATTAATATTGTTTCGGTATCTCAGGATTGAAGGTCTGTAAATATGTTACACCGTGGACATATATGACTTAAATATTTGAAGGAAGTTTTATCTTGACCAACCACCATTTATTGATACGATTAGTGGCTCTAATGATTTATACTGCTCATGTATTAATTTAACTTCTGCCAGAGATTAGGTATTCTCAAATGTAATACTTTTTTCTGTGAATGCTTTTATTAGAATCTGGGAGGTAGTTAGAGTGTCCTACTCCTGAAGAAGGGTGTTGTTGTATGCCCGAAACGTGTTGAGATAAAGCAGCATCTTCCAATATCATTAAGGGACATCTAGCATAGGAGTACAACACAATCCTTTGGATGTAGTTGGGCTTTATGAATTGCTAGCAACAGTAATGAAGATATTTTGGGATGTCTAACATGGTTGGAGTTTTCCTTGTTTAGATGTATCAACACAAAAAGTTACAATTATTGGATACTTATTTGAAAAAATAATTGATAGTGTTTCTATATGTATTTATTAATGCATTGAATCTGAGAGTCATTTCTTTGTAAAATAGTTCTGAAATATTTTCATTATTCTTATTGTTCCCTTTATGTGTATGCTATTGTTTATACAAACTTTTTTTGAGTAACATTTATTGAGAGTTCAATTTTGTAACTGAAAACCTAAAATACCAGCACCAATATTCTTACAAGTAAAGTGAATTTGTACAATTGTTGGTGGAAGGTTTGTATGCAGTCTAATCATAGTCTTGGTCCTTTCAAATTGTGCACTTAACCTAAGCCATTCCCTGTCTTGACCTGTGATATGACCCACAATATATAATGCCTAGTCGTCGTTCTTAAAATGTTTAACACCTCAAGAGGCACATTTCCCAATAAGTGACATTCCTTTAGGCTCAAAGGAGGAAAGAGTGTGGGAAAAATAGAAAACAACACATATATTCACCAAAGATACACCCTTAAAAGATTAGTACATTTCGGGGGGCAAGACTTGGAGCGCTGATGCAACAGTTGACTCTATGAGAGCGTCCGGGCCCAAATGGCACCTACTGATGGCAAACTGAGTCGCTGACCCCCCTGTGTGGGGGTATAGATGGCGGAACCCTAGCCAAAAAAGTCCAGCCAACCCCGAGCGAAAACGGAGCTGACAAGCCAGCAAATTAACTCAATGCAGCTCAGAGAGGGATCCCCAGCCCTCAGCATGATGGCGGCACCCGCCCGGCCCGTTGGGGGAGGGGAGGTGGCATGCCCTATGTCCTGCTGACAGCGCTAACTAATTCCATAAATCTGAGGGCGGACGCAACCCCTCCCCATGGCAGTAACCGTAGTTGTGGAGGTGCCCAGGACGTCCCACCACCCGGCTCGCTGAGGAACCAGAGGTGCGGAAGGCAATAGCGGGAAGGCGACAGCCAGCCTTTCCATTGCCCAGCAGCTACCTATGAGCATCGGAACGCGCCGTCCCCAGGGAGAGTCAGGAGACAGAGGTAAGCGAGACAAGACCGACAGCAACAGTGAGTGTCTTTCCCTCGCTCCTCCCCCCCACAGCGCACCCACACAAACGCTGCCTCTCCCCGCTCTGCCTTCCGACAAGCTGTCAGAACCCAGAGACCCAGGCTGAGTGGGACACAGGAGACGCGGATGGCAGGAGGCAGGGTGTGCGCAGCAACTCAGAGTGCACCTCTGACTGTGCGGCAGCAGCTGTGGGAGTTTGGGCTGTCAGATAGTTCACTGCCACGGACAGCCAGCAGCGCCCCCGCTCCAATGCAGGAACCCAGGCAGCAGCCAAGTACCAACGGGCCCTGTGACCCCCCCCCACCCGTGAGGAGAGGTCTAAGCACTGGTCGAACACTGACGCCTCCAGCACTTCCAATAGGGAACAGCGCTCCACCAGTACTAACTGTAGCTCCTAGAGGCTACAGGTCTCTGCCTTCAGCACCAGCTCAGGCCACAAGGGTGGGGCCTCTAATAAGCCAGACACCACCCCGTCTCCAGCGCATCCGAAAGTGAGGAGAGGGCAATCACATGCGTCCGCGCCCCCACCCCCACGCAGATAGATGGGCAAGGAGCACCAACCCCTGAGGGAAACTAGCGCCTCGAGTCAGGCAGCTGCACACAAGGTCTGCATAGGCTACCTACAGCCCCCAGAGGCCAACAAGCCCTGCCTCCACTGACCACCTAGGTCCCAAATAAAGGACCCACCACTAGCGAGACATCGGCCGCACCTTTTGTTCTCTTGGAGGAACCAGCACCCGTTATAACCAGCAACAGCTCCCCTGCACCCATGCAGGGCCCCTGCAGCACTCAATACCCAACAAGCACGGCACACTTCGTCTTAGTGACTTACCTGTAACTGTATTTCTCCAGCATTGGTATCTTTCATAGATTCAGATATGATATGATAGGTTATTTATAACGTGCTTAATACCCAGAGGTTTCTAAACACGGACCCAGGGATCGAACCTGTGGTGCTCCGTATCACCTTGCTTCCAAGGTGAGCACGTTGCCTACTGAGCTATCCTCCCGAGACAATGCTTGAATATTCCCCGTCGTCAGACCGGGAATCCTCAGTGATTTAAATAATTATTAAACATTTTAAATACATACATTATTTCCATAGAAATATGACTGTAGATTGTCCATTATGGTCTATGAGCCATTCACTTGTGTAGTCCCTCCACCACACTTTGGTCCTTTATGGCCCTAACCAATGAGGTGACAGGGTTTAAGCTCCACTTCAGATTTTGAACTGTATAGACCACGGTATGATGGAAGCTGAAGGCAGGAGCAGACTCTGGGGAGGCGGGTGAGCACATGTGAATCTATGAAAGATCCCAAGTAACTAAGACTTCTCCAGCATTGGATCTATCATACATTCAGATGCTTGAATAGAATACCAAGCAGTTAAAACATGCCCAAATCATCTATACAGAGATATGCATAAAACTTCTGCAAGCATTTGCCATACAGCAACACAAATGTTACATACCCAGACAAAGGCGGGAGGAAGGCTGATCCTACCTTATGCAAAGAGGTGGCGGAGCACTGCCTGGCCAACTGCAGATTCTTTGTTGGTATCTTCTGTCAGGCAGTAATGCTTGGCGAACGTGTGCAGAGTGCTCCAGGTAGCAGCTCTGCAAATGTCCTTCAATGCTACCCCTGCGTGAAACGCCACTGAAGCTGCTCTCCCTCTGGTGGAGGCTGATTTTGACAACGAAGATATGGTCGATGACAAGGTTTGAAGTATCGTCGTCGTGGACGATACGGTTTTCGTTGACGGCTTGGTCGTCGATGGGCCTCTATCGCTATGGCTGCTCGTAGATGGCTTATCCGTTGACAATTGACCCCCCCCCTGGGTGTTTCTAAAACGCCTCCTTACCTTTGGAGGTGGTTTTTTCCTCAGGATGCCGTTTCTTGTGAACCCCAGAGCCCAAAGTGGGTATCTCCACCTTCCTCTTACTTTTGTGAGAGGGAGAGACACTCCTTTCCACTGAAGAGACTCTTCTCTTAGAAGTTTGCCTCTCAGATGGTTTAGTAGAATGTACATGAGCTGTCTTGGCAGATTCTTTGTCAGAAGATAGACCTTTAGCTTCTAAATGGAGAAGAAGTCTTCTGTGTCTGTCTTGCAGGGCTTTATTGGAGAAAGTCCTGCAATTGTCACGTTTATTTATATCATGAGGATACAGGCAGTAGATGCATTGCTCATGAGGATCCTTCATGTAGACTAGTTTCTTCATGCACCTCGTGCAGTCCCTGAACAGGGAAGGCTTTTTGGCAGTTGGAAGTTCAGCCATGTTTTGAAGAGGATTTCACTCAACGAATTTTAGGTGAAAGAAAACATTTTCTGAGGCCAGAAACACAGAGCAGAAAGATCTTGATCAGGAGATCGCAAAAATATATATTTTGGGAAAAACAAATATATCTAACAGGAGAAAGATTTTGAAAAGCTCAGAGAGCTGGAGGATTCCCTCTGTGTGATAGAATGCGTTGAAAAATCTGAAGATGGCTCACTGGGGTGGAGCTTAAACCCTGCCACCTCATTGGTCAGGGCCACAAAGGACCAAAGTGAGGTGGAGGGACTACACAAGTGAATGACTCATAGACCATAATGGGTAATCTACAGTCATATTTCTATGGAAATAATGTATGTATTTAAAATGTTTAATAATTATTTAAATCACTGAGGATTCCCGGTCTGACAACGGGGAATATTCAAGCATCTGAATCTATGAAATTCACCATCCTCCCTCAAGCCAGACACAGCAAGTACCAGCTCAAGCACACCCAGAAGCAGGAGGTGAGCGGCCACCCACACCCTGCAACCCACAGGCAAGCGGGAAAACCCAGGCACCCAGCAGAAGTGGGGAGCAACAAACCAAACAAAAGCTCACCCCGACTGCGCAGCTAAGGGGACAACCCCCAGGTCAAGCCTTGAGATAGGCAGAAGAGCCTTGAGATATCATCAGAGGTAAGAAAAGAGCCAGGCTTGACCTGTGCCCCCCCTCAGAGAACTACAACGGCCCAACAAGAAAGCAACTTCAACCCTGCCCCCCTCAGAAGAAGATGTCAAAACACCACAAGCCCTCAAAGTCAATGGACATAGCCACCATGCGGCTATCACAGGAAAGGGGCAAAAGACAGGACCCCGGAAGTGGCAAACCACATTCCCCAGAAAGGCCTATGGGCCACAAGAGAAGACATCCAGTCGCTATTAACGGACATCAAATCCGAATTCCGGAACTGCATGGCGGAGATCAGCAACAAAGTGGAAGGCCTAGACAATCGGATGGGAGAATTGGAACACAGAATTTACGAAACCGAAGACCAAACCCTAGACCACGCGGCCCAGCTAACTGAACTAAGAAGGAAACTCCAGGCCATAGAAGGGAAAACCGAGGAAGGGACATGCAAGCAGGAAACAAGGCGCAGAGGAACAACGTGTGGATCAGAGGGGTTCAAGCCACTGTCTCGGACCAAGCCCTACAGCCCTTCATAAGCGACTTTTTCCAGACCCTCCTCCCAAACTGTGACAGATGAATGCTCCTGCTGGACCGCACCCATAGGCTTCGGAGCCGCAGATGAACCCCCCGCAGCTGTAAAGGATTCCAATTGGGCGTCACACACCGGACCAGGGCTCTTGTCCTTATCCTAGGATGTGGCGCTCAATTAGAATGCTTTTTCTTTATTTTCTACGAAATCGGATTGAGCTGGCACCCAACCCATCTCACACCTCCTTTTACAAATACCCCGGGTCACAATGGGCCATGAACCAGGCCGGTGGGTCGTAATACAATATTTTTTAATTTTAAATTCAAGGAAAAATCACACCGTTTGAATATCGGGCAGCAATCACCAATGGGGTGATAATTACTGAATAAATGATGAAATACACTTAGATTGACCTTATGTGTAACATATCCAAAGCCCAGATGAATAGGAGCAATTTTACTGTTCGGGTAGATAGCACCGAGGTAAGATTTCCCCAGCAATGCTCCCTCAAACCCCAATTAATTGAATTTTGAGTGGATGGAAAGGGGCAGCACGGAGTCAGGGATATTAGGCATAAAGAATTAGAATCTGACGTTCCTTCACAAAATAAGAGGCTAAAACCCCCTTGAAAATGCATAAAATGACACTCGGAATTGACAAATAATCAAATGAATGTGCAGTTGAATCAAGGAGGTAAATATGATTTATCACAGTATCAGGGATGTAATATCACCAGCAACTACAAGGCAAGGTATCAACAAAGGGCTTACAGTTCAGAAAGCAACTTGAAAGTAAGAACACAGTGCAGCCAAAATCACACGTTGAAAAGTTGAATTTTTCTCTTTTAGCAGTTTAAAATGTCAAAACAGTTTTTTTTTAAAAACGGGTGAAATAGCCAGAATAAGAATGCGGTTTCTAGGCTGGGTGATAGATGCACATCACAGGGATAATATAGAAGTAAAAGAGTTACTCTAGCCGAATAACTGGATGTGATTTTCAATGTGGAAGGGGATTTGTGTTTGGGAAAATAAAGCAGTTAAAAGAGAAAGTCGGTTTGGAAAGAAAGGACAAGTTTTACTTAAACTAGATTATCAAGAAGATAGCACTGCCCATGAAACAGGTTAAGCAGCCACCTTAACCCCCTTCACGCCACATGTCTCTTTAGGTAGAACATTAATTACATTATTCAAAATATGACTAAGGATCTATGCAAGACAGAGATGAGTAGAAGAATGGTGCTAATGCTTAGAGATCAAGGACAGGATGCACGGAGAATTCTTTTAAACAAGTTACCAGGGTATGGATAGGGTTACTTAGAGAGTGGAACAAAGACAAGTTATCAAGGTGGGGTAGGCTATGTATGGCTATGGGATGGGGAAATACAATCCACATTTGAGTTTGGGATTTGGGACAGCCAACCAGGTTTCAGGACAGCAAGGCAATAGCTGGTCACAGTCACAGTGGCGGACCCTCCTAGCAGAACAACAGCTGGGCCTGTCTGGTCACTGGATAGCAAGGGTACAGCTGGTATGCAGATGGTGAGGCAAAAAGCCGGTCTGGTCACAGGATACTCCCAAAAGGGTATCGCAGTTTTTCCCCCTAGTTATTGGGATTCTTAGTGGGGTTTCTGGAACAATGGTCCTGTCTGGATAGGGTCAGCTATGCTCTGGCCTGGCAGTAGAGTCTAGAATCTTGCAAAGTGTATGTGGAATATCAGGATACGCAGGAGCTGGAAATTCAGAAGAGAGTGTCCCTACTGTGAGCTTCCCCCCTTTATTCATAAGGTGGGTGACATCACAGGATTTATTGTTGGGCAGAACTAAGCTACACCTCCCCCTCAGAACCGGATAGGTCAGCCTATGTTGGTTGCATCCTCAAGGAGGGGACTAAGTTTATGGTGTTGTGTTTTATGAGGTACAAAGCCATCCCGCCATCCCACAGTCCTTTTTGCCAAAAAACAATCTTACCATAAATCATACAGTTGTGGCATTTTTGCAAATTACATAGGCAAATTGCTATTTCATACAGAAAATGGTATTCCAACTCCCAGGTCTGTACGACATTATTTTGCCCTTCTAATACTTTTTCAGGATTTTTTGTGGAAACCCCTTCACCCAAAATCCCACAATTTAGGTATGTGTACATATTATCATAGAGCATATTTCCATACATTTTGTGCTTTTGTTCAGATTGGGCACTAATTCTTTTGAATTCTAATTCAAGCCTCATTTTTTCTAGTTCAATGAATTCAGGACTTAATGTGGGACCTGACACAGGTCCAGTAGACATAGCTTGAGGTGCTAGAGCAGGCGAGGGGCAGTGGGGACAGTTACATTAGTCTCACTTTCCTCTTCTGAATCTACAACAATATTATCAATACTTTGATCCATATTACCATCATTACTGTTGTCTACATTTGCTGGGGAGGTAGGTTCCTCTGAACCACTACCCAGACTTTGGTTTTCTAACAGTCTTTCTATTAGTTCCATTTTCTTGCCTTTAACAGGACAATCCTTATGTCTATAAAGAACTCTTAAACAATCAGCAGTTTTTGCAGAAAGGGACTCCTGGCTGTAACTTTCCATAGTTGACTTGTTAAAGAAATAGCTTTTTCAGTGCTAAGCTTTGTGGTTAGTTGCACTAAGGTATCTAGACACTCTAAAATGTATACTCAATACAAATCCCACCGCTGTACACCAGTGCTAGGCAGAATCCTGTGCAGTTCCCTTGGGGAACACTGCAAAAAGATTAAGACTACAGGAGCAGCAGTAAACCCAATTGGTAGCAGTCTGCACCACACAGATTTACCTGGTAGCTGTGGCTGAGCAGTCAGACTTCTCTCAAGAAGAGTAGGGCAGTATGCAGAGTATACACAATAGGGCCAAAACACAGTATAGCAAACAAACACTGACCAGAGCTTTGTATAAAAAGTATATAGTTATTTATTTAAAACACACTTTAAGTAATACACTAGCACTCTCAATGAAAAGTAATCTAAAACACAGTCAGGTAAATATATACACCTCCCTTGATAACTATCAGACAAGTCAGGGTTAAAGCACAACTATTTGTTAAGACAGGAGTGAGCGCTTAACCTAGATGGCACTCCAATAGTTCAGGTTAAAAAGGGAGAGAAAAGGCAGAGCATAAACTAAAACAGTTCCCAACACTTTTAAGAGTTCAGAGCAAGGGGAGAAAGGCAGGTTATACTGTAGAGCCAAAGTTCATAGTCCAGGCCCACTTTAAATGGAGCAAGGCGAAATGTGCCCAGGATCACACGGTTTAAAGTGCACTGAAAGTCTTTGCAGAGTATTCAAAAGAGGTTGGGGTGAGTCAAAAGATATAGTTAGAGGTTTGGAGCCCACCCAGTATAGAAGCCAAGGATTTAAGGGTCACCTTTAGCAATCTGGAGAAAGGGGAGGCCAGGCAGGACACAGTACCTTAAAGAGAAAGGAAGCTCCAGCGGGGGCAGTTGTTCCTGGCAGTGGTTGCAGTTCGTCGTTCCGACCAGGGGAAGAGAGGATCTCGTCGAGGAGGAAACTTGGAGTCGTTGCACTGCATAGGGATGAAACCAGCCGCGGAGTTCCCGATTAAAAGGTGCAGTCCTTTTGTTTGTGGTCAAAAGTGGTGAGCTTGGCTATCCGGCCGCCGGGGTGCTTGGCACGGGCGATTCGACCAAGGGCCGTTTTTGGAAGGCGAAAAGGGTGAACTGGTTGGTCCCACCAGCTCAGAGGAAGAAGACTCGTCCAGCAGAAGATCTTCTCTTGTCATCGGGAAAGTGGTGAGGTAGCTGCAGCAGGGCTTCACCAGTGGTGTCGTCGTTGCAGATGGCTCAGCTTCGTCCCTCTTTGGATTCTTAGGTCCTGTGGCGACTTCTGAAGTTCCAGTCCCGAAGGCCCTGCTTTTATGCAGAAAAACCCCCATTCATCAGCCTAGCTGTCAATCACACATGCTAAGTGGTGAGCCAGGCGGCTCACCACTGGGCCAATCAGAGTAGTGCGACTTGGTTGCTGAGGCAACGCAGTCCAGGGTGCCTATTCCCCCCTCCATCCCTCCTATGGAACCCAGACAGAGTGGCACCACTTGGAGGGCTTCTGTGGAGAAGCCCGCCAAAATAGTGGAACAAAGGGTTCAACCTTGGTCAGAGTTACAGAGGCGGACAAAAACGCCATTTTAGAACTGAGTTCTAGCAAAAAGACCCAACCGTTGATTTAATATAAAATAAATAAACCGGCGGTATCTTTAACATTGCACCAAAAAGTGGTGTGTTTAAAATGAATGGGAAAATCCCATAGAGAATATTCCGGTGGAATATTTCGCGTGGTAACCACTGCCACCAGCCAGAAATCCGATGAGGGGGGAACGGGACAGTGCCCCCTCAAAAACAGACCCAGGGGCAATCAAATTACCCCTTACCAGTACTTCCACAATATTATGGTTTGTACTGGTTCTGTTCACAATTTTGGACTAGTAAAGCCAATGGTGACTTTACATGCCCTGGGAGACAGTGGTCAGTCCCAGGGTATGGAGTCTATGTTTGGGGGTCACTGTGACACCCCTGTGGTACTGCACTGAGGGTGCTGTGTACCACACATACAGATAAACATATGATACCCTATGGAGTAAAAAGAAACCCCATAGCCCATAAGAACATAACAAGTCAAAGACATACCTCAAATCATGCCTAAGAGTGGGAGTAAAAGAGTCTCACTCTTAGCAGGAGAAAAAAAATGAACCCCAAAAATCCAGCAAAGCTACTGGGGGACTCACTAGGTGTGGGAAATTAGCCTTATAAGAGAATTCTCCCTAACAATCACTTCGCTGTTGAAGGGACTTCCTGTGTCTGACTCAATCCTTTGGGGTAGGCCAAAACGCGAGAAGATGTGGTTGATCATCAGGGCAGCTGCCGTTTCTGCCTTGCAATTTGGGGCCGGGAGGCATTCCACCCATTTGGTAAACAAGCATGTTACTGTTAACATGTACTTGTTCCCCCTAGAGGAGCGAATCACGGCCCGATGAAATCTACGTGTAAATCTGACCAAGGAAGTGTTATCCCCCTCTTCTGGAGGGGAGCTCGGTGTCTGAGTGAAGTTTGCTGAAATTGTGCAAACACAAGACACCCCAATATTGGCCGAGGTCCTGCCCCATGTGTGTCCAGTATGCAACCTCCAACAAGATTTCTAGAGTAGTGTGAAACACCTGATGACCGGCTGTGGCCACGTCATGGGCGTGACTTGGCATTAGGCTCCAGAATGAGGTAGGTACCACCCACTGGTCACACCAAGATATGGATCTCCTTACCAACAAACCGTCTTTGATTTGGAAACATTTTGGACACTTCATCAACACCCTGAGGTCCTCTTTCCCAATGTAATCGGTATCCGTCAGAGGAAAGTTTTCAGGGTCCTCAATGTGTTGATAAAATTTCCCAATAATCGGATCCCCTTTTTGTGCCGTGATTAATTCAGCATCTGGGGTCTCCTTACTCCATTGGGCAGTTGAGAGTTCATTGTGACCATTTGTCTGGGACCTAGTGACAGCACTGACCTGGATTTCCCCCAATAGGGACTCGATCTCAAGGAGATCCCCCTGGATGGCTCCGGTTTTGGCCAGCTGATCAGCTAGATAATTTCCAGTTTTGTCTGGCCCCTCTATTCTGGAATGACCCTTGATCTTCTTCCAATAGATGGTCATCCAATTATAGGTGACCAGATCATCAATATGTTGTATTAGCATGCCATGTTCGAGTGGTTTGTTATTAGCACACAACATGCCTCTGGTTTTCCAATTAACCAGGTGCTACATGAACCCGTTCCGGACATAAACTGAGTCATTGATTATGAACAGTTCGTGGAGTTGGTGTTGGATGGCAGTGAGGATGGCCTGGTGAACTGCCATCAACTCCGCCACCTGACTACTGCAGGGATCGAGTTTGTACCCAGTGGAGGGTTTTGGGGCCTCATTCACCTAGGCATTCCCAACGCACGCCACCAGTTCCTTTTCCCTGTTGTTGTCAACATGGTAGGAGCACCCGTCCACATAAACTGTGGGCATTCCCTGGAGCTTGTCTTCTTCATAGACATTGTGCGGGGAATTCAGGTACGCCTCCATGTTGTCCTGGGTTTTAAGACTTTCGTCCTCTGGCACAATCATGCAAGTCAGCCAGAGCTTGCGCAAAGGGACTCATCTTGTTTTGGCCATATCTGACCTCCACAGGAAAGCCTTGCATTGACAGAATCCAGGAAGTGATTCTGGAATTACTCACATGTCCAGCCCACATTCTGTCAATTTGGAGGTATTGCAAAGGCTGGTGTGGAGTCTCCACTATGATGTGTTCCCCCTGGATGAACGGGCAGTAATTCTTCAATGCCCACACCGTTGCCAGGAGTGCCTTTTCACAATCGTTGAATTTTTCCTCCACAGAAGATAAAGTCTTGCTTGCATAGGAGATTACTTTATTGACCTTATCATGCTTTTGATATAATACTGCTGTCAAGCATGTATTCGAGAATCATGTCTCCAAGAAGAACTCCTTGTTTTTGACAGGGTAAGCTAGACAAGGCGCTTGTGAGAGACTTCTTTTGAGTTGTTTTACTGCCTCAGCTTGTTCTGGACCCCACTCCCACTTGACCCCCCCTTCAACAGATGGATCAGGGGTCTTGTGACCTCTGCGTAACCCTCAATGAATTCCTACTGTAATTAGTCAGTCCAAGGAGGCTTCTTAGCTCACGCAGAGTTGTGGGGTCCTTCTGTTTTAGGAGTGCTTCCACTTTCTTCTCCTGGGGACAGAGACCCTCAGGGGTTATTTCATGTCCCAAGAAGTTGACACGCGTCCTGCACCACTGTGCCTTTTGGAAGGACAGTTTTGCTCCGGCAACTATCAACTGGGTCAGAACATAACAGATTTCCGCTAAGTGTTTCTCCACAGTTGAGCTGTTTATCAAGACATCATCCACGTAGGTCAGGTTACCCCTTTCAACCAAGTCGGGCATGGCCTTGTGTAGGAAGATGTTGAATTTGTTGCCAGAGTTTATGTATCCGAAGCGAGTCCGGGTCCATGTGTACTGCTGCCCCCTGAAGGTAAAGGCCAGCTTGTATTGGTTCTACCTACTGACGGGCATGGTCCAGTACCCATTGGTCAGGTCTATGGCAGTGTATACCTTTAACCCCTGTATCTGGGCCAGCCCTTGGTCAATGTAGGGGAGAGGCCATCGGGACCTGTGAACCTGTTCATTTAGCTCCCTAAGGTCTGCGCAGAGTCTCCATTGGCCATTTGGTTTTAAAATCCCCAGCACCGGATTATTAAAGGTGCTGTGAAATGGACGAATTATCCCAAGGGAGTCATTCCAGGGTCAGTGGGAATTGTTGTAATATGGATCCCGGCGACCACAGTCGTACGAGTCCACAGCAAAGATATCTTGGAAGGGAATAGTTTCTTACCTGTAACTCCATTTCTCCAGCATTGGTATCTTTCATGGATTCACATGCTTAGAATATTCCCCGTCGACAGACTGGGAACCCTCGGTACACTTATAAAGCCGTTTCCCATAGGAAAACTTCCGACATTTTTGTGTCCTATCTATGTCCTTTTGGGGCCGCCTACGCACGCCCGACTAGGACGTAGCGGTATAAATGCCCCGCCCCCGCGGCTCCCTTCAGATTTCGACCCCTCCAAAGCCGAATGGGGTGAAACCTGGTTATACAAGTAGATTGCATTGCGGGGAGGCCGGCGGGCGCATGTGAATCCATGAAAGATACCAATGCTGGAGAAATGGAGTTACAGGTAAGAAACTATTCCCTTCTCCAGTATTGATCTTTCATGGATTCACATGCTTAGAATAGAATATACAGCAGTGATCCTGAAAAGGGCAGGTGTGAATGCAATCCGGCACCTCCCTAAGCATACGTATACCGATACGTAAACTGCCAATTTATAAGTACGCAAAAGTACATGCACATATCAATATATATATATATATATATATATATACATACATATACATGTATACGTCCATATATACATATGTTAAAACAAGTACAGACCCTTCTCGAAAAGGTCTTACCTTATTGAAACAGATGGCGTAAAACTGCTCTTCCCATTTGTATCTCGTCCGCATGCTGCCGTTCGAGGCAGTAATGTCGGGTAAACGTCTGAGGCACTGACCATGCCGCCGCCTGGCAAATGTCTGCTAACGGGATTCCTGCCCACAACGCCGTCGAAGACGAAGTTGCCCTCATGGAATGAGCTCTCGGAAGCCCTTGTAGCGGTTTTCCCGCTTTGGAATGACAGAGGCAATCGTCGACGAGACCCATCGGGCCAGTCCCTGCTTTGAAATTGCTTTTCCTTTCGTCGACGGACCATATGCAATGAAGAGTTGCTGCGTAGATCTAAGTTGCTGAGTCCGATGAAGGTAACATTTTAGAGCTCTCTTCATGTCCAAGGTATGGAGGACTTTTTCCGCAGCCGATGAGGGGGTTGTGAAAAAGGTAGGCAGGACAATGGATGAGTGTTTATGATAAGCCATAGGAACTTTTGAAATGAAACGAGGATTAGTTGACAGAACAACTTTGTCCTTAAAGAACTTTAGGTACGGCGGGTCCACGACCAACGCTTGCAATTCTGATAGCCACCTAGCTGATGTTATAGCGATTAGAAAGGCCAATTTCCATGACAAGAACTTCATCGACGATGTGGCCATTGGTTCAAAGGGTGCTTTCATTAACCCTGCTAGCACCACATTCAGACTCCACGTTGGTGGAAACCGTTTAACCGGTGGGAATGTTTGGAACAGACCCCTCATGAAGTGTTTCAGCAGCCTGTCACTAAACAAGGGAGACGACTGCCTCCTCTGCGTGAACCTAGAGATGGCCGCCAGGTGTACCTTTATTGATGAAAAGGATACTCCGCTCTTCGCCAGGTGTAGCAGATACGGTAAAATTTGCTCTGGAGTTACCCTTAGAGGTTGCACTCCCGGCTGTCCTTGACACCACGTACAGAATCTTCTCCACTTATATGCGTGCGACTTGTTGGTGGAAGGGGCCCGTGCTGCTTGCAGGATTCTCCGACAATCCGACGAAAGGCTCAAGGCACCAAATTCCGAAAAGTCAGGAGCCAAGCTGTGAGGTTGAGACTGTCTGGATTGTGATGCCACACTGTTCCTTCGTCCCGGGACAGGAGATTGGGAACCTTCGGGAACGATATCGGTTGATCTACTGACAGATGAAGCAGGTCGGAAAACCACGGCTGCCTCGGCCAACGCGGTGCCCCTAGGATGACCCGGCACCTGTACCTACGAATCCACTGCAGAGTTCTCCTTATAAGAGGGAACGGAGGGAAGGCGTAGAGGAACTTGTCCGTCCACGGGAAGGAGAACGCTTCCCCCAGAGAACCTTCCTGTGGCCATCTGCTGGCTTACATCTTGCACTTCTTGTTCCTTTTCGTTGCAAAGAGATCCAGCGGAGGCCGTCCCCATTTCTCGAAGACCTTCGACAACTGAACGCTGTCTATCTCCCATTCGTGTATTTGGTCAATTTTTCTGCTGAGTGAGTTCGCTTGCTTACTCCCAGGAGATGATGAGCTACGATGGATATATTGTGTTTCAGAGCCCAATGCCACACCTTCTGCCACACCTTCTGAGCCTCGGTGGAAAGGGTTCTGGACCGCGTGCCTCCTTGCATCATTAATTAAAACATTGCCATCATGTTGTCTGTCAATATTCTCACTATGGACCCTCTGATGTGCGGCAGGAAAGACTTCAAGGCCCAGCGCACTGCTCTCAGTTCCAGAACGTTGATGTGCAGGAGTGACTCCCTTCGAGACCAACGACCTTTCGTTTGTAGGGTGCCCATGTGTACACCCCAACCTGTCAGGGATGCGTCCGTCACTATGATTAGCCGAAACTCCGGCTCCTGTAGGGGTACACCTCTGGATAGATTCTGAAAGCTCTGCCACCACTGAAGAGCTAGTAGGAGCTCGTCGTCGACGACAGTCACTTTGTCCGACCAGAGTCCTTGGGCCTGCGTCCACTGGTGTAACGCTCACCTGGTTCCCACGGAGGCGCGGCGTCGAAGGCGCAGAACTCTGAAGATGGACAGGAAGGGCCCCTCTATTCTGGCTTCCCTGGTTCGTTGGATACCCTCCTGTGCGTGAAAAGGGAGTATTACCAACTGTGGAACAATGCTCAAGCCTCCCACTCCCTTCCAACCCTCCACGATACCTCCTCCACGATTCCCCGTGAAGCCTCACCTTAGGGTTTGGAAGGATGAGCTCTCCATCCTGCTTCTGATGCAGGGGCGCGTTGAAACCCAGTTACTTCACTGGATTGAGGATTGATGGGAGTTCAGGTAAGCTTGACTGTTCAGGTAAGGCGCTGTAAAAGTTCTGTTCAAAAGTTCAAGCTTAATAATAATGTTCGTTGTCTAATTGCAGCAAGCGCTAATGCTTATGTCTTTTTCCCCTTAGGGGCCGGGGTTCGGAGTGCCGGAGATATGGCGCCGACACGAAGTGAAACAGTTCTGGATGAGCGCTCAGGTAATGTCTTTGCATTCGCTCATTCAATGTCTTTGTCTTTTTTCCCCATAGGGGCCGGGGTCCGGAAATGCCAGGAAGTGGCAGGACCCGAAATGCAGTGGGAATAATCCAACAGGTAAGACTTAAAAGGAAACTGAGCTTTCCTTATTCCTTTTCTCCCTCTCACCTTTGTTCTTGTCTTTTTTCCTCTAGGCGCCGGGGCGTAGCTGAATCCGGAAGATCGCTGCTGAAGATGGAAGCGCCTTGCAAAGGTGAGTAAAATGCAGCGCTGCAGCGATTGAAACGAAATGCCTTTAAAATGATGTCTTCCTTTTCAGGGCCGTTGGAGAAATGACTCCGGGATGCAGATTTAGCAGGTAAGGGCTTTTCTTCTCCTATTCTCTTCCTTTCTCCCCTTGCAGGTGTTCCAGGGTGCTGGCAGGCATGGCTGAAGTCAGGATGCAGGAGCTGACACGGTGAGCGTCCAGCTGCTAGGTGCAGAACAACGCGAAGCATGTGTGGCTGTTCGGGTGGGGTTTAAATAGCCTTGGAAGAAGTTCCTGGTATGTATCCTTCCACCAATCAGGTATGTATCCTTCCCCGACCACACCCGGGTGGTGAAGTAGTCCTACAGGTTAAGTAGTCCCATTCAGGCCTCAAGAGGGCCTGGATGAAGCAGCAAGGTCTGCATCAGGTAAGTGTGCACCCAAGCACTTAAACACATATCCTCTTCTATGAGCCTGGCGCCTAAGGCGCCAGGACTGGGGTCCGCTATGAGCCTGGTGCCTAAGGTGCCAGGACTGAGTCCAAAGGGCCCCGACTTGGGCCCGCTGAGACTTCCCTGGGGAAAATGATGTCTGCCTCTGGGGTTGCTGGGCCCGGCCTGGCTCCTTAGAGGTAGGCATCATGACAGTACCCCCCCTCAAGGCCCCTCCCAAGGTCTTTTCCTCCAGGGGTTTTGGTTTGTGCGGGAATCTTCGATGGAATCTTTGAATTAATCATGGTGCGTGAACATAGTTACTGGGTTCCCAAGATCTTTCCTGAGGTCCATATCCTTTCCAATCAACAAGATAGAAGAGTTTCGACTTAACTATCTTGGAATCTAAAATGTCTTTCACTTCGAATTCTAATTCTCCATCAATTTGGACAGGGCCTGGGGGCTCAGACAGTCTGGTTCCAGGTTGTACTGGTTTTAGAAGAGATGCGTGAAAAACGGGATGAATCCGCATGTTGGATGGTAAATCGAGTTTAAAGGCCACTGGGTTGATAATAGCTTTGATGGGGTAAGGCCCAATGAATCTGGGATTAAAAGTTCGCTGACCCTTGAGGGGTAGATGTTTAGTTGCTAGCCATACCTGATCTCCTACTTGGTAAGGAGGAGTTTTACTTCGGTGCAAATCAGCGTTTTCTTTATACTTTTTCTTGGCTTGCTGTAAGTGGGTTGTAGCTTCTTTGAAGGCTTGGGTTATTGTGGAATGTAGGTGATTTACTGCAGGCATCTCCAGGGTCAGAGGTGGATCTAGGTCAGAGGTCCGAGGATGGTGACCATACAGGGTATAAAAAGGAGTCTGTCCGGTTCCAGAATGCACTGAATTGTTGTATGCATATTCTGCAATCCAAAGGATGTCCTTCCAATTCAACTCGGATTGGTGTAACATGCACCGCAGATATTGCTCGAGAGTCTGATTGGTTCTCTCGGTTTGTCCGTCGGTCTGGGGGTGGTGGCTGGTGGATAACCGCACGTCTATTTGTGCTAGTTGGCAACATTTCTTCCAAAAGTGGGAGATAAATTGACTTCCACGGTCTGAGACTAATATGGAAGGGAAACCATGTAACCGCACTATATTTTCCATAAATTCCTTGGCCAAGGTGGTAGCTGACGGCAATCCTTTTAAAGGGATAAAATGGGCCATTTTGGAGAATAGATCCACTATTACGAGAATCGTGTTGTAACCACCACAAGGAGGCAGGTCAGTTATAAAGTCCATTGACAAGGTGTGCCAAGGTGCTGGTGGAATGTCCAAAGGTTGAAGTAGGCCGGCTGGACTTTTCTTTTGACTCTTATTTTGGGCACAGATTCCGCAAGACAACACAAATGACTTTATGTCTTTTCTCCAAGAAGGCCACCAGAAGTGGCGTTTGATCTTTTCTTCTGTTTTCGCGATACCGGGGTGTCCTTCCATTAATGATTCATGATGACGGGTAATGACAAGTTCCTGCAATTCTTTGCTTGGCAGAAATAACCGCTCTTGGAAGTAGGGTAAATCATCCTTAACGGTGTAGTGAGGACCCTTTTGACTCCATTCCAGTAAGGCAGAAGAGTCAAAAAGCTGTTTTACTTGAGCTTGGATGTCCTCAATGGTTTGCAATGAAGTCAAGCCCAGAATTCTTTGTTCCGGTATGATTGGCACAGGTTCTAAACTCGAATTGGGTTCTTCCATGCCTATCCGGGATAAGGCATCTGCCTTACCATTCTTGCAGCCAGGGCGATAGGTAATTACAAAATCAAATTCCGCAAAGAATAAAGCCCATCGGAGTTGTCGCGAAGATTGAGCTTTGGCCGTCTTTAAATACTGCAAATTTCTGTGGTCCGTAATTATGGTGATGGTGTGTCTTGCACCGAGAAGATAGTGACGCCAAGCCTTGAAAGCTGAGTTAATAGCCAGTAGTTCTTTGTCGGTAATTGCGTAATTGAGTTCAGGTGGAGAGAATTTTCTGGACCAAAAGGCTACAGTGTGTAGTTGGTTAGTTTCTGGGTCTCTTTGCGACAGGACAGCTCCCATGGCCGATCTGGATGCATCGGTTTCCACGATGTAAGGGAGATCTGGGCGCGGGTGCTTCAATACAGGTGCAGAGGTGAATTTGGTTTTCAGGTCCTGAAAGGCTTGTTCAGCCTCAAGAGTCCATTCAAAGCGTTTGTTTTTCTTTAGGAGAGCTGTGATGGGTTGAACAGTTCGAGAAAATTCCGGGATGAACCTTCGATAGAAATTGGCAAAGCCAAGCATGCTTTGCACTCCCTTCACAGAGCTAGGAGATGGCCATTTGAGAATGGCGTCCACTTTCCGCGAGTCCATTCGGATTCCTTGAGGTGTCAGGGTGAATCCGAGAAACTCCACTTCTGTGGTATGAAAAACGCATTTTTCGAGCTTGGCAAATAATTTGTGCTGGCGCAATTTCTCAAGAACTGCCCTAACATGGTTTCTGTGATCAGATTCTGAGGAGGAATACACCAGGATGTCGTCAATATAAACGATGACACAAACATCGATAAGTTCCCGAAGAACATCATTCATGAAGTACTGAAAGGCGGCAGGTGCGTTGCACAAACCGAAGGGCATTACTTGATATTCGAAGAGCCCAAATTTGGTGCGGAATGCAGTCTTCCACTCGTCGCCCTCTTTTATACGTACCAGGTGGTAAGCTCCTCGGAGATCTAGCTTGGTGTACACACGAGCATCTTTTACTTGGTCGATAAGCTCAGGTATCAGGGGCAAAGGGTAACGATTCTTAATCGTTATCTGATTTAGGGCGCGGTAGTCAATACAGGCCCTAAGGTCTCCTTCCTTTTTAGGTACGAAGAACAAAGCGGAAGAGACTGGTGACTTTGATGGGCGAATGAAACCATTGGCCAGGTATTGATCCAAATACTGGCGCAAATGCAGGTTCTCAGGTTCAGTAAGAGCATAAATCCTACTACAAGGTAGTTGTGCATTGGGTACCAAGTCGATTTGGCAATCGTAAGATCAATGGGGAGGTAAGGTGTTAGCCTGCTCTTTCTGAAAAACGTCTTGGAATTCTTGGTATTCAGATGGTAGCTGTACAGGGGTGGAAGTTACAGAGGCTAGACCCATAGCTGGATTCCTTGGGTAACAGGTTGGTTCACAATCAGGAAAAGTTATCTTCTTTGCTCGCCAGTCTATTCTCGGATTATGTGTTTCTAACCAAGGGATTCCAAGAAGTACTTGAAATTGTGGGGCCTTGATCACATCAAACACGATTGCTTCCCGATGTCCGTCCTGACCCACCAGAGTGATTTCAACTGTGGAATGCGTTACAGGCCCTGAGGCTATTTCGGTTCCATCAACTGTAGTAATTACATCTTGGGTTACTTTCGGGCAGAGAGGAAGCTTAATCCTGGAAGCCAATTCACGGTCTATGTAATTTCCAATAGCTCCACTGTCTATGTATGCTTTTATAGCATGCAACTGCTGAGGCTGTTTTGGGTTCACAAGCACCATTGGCATGACAAAATGCGAGGTCAAAGAGTTTGTTTTCAAGCTCGGCAAGCGGACCCCTACGCTTGTCGGGCTAGGTCGTTTCCCGAACCAGGTGTCAATAACTCGTTATCAGTGGCTCCAACCACCTTCTTGGGTGGTTTAACTGGACAACTTTGAAGAAAGTGACCGGAAGTTCCGCAATACAGACAAAGTTGCATTTGTCGCCTTCTCTCTCGTTCCTTCTGCGTTAATGGTCCTTTAACACTGCCAATTTGCATAGGTTCGGAAACGTCAGTACTCTTGGAGTTAACGTGGGTCTTGATAGGTACTCTGGTTTCATACTTGAGCCGATCTGCTTTTCTATTTTGAAGTCTGTGATCAAGTTGAACCACTAAGTCTATGTAGTCTGCGCAGGCCTGGGGTGGATCTACTGTCTGAGCTATAACATCTTTAAGCTCTCCGCGCAGGCCTCGATGAAACAATGTGATCCTTTTATTTTCAGGCCATCCGGTTTCCACAACTAGTCTATTAAAGGTGGCGATATAGGACAAAAGATCCTGATTACCTTGTCGTAAGGATAGCAGTTCGTTGTCAAGGGCCTGTCCCTGCGAGTGTCGAGCGAACAATCTTTCCATGCTGGCCTGGAAGCCCTGGAAATCCCGGAGAATGGGATCATCCTGATTTATCAATGGAATAGACCAATCGGCAGCACAGCCACTGAGGTAAGATAGTACAAAGGCTACTTTGGTCTGGTTGTTGGGGAAGGCCCCGGGCCTGCATAAAAAGTGAAAACGGCATTGGTTCATAAAAACGGCATATTTCTTGGGATCCCCCGCAAAACGTTCCGGCGGGGCCAAAGGCATGTGTCCAGGTAGATTGATTTGTACCGGGTTATTCGAACCCATTGTTGTAGAAATATCTCCGGAAACAGGTAAAGGAGTGTGCTCTGCCTGGCCCTGCAATAACCTTTTGGCCAGATCATCAGTTCTTTCCTTGGATAGGAATAGTTCCCTTCTGAGAGCATTAGTCTCCTGGCGGGCTGAGTGCACTTCTGCCCGTAATTCCCCTAAAAGATGGGCCAGCTGATCTGTCTCGGAAGTCTCCATAGCGCCCAGGTGGGAAATTGTGGTAAGTCTTCGCGTTCTGTAACGCTCACCTGGTTCCCACGGAGGCGCGGCGTCGAAGGCGCAGAACTCTGAAGATGGACAGGAAGGGCCCCTCTATTCTGGCTTCCCTGGCTCGTTGGATACCCTCCTGTGCGTGAAAAGGGAGTATTACCAACTGTGGAACAATGCTCAAGCCTCCCACTCCCTTCCAACCCTCCACGATACCTCCTCCACGATTCCCCATGAAGCCTCACCTTAGGGTTTGGAAGGATGAGCTCTCCATCCTGCTTCTGATGCAGGGGCGCGTTGAAACCCAGTTACTTCGCTGGATTGAGGATTGATGGGAGTTCAGGTAAGCTTGACTGTTCAGGTTAGGCGCTGTAAAAGTTCTGTTCAAAAGTTCAAGCTTAATAATAATGTTCGTTGTCTAATTGCAGCAAGCGCTAATGCTTATGTCTTTTTCCCCTTAGGGGCCGGGGTTCGGAGTGCCGGAGATATGGCGCCGACACGAAGTGAAACAGTTCTGGATGAGCGCTCAGGTAATGTCTTTGCATTCGCTCATTCAATGTCTTTGTCTTTTTTCCCCATAGGGGCCGGGGTCCGGAAATGCCAGGAAGCGGCAGGACCCGAAATGCAGTGGGAATAATCCAACAGGTAAGACTTAAAAGGAAACTGAGCTTTCCTTATTCCTTTTCTCCCTCTCACCTTTGTTCTTGTCTTTTTTCCTCTAGGCGCCGGGGCGTAGCTGAATCCGGAAGATCGCTGCTGAAGATGGAAGCGCCTTGCAAAGGTGAGTAAAATGCAGCGCTGCAGCGATTGAAACGAAATGCCTTTAAAATGATGTCTTCCTTTTCAGGGCCGTTGGAGAAATGACTCCGGGATGCAGATTTAGCAGGTAAGGGCTTTTCTTCTCCTATTCTCTTCCTTTCTCCCCTTGCAGGTGTTCCAGGGCGCTGGCAGGCATGGCTGAAGTCAGGATGCAGGAGCTGACACGGTGAGCGTCCAGCTGCTAGGTGCAGAACAACGCGAAGCATGTGTGGCTGTTCGGGTGGGGTTTAAATAGCCTTGGAAGAAGTTCCTGGTATGTATCCTTCCACCAATCAGGTATGTATCCTTCCCCGACCACACCCGGGTGGTGAAGTAGTCCTACAGGTTAAGTAGTCCCATTCAGGCCTCAAGAGGGCCTGGATGAAGCAGCAAGGTCTGCATCAGGTAAGTGTGCACCCAAGCACTTAAACACATATCCTCTTCTATGAGCCTGGCGCCTAAGGTGCCAGGACTGAGTCCAAAGGGCCCCGACTTGGGCCCGCTGAGACTTCCCTGGGGAAAATGATGTCTGCCTCTGGGGTTGCTGGGCCCGGCCTGGCTCCTTAGAGGTAGGCATCATGACAACCGGTCCGCCAGAAACTCTTGAACCGGCCTCATGAACAGGCGGCAGTTGCCCACCAGAGGAATGCAGGACGCCATAGCACCCAGAATCGATACATATTTTCTCACTGATAGTCTGGTATTGATTCTCAGCCGACCTGCCAATCGATTGAGTTTGGTGATTCTGTCGAGGGATGGCTTCACTAACCCTGACTGAGTCTCGAATTGCGCGCCCTGGAAAAACAAGCTTCTCGACGGCGTCAACGAAGATTTCTCGAAGTTTACCGCAAACCCCAGCCATTGTAAGAGTTGCATGGTGGCCTGCAAACTTGTGTGAGTCGACATAGGGGATGACCCCCTCACCAACCAGTCATCGAGATCCGGGTACACATGATGGCCTTGCCTTCTCAGCCAGGCCGCCACCGGGGCCAAACATTTCGTGAACGTACTGGGAGAGGATTTTAGCCCAAAAGGAAGTACTATGAACTGGTAGTGAGTCCGTCCTACCACAAACCTTAGGAACTTTCTGTGTCGCCGACACATTGGAATGTGAAAGTACGCGTCTTGCAGGTCCAGAGATGCCAGAAAGTCCCCTTCCTAAACTGACCGGATCACTTCCTGGAGCGTGAGCATCTTGAATTTTAGGCTCTTCAACGTCTCGTTGAGATCGCGCAGGTCTAGAATGGGACGCTACTTTCCGTTTGGTTTTTTCACCACAAAGTATCAGGAATAAACCCCTTGACCCCTCTGTGACGACGGAACCAATTCTAGAGCACCTTTTTGTAGCATAAGTGCTACTTCCTGCTGCAACACGCTCAGATGGGGTTGAGCTACAAACGCCGGTGGAATGTGCGGAGGGTTGCTTTTGAATTGCAGGGAATGTCCGTATCTTACTGTGTCCAACACCCACTGATCCGTTGTTATTTGCTCCCATTTGTTGATGTAGCACGATACTCTGCCTCCCAGAACGTTCCGGTGCCCGTCATTGCTGGTCCTTGGTCTGCTTATCCCTCGTCGACGACGAGTAACCTGTTCTCTTCCTGGAGGTCTGGTAGTCCCGGCGTCGTTTTGCCGCTTGAGAAGCCCGTCTGTATCCCTGGGAGGGGTACGCCGGCCTGCTGAAGGATCTGTCTCTCGATGCCGAGAATGTGGAGTTTCCCAATGCTCCCCTAAAGGGACGAAAAGACCTGAAACTCCGACCACTCTGGAGGGCACCCAAGGAACGCGCCGTGTCCGAGTCCTCCTTCATGCCCTTCAGGGCCTCGTCCACCTTCTCGCCGAACAGAAGGTCTCCCTCGAAAGGCATATCCAGCACCTTGTATTGCACCTCTGGTCTAAAGTTGGTGCCTTTTAGCCATGCTTGCCTTCGGAGAACCACACCGTTATTCACCTGTTTAAACCCCGATTCTGTGAGGTCCACTGCAATGTTTATGGCACGATTGGAGGCCTCTTCACCTTCCTTGACCAGTAACATCGCCGCCTTACGATGTTCTTCCGGCAGATGCTCCAGCATAGGTGCCAGTCGGTGCCACATCTCTCTGTCGTATCTGGCTACTATGCCAGAGAGTTAGCCGCTTTCACTGTGGTTGCTCCTACCGACAGCACTTTTTTGCCAAAGGCATCCTGTCTTCTGACTGAGGTGGCCGACGAGACGGGCCTGGTTCGTCGATGGCTGACCTGTCCGGAGTTGCATGAGGTAGCCTCTCGTCCAGTGTCTTCAGCAACGTTTGTAACGTGGATAAAACCTCCAGCGACATGAGTGACTGCGGATTGAGAAGAGGGGTTGACCCCGGAATGCTCCCGGAGAGAGGCCTGGTAATCCCTTGTAACCCGAGATCTGCAGGGCCAGCTACTCTCACATCCTCATCTCCTGAGGACACCGACAAGGCCTCTTGCTGCAGTAGGGTCTCCGGCAAAACCGGGTCGAATACTTCTGGTCGCCAGGCCTCTTGCGGGATCTCCGTCGACGAGGCTAAAGCTGGCCCCGTCGTCGTCGCGTCACCGTCTGCGGCCCAAGAACAGTTGAGACCAATTGTGTCAGTGGCAGAGAAGTGGTCGACGACTGCCCTGCCGTCGACGACGGTGGTGGTCGTGTAGGTCCCTGAGGCGTTCCCTCCTTTTCTGAACTTGACCTATGCTTCTCCGCTTCTCGACTCGAGGTCGATCTGTGATGATCGCCGAGGAGGATTTTGACTTTTCTTTTCTGTCTTTCTTCGTCGAAGATGAGGATGACGAGGCTTTCTTCGATGAAGACTCCTTAGAATGGCTTCTCGATGATTCCTTCTCCGCCGGTCGTGATTTCTTCACCGGGGGTTCCGACGATGTCGAGCGGCACGGGGCCCCTGAAGATTTTGACACTGAGGCCACGCTGCGCGTGGAGCCTACCTCCGAAGGCGGATATGCCCCCGCTCCATCGTTTAACCATGCCACAAGTCATTGACTTCGATCTTTAAGAGTCTTCTGGGAGAAGCCCTTTCATATGTCGCACTTGTCTGCCGAATGATGAGGGTGTAGAAAATATATGCAATCCATATGTCCGTCCCGCTCGTACACCTTCTTCAACCCGCACGTAGCGCACGGGCAGAACAGAGCTTTTCCTGACATCAGGACAAAACTCCAACAGCACAACCTAGACAAAATAGTAGACTACACGAGGTGCTCCCACTACTTTGGAGACAGTTGAAATCTGAAGAGAGCCGCGGGAGCAGGGCATTTATACCGCTCCATCCTAGTGGGGCATGCGTGGGCGGCCCCAAAACGACGTAGATAGGACACAAAAGTGTCAGAAGTTTTCCTATGGGAAACGGCTTTATAAGTGTACCGAGGGTTCCCAGTCTGTCGACGGGGAATATTCTAAGCATGTGAATCCATGAAAGACCCAATGCTGGAGAAATCTAATAACACCTGCTTCAACTTTTTCTTTTGCTCCGGAGTCTCACAGGCATCAGCTAAGTTGACCAGCTCTTCAACCATTTGCCTGAAGCCTGGAAAGACTTTGGGTTTTGCTTTCTCAGGGCCTCCTCCATTTGAGTGGAGAGGTCTCTTGTTAGAGTATTGACTTGGACAAAGGGTTTCAGGTAGGAGAGGCAGTCATTGTGCACCTGGAATATCACCTCATCCTGCCTGATGTCCCCTATTAGCACCAAGGCTGCCTCCAAACCGGGCTCCATTACCGGGGTTCCTGCAATGGGGACTTACCGGTTCATTCCACCATAGGAGGACCCGGTAATTCCTCCTTGCAGGAACCACTCCCCATTCTCATTTGAGCCGCCAGAGGGCTCAATGGGAATGGGGAGGGAGATAATAACGGGCAGATTACAACTGGCCCATTATTACCTCCCTCTTCCACTCGCGGGACCTGGAAAGGACGCCTGGTTTTACCAGGCATCTGATCCGGGTCCCGCAAAGGGAACCTCGTAATCGGCGCTCCCATAATGAAGGGGGCCAGTCCCGTTCCGGCCCCCTTCATTACGGGAGCGCCAGGGTCGTAATGAGGCCCAATGTGTGTTGCAGGAGATTCACCTCCTGAGTTTGTGCATTTTTAGTTTGGGTGTTCTTTTCCAGAGCACCTTCTACCCATCTGGTGTGCTCCAATAACTTTTTGTATTCTATTTTGAGTTAATTTAGTTTCTGGAGGCCCACCTCTTTTACCTGTAAATCTGTTTTTAAGTTGCTTACTTCCTGACATAGGGCCACTTTCTACACATTTAGGGTGCCCCTCTGTTCAGCCAGGTCATTCCTTTGTTGCTTGATAGCATTGAATTTTTGGCGTTCTTGATCAAATTCTGTCTGGAGGTGGAGTTCTCTAATAATTAATGTATTACTTTACTCTTCCACTTTCCAAAACATATCCAAAAACCAGATGAATAGGAGCAATTTTACTGTTCGGGTAGATAGCACCTGAGTTAAGATTTCCCCCAGCAATGCTCCCTCAAACCCCAATTAGGAGACAGGGATATTAGTAGGCAAACAGAATTAAAATCCGACTTTCTCTCACAAAATAAGAGGCAACACATATTTTAAAACCCTTTGCAACTGCATAAAATGACACTCGGAATTGACAAATCAAATTAATGTGCGATTGAATCAAGGAGGTAAATATGATTTATCACAGTATCAGGGATGTAATATCACTAGCAACTACAAGGCAAGGTATCAACAATGTGCATATAGTTCAGAAAGCATCTTGAAAGTAAGAACACAGTGCAGCCAAAATCACACGTTGAAAAGTTGAATTTTTCTCTTTTTGCAGTTTTAAATGTCAAAACGTTTTTTTTAAAAACAGGTGAAATAGCCAGAATCGGAATGCGGTTTTTAGGCTGGGTGATAGATGCACATCACAGGGATAATATAGAAGTGAAAGAGTTACTCTAGCCGAATAAGTGGATGAGATTTTCAATGTGGAAGGAGATTCAGTTTTGGGAAATTAAAGCACTTAAAAGAGAAAGTCGGTTTGGAAAGAAAGGACACGTTTTACTTAAACTACATTATCAAGAAGATAGCGCTGCCCATGAAACAGGTTAAGCGACCGTCTTAACCACCTTCACGCTGCGTGTCTCTTTATGTGGAAATTAATTAAATTATTCAAAATATGACTAAGGATCTATGCAAGACAAAGATGAGTAGAAGAATGGCGCTAACGCTTAGAGATCAAGGACAGGATGCAAGGAGAATTCTGACAGTTTTAAACAAGTTACCAGGGTATGGATAGGGTTACTTAGAGAGTGGAACAAAGACAAGGTATCAAAATGGAGTAGGCTATGTGTGGCTATGGGATGGGGAAATACTCAAAATCTGCACTTGAGTTTGGGATTTGGGACAGCCAACCGGGTTTCTGGACAGCGAGGCAATATCTGGTCATGGTCACAGTGGCAGACACTCCTAGCAGAACAACAGCTGGGCCTGTCTGGTCACTGGATAGCAAGGGTACAGCTGGTATGCAGATGGTGTGGGCAAAAATCTTGTCTGGTCACAGGATACTCCCAAAAGGGTACCACAGCTTTTCCCCCTAGTTAGTGGGATTTTTAGTGGGATTTCTGGATCAATGGTCCTGCCTGGATAGGGTCGGCTATGCTCTGGCAGTAGAGTCTGGAATCTTGCAAAGTGGATGTGGAATATCAGGATACGCAGGAGCAGGAAATTCAGAAGAGAGTGTCCCTCCTGTGAGCTTCCCCCCTTTATTTATAAGGTGGGTGACATCACAGGATTTATTTTTTAGCAGATCTAAGCTAGACCTCCCCCTCAGCCTATGCTGGTTGCCTCCTCAAAGAGGGGACTCAGTTTATGGGGTTGTGTTTTATGAGGTACAAAGCCATCCCACAGTTCTTTTTGCCAAAAATCAATCTTAACATAAATCACACATTTATACAGTTGTGGCACTTTTGCAAATTACAGAGGCAAATTGCATATTTCATACAAAACATGGTATTCCAACTCCCAGGTCTGTATGACATTATTTCGGCCTTCTAATAATTTTTAGCAAATTTAAGTGGGAACCGCTTCACCCAAAATCCCACAATTTTAGGTATATGTACGCATTATCATAGAGCATATTTCCATACATTTTTAATGTTCCATCATATGTACTTTTCCCATGATTCACATTTTCCTGGCGTTTGCGTCCCATGCATGCTATGGACAGCCACAATATCTTGTTTTGAAGCCACAAAAATTACATTCAAACTGTAAAACTTTTACATTACTGTGTTGTCCAGTTGTAGAAATAACAGTCTTAAAGTTTATTAATAAAAAGGTTCTTTTAAGCCAAATGGCTAGCATTGTCTACCAAATAAGGGCATACTTCCAAGGCTGCTCTGGAGTTGGCTTTGAAACCCCCCAGTTGAAGATGAGGGGAAGTGTCACTTCCAAAAATAACACGTATGTGCCCCAGAATCTATTGTGTCAGGCTGGAGTCCAGACAGAAAGTCTAATGGGCGTGTTATATTCTTCCTCTTAGTCATTCAAGGTTTCCAGGGGCAAAAAGTAACATGTAGGTGTCCCAGAAATCCATTGTGGCTCCTTTTGGGGGAAGGCCACGCCTGTTGCCAGCACACAAATGTCCTTTGAAGCGAGGGCAGAAAAAACCTGTTTGGCGGGTTCCCCAGTACAGCTCATGCATTTATTTATTTATCTATTGAGTTTTACTGAGCTCAAAAGGCAAGGCTGTGGGAATAAAACATTATATTAGATCTTAACCAGACCCTCCTTAAATTTCTAGGCAAGGACAGGGGCTTATTCAACATTACAGATATTTTTCTTGTTTGCAAAAGTGCATTTTGACACGTGGTGACGTATGCTGGGATGTCCCTTTCAAATTCGGTTTTCTCTTCCATCTGGATTCCAAACATTGTTTGCAGCCCTAGTCAGTTTCTCTTACACAGCAATCTGTTCAAGGCACAGGGCCACTGAAATTTACATATGCACAGAGAGCTAGGGTTTCTTTTAAAGCGTTTATTTTTGACATTTTGTAGCATGAAAGTGAAGCGTTTTTCCGCACGGCTGAAAGTAAAGTTTCTGGTGATTTCCCAGATCTTGCCTGACACAGACTGTCATTCAGTGGGAAATGCTTTCTTTTGCTAAAGCACAACTGGAATATGGCTGGGCATAGTTGGGCCTTACTGGATCAGAACTGTATATTGTTTAACAGGTGAACAAGAGCATCAGGGCGTTATCATTTTAAATGTAAAATATTTCCTTTTTCAAAGGGAAGTTTTGAGCTAGCAGCAAAGCAGTGCTGCTTTCGATTCTCTTCTTTGGTGCACATAAGAAAACACACTGGCAGCCTTTCTCGTGTGCTCCCTGTTCAATCTTGCCCAATAGGTGCTTGGCAAGACAGCACAGCCATCATTTTGTAGCTGCAAAATGCAGCTTTGATGGAAGGCAATAGTGCTCAAAGGAGCCATTGCAGCCATTTTGCTGGTAACTGCTGAAGTGCAGAATGGGGATGGAGGGGAATTCTGCTGAGTGGGTGAATGTACCACACATAACGGAGCCACCAGACGTCATCACCCAGGATAATTTTCTCTCAACTAAGCAGGAGATCATGTCGGCCAACCGAATGCAAAGGGAGCTAACATTTCAGAGGACCGCACTACAGGTATACCAGGATTTGGTGCCAGCAACGGTCCAAAGACGCAGAGCCCTCCGACCACTCATGTCCTTCCTTCAAGACAACAAAATAAAGGATCGCTGGATATTCTCGGCAGCCCTACAATTAACATATGTAGGCCACTCCCGGGTGATAGGCTCCCTTGAGGAAGCAGGCTTTATCTTTGGGGGGGGAACCATCCACCCCAGATGAAGATCTGAGAAGCCCCTCCCCCACCAAAGATGGGGGAGAAGCCCCAAAACTCAGACGAAATGCATGGACTCGACTCACGAAGAAGGGGAAAACCATATACTCCCTGAAATAAACATAACATGGCTCGACTGGGAGCTTCCACAGCGGTTCCGCCAGAACCCATAGCGCAGGCGATCGGCCTGACTCACACCCACACAATATATCAGGAGCTCAGGACTCCCACGGCTCACCCCAGCCTTGAGAGGGAAGTCTCTTATGGGCCCAAGGGCCCCAAAGCCCAGTTTGAACCTATTTTCGGGTTCCCTTTCAGTTGGTTGTCCCACTGGGACAGGTTTTATCGGTTTAAAAAAGTTAAAACTCTGGACACAGCGGCCAAGCACTAAACCCAAAACTCGACATGACAGATGACAGTGCGCAAGTCTCCCCACCCGCTCTCAGAAGCTGGGGCACCTCCTCAGGAAGACTATCCGCCACATCAAAAACTCTGCTTCGTGACCCTGATTGTCAAAGGCCTCAATTCACCTAGTAAGCGGAAAGCCACTCTTCAACGTCTAAGCGACTAAACAGTTCGGTGGTCTTCCTTCAAGAAACAGACCTGACCGAGGCTGATTACTCACATTCGCGGAACGAGAAACACTACTAAGCCCGGATGACTGCTACGGGGCAGTGAAAGGGGACCTGTCCGGCCAACTATACACCCTGGTCTCAGTCTACGCTCCCAACGAAAACCAGGAAAGATTCTTTACCGAGGTTGAAGCCGCTCTACTACCCTTCCTATAAGGCCAAACCGTGATAAGAGGAGACTTTAATGATGTCCCAGATCAGCTGAAGGACAAGTCAGGTCCCACCCACGGCAAGAGACTCCAAAATAACCATAGGCCTGCAACAGCGTTTCAAAGCGTTGGGAGTAGTGGACACTTGGAGAGTTCTAGCACCAATAGCCAAAGACTACTCTTTTTTTCTCCCACATACACTGCACCTCATCCCGAATAGACCTACTTTTGGCTGGCCCACAACTCCTCTGCTTTACAGACGAAGTATGCCTAGGCACAAGGGTGCTGTCGGACCATGCCCTGGGAAGCCTAACAGCACGCATCCCCAACCCGGAGCCACCCCCAAGACCACAATGGTACCTCTACGTCCTGGTCTTCCATGACATGGCTCTCCGAGATGCTATAGCCACAGCCATTCGGCATTACTTCAAGAAAATTTAGGGGCAAACCTGTAGCTCACACGTCAGCCTACAAAAAACGACGGGCTGCCCTGCAGGAACTACTGGAGAAGGTCTTAGCCGGAGCAGAGAGGAACCACAAAAAGGGATGGTCCGCAAAAGCCACCCGGCGCTGCGAATCACCCGTAACAAACTAGAAGCACATTATGCAGAACAGATGGCCCAAGCCCTATCCCAAACTAAGCAGAGCTATTACGTACACAGCAACAAAGCCAACAAGTTCCTAGTTAGGAAATTGGTCAAAACCCGCCGCCAGAATGAGATAACCGGCCTGAAAGATCACACAGGGATTACCCAGTAGGTTGAAACCCAAAACTACAAGAGCAATACATTGAGGAGGCCACCCTCCCACACATTCGGGAGGTGGATCGGAAAGCCCTGGAGCTTCCCATTTCAAGGAAGGAAGTGGAACAGGTGATAAAAGCCCTAAAACCCAGAGCCCTGGGCCCAGATGGATTCTCACCTAAGTGTTATAAACTCTTCAGCTTCTCTGCTCACGGGCGCCCTGGCGGAGCTCCTAAACTCCTTCCGAGAAACAGGTTCAGTGACCCTGTCAATGCACGAGTCCACTACCATTATGCTTCTCAAACCAGGAAAAGGCCCACGGGACTGTACCTCATACAGACCCATTTCGCTCCTCAACATTGATGCAAATATATACACCAAGGTGCTAGCAAATAGACTAGCAAGGATTCTCCCCACACTGATCAATGCGGACCAGACAGGCCTCATCATGGGGAGAAGCACTGGAGACAACATTCGCCGAGCCGTGAATTTAGTGGAGATAGCGACAGGTAACCACCAGGAATTGGCCATACTCACCCTGGACGCAACTAAGGCCTTTGACTGGGTCGACTGGTCTTTCATGGACCTAACACTGAAGGCTTTTCAGTTTGGCCCCAACTTCCACACCATGGTACTAGCCAAATACGTGGCCCCCAAAACATCTCTACTTATAAATCAACATAAATCAGCCCAAATTCCACTTACAAGCGAACGAGACAAGGATGCCGACTATTGAAGGAATGTTGCTAAAAGGGGGATCAACACAAGGCGTTGCTGTATGCCGACGACGTGATGTTGTCGCTCACGAACAGCCAGAGCTCGTTACCAGCAGCCTTGACAGAGCTGGAAGCCTTCGAACGAGTGGCAGGCTTCTCCATCAACTACACCAAGTCGGAGACCCTAGGAGTGAACTTATCAAAGGAGACGCTGCACCTCCTCTGCCCGACCTGCCCACTGAAATGGAGTACCACAACAACCAAATACCTGGGAGTACATATTGCGGCTGACCCCGCAGTGAACTTTCCCCACCTATTCAGCAACTTAAAGGCAGACCTCAAGAGATGGGAGACCCAGACGATCTCGCTCCTTGGGAGGGTGACAGCATGCAAAATGAATTTACTACCAAGATTCCTGTACCTCTGTGCAGTGTTGCCAGTGGAAACCCCTCATTCAATTACAGAAACAGGTCTTTCGATTCATATGGAAATGGGGGAAAGACCTGATCCTGCAGAAGGTAATGACGGGGCAGATAAATGGGGTGGGGAATGGGAGTACCCAACCTCCGTAACTATTATATGGGGGCGCAGCTGACAAACTTCCTGGCATGGTCTGACCCCAGAGACCCCCCAAAATGGGTTAAAATCGAACAAGCCAGAAGCCTGATCCCGCTCAGCAACCTTCTATACACCTCAGCAGCAGCACGCAGGCAGTGGCCAACAATTCTTTCATCGACCAGGGCCACCTTGAGGATCTGGGATAGCGCACTACAAAAGAAAAAGATCCCCAAGGGGCTGGGCCCTCTGGCACCAGTCATCCACAACCCAGACTTCGCCCCGGGACTGCAAGCGGCGAACTTCCACAACTGGACCCAAGGAGGACTACAAACTCTCTCACAACTATTCAAAGACGGGTCCCCCTAGACTTTGCGGAATGCAAGGCCAGCTTTAACCTACCAGAAACTGAAAGGTTCACTTATGCACAACTGCGCCACTGGATCTCCCAGCCAGTAACCAAACAGAAAACCACCAGGGCGCCCCTTGCCCTGGAACTCTCATTATCGGAAGGCCCCAGGAGAGGTAACATCACTAAACTATACAAGATATTGCAAGAGGACATGCTGGTCGCGAGACCGGCATACATGGCCAAATGGGAGACGGACCTAGGGAATAACATCGAGGACCCGACTTGGGTCGACATCTGGTCCAGAAACAACTCTGCCTCCAGATGCATCACCAACAAAGAAGGTGCGCTCAAACTACTCTACCGCTGGTATTACCCACCGGAATGTCTGCACCACTTTAAAAGCTTGTTGGATCCGAAATGCTGGAAGCAATGCGGCGCCCGAGGTACATACTTCCATATGTGGTGGGAATGCCCACGGGCACAATCCTTTTGGGAGCAGGTTTTCCAGACAATAGAAGCCATCACCCACCGCAGGCTGCTGCTGACACCGGAGGTGGTTCTACTAGGCACCCCGCTGCCGGACTGCTACCCAAGATCTGGATCTACTGCAAAACTGATCACCCAGCTGTTACTGGCGGCCAAGATCTCACTCGCCCGCAGATGGAAATCCAAGGAAGGCCCTCTTCTTCCCCTGTGGTGGACCAAGGTCTGGGCCATTCTGGTGGCGGACAAAGGTCACGGTGGCCAAAGATGGGGCATTACTCCGCTTCACAGATTACTGGGACCCGGTCTTGGAATATAACAGAGCCTTCCCAGCCCTGACCTTCCAGTCACAACGAGCAAGACTCACCCTACAGCCCTAGGAGCAGTTGGAAGGGCCACTAAGAAGGGAAGGACTCAGAGGAAAAAGGACAAAGTCCACAGAACGACGGCATAAGGGGTGGGGGGAGGAGGGGTAACTATGGGGCTAAAAGTAATATCATTGTCACTGTACAAATGCAAAATCTGTAACTGCTGCACCCAGATTTAAATAAAGTTGTTAAAAAAAAAAAGATTGGAGACCACCAGGGGGCGCGGGTTGTATGGAAGCCTGAGAGCTCAGCTCCCACGGAACCGACGGTATAGAGCGAATTTCAAAAGTGTGCCCAGCCCGCAAACTACAGACACCTGACATCTCTGCAGAAGAAGGGGTCCTGCATTGCTGGACGGTGTCCTGGTTAAATTCGGACGGTTCAACCCGGTGAAAGTTGCCAGCGAAGTTGCCTCCCCTGCCGCGCGCGGAGGCGCTCAGGAGAGGAATGCGGTGTGCTTGCTGGGTCGCCTGAGGGCGCCAGACATTACGGCGGCGGTACAGACAATTCTGCCTTGGGCTCCAGGGGGTTAAGGATCATTGCGGCGTGAACGGGGAGCCCCCAGACTGAGCTCCGGCCCTGAGGAGACTCCAGCAGCTGCGTTCATCGTTGGAGTGCTGGGAGAAGAGCTGTGCCGACTTGCCCCTGGCCTTTCTTGATACCCCAAGAGCTGAGCGGCGTGCTCTTCAGGAGGGTTGAACACAGCCCTCCCCTGACCCTGTGTGTCTGCGCTTGTGCTCCCCTGCGCCATAATGGTCCCCCCCTGAGTGAAGAGGGGAGCGGGCGCAGCCGGGTAGCGACGGGTGGCTTGCCTGCAGCCACAACGCAGGCTGGGCGAATCAGCAGAGGAAACCTCCAGGGCGAATGCCATCAAGCCTGGCCGCGAGGTAAGGAGAGCAGGTGGGCCAGGGAAGCTCCTGATCTAGTAGGCGCTGCAGGGGTCCGTGAGGAAGCGGGGGAGTAACTGCCCATCCGCCTTCCCCTCCTATTGAACTATACCCCAAGGCCTGGAGGAGCAACTCACAGCACGGAAACCCAATTGAGAGGCGGCACTACACTCGGAGCACAGTGGCGGCAGGCTGGGGCTGAGCCCACAACCGGGAGTGGCCAACAAAGACTGTTAACCAGTCACAAGGCATAGAGACTGCGATCTGGGGATTTGGGCCCCGCTGCATGATCTGCCAAGCAGAGGAGCCACTTCCTCCCTCCGCAGGGGAGACTTGCTTCATCCCGCAACTTCCCCATAGAGACTTAATGCACTTTTGCCCCCAGGCAGACAACAGCCAAGGAGATGGATTGTGAGTCCCGTGAAACTTGATAAGTGGAGGCCCACCTCGGGCTGCGAGCGCACGGGCACGCAAGAAGCAGCAGGCAGTTCCCCGGAGGAGGAGTGCTGTGTATTGAGGCCCGAGGGCAACAGCACAGCACGGGACGAGCGACAATGGCATAGCCCCCTCCCGTGGCGCATAGTGAAAAAGAAAGCAGGGGCACAGAAGATAAAGGTTGCATGACAGCCTGGAACAGCGAGAACAGTTGCAAGACCACACTGAGCGCTCCAAAATCCTACCCACAACTTCAAAGGCTCATTCCCGTGGGGGTAGCGGCCTGTAGTGATACGCCCCTTTTGCAAGGAGCAATCGCAAAGTCCCTACCTCGACACACAAAGCAGACTCTTTATGCAGCAGGACACGGGCCCCTCTACAGTTCAGAAGCTGCAGAAATTCTGCAGGGAGTCCGCGAACATGGCCTCTCCCATGCCCCAAGATGACACTGCAATCCCAGGAGGCGACCAGAAACTATCAACTAAAGCTGACATTCACCTCCATCTGGGAGAAATGTGTGCTTTTCGGACAAGCATGACCACGACGGTCAGCATGTTACAGGACAAGATTCATAAGATAGAGGATAAGGTCGAGGCTCTGGAGAACTACCAGCAGTCGGCAGATATAAGTGAAATGAGGGCAAAGGGCAGTTTCCAAGAGCTTGAACAGAAGAACCGGGATCTAGAAGCAAAAGTTGACAATTTGGAGAATCGGGAAAGAAGGGCGAATATAAGGGTACCAGGCCTCAAAGAATCCCCAAATGAGACCCGTGCTTCCCTAGAAAGAAGAATCAAAGACCTCATAGCTTCCATACTTCCCTCTCCAATCTCACCTCAACTGGAATTTGAGAGAGTCCATCGGGTAGGCGGCCCCCCAACGGACAGAGATCAGTCCTGGCGAGGTGTCACCATTATAAGCATAAAGTAGATATCCTCCAGAAGGCGCGGGAGTTAGAAACAATTGACTTTGAGGACTCTAAAATAAGGATCTACCAGGATCTCTCAGCCGCCACTCTAGCACAGAGAAGAGTGTGCCGTCTTCTCACCCTATAGCTGCGAGAAAGGAGCACGAGATATAGGTGGAAATCACCCGTTCGCCTTGATATTCTCGTATGGAAATGAAGACTATATGGTCACCTCGAGGGAAGAGGCAGAGGGAGTTCTTCATAGCCTACAAGCAGGGTCAAGCGCAACTGATGGGGAAGAAGCCCCCTCATCATCGGAGCATGCAAGAACCCCCTCGGGCCCCTGGCGACAAAAAAGCAAGTCCAAAGGAGGCAAGAAGTTTCAAAGGTTGAACACCCCCTGACGTAGTATAACGTAAGGATTGGTGCTTTTCAGAACTCAGGCCCCACTTGGCCCCTTACTGCCATGTCCTCATATTCCTCTCCCTATGTCTTTCTGTCTCTCCCTTTTCTCCCCTACTCTCCTCCTGACTACTCCACCCACCATCTCCTCTCTCTCCCTCCTTCTCACTTCCTATTCTTTCCCTCTGATGTTCCGCTTTTACTCTCTACTCTCTGATCCTACCCTCTATTACTAGCTCACCTTTCTTCATACCTCGGCTACTCACCACTATGCTACTACTCTCATCTCCACTCAACTAACTCTCCCCTCTACTACGCTCCCCATTACTACTCTCCACCTCACCACGCCACTTCTCTCTTCTCTCCACTCTACTACTCTCCACCTATGCCTTCTCTCAAATTCACTCTCCTGTCACTACCACTAACCTCCTCCTTCACTCCCTAAGATCCCTATTACTTCAACTCACACAGCTTGCACACATTCAAACCACAGTACTACTTTCTCTCACCAACTAATGCTTTACCTTGCACCTTCAGCAATTCTCCTTCACACTCTTCCACACCATTCTTCCCCCGCTTTGTTTGTTGGTCCTCCTTCTCCTCCCTTGATCTTAACCAAATAACCCACACCTTCCTGTTTCCTGTACCCCCTTTATCCTTCCATATCCTCACAATTGGCTCTCTCCCTCCCCTGGTCCCCCGGGCCAACCGTTGGCTTTCCTTCCCCCAGGAGAGATGTTACGTGTGAGCAAAAGCACAAAATTGGTCTTAAGCCTGCCCCTTATTTTTAGGTAGGTTCGCCAGCATCAGTCAGTGGCTGCCCATTGCAGCGAGAATCAAGTTTAATGTCCCAGTTCTTCAAAGGGTTTCCCAACTTGTGTGAGATGCATGTTTGGCAGGGGGACTGCTCCGCGGCCACAGGGCATGTAAGAATATTGTCCTTGTGGGTTTGTCTCTGTATGCTAAGATCGCCGTTATAGCGAGGAGAGCTCTCTGCGTCCTTGCTATTGCTGAAGCCACTCCACTCGCGCTGACCCATGTCATGTAATGTATCTGTTTTCTCTGGTGCGGATTGAACCAAGGCTTGGTGGCTCTCCACGGTCTCGCCCCGAGGCATCCTACTTGCTTGTTTCTCCACCACTGTGTATACTATATCCTGAAGTCCTACAGGAGAAGAACGAAACTGGCCAGCATTATGCAGTACATGCATGGGGCAAGAAGAAGTGGTACTTACTTCAAGCATCAGGCACAGGTAGAAAGGTCAGGGCCTGGGGCCCTCCCAACTCCCCCACCCCACCTCTGAAGCTCCTGCCTCCTGACTCTGGCAACAACCCTGGTAGTCATCCCATCTGAGCCTCAGAGGGGTCCACCTGTCCTCTTGGCAGGGCCAGGTCTCTGACTCTATCACAAATAACTGGGTTACAGTCTCTGAAATCAGATTTCTTTATTTTTTTATTTTCTCGCTTTTTAAAGGGCTGTCACACTCACAATTCACCTGCTTTTATCAGACCATCCTCCTCTACCCTGCAGAACCTTGGGGAGATTCTAACATTTCCCAAATGTATCATGGAGGTGTTGTCACTCTTTGAATTTACTTGAAGAGGTAGATGCTCTCCCCCACACTTTCTGAAATCATGCCACACTTCCAGACATGGGATTCCAAGGATCTAAATACTAGTAGCGCTGGTTAGATTATCAGATCTTTCATGCATCATCTCCAACTGTACTTATGAGTTGGTGGTGATGTTTGTAACCGTACCGTCAAACACTAATGAGTAACCTTCTGTATGTAAGGGAGGCTTTGACACCTGATATCCCATAGTTTAACCCTTCAAATTTCGCTATAATTATGAATTATGATCATTTGATGTCAATTGCATACAGTTTCTAAGGAGGGATTCTAGGAGTGAAATAAGGGCCTTCTCGTCTTTGGTTATGTAGATATTTCGGGTACTTCTTGCCAATTTTACTCTAGTTCGACCTCTGGGGCAGAAAGAAGGTCTTAAAATAATCTCTGCTTTTGAGTTTTCTACTATATTGCTTTGTTGTGATAGTGGGATCAATCTCTGTAGGCGCGCTGGTCACCACTCCAGAAATAAACATGCAATTTCAAAAATATTGTACAGATCTGCGAAAAGAACCAACTCCCTCAAGCTTCCCACAAGGCTTGTAAGTAGAAATGCACAAATGAAATGGTTCGGGAGAGTATCTCGCGCTCAAAGCAAAAACTACTATTCAAATTAGTAAATAGTCCATCCAAATTGTGGCAAAGTTCTCAGAGATTCAATTTTGTGGTGAATTATGTTTATTCTTCAAAGGTAGAAAAAACAGCCGACACGTGTTTCGACCCCTGGTCGTTATCAAGGCATAGATTACTCCATGACATGTATATCCAAGTGAAGGAATTGATATGTGGGTTTCCTATAGGTATATCTCAGTGGTTTAATTGCAACAACCTTTGATGTATCCAGAACCATGTGGAGACTTAACCGTTGTTAAGACCTGTATGTCTGGCTCCTTGTATCTTGAAGTTCAAAGCATCAAAAATAGGCACACCATTTCTGGTCACTGTTATGTTGAGATCCCTTTTTCAGTGGGTTCAAATCCCAAAAACCGATGATCAAGACAACGGCAGGACAACTGTCCTGCAGGCTGGTTCCTTTCAGTATTGCAGAAAATATATTCCTTTGGAATCTCCTTTGTGACAGGGTAGCCCCAACATCAAAAGTGCTATCCCCTCAAGGTTACCTTCATCCATCCTGTTCAACCAGCCCTAAGGGAGGGCAAGCATTTCTTGGTTGTGATGTTCTGAGACACCTTTAAATGTATCAATATGGTGCTTGAAGCCCTGCAACGTCCTCTTTGGTTCCTTGTAAAATCGCAATCCAGCTCATGCCGGCCAACATGCCTTGCTCAGGTACAGATTCCAGTATCACGAATGAGCCACAATTGCACTACTACCTATTAGAGCATGTGTGCTCAAGAAGTTGGAACACAAGTACAGTGATCCCACACTTGGGGAAGGAGAGCACTTGCTAGATTCCCTAGTACTAAACTGCAATATGTTCTTTTAACCCAATCTCCTCTATGACAATAATCTGTTACCTAGGTTTGCTGGTTCTGCAAGCATTGTGAGACACATTGGATGGAGCTAAAACATTTTTTTTAATCATCTGAGAACCCATACAGGACATCCCATCCCAAAACATTGAAAACAAAAATGTTTTCTGGCATAGCACTAAAGAATCATTTTCTTGTGGTGTCCCACAAGGATCTTGCATCTCCCCCAATCTCTACAACATTTACACAAAACCCCTCTTTGACCATCCTGACGCCATCAGTATCTCATATAAGAACTACGCTGACGACACCCGAATCCTCCTCCCTCTCTCAAGTAACTACCCCCAAGATGTCAGAGCTATCATCGCCGTCTACAAAATCATTCAGGATTGGATGGCCTCTCACCTCCTTTGTCTAAATTATGAAAAAAACGAGATCCTCGTAGGCTCCCATTTTCACTTTGCAACCTCGACCCAGCCTACAAAGCATTCAACATCGATGGGAATCTAATCCAAACCTCACCCATGGCTAAAGCCCTGGCCATTTTCTTAGATGCCACTCTTGATCTATCACGCCAAGTAAATGCCATAGCTTCATCTGCTGCCTCTACTTCCAAACTTCTCAAAGCAAGCAAACCCTTCCTCTCAAATACTAACCGCCTCACTATAGAAAGAGCTATCATCGAATCGAGACGCGATTACTGCATTGCCCTCTTTGCAGGCACTTCCGAAAGAAACCTATGCAAACTGCAAACCATACAAAACAATGCACTCTGGGCTGACCTTGACCTATCCAAACACGACCACATTTCTGAAGCAAGAAAAAACACTAATTGGCTGCCAATTTGTGAAAAAATCTAGTTTAAATCCCTCTCCATAGCCCATCGATTCCCCACGAACACTGCACCGACATACCTCTCCCAAAGCATCGATAAATACATCCCCACTCGCCAACTGATATCAGCGAATTGCCACTAGCTCAAAGTACCCAAATTCAATCGCAAGTCTGCCGGAGGTTCCAGCTTCTCTGTCAGAATGGCTGAGCTTTGGAATAACCTCCCATCGCACTCAGAAAAGAACCCTCCTATTGGACATGCAGAACAAACTTGAAAACTTGACTCTTACTAAGTCTACCCTGTCTTTTACCCGCCTGGAAACGGACACACCTCTTGTGTGACTCCTTTTGAAATGTTCTCTTCCGGTAATGCTTTCACTGTCAATGTAGCTAGCGCCTAGATACCCATGGGTTCGGTGCTCTGTAACAAAAGCAAAAATAAATTCAATAAATAACACATAAACCCCATAACAGGTGGGACTGTTCGGCAGACCCCATTTATGCCCGCTAGACCTGATTACTCGTCTCTTGACCCCCTAAGTGGTGTGATAATGCGTCTCTTTTCTAATTGAAATTTAAGCAACGCATTAAAGAGAGAAACAGAAGCAGACTTTTTTACACTTTTGTAAAAACCAACAGGTTAAAACAAATAAAAAAAATAAATAAATAACACATAAATCTTTTGGGGATCCCTGCTGATACAAATAAGTTCTCGCATGCTTTCAACATATAAGAAAACAAACTGAAAAAAGTGCTGAATACTTCAAGTGTGAAGCTGGTTCATACAAACATTAGCTATCAGAATACAAAACAGAGGCTGTGCTTTGCTTGTTTTGGGTGGGGCAGGGTCAACTTAACAGGTGTGTGGTGCAAAGGAGTTTCAGTTTTGACAGATTTGAGAAGGAGTTTTCCATTCGCCTATGAAAAACGATCAAGGCACCCAAAAATCAAACATTGGAACATGCAATATATAACGGTAACACAATATTTACCTGCAAAGTTTTATCTGAGCATCTCTTAAAGCAAATCTTTCAATATCTGGGTTCAGAATCACCTTGACAGCACACAGTTTTCGCAGATCAGGGAGACTGGTGAAAAACAAAGACTCGAATCTGCTTTCATTCATGATGATTTATGGTTAATCACGTTGATCTATGAAATAAAATGTTGGGTTATATGTACAAGTAAACAAATAATATTTCAGTTACAAAACTGCTTTATTGTTTGTGGAGAATTGTTTGTCAATATTACTGTAAGGTGTTATTTTCAGACACCAAATAAGTAAACAAGAGCCAAATAAACCAAACTATATCACTCCACTGTCTGTAGGTAACTGCTTCAGAGTGAGGCATTTAAATTATTATAACTACTAGTTAGGAAATGCAGCCAGGAAGGACAGCATTGCTGGCAGAGGTCTTTCATGGCTCTTTAAAAGAGAATTGGGGACGACTAAATAACTAAGACAGAACACCTCATATGCTACATATAGGTCGCACTAATGACCAGTTCTCAGACTTTCTCAGACTTTTATTAACAAATGGAATTCAACCATCTGCAAGGTGGGCGTGCGCTCGTCTGGGCTTTTTGAAATTTTTCATTAAATGCAATGATGGTAAACCAACATCAGGAAAATGTGTGGTGTTAATCCACCTACATTTTCCTACACTCACAACACGATAAACGCATAGACCCATGTACTCTGGGTGGACACAGCCTACAGGCACAGTCCGCCCTGTCATATTTAGTTGGAATGTGACAGCCAGGAATGCACAATGTCATCTCCAGAAAGGGGGAGGGCCAACCTTTCCCCTGCCATGGCAAGCCTGATGAACTAACAAAGGTTCCATGGATCCGCCCTGCTCTTTTGTTAGGCCCTGCAGCTGGTGGTAGCAATTAACATACCAATAGAGGGTACTTCAAACAGGACCAAATGGGGCTTGGATGCAGATGTTAACAAAGGAGACAGGAAACCCAACAACCTTTCATATGTTACTGTGTCAACCTGTAGCCAGCTCCTGCTCTGAGTATCAATAACAAATTAACTGTCATGTCTGTGGTCTGCTGTTTACAGTAGGCCACCACACTCAGGGGACCCCATTCATAAAGCACGAGAATGTGGTTTGTAGGTGCCAGAGAGTCTGGTCTTGCCGCAGCTTCAAGGGAGACCTGCCACTTTAATCAGGAACCACATAGAGATCCATTAACTAGAGAGACTCTTTGATCAACAACAGACATGAAGATGGGTGGGACTTAGTATCACAAGGGAGGGTGCCCAGAGATCTTTCTGTTGAGAGAAGGTTTCTGCCATTTTAGCTCTAGGACACACCTTGTTCCTGTTTTCACCTCATTACCTTTCCTGTTGCAAAGCACTCTAGTCAGGACCTCACGCATACAGGAGATTGATGGTAGGGACCACAGGATTGGTTCATTAAGGTAGGATTAGCCTACGTCAATCACTGTGGCCCACTTGGCTTCAAAAGAGGGCTAGGCCCCTCTTTTGGCAGATCATCTGAAGACTTCACTCGAAGTAACAAAGAAGAACTCAACCTTGGACCCTGGCTGAAGGTACAGTCTGCCTTACATCTTCCGCCAGTGAAGGAAGACCAGGGTACCCAAAGTGGGAAGCAAGATCCCTCCCCTACAACAATAATAACAATAGAACAACTGTAATTTCTATTGGCGGGAAAAACTGTATTGCAGTGAACCTTTGATAAATCCCTCCCTCCTCACCTGTGCTCATGATTTGTGGAGCTCTCCTTCCAGTATTCTACAGGGGTGCATTGGTTTGAAACTTTTAACTTGAGAGGCTGCAGTGTTCAAAAGATTCTTGTCAGAATAATGTCCTTGCCTCTTTTTAGAGTTATCTTGGGTGGTTTCTTTTGGTGAAAAAATATATATAGTTCTTCAGATTCTGAGCCGTCCCTACGTTGGTGAGATCTCTCTTTCTAAATGTTCCCCTTTTATTTTGCAGGTTCTTGGTTCTCAGAAAAGATTAGCTGCTGCGGTATGGCTGCGACTGCACTCGGTTTGAGGAAACGTTAAATAAACGAGAGTTCGTCTTAACTGAGTAATTGCAGCCTTCAGAGATGAGCGTGGTAATAACTAAGCAAAGAATAACTTGCTGGTACTTCAGGTAAGCAACATATGTAAAACTTCTTCTTTCTTATTCACAAAGTTAATTCATTAATGAAAATACCTTTTGTTTTGCAGGTTTTCAGAAAACTGTAGATGAAGTACCTTCAGGCGATGCAGAGACTGCTGAGGATAACTTCTGAATGAAGGCACTGCGACCACGAACGAAGACTGCTGTGAGGAAGATGCTGCGGCTGCGACAGAACTTCTGACAGAAGATGCGGAGACTATAAAATAAACAGCTGACTGAAGAAACACTTCGGAAATACTTTGGTTCGGTAAGTCTTTTAAGTAAACTATGGAATTCTGTTGATTTTCGGTGGAAACTAATATCTCTTAACCTCTTTTTCCTTTGACAGGTTCTGTCAGGAGATCGCTGGTAGCGTTACCCGCTGTCAGCAGAGAAGACGTGAAGTGAGCACTCCAGCGGAGGCGGGGTTTAAGTAGCTTATAGCCGAGGAAAAGGTGGGCACCACTTTTGTCTTTGAAGTGTGTTCTTAATATCTGGTTTGTACTTCTTTTCCGCAGCTACCAATCTATGAGGGTCCAAATGACACCTGGACCCAATATAGAAACTGAGAAGAAAAAAAGCTGGATGTGCTATCCAGCAAAGTTTGGTGCTCACGTGTTTACTCAGAGAACTGCGTTATTAAAGAAAACTTTTTGTTAAAGGTGCTTGTAGGTATAAAAATGATTGATCAAAGAAGTTCTTAATTAATTGTCACGTCACAATTAGTTTATTCTTTTGTTGTAAAATAATTTTCTTTTCATAGTATTTGCTCCTTATATCATTAATGAACAAGTATCCTAGCTGACTGAAAAGTTATGTGGGCATATATGCCTATGCATTTCGGAGCACCGCTCCTTCGTCAGGGCCTAAACCACATTTTCTGTTTGTTAGTCAATGCTTTGGTATCTGGTGTGTGGGCGCTTCTTAGGAGTCAAAAATAACTTCTCACGTGACCATTTGTCACTGCAGGTTGCTTTCGCTTGCATCGGATGCGTCCTCTCGGGTCGTGTCTTGGCGGCAGCCATGTTGAGTGTAGGAAAAACCAATGTAAGCACTATGTGAGCCTATGGGTGCAATGCTATGAATGAATGAGACAAATGCCTTTTGTGCCAGGCTTGAAGCCACTGTTCACCCACTGACTGATATGAAGTTCCTTGCTTCCCTGGTATTTCTGAATGGCAACGGTGCTCCTTTGCTGGGATCATGACACAGCAGCCTGCAACACACTCATCATCAGCTTTGGGCCGTCTGCCTTAAAGGACGACACACGCCCATTGAAGAAGCTGTGAGAAGTTAATCGACAAGCACCTATTGCCGTATGCCGTAAAGGAACTTTTTCGAGCCAGTGAGTTCCTCAATCTGCAATTGACGGCAACGCTGACCGTTGTGAAGCCGCCATCGCTTAAAGACATTGAGACGTCTCAACCAGTGCTTCAGAATCACCAACCAGCAATGAGACATCGATTCCTGACCCTGAGCCACCGTGAAGGCCAGTGTGCAGCCGTTCATCCAGCTTTGCGAACCATTGTGCCGCATGATACCCTCTGCAACTCCTGTCTTGAACTCTGTCACAGAAGCCTGCAAAGTGCCCTGAAGCCGATTCAACCATGTCAAGCACGAAAACATTTACTACACAAGGTAAATTGTGGTTCTATCCCCCTGTTCCTTCCCAGAAGGCCAGTAGAGACATTTTTAAACCCATTGCCGACTTTGTGTTAAAGCCAAGAAACCTTAACAAACTGTTGTGGTTATTAACCATACCGACTACCCTCCTTTCAATATTCAGAGTGCATTCCTTTTCCTTCTTTGAAACGGTCTGTCCTCTGAATTCCTTTACAGGGTGGGTTGTATCTCGTAGTGTTCTTAGACTGTCTTTTGTGATTAATAAAGTAGATCTTTTTAATACAACCTTGACTGGACACTCCTTTTATCATTGGGTAATAATTGTATTTTCGCTGTGTTGCAACTAACCAACGATCCATGACCTTTCGGATATAAGCCAGACGTTTCGTCCACGTTACCAAAATTGGACAAGGAGGTTTATAATTTGCCTGCTATTCCAATCTGTTTGGATCCCTTCTGATGTATTAGAGGTGTGAGGCTGATTGATGGTTTAGAAACCGATATTCATCCCAGGACCACAGGTACCTCGTAAATTGATTCATCACACTCCTGCACACTAGAAGAAGCGGAAACCTTGAACAAAGGCTAAAGACTAGGATCGGCACACCTTGGTTCCAAATTGTGCCAGAGATTTAAGCTGATCTCCCGGATCCTACACCTGGGCCTTGCAACCTCAACAACTCTCAATAAATGAAGCATGTACACTGGGAGTGCAAAGGACTCAAGTTTCCTCCCTTGCATAAACACTGACAAGCGAGATCTGAAATAGTTACCAATCACTTAGAGATTAACTTTACACCCTTAACTACACCATCACAGTGCTTAGCACACTCGAATGCTGTGTTTGAAATCCATGATGGCGCCTGTAGTGCCAGGGGAGTGTGGACGCTCTCTGGTTACCCCAGATCTGACGGACCCGATACCCGCCATCCTGGCGGTTTTAGGTGCGACCAACGTGACTGTCGGATGACCCGCATGACCCGACGACCCAAGAAGTGGGTTCCCCTGCCACTGGAAGAGCCCTGGAGAGCCCCTCCTAGATACAGGGCCTGGACTTCATCCCCGCTGGCAGAGGGAGCGCCTGACTTGCCTGGCCAGGGAGGGCAGCGGGTAGCTAGCTTTGGAGGCCAGGGCAGCGCCATTTGGGGGTTCCAAATCACGCAACTATGGAGCTGGCCCAGGAGGAAAAGGGCCTCTGGTGGCGAGCGCAGCGGCACAGTGCGAAGACCTGCTGTTAGACATGTTTGCCCGCAAATGTATGCTGCACGATTGCACAGATACTGCTGGTGCAACAGAGTGATCAGCCGAGCCAGGCTGCTGAACCCACTGCGGGAGGCATAGAGCACCCCAAGCTTGCTGCACCGTAACAAACCCTCAGTTGCAGCCGGGGACGGCGATATTGTGCTGGAAAATGGCACAGACGACTCTGTGGCTGAAGACTTGGAAATACTGGCGTGAGCACCTCCCTGCGCTCTGGATGGCAGTGTGCGAAAGCCGACCAGTGAGTGAGCCCTGGAGTTAGCGGGCCACGTCTGGGTGAGATCCTGAAGCTGGCGTACATCACCATAGGTGCAATCAAGAAGCATTAACTCTGCGGTGAACGCAGTTTGCACATATAAGGAGGACAAGTGCAACTGTACGTCGGCTGCAGCGGGTGTTCCTTTCTGGTGAGATTTGGCCTGTGAACACCCAGAAGAGACCAAGAGTAGCCTGGGAATTAACAGTCAGTGAAAGTCTGCATTGCGGTGACCTAAGGGCTTTAAGTGGAGCCGAAGTGGTGCTGCCCTTATAGTGGGTCTTAGCCTCCTCTGCCCTCAGGATTATCTCTGCTGGTGGGGGCCATTGGATGGCACTGGAGTTGGATGGACACAGTTTAGAGAGTATACTGCAGTGGGATTGCTAATTTCTTAGGTGCAGTATCAAGGTTGCAGTGTGAAGGGGACGTTTTATTGCTTACTGTATTACAGTTGATTATTACCAAAAGTACGACTGTAGTGCATCCTCTATCTCTGTGCTTCTGCCTTTCCCTTTCTGTCTTGTTTCTGGGGAACCTGCATTGCAAGCAGGACTTCTCACTCCATGGCCCGACTAGCCACCTGTATGATCTGGAAAGGCCGAGAGGATAGCTCAGGGGCAACACGTTTGTCTTGGAAGCAAGACAACTCAAAGCAACACAGGTTAGAATCCTGGGCTCACGCTTAGAAACTGGTCCCTGGTATAAATCGCGTTATAAAAGAACAATTATAGTTATATAATTGGTCAATTCTCTTAGCCTCCCCGCCAAGTTAGAGCTCGCCCTCTGCTGCTGGACTCTCTCCACTGGGCTGGACTTTTCCACTCTGTCTCGTCTGCTCCTACCTTGCTGCTAAGCCGCCTGTTCCCACAGCTATTATCTTCCTCCTCTGCTGCTGGAGAAGCGCAATACCCCGCTCGGTGACCTGTGTGACGTTGTGTACCTGATTTGTCTGCGCCTGTCTTGCCTCTAGGCCGCCTCGTGAGTTCATCGTGCTTTGTGCAGTTCTCCTTTTCTCTCTATCCCATTCCACCTCTCTGCCCTCTCCCTCCATGGTGCTCTCAATTTCCTCTATTTACTCTAACTGCTATTCTATCACCTATCCTACTTCTGTTTCGAAGCCTGGAAGAATAGAATTCAAGAACAATCTCCTGGTCTCCAACCCAGGTCTGCCCATCGCTACCACCTACGTCACTGACATCCTCTTTGTCGCTCCCTCTACGGAACTACGGACTCCCCACATGGTCTGTGTCCTCTCCCCTTTCTCTTTGTCACCCATTAATGGTGGCACCAGATTGGAAATACTCTTGGCATGATTTTCTTCCTCTAGATGCATCATTAATGTCTATCAGAATGGAACTGTAATGGTCCGGGATCTAAGCCCAACCTCTTCCTCCTTGATAGGCGTGTTCCATCTCTCATCAACTTCCTCCATCCTCCTGCCGCTCCTCCGTCCACCACCACTCTTGCCCCTTCCCCACCACCGACAGGCGTACCACATCCCTGGCCCGCTCCTCGAAAGTCCTTCAAAGGTGGCAACCAGCTTCACCTAACTGCCCTAAACTCTCACTCTGCTGTTGAACACCCCTCTTGATATCTGTCGCCTTCTTGTAGACTTTGAACTTGATGTTCTTGCTCTCACTGAGACATGTTTCACTGCAAGCTCTGTCACTGCATTTGACACACTCCTCCCTAAGGGCTACAAGATCCTCTCTATGCCCAGGCTTAACCGCTCTGGCGGTGGAGTGGCCTTGATCTTCTCTGAATGGGTCCATGCTACTATCATTCCCAATCAGACCTACTCTTCCTTTGAATGGCTCGCCTGCAGGGTTGGTGTCTCTCCAACCCTCTTGCCAACATCTACAGGACCCCTAGTCCGGTCTCCTTGTTCCTCTCGGAGTGGTCTGACCTGACCTCTTGTTTTATTGCCTCCACCTCCCAAGCTTCTCCTCCTCGGAGAGACTTCAATATTCACCTTGACTCTCCTGATTGAGCCACTGGACTCTTCCGCAGCCTCGGTGACTTTCTTTCCCTCACCATTCATGACTCCGGTCCGACGCACTCAGCCGTAAATACCTTGCATTCTCTCATCTCACCAGAAATCCCCATCTCCAACCGTCTCACTACACCCTCTCCTGGTCTGACCATGTTCTCCTGTCCTCTCATTTGGATCTCTTAGGTCCACCGGCTAAGCCTCTGCCTGCACTGCCAGTCTCCTTTTCTGTCATTCGACCGATGAAGCGAGTGTCAGTTGCTGCTTTTGCTGCCACTTTCATTCCACATCCCTCTCCTGCCACAGACTGCCACACTGGCTCTTCCCTTGCTGATCTTTACCTCTCTATCACCAACACCCTGGACATCCTTGCCCCTGCCATGAGGATTCGCATGAAGCCTGCCTCCAAGCGCAACACCTGGTATGACTCCGACCTAGCCTCTCTGAAACGCAAGTGCAGAGTTGTGGAGCAGAAGTGGCGGGCATCAAGCACATCCTCTGACAGATCGCCCTGCTGCTTGCTTCAAAGGCAATACAGACTCTCCATCCGCTCGAAAAAGAGGGCCCATATCCAAGCCTGCATCTCTGGGGCCACTAACAACACGGGCAAAACGTTTAAAATCTGCGAAGAATTTGACAATCCCATTGCAGTCTCCACTTCTCCCCTGCCATCCCTGACACTCTGTACTTCACTGGCCTCCCACTTCTTAACCAAAACTCAGGACAGCTGTCCTCACTCTCCTCAACTCCCCTCCCTCCCCAGCTCTCAGGCCTACCTTGGCCCTCCTTCCCCCTTCCCTCTTTCTCGCCCATAGAACCGGATGAGGACAATAGACAAGTCCTCTCTATGAAAGTCTCCTCCAAACAGGTGCTCCCCTGCTCCTCCAGAACTATAAACGAAAACATTGGCTGCCTTGCGCCAGCCTTGGCCGATTTCTGTAATCACTCCTTTGCCACTGGCTACTTCCCGCTACCCCTCAAGCACTCCCTTGTGCATCTTCTCCTCAAAAAGCCCTCTGACGACCCCTCCCGCCCGGCTAACTACCGCCCTATCTCCATTATCCCCTTCCTGGGGAAACTCCTGGAGAAGCTGGTCATCTCCCAAGTTATCCAACACACTGAATCTGTTGGTTGTCTCCAAGACCACCATTCTGGCTTCAGAGCAGCCAGAGGCACGAAAACTGCTCTACTGAACACCTGTGAAGTCTTACTCTCAAATCTCAATTCCAACTCTCCACCCGTTCTTATTCTTCTTGATCTTTCCTCTGCCTTCGACTGTCATGGTCCTTGCAAAGGAGCACCGTTCCCATTCAGAAATACCAGGGAAGCAAGGAACTTCATATCAGTCAGTGGGTCAGCAGTGGCTTCAAGCCTGGCACAAAATGCATTTGTCTCATTCATAGCATTGCACCCATAGGCTCACATAGCGTTTACATTGGTTTTTCCTACACTCAACATGGCTGCCGCCAAGTCCATTGTAAACTCACAGCACATACTACACCTATTGCAGAGGGAGCTACTTAAGCCCTGCCTCGGCTTGAGCGCTCGCTTCGCGTCTTCTACGCTGACAGCGGGTAACGCTACCAGCGATCTCCTGACAGAACCTGTCAAAGGAAAAAGAAGTTAAGAGATATTAGTTTCCACAGAAAATCCACAGAATTCCATTGTTTACTGAAAAGACTTACCGAACCGAAGTAGTTCCGAAGTGTTTCTTCAGTCAGCTGTTTATTTCGTAGTCTCTGCACCTTCTGTCAGAAGTTCAGTCGCAGCCGCAGCATCTTCCTCACAGCAGTCTTCGTTCGCGGTCGCAGTCTCTGCATCGCCTGAAGGTGCTTCATATACAGTTTTCCGAAAACCTGCAAAACAAAAGGTATTTTCGTTCGAATTAACTTTGTGAATAAGAAAGAAGTTTTACATATGTTGGTTTCCTGAAGTGCCAGCAAGTTATTCTTCGCTTAGTTATTAACGCGCTCATCTCTGAAGGCAGCAGCTAACCTTTTCTGAGAACCAAGAACCTGCAAAATAAAAGGGGAACATTTAGAAAGAGATCTCTACAACGTAGGGACTGCTTAGAATCTGAAGAACTATATATATTTTTTCACCAAAGAAACCACCCAAGATAACTCTAAAAAGAGGCAAGGACATTATTCTGACAAGAATCTTTTGAACACTGCAGCCTCTCAAGTTAAAAGTTTCAAACCAACGTGCCCCTGTAGAATACAGGAAGGAGAGCTCCACAAAACATAAGCACAGTTGAGGAGGGAGGGATTTATCAAAGGCACACTGCAATACAGTTTTTTTCCTCCAATAGAAATTACAGTAGTCCTATTGTTATTATTGTTGTTTTCACAGAATAAGAGCCCAGATAACAGATCCTCAAGCTGAAGGCATTACGCGCCTGCGGAGTCCCAGGTAAGCGTTACATCGACACGGTCAATCATGCCATCCTGACAAATCGGCTCTGTGACACCCTTGGCATCACTAGCCTGGCACTTGACTGGTTGACCTCCTTCCTCTACAACTGGCTTTCCCAGGTGCAACTGGGCCCTTTTCTATCCCCTATCTCCTATCCATCAAGGTTCTATCCTCTCGCTGTGGCTCTTCAATATCTACCTTGCCCCTCTGGCCCACCTGATCGCCTCCTTCTCTCGTCACTTCCAGTGTTATGCAGATTACACACAGCTCTCCTTCAAGCTTCCTTCTACTGCCTCGTCTTCCTCCTCTCTCATCCCTGACTATCTGACTGCTATTCAGGCATGGTGTGCTGCCAATGATGTCTGCCTTAATGCTAGTATGGCTGAGATCCTCCTCATTTGGACCCCAGTTCCCCCCTTCCCTCCTACCCTCTGACCGTCCTCTATCAGTCCCTTCCCCTCACCCTCTTGTGAGGCAAAAACCCTTGGTGTTGACTCCTCTCTCTCCTTCTCTCCTCACATCGCTGGCCTTTCCAGCGGCACCTCCTTAGAGGCATTCTCCCTTTGCTCAGCTTCCCCCAGAAACTCAATGTCTCCAGAGCTCTGGTCCTATCCAGGCTGGACTCCTGCAACAGCCTCTTGCTCAATCTTCCTTTATCCTCCATTTGCCCCCTTCCAACTAATCCAGAACAGGACGGAAAGACGTATCCTTGGCCTCTAGCCCAGGGACCCCATATCTCCAGCCCTAAAATCTTCCACTGGCTCCCGGTTGCTGCTAGGATCAAGTTAAAGACCCTCAACATCATCCACAAGGCAATCTGGGGCCTGAGACCCCACTACATCCAACTCTCTCTCTCCCTAAATACCTCTGTGCTAGAGCCCTTTGGTCCTCTAGCTCCAACTCTCTGCAGATCAGATGCTTCTCTAAGCAGATTGGGAGTAGATCTCTCTCCCCCGTAGGAGCCTCCCTCTGGAATGGTCTGCCTGCCCCTCTCAGACTTGAGCCAGATCTCCTTAACTTCTCCTTAAGTTCCGGAAGCTCCTCAAGACTCTACTTGCATCCCTAACCCACTCCCCTGCTAACACCACCATCTTCCGATTGTGACTGGCCCCCTGTTTCCAGTTCTACGTGGCTCCAGGCCCCCCACCCAGTCCACCCCCTCCTCACACTTAGCATGTGGACCCTCAGCCCCCGGCACCACCTGCACCCCATGCAATCCCTGGCACTTGCCCGCCTGTCCTCCCCTTAGCACTCTAATAGCCCATGTGGCTTTCTCTGCCCCCTGCTTCTCCCGCCTTTCACGTGCACTCTTTCCTCTTTACCCTGCACTTCCCTTACCTACCTAGCGCTTTTCATTCGCGCAGATCAGCATCCCCCCTTTGCACTTCTTGTTACTGCACTTGCACGTTCCGAATGTCACAAGGCCTAGTAGGACCGTTAATGTTATATTTCTCCCTTGTCCCCCCCCTTTTTTGTCTTGTGGTGCCTTGAAACACCATTTGTTGTAAGGCGCCTTAAAAATATCCAATAAAGAACTTAACTACCAATAATATCGCTCTGCTCCCCCAAATGCAACACACCTACCTTATCACTCACCAACATTTCTCCTGACCCCGCACTATCGACTCCAACTGCCACCCTCCAACCCATACTGATCCACATGCATGCAATGGGCACCAGCTTGCTGAATATCTACAACCAGTAAAATATGACTACACATCAGAAGCATGCCGTACAAATAACTGAACATGCATTACTTTCACTGCCTACGTTAACATGCAAGAATGTTGTGCTATAATGTCTTAAGTTAAGTATTAAGTCCCCCTTCCTCCATACTCTTAGGTAGTCAACAGGGGATGGGATTACAGCCATTTTCCAGCAGAAAATATTCCCTCTTGAAGAATCTCATGGCATGTCTTTGTGCATGCATTTATACAGCCACGCAACTCCCGGTACATCCCGGGCCGCGCCACACAATGCCTTTTCCATTCACCTAGGCCATACCTGACTAAGTTTAGTGGGGAAGGTGGAAGGGTGTATGGCGAATGGGGGACTATGGGATAGGAGCAGAGAAGTAACTACGGTAATGTTTACCTACTCTCATCCCCTTTTTGCCATACTCTTGGGAGACTATGAAGCAAGGAAAACCTAGACGTGTGGTGGACATAAGCTTATATAGCCAAATAGGTTTTGTAACACTGCTTGATCAAATGGGGCATCAGTATGAGAGCTGGTATCCATTCAATAGTCCTTACAGAAGGAGAGGCCCAAGCAGCGCCTCTGGCGATAGCTTTACAGGTAACACATCTTTGAAAAGCTGCTGAGCCTGCTTTAGCTCTTACTGCATGGTAATGCAAGCCTTTGGGGATAATGATTGACACTTGTAACCCTACGAGATGCAGACTATTCAGCGAGAAATAGTTGCCTTGGAAACCACGAGATACACCTCCATAAAAAAGACAAAGCTGTTCCAAAGAACATAAGCCCTTGGTTCTGTCGAGATAAAACTTCAGCACTCCATGACCATCCAGATTGTACAAATGTCTATCTGCCTCATAGGATGGATTTGAAAAAAAGGTAGGAAGTGGAACCTCCCGCAGGGATCGAAATAAGGATCGAACTAGCAGGTGCCAAAAGAAGCAGCTCTGGGTATTGTGATGAATATGGTGATGTCATCACTCCTTTCCCGGGGAATGTATTTCCCCTTGTGGCCACGGAAGGGCAGAAGCTACCTGATCCCGACACTCGGGGTGGCTATCTGAGGGAGTAACACCCTGGGAGAGGAGACCCTCATGGGGATAAAAGGGCATCGCCAGATGAAACATGGTATCCCCCTTTTCCTGTTAACACTGACTATCCCCCACATGTTCTAACAACATTTCTTCTTCCCCTTTTAGCACTCTTAATATGTTTAATTCTGGAATTATTAAACCTCATATAGTAAATGGGAGGAAAGGCACCCTTCGACCCCAGGAAAACCTAAACTAATGAAATCTGAAATTACTAAAATATACTCATGTGATGTCCTCTCCTCTAAGTATATTAGTCATAGTTCTGTTAAGAGGGCTCAACTTAACCAATTAGCTAAATATAGTTATTTTATTGACAGTGCTGGGGCAAGGAAGAGGAAAGGAGTAATACAGATCGCTATACCTACCAACCTAGAGGAGCGCGCTCTAGTGGTCGGTTGGAGCCACAAGACGCTGGGACATTTAAATTCCCAGCAACTCAAGGAAAAGAGAGACTGTTTCCTCCTAGGAGTGGCTGGGAGCTCAGCGAATGGTGTAAGTGCTGCAGTACCGCTGGCGGGAGCAACGAGTGGAGAGAGGTCAGTGTGCAAGCCCCTGGCGTGTCCCTGAGAGCTCTAAGGCCGTGGCAGAAGGCGGTCCGATGATGGGAGCCAGAGCAGGTGTTCATTACCGGCATGGGGAGCCAGAGTGGCAAGCCGACACCAGCGTGCTGCTGAAATGTGCTGCCGATGAAACGCCAAGCTTTTATGGTGCAGTTGCATGTGAAAGACCGAGCACTAGAGTAAACTAGGCAACTTGCTGTGTGTCTGCTACACGCACCCAACAGGAGAACAGTACAACACACCAGGCAGTGTGATAGCGAGTCGAAGACCCACGCAGTGAAGAAAAAGTGAATTGTATGTAAGTACTGGCAGAAGAGTATACCAAGCAACTTGCTACGAGTCTGGGACCCATACCAGGCAATGTAACTGCGAGTCTGGTACCCGCACCCAAAGTGTGTGACGTGAAAGCCCTGGCAGGAGAGTATACTAGACAATGTAACTGCAAGTGTGGGACCCGCACCCAATTGGAAGAGAGTTGTGAGAATTGAGAAGAGGAAAGTAACCTCTTGGGAATGAGGAAACTCCAGGGGAAGGGACAGTACCCGCTGGACAGAAATTGTGTTTGTTTGAACTGTGAAAGCAAGGAGAAATGGAGTGTCCCTTGAGTATGAGAAATCCAGAGGAAGGGAACCATACCCACCTGGACTGGAGAACTGTAAACCTTTGAGAAAAGGTACTGTGCTTGTGCTGAAAAACAGAATGAAAGGGAGGACCCATCCTGAGGATTGTGGAACTTTGATGACTTTTTACACCTTTTAACCCTGGAACTTTGTCTTGAAGCTGTGGAGAAAAACTTGATTGCTCACTTGAAAGTCTATACCCCCTTTCCACGTTATAATAGCTTTAGAATATAAGGGTCAGGTTAGGATTTCAGACACAGGATGGAGAACTCTTTTACTTTCGGACATTCGGAAACCGCTCATACTAATAGGCTGAGATAGGTCTTTTTCCAACCCATTTTGTGTTAATAAATGTCTATAACAATCAATAAAATACCCTTGTGTCCGAGTCTTACTCCTGATTCCTTACACATGGTGTTAGAAGTGGGATCGGGCCCAGTTGATACAAACTGGGGATACCACATAAATAGTAGACTAGATAGTGTGACCCCTACCCCCACTATAGTTACATCTGGGCAAGAGCAGTCTTCCATCATCTTTTCCTCCAGTGAGACATTTACCCAAGCGACAGAGACCGAACATCCCCATTTCATTTAATCAAGACCACAAGGCCAAAGTCAACCCAGAAACTAGGAACCCTGCATGCACCCAAGCTATAAGATAGTGGTTACCTTCCATTTGTTAACCTCACATGCCATTCTCCCCGTGAGGAAGACCGTAGAAGGGAACACCTATCACATTTTCTGTCCCTGTGGTTATTGGATGCAGACGTGAGACAAGGTAATAGTCTCTTTAGACTTACAGATAGGGTTCCCCTCCCGGCTTTGCTATCTATATCATGTCCCCCAGAAAAGGAGAGTGTTAAGAATACTACCCTTCTACTCCTGTGTAAACAAACAGAAATTTGCTATTTTTAATATTTCTTCCACTCCAGTTAAAATCAGAAGGGGAGACTTGGTGGAAGCTTGGTATATGAGATCTTATGGGAACCTCCCTCTATGGAGCCCCATGGAGGAGCGATCAATGGAAATCCCTCTGAGAATCAATTTTGGGAGAGTAGGATACAGAAATGTTTTCCAATCCTTTAGAAGAGGAAGCTAAGACCGACCCTAACTGGGGTCAAGATCAAACTAAAGATGAGTCCTCTTGGAAAAATAACAACTTCTCCAGTTCCTAACATCCTGGAAAAATTCTGTTCCCCTCGGAATGGAAAACTGCGCATTAGGGGCCTCAACATCTACCTGCAAAGATGACATCAATATGGGATGTGGAGAAGATAAGAACCTCATCCCATACCCTCAGAAAGTTAAATCGAAAGAGAAAGCCAAGCCTCCTCTCCAAACCCTCTTGGTGAAACCTACCAGGGAAAGTCTTATAAAAAAAAAACAATCCCTTAGTATCATCATTGTTCGCCTTTGGGGAACACATATACCATCCCAGGCCAGGAAAAGCAGGTAGGGCAGGAAAATAAAGCGTGCGACCGCCCCATATACACAAAATCCAGTCTCTGTATTGCAGGAAAAGAAAGGAGAATCACCTGTCCTATTGAAAACCCCTTATAACCCCCAAAACCTAGAGAACACCAAAGAAACCAGTGATAGAGAACCAGATACAGACATCTTATAGTAGGGGGAGAAGATGAAGAGATACCATCCTCTGGACCCCTATCTCCCACAAGAAATGTATGTTGTTGTATTGAAGATGAAAAAGTCGAGTGCAATCAGTCTGTATACAAAAAGTGCATATAGATAAAAGATTGCATATTTACCCAAAAACTGCTAATGGGTATGGGTAATAACAGTCAACATGTATTTTTAATTAAAAGAGTGAAATTTAGCTTACTAAATGAAGTGCGTCACAGGGAAGCCGAAATACGATTTCATTGTGAGATCACGCAAGGTCATGTAATGCGGCGAACCAGGAAGTAAGTAACGGAAGTGCCTAGTGCATTTTGTGTGAGAAAGTGAACGTTACGAGTGGGAGAGCGATCGGAAGATTATGAAAAAGGTTAAAATATACAGAATACATCTCGTGAGAGGAGAATAAAAGTAAAGGAGTTACACAAAATAAAAAAATAATTGTCTTGAAAGGGTCAAAAAGAAAGGAAGATACAAATGTGAAATGCAAAAATAAACGTTAGGTATTTAAAAAACAAATATTTTCTAATTGTACTTTGTAGAAACAAAATGCAGCAGCAGGCAACAAATTGACCATTCACCTTCCAACAAACACAAGGAAATTAAACGAACTGCAACCATACATTAAAAAATTTCCAAGCAGACAAGGTAGAGACTTTCTACTAAGAGCCCGCTTAAATTTGCTGCCAACAAATGAAATCTTGGCAGTGAGAGGACTTTCAAATATCAATAGCTGTCGATTCTGTAATACTACTAATGAAAAAGAAACCATCCGTCATCTTCTGCTTCATTGTCCGGGCAATCAACAGATCAGAGCCCGATATCTGTGGCCGATTTTGTCGAATTTCGATTGAATGGATGAACCTACATGCAGGGCTAAACTGTTTGGCGGGGATAAAACGAAGTGGATGTTAGCAACTTACAAAATACTACACCACATTGACTTACCGGGCAAACAGCCAACAAACAAAACGCCCCCTATCGTTCAGAATTGAGATGAAACTGTCATTTCATTAAGAAATGTGAAATTTTCAAACAACTTTTCTGTGCTGCTTTTTTGTAAAAAATCTTTTAAACACAAATAAAAAAATAAAATAAAAAAATACAAAATTGAAACGGTCTATGGAAGAGGCAAAATATATTATGTCAAATAAAGGAAAAGGGCAACTGTGTCATGAAGGCTACATATATTTATTTTTATTTTATTTTGTATTTGTAGAGCGTACGTCCGCCCTCAAGGCATCGAGGCGCTATAGCTATACTTAAGAAGGTTTGCTTATGGGTTACAAAAAGCGGCCCAGGTGTGATGCTTAACAGACAGTTACTTACAGGGTTAAGTTACAAAGTACGATATTCTACATTGCAAAGTGTGTAGAATTCAGTGATGTAACATAAGTAGAAATATTGCACAGGGGGGTAAGCCCTTTAGACAAAGAGCCTTGTTTTAGGGCCTTGCGGAAGGCAGCATGGGACTCGATAGATCTACTCTGGTCTGGGAGTTTGTTCCAAAGAGTAGCAGCCATAGTTGGGAAACTTGATCCTCCAGCACGCACTCTGCGCGTATGAGGAACCATGATGCGGTTGGCATAGGCAGGTCTGGAGGCTGTTTGTCTGGAGATCCTTTGCATTAGGTACCTGGGGGCAAAGCCGTAAATACATTTGTGGGTTAGGGCTAGCGTTTTGAAAACAACCCTTTCCTTGATAGGTAGCCAATTTGCCTGTCTTCTGAGCGTTGAGATGTGTTCCCTGCGTGATACGCCCGGGGCGGCTCTTAAGGCATTATTCTGTGCTATCTGGAGTTTAGCCAAGTTCTTTTGGGAGGTGCCAATAAAGAGAGCACTGCAGTAATCCAGTCTAGAGCCGATGAGGGCTCTAGCTATGGTAATACAGTTCTGTTGGGTTAAGAATGGTCTGACAGCATTGATCAATTTAGAGCGATAAGCTGCAGAGAAAGCAATGGCATTGACCTGCTTGTCTATGGTCAGACATGGTTCGAGGTACACGCCCCCTGTGTCTTAATCGTTTGTGATACTGTGATGGGGATGTTGTCAATAGTGAATGTGTGATATTCTTTAGCAAGTTTGTTCAATGTGAAAGGAGACCCAATCAGCAGGAGTTCGGTTTTTCACTGTTTAGACAAAGCCAATTGTCTGCCATCCAGGATGGAATGGTGGAGTAGATGAAGTTGAGGGTGTTTGTGTCAGTTAGATAGTCCCCTGAGAGAGGTATGAGCACCTGGGTGTCATCTGCATATTTGGTATATGAGATGCCCAGTGAGTCCAAGATTTTGAACAAGGGTCTGGTGAAGAGGTTATACAGGGTGTGGGCTATGCAGGAGCCCTGTGGGACTCCACATTTGATAGGTCTCAGGTGGCATTAGTGGATTCTGAAAAGACCTTCATTACTCTCTCCTGTAAGAACGAGTTGATCCATTCACATGCCCTTGAGGAGAAGTTTGCCGTGGAGGTGAGATGGTGGCATAAGGTTTTGTGCTCTACCAGGTCAAAGGCAGCTGAGAGGTCTAGGAGTAAGAGGAGTGCAGGTTTTCCTGCATCTCTCAGGTAATCTATTTGATTTTTCAGATCAAGTAGTGCCGTTTCGGTGCCATGACGAGGGCAAAAGCCGACTGGCGAAGTCCAAGAACGTGATTGTCTTCAATGAATTTTTGAACTTGTAGGTAAGCTGCTTTGTCCAGGATCTTTAAGAGGAACGGGACCGTGGTGATGGGTCTGTAGTACTCGGGTGTCAGTGGGTCGAGAGAGTTTTTTTTTAGTAGAGTCTGACCCAAGCTTCTTTAAGGGAGGTGGGTACATGAGCCGATTGGAAGGACAAATTGATGAAGGAAGTGAAAAATGGAGCGAGGGCTGGCACACATTCTTTGATGATGTGAGCCAGGCATGCGTCCCCCTTACAATTGGATGGCTTAATGGATTTTATGAGGGCTGTGAGTTATGCTTCGCTCATGGCAGAGAATTCAAATTTAGGTGTCTGGTTGTCTGTATTGCACGTGGGGAGTGCTATGTGGGAAGCTAATAAGGAGGAGAGAGCTTCTTTTTTTTTTTTTAAACAACTTTCTTTATTAGCTTTTCATATAACAACACAAACAATCCAACCAATAACCCCCCACCCCCCTGGTACGCACATAGAGGTAATGTTAGAAAATCTAAGGTCGGCCCAAGGCCCAAGCCAATGGCCTGCCTGTAGCTCGTCCAATCCAGTCTCCAAGCTGATGGTATGACATCGTCCACAATGTCTCACTCTTATATCCAGTTTCAGGAAGTATGTGGAGACCTCGCCGCAGAACCAGGCTGAACGGGAGATCCCTGTGTAGTAGGAGACACTGGGCCCACCCTCCCCGGGCGACCGAGGAGGTACAATGTATACGCATCCCACATCCGATTGTCACCTTGACAATCCCCCGCAGCGCACCCCAACGGGTCTCCATATCATTGCAATACAATAGGTCCCTAGACCACTGCTCAATCGTGGGACTCTGTTTTTTCCCCCACCCCATGGCCACACGGCACTTTGCCAAAATTAAGAGGAGACCTATTAATTTCCTAGTCCCTTTGGGTATCTGCCTCGTATATCCCAGCAGTGCCAGTACAGGATCTGGTGTGAGCTGCTGCCCCACAATGCCCCCTATTACCTCAAATACCTGCTCCCAGAATTGCCCCAGCTCCACACACTCCCAAGCTACATGGAGAAACCCCGCCATCGCCTGGCCGCATCTGGGGCAATCCCCCGACCTCTGGGGGAAATAATCTTTTAGTTGAGCCGGAAAGTAATAACATTGGTGCAAAAATTTAAAGTGGACCAACTTGAAATTCGAGTTAACCGCCCCTCTCCTGGTCATCTCACAGCAGTACTCCCAAACATCAGCAGTAAGTTCCTACCCTAAGGATCTCTCCCACAATCCTCTCGAGGAAAACCCAACACCATGCCCACCCTTCAGAGCCAACTTGTACAATTCAGAAAGGACCCGCTTCCCTATGTCCCCCCCAACCACCCTATCGAGCATCCCGGCCACTTCAGGTGGTGCAGGAAAGGAAGGGAGCAGTCGCTGCAATGTCGCCCGCAACCTATAGTATAGAAACACGTCCAATGCCGACAAGGCTCCCCTCTCCCTTAGTTGATCGACGGAGATGAACCTCCCATTAGGGAACAGTTCCCCCCAGGTAGTGATGCCCAACCGTTTCATCATGGCTACATAATGCACCTCACTGGTCAGGGGGATCCCAGGAATAAACAATGGCGGGAGCCTCGGCGAATAGAGCAATCCCCCACTGGGAGTTGACTCCAAAGACGACCAGGCTCAGCATGTAAGCCCCACCAAGTCCCGGGGAACCCGGGAGCGGCTCGGAGCCGTCAGAATAACCGATCTTAGCAGCGCAGGGGACGCAATTGACCTTTATATATCCACGTACCTATGATCTGCTGCCATACCATACCAGTACCTAAGATAGCTGGCCTGCGCTACCTTATAGTATACCTCGAAATCTGGCAGTGCCAGACCACCCTCCGAAACCGGCATTTCTGAGAGACCCTGATAGGCACATTCAAAAACACATACAAAGATTTGGGGAGGAGAGTCATTTTGACCACCGAGATCCTGCCATATAGGTTAAGTGGGAGCGACATCCAACCCAACATCGCTCGTCTAGCCGAGTTCAGCACCTCCACGTAATTTGTAGCAAATACCTCCCACTCATCCCTCGCCACAGTGACCCCCAAATACAGAGTGCTTTTTAAATCCCACTAAAATCCCCAACTATCCCGATACTGGGATGCCCCATTCGTCAGTGGGAAGAGGACTGACTTGCTGGCATTTATGTGCAGCCCGGAAAGCACGCCGAAGCGTTGTAAATCCGACATAATCGGGTCCAGATTAACTTCGGGATGACGGATGAACAGGGCCATATCATCCGCGTATAACGATATTACCTCCTTATGGGTATGAAGCTGGACCCCCCGATGTAAATGAAACTCACTGACCCATTCCGCCCAGGGCTCTATCGCCAGGGCAAATAACAGGGGGGACAACGGGAAACCTTGACGAGTCTCCCGCCCAAGCGACAGTACCCCAGTGGACTGCCCATTCACCCTCACCCGAGCCACCGGGTCAGTATACAAAAGTGACACCAACGAGATAAAGGATCTGCCCAGACCCAACCTACGCAAGACAGTGAACAAAAACTGCCACTCAACAGAATCAAATGCCTTGGTGGCATCCAACAGGACCGCCACCACCGGGTCCTCTGCCAGTAATGCCGATATCAGGCCAAACATCCTCCGCAATCCGAAAGAGGTTGATCAACCAGGGACAAATCCCGCCTGATCAGCCCTTACCAAAGTGGACATCAGCGGCATCAATCGCCTCGCTATGATTTTCGCCAAGATCTTATTATCGAGATTGATGAACGAAATCGGGCGATACGATGAGCAATCTCCCTCTGGTTTCCCCGGTTTCAACAGTACGACCACCACAGCCTCCCAAAGCGAATCCGGTAAACGCCCTCTGGACACCGCCTCCTGATACATTAACAGTAAATATGGAGCGAACTTTTCAGCATAGCCCTTATAAAATTCGGCCGTAAAGCTGTCGGGGCCCGGAGATTTCCCACCCGGCAAAGACTTAATCGCGTCCATCACCTCCTCCATTGTCACAGGACCATTCAACCCCTCCCTTTGCTCCTCTGAGCACCAATACAGCCCCACTTCATCGAGGAAAGCCTCTATATGCGCCTGTGCCACCGCCGATTGTGACGAGTATAGGCGGCCATAAAACCGCCCAAACTCCTGGACAATGCCCTCATCCTCATAATGATCGACTCCCTTCTCATCGGTAATCACTGTCATCCTTTTATCCCGACCACTCGGTCGGGTAATCCTCGCGAGCGACCACCCCGGGGCCTGCCCCTCACCATACTTCCGAGGAGCCTCCCTATCCCACATATACTTAACCTCCTGCTGTGCCAAGGTCTGAAACTCCTGCAATTTCCGCTTCATGACGCCCTGTTGAGCCTAAGACGGAACAGGGGCCCCCTCCTATAACACCCGTATTTCCTCCTCCATATCAACCAGATCCTTCCGCAGCTTCTTCAGAATCCCCAGGTCTTTGGCTATACATTCACCCGATCACGCACTTGAAACCTTCCCACAGGATACCTGCAGACGACACCGACCCAACATTGGCCTCGAAGTAAGCATCAATAGCCCTCGCTAGTTCCTCTCGAAAGATCCCATCTGTAAGCACCTCACTCTTAAATCTCCAGGGAGGTTTCGCCTCATCGCGCCCCATCAAGCGGACCGATAGCAGAACAGGGGCATGGTCCGAGAGGGTGCGGGCCAAAATACCTATCCCCTCAGACCGGCCCATGACCGCCCGAGACACCAGGAAATAGTCCAACCGAGCCGCTGAGCCGTGGGGTGCAGAATAATGTGTGAACTGGCTCGCCCCGGGATGTCTCACCCTCCAAATATCCTCAATACCCCACACTGGAAACATGCCCCGGATTTTATCAGAGGTCCTACTACCCAAGTGCACCGTATTGCCCACCCTATCCAGGGAGGCGTCCAAGACTGAATTAAAATCTCCGGCCCATATAATTTCTCCTTCGGGAAGCACCCCTAGTTGCTTCTCAACCCAGTCAAGGGATTCTGTGGTATCCTGGTTAGGACCATAGTAACATATTAGTGTATACAATGTCCCCTGGATGACCCCCTGTACCACCAAAACCCTACCCTCTTGATCTTTCACCACCTTAATCAAGCGGAACCCTGCCGATCTGTGTACCAAGATACACACACCCCTGGAGTAAGAAGAATAAGAAGAGTAGCATCTATGCCACCCCCAACTTTTACCAAACTTAGATTCAGAAGCCGCTGTCAGGTGGGTCTCCTGAAGGAAGGCCACCCCGACCCTGTGTCGCTCCAAGTATTGCAAAACTTTCCGCCATTTAGGCAGACTATTAAGGCCCCTGACATTCCAGGTCATTAAGTGTAGTGTCGCCATCTGAAAATTTTTGATCGCACACTCCACTGCCCTTAACGAACCCCTCTAACCCTCAAGCCTCCGGTGCGTACCATTGAGTTCCCCCCTCCCCTCACCCCTCTTTTCTACTGACAACCCCCCAACTCGCCGGTGCCCAAACCCCACAGCCCCACCACCCCAACAACCTCCTGCAAAAGCCTCCCCCCTGTATTGGAGACCCCAACATTCCAGCACCGCAACCTCCCTTAACATAAGTATAAACAGCTTCCGCTCAAAGGGCAACTACGAGCCCAACCCTCCGTCACATCACCACAGGATAATTGTCTCTGCTCACAAAGCAGTCACCAACCCCCCAAAACCACAGCAGCATCCACCAGTTTCCTCCATATTTAAGCGGAATCAGACATTATCCATCTGTGCCCTGGGCGGCCCAGGTAGCATATCAAGAAAAGAAGAGGCTTCTTCCGGAGTATGAAAAAATAATGATTTCCCATCGTGCACCACCCGCAGTTTGGCCGGGAATAACATTGCATATTGCAGACACTTGTCTCTCAGCCTCTTCTTAACTTCCAAAAAAGATTTTCTGGCAGCTTGCACCCTATCGGAGAAGTCCGGGAAGAATTTGATCACATCCCCTTTGTAAGACACTGTACCTTTCTCTCTGGCCTTCCTGAGTGCCGTATCCCTGTCGCTATAATTCAGCAATCGGGCAATCAGTGAACGAGGCGGGGCTCCCGGAATCGGCCTCCTGCCACTGGGGATCCTGTGCGCCCTCTCTGCGATGCAGAGCGGGGAGAAGCCCTCAGACCCTAGGGTCTCCCGCAAAATCTCTTCCACCAATGCCTCCATGTCCTTCTGACCTACCGACTCAGACAAACCGACGATCCGTATATTATTCCGGCGGGATCTCGATTCAAGGTCATCTTGCTTCTCCCGAAGCTCCTTCAGGGCTTTCCTGACCCCGGACATTTCCCCGGAGACCGCCGTTGCTACGCCCTCCACTCCTGTCAGGCGCCCCTCCGCCTCGTCCAGCCTCTCCCCGTGTTTATCCAAGCGGACCTGCATGTGATCCACCTTACAGGTCAGAGTGTCCAATTTGCCATCCAAAGATTGCATCCCAGACTGCAGCTGTAGAAGCATAGTCTTAATGTCTTGGAAGGCGGCCGCAGGATCCTGCTCAAGCCCCACCACAGGCGGGGGCGCCACCCCCCCAAGCTGCAACACTTGGCCTGCGCTGTCATCTCAAAGTTCAGTTTAGACTGCTGCTTACCCGCCTTTCCCGCCCCAGACATAATTAGTGGTGGAGTCAGGGTCCGAGATACTTTGCAAAGTGTAGCGATCAGGGCCAGCCACACCCCCGCACCTCGCGTCCTCCCCCGGCCCAGAGGCAACCAGGCGCAGGCCCTATATCCACCGACAGGACACGCTGCCGCCAACTCAGGTTACGGATGCCAGGCGTCCAGCAGAAGTCCAGTGCCGCCCAGGGAACTCGCCAACAGAAACTCCCAGAACTCACCCCCTAGGGGCAGTCGATCTCAATCCTCACATAAAACTTGCCCAGTCTGTCCTCACAGCGCCACGCCAACATCTGTGACCAGTCCCTTAATCCATCAAGGTCAGCGTAGCACACGCACAGCAAATGTCCCTAGATGGTTCAATGACTGCCTAGCACCACTCCGGAGATCAGAGCCTGGAAACTTCAGTACACGTCTCCTCAATGACCCGAACTGCCCACCTCCGGTCTCATCACAATGTTCAAATCATCCTATGTGAGCCCGGTTACCAAACCTTCAGCATCAGGGCTGCCATTGAATTCAGCCCCCAGCTCGCTATAGTTAAGGACCTCTGTTAGTGAGAGATCTGACCCGGGCAGGCGCCAGCAGGGCAGGGAACGAACATCCAGGGCCTGCCGATGAAGCCCCGCCTCGGGGCTCGTCTCTGATCGCGGGGCGCACCGCCCCCCTCCTCGCCTCCAAGGAGCGCTCAGAGCCCGCCGCCAGGGAGGGGGATCGCCGCCGGCCCTCCACTCACCGCCACACGGCCGCTCTCCGCTCCAGCTGCCCCTAATGAATGGCCGCCGTCTCGGCCAACTTCAAGGCGCTGAATCCCTCCGCGCCACGGCTCACAGGGGGCGCAGCCCGGCCAGACCGGGCCACGTTGACTCGCTTCACCTCCGCCTGCTCTGCAAACACTGCTCCAGGCAGAGGGGCACCCGGCCGGCTCCTCTCCCCAAGCCGCCGCTTCTCCCCCACACTTCTCCGGATCGGGCTCGCGCCAGGCCCCACAGAGCCCGCTCACCGTCACACCAGTACCGAATCCACCCGGAAAGAGCCCCGCAGGAGCCCGATGTATGCTGAATGCAGATGCTGCCGCCCAAACAAGGAGACCGCCGGATGGCATACCGGATTGAAGATGTATTGGAGAGCTTCACGGGCCTGCGGCCATCTTGGTTGGGTTCACTAGCGCCCCCCCAGGAGGAGAGAGCTTCTTGATGGGCAAGGATTTTTGTGTGCAGGTTGTCAAGTTTGTCAAGCAAAGCTGATTGAATTTGATTGCACCAAGTCTGTCTTTGACAATGGTAGATGGTGGAGCTGAGGGCGATTCGAGTTCCCTAAAAATAGCAAAGATTTCCTTTGTCCCCGAGTTAGCATTGTTAATCCTAGTGTTGTAGGATTCAGCTTTGGCATGTGTGATAGCTGTTTTATATTCCCTCGCAATCGTCTTAATGCGGTTTTGTTGGGTTCGGTAGGGTTTATTTTCCATGTGGCAAGTGATACCCTTTTTTTGGCTCGAAGATTCAAGAGTGCTTGGGAAAACCAGGCATTAGAGTGCTTAGTTTTCTTTGCTTTTTTGGACGTAAGAGGGGCAATGATGTCGACTGCTGTAGTAATTACCTGGTTGAAGGTGTTGGCTAGGATTACGGGATCATTGGGAAAAAGAGGTTGCAGTGCTGGAACATGAAGGTGAGGTAGGAGAGTGTCTTTCGTAAGCTTCGTAGAGCTTCTTGAGAGAGCGGCGGGGAAAGGATGGTAGGTTTGGATGATACTGAGGACGTGTCAATGTGAAAGTTAATACAGAAATGGTCTGACCATGGTATGGGGGAGGTGGAGGAAAGGGGAATGGGGCAATTATGATGCGCAACCCAGTCAAGGGTAGGCCCTTTAATGTGAGTAGGCTCGGTGATGCTTTGGACACATCCAAGGGTGGCTAGTCCTTTTTGTAGTGTGGTGGCATTAGAGTCATGGGGGTCGTCTAGGCCAAGATTAAGGTCACCCAGTATTACTACTTTGGATGTTTTTTTCAGGTTGTGTGAGAGAGAGTGGATGAGAGATTCTTTGAAGTCACCTGGTGGGCCTGGGGGGCGATATACGAGATGGAATGCAATGGTGGAGTTGGGAGAAGTTTTGAGTTTGATGAGGAGGTATTCAACATTATGTCCTAAATCCCCCTGAATTCTTCTGATATCAAGGGTGTCCTTTGCTAGCATGGCCACACCTCTTCCCCTTTGTCCTAGCCGATCCTGCCTAAATATGGTGTATCCTGATGGGATAGCCAGCGGAAGGGCAGATCCAGAGGTGTCTTGTAGCCAAGTCTCGCACACAAAGAGAAGGTCAAGCTTATCTCTAGTGATAAGATCATGCACATCGAGTGTGTGTGCTGCGATAGAACGGGCGTTGACCAGGGCACAGGAGAGAAAAGTAGAAGTGGGGCTGCAAGGTTTGGTTGGTATGGCTGATGTAGGCTTTTGGTTAGTGGACAAGGCAGGTGGGGCGTTGACTGGCGTGGCATCATTGGGAACATTCACTGGCATGGCATTATTTGAAACATTGACTAGCATGGAACTAGGGGCAGCATTGACTGGCATGGCATCATTTGAAACATTGACTAGCATGGTACTGGGGGCAGCATTGACTAGCATGGCATCATTGGAAACATTGACTGGCATGACATCATTTGAAACATTGACTAGCATGGTACTGGGGGCAGCATTGACTGGCATAGCATCATTGGAAACATTAACTGGCATGGCATCATTTGAAACATTGACTAGCATGGTACTGGGGGCAGCATTGACTGGCATGGCATCATTGGAAACATTGACTAGCATGGTACTGGGGGCAGCATTGACTGGCATCGCATCATTGGAAACATTGACTGGCATGGCATCATTTGAAACATTGACTAGCATGGTACTGGGGGCAGCATTGATTAGCATGGCATCATTGGAAACATTGACTGGCATGTCATCATTGACAGTATTGCAAGGTAGGGCATTTGATATAGCGATTTCATTTGCAAGAGTAGCACTTACATGTTGTGCTGACAGTGCGTCAGCGCGTGCATCCATATGGTTATCGTGACTTATCAAGAATGCACAAAAAAGTATAAAACCTGGTGGAAATGTGTATTATAGTATTTATAAAGTTCAACGTGTAATCAAAAACAGAACTTTAAACAATAAACTTGGCAAGTGTAATTAAAGTTGCAACAAAATCAATGGTCAGTAGATGGCAGTATAAGTGAGAAACGAAGAAGGAAAAAAGAAGGCACGCATGGGCCCGAATAATATGGTAAGTAAAGAACAATTTTATTCAAATCAAGCTATGAATTGCCAATATTTTAGACAAGTATGAATTGGCAATATTTTAGTTAATACAATCTTTTAGTGGTGGAGAAATTCCACCCGATAGTAGATACAGGATTTTAGATACGATAATTTCGTTCAATTCCAAAATGAACCAGACTCCTTATCGGAAGAGTTTGGTGAATTCGCTCCAGGGTATTGTCCTTTAGATCAGAAGGAGCAAGAACCATCTACTGCACGGACACCACTCACTGATTTGCAGGGACCGAAGACACCAGATAAACCGAAAGATAGTGGATCCGATTTCAATGTTATCGTAATGGGGGGGTGGAGACAAACCATCTATTATACCAGCATCTCCTACACTAGGCCAGAAGTTATATTACTCCTTTGGAGAGTATGGACAGCCCGCAAGCCATTGCCCTACAAATAATAAAAACCACGAACATGGAATAGGGCAAGTGAAACATGGTATTAGGATACCCTATGACAGGTCTGCTATGCGCAGACCGAGGAGTTTGAAGAGCCCGGGAAGAATGCCAAGAAGAGAAAAAAAACTAAAAGGAAGGGAGCCACCATCTCTTTATGCACCGTGGACAACATCACATATAGAATTCCTGCCACCCTTAACGGAAGAAAGATTTGGGCACAACTTGACAGCGGGATTAAGGGATGTGCCATAAGGTTGGAACTACTTCCTCTGGGGTGGAAGAGGTTAGGAAACAAAAGAGTAGGCTGTGTCCATGGCCATATTGAAAGGCACCCACAGACACAAATCCCCGTAACCATCTTGGGAAAAGAATGATGTCTTATAATGGCAATGATCCCCAGTTTACCGGCCCAATTAGTTATAGGGAGTGAGGTTCCCCAGTTTGACCTATGGGTCTCACAGGTGGCTCAAATAAAAATCAGAACCCAGAGGGGTGGACTTCCCGGTTTGAAAGAACCATCAAATCCATAGATAGGATAAACACTATCTTGTTTCTTTAAAAAATAGAACAGTAAGTTAAAGCACTGGCCTCTGAGCATACAGAAAGTAGTGAGCCAGGAAGAGTAGAACTCTTAGATCATTTCCCCTTGAAGGACAAAGAGGTCAGTGTCTTAAGGGTAAGGGCATGTGAAGAATCTGGACTCTGACAGGCCGATTCATGGAATTAATGTGCGCGGAAAAAACGGCGCACGCGTGCGAAAACGTGCGATTCACAGTGAAATAGCGAAAATCGCAGTGAAAGTGCGATTATCGCACAGAAAACATCGCACATCTATACATGGAAGTCCGTGCACGCGCAAAATGTGGGATGTGCGCTGAAAAAGTGCGCGGCGCACGCTGGCGCACAGGTCATCGAACGCTGTGCGATAAGGCCACAGCGAATTCGCACATAGCGCGGCGCACATAACAAAAGTAGGCGTAACACGGGGCGTCACACGCAGAATGGGGAACAACTCGTGAAAATGTGGGCGTCACGGGGGAAGTACAGGAGGCAAGTGCGCAGAACGCCCACACGCTCGCCTACAACACGTATTCATGGAATCGAATAGGGAAAAACAGAGCACGGCCAAAGACACGCACAGGCCCATACATGTCCGCCACACGCAAGCAGGCGGTAGCGTCCCTGCGCAGGAAAAAAATGTGCGCCAAAGTCCCACACGCGCGAGAAGGCCCACACGCGATCGAGCCTGGGGGAGCGTGTGCGTGTATTACAGAGGTGCGCGAGAAGTTCCACACGCGAATGGGCTGGGTGCGTGTATTCCAGAGGTGCGCGAGAAGTTCCACACGAGAATGGCCTGGGCGCGTGTATTCCAGAGGTGCGCGAGAAGTTTCACACGCGATTGGCCTGTGCGCGTGTATTTCAGGGGTGCGCGAGAAGTTCCACACGCGATCGGGCCTGGGGGAGCGTATGCGTGTATTTCAGAGGTGCGCGAGAAGTTCCACACGCGATTGCCCTGGGCGCGTGTATTTCAGAGGTGCGCGAGAAGTTCCACACGCGATCTGGCCTGGGGGAGCGTGTGCGTGTATACCAGAGGTGCGCGGGAAGTTTCACACGCGATTGGGCTGCGTGCGGGTATTTCAGGAGTGCGCAGGAAGTTTCACACGCAATTGGGCTGCGTGCGGGTATTTCAGGGGTGCGCGCGAAGTTTTACACGCGATCTGGCCTGGGGGAGCGTGTGCGTGTATTTCAGGGGTGCGCGTGAAGTTCCACACGCGATCGGGCCTGGGGGAGTGGGGTACGTGTATTTCATGGGCTCACGGGTGTTTTTACACGCGATCGGGCCTGGGGGAGCGGGGTATGTGTATTTCAGGGGCTCGCGGGTGTTTTTACACGCGATCGGGCCTGGGGGAGCAGGGTACCACTCACCGTCTGCCTTGCGTGTAGAAGAACGCGTAGCCAACACCCACCCGCTGTGAAGTAATAGCGTGTGAACCCCAACGCCTGCAAGACACACGCACTGCACCCCAAGAAAAGCAACGCCCGTGCGCGATACGTCACAGACACGCATACGCGCTAAGGGCCTTTGGTCCAATGGAATCGCGTATGCGTGCTGACGCGCTTACGCGCTAAGGGCCTTTCCTCGATTCACACGCTGACGTGCAGAATTTTCACGTGCCAAATCACTCCGTATCAAGCTGGCCACACGTAAGCACACGGAAGACCACGCTCCTGCCCAAAAGGCCGAATTACTGCCCCCCAGAGCCCCGAGCAGCCTCCCACGAGCCATCTGCTGCTGCCTGCCTGCCTGCTGCCACCGTGCCCTGCCATTTGGTGCCTGCACATCAGCCATCTGCAGGGGTCCAGTTGCTGTGTCCACCCCTGCTGGAACAGAACACTCCCGACTGGGATACCATCGCTCCACAGCCCAGCCCCAGGACCCAGTTGCCCACCCACGCCTGCCTCGGGGGTCCCCATGTCGGGGCAAACACCATCCGAGACCACTGGCGACCCCCAGCCAGAGGGGCAGAGGGCCACCAGCTTCAGTCAGAAGGAAGTTGGTGTCCTGGTGGAGCTTGTCCTGGGGCATTATGATGCCCTCTTCGGATCACCACGCGCCGACAAGGAAGGACGGGACAGGATCTGGGACGACTTTGTGGTTGCCATCAACGCGGAGGGGGTGGCAACCCGCAACATCAAGCAAGTCAGGAAGCGCTGGGAGGACTTCAGGTCCAGGACCCTCATAAAGGCCCGGCGCCTCGTGGAGGGGGGCCGGGGCAGCATGAGTACCATCCAGCTGAGGGTCCTGGAACGCGTACGCCCAGCGCTCCATGCCCAGATCCTTGAGAGGCAGACCCGTCTGGAGTCGAGCGGTAAGTGGCCAAGCATTGCTGAGTGAGACAGGGCATGTTGCAGCGTGCTGGTTTTCTGATACTTGCCTGTATGTGTGACATAGGCCATGTACGCGTGTGTGTGTGCAGGGACATCATGGTCATGCATGTGAGACCAGTAATGTGTGAAGCACACGGTTGGTGTATGTGTTTAAATGCAACATGGGGAGCCCTATGCGGAAATGGACACATGAGAGCATGCCAGTCTCTGTTCCTGGACATGGGTGTGGGTGAGGGATGGGTGCTGATGCCATGTACATGTATGCTGTCCATGTCTGTGTTTCTGACCTGCGTGTCTGTGACTTGTGGATGCCATGGATGCATGACACATGTCTGTGACAATGTTCTGATTCACTGATGCAGCCTAGTTATCCTTGCATCCACTGTGTCTGGGGTGTACAAGTCCAGATGGATGAAAGTACGTTGAAGTGTGTGCATGTGATAGGCATGACCCATGATGCATGTGAGTCCAAAAACAACATTGTATGCTTCAAGAGTCCCTTGGACATGTTTGCTTATGTCCATAGCATGCGCCATGCCTGTTACTGCATGTGTTTTGCCTGCACTGACCCATGTGTTGTGGAGGGACATGATGGAAGTGATCTTTGACAGTGCCACTCATCTGCTGTTGCTTCCTGTCTAGGGGACCATTGTACACTACCCTGATGCTTGTGTTCTATGTCTCCCTCTACACAGCGCAAAGTGAAGAAGAGGGCGGAGACGGCGCTGTGGAGCTAAGCGGCGGGGATGCCCCCACGGCTGCAGCGGAAGGGGTGGGTGAGCCCCCACAGGGGCTTGCAACGGCAGGAGACGGTGTGGAGCCATCCAGGTTGGTAGTTTCCACAGAGGAGGAGGAGGCCGCTACTGAGCCGCACATGGGGCCTGGTGGGGGCATCCCTGCTGGTGCAAGTGGTGCAGTCCAGGGGCAGGAGGCAGCACAGGTCGCCGTGGAGGTGCCTGTGCATGTCACTGTCCCTGACACTGTGACTGCACCATCATGCACCAGCAGGGATGCCCCATCCCAGGCCCGTCCGCAGGTAGGGGGGATGTCCATGTCATCTGACTCCCCTCCACCTGCGGACGAGGGGACCCCTGGCCGTATGGAGAAGGTCCTGATTGGTGTCGCGTTGCGCACAGCTGTCATTCGTGATGAGGTGCGTGCTTCCCGGGGGGAGCACGCACGTCATCACGAAGAGCACCGTGCCAACGTGGCCCAGTTGGGAGCGGTCATGGTCGGGGGTCTCGTACATGTGTTGGGCACTCTGGCGACCCTCTCCTCCTCTGTGGAGGCTATGCGCCAGTCGTACTCCATGCTGTCTTCCGGCCCAGATGCCACCAGGGCCCCCTGTGGACCTGCCCCGACCAATGCAGCCACCTCGGTGGGGATCCCATCCCTGCCACAGTCGGGAGTCGGAGGTCCAGCAGGGGTGGACACACCAGCAACTGGACCCCAGCAGATGGAGGATGTGACGGCATCATCGGGCAGGGCACGTGCACGACGGCGTCGGTGGTTTCCATCAGCCTGGATGCCGTCGTGCTGGCACAGGCAGTTGCGTTGGAGGCAGCGGCAGGCTCGACGTGGGAGGCATCATGGCTCGGGGCCATCAACATCAGGGGTGCAGGCATCGGCCGGAGGGCAGGAGAACCCTGGAATGGGAGTGGCTTCCGTGTGGGAGCGGTTGGGCCAGCAGATAGGTGCTGAGCGGCAGCGGGCAGAGGAGGAACGGCTCACAATGGTCAGGGCGGAGAACTCCATGCGGAGGGCGCTGAGGCGGGCTGAGTGCCTCGAGGGTCTTCGCAGGGAGTTGGAGCTGGACACTGCATTTTCCCTGGGGACCTCAGGGCCAGGGAACATGCCCGCCTCCAAGCCATTGAACAGGAGTTCGATGATGCCCTGGCCCATGACAACAACCAGTGAGCCGTCGGACTAGCCCGCTGCCCTTGTAAATAGTTATGTAGTTAGTGTAGGTTTCCTTTGCTTTTTTATTTATTTTGGACCTTTTGGACAATGGGCCACATTTTTGTATATAGTTTTATTTTATTAGGTAGTATTTTTATGTAGGTTTCATTTCTTCAGTTGGGATCATGGACCCTGGTGTGTTTATCTGTATATAGTTGACTGTTGGATTTTTTTATTTTTTTTGGGATTTACCCATGGAGCAATGGTTTTCGGTTTTGTTTTTACCTTGGATTTACTTTCTTGAACTGTGACTTTGGACACCTTTCCTTTGGATTATGATTTGTCGTTTTTCATTATTTTACGGACATGCTGCTTTTGGTTTTTGATTCCCATTGTCATTTGTTTATTTT